>NC_139014.1:51198336-51798336 GCF_964374135.1 Grampus griseus
GAAAGTAGGCCGGAAAGAGCAAAGAGCTGGAACCAGCAGCCCAGCCAGCTGGGACCAAGGCTGAGCAGGCCTCAGGGAGGGACAAAGCCGCAAGCCCCACCCAAGCATGCCTACGTCAGCACTGGCCAAAGGGGACAACCTGAGCCTTGCAGAGAAGGAAACCTCAGCTCCTACCGGCTCATAACTATCACAGCCACTGAAACCACAAAGAGAAGTACAAACAAGGAAGCTGAAACAAACAATGAAAACACTATCATCTCTCCTGTTGGGCAGTGAACACCTTTGTAAAGTCAACTGTTTTCCTGCAAGATGCTAATGTGTAAAACTGGGAAGGTAGGGCTTCCCTGGTGGCGCAGTGGTTGAGAGTCCGCCTGTCGGTGCAGGGGACACAGGTTCGTGCCCCGGTCTGGGAGGATCCCACGTGCCGCGGAGCGGCTGGGCCCGTGAGCCATGGCCGCTGGGCCTGCGCGTCCGGAGCCTGTGCTCCGCAACGGGAGAGGCCGCAACAGTGAGAGGCCCGCGTACCGCAAAAAATAAAAAAAAAATTTAAAACAAAAACAAAAAAAACTGGGAAGGTGGACTCCAGGCCCAGCTGGGAGGCTCATTAGCACTGAGAGGTGAGCAAGTCACTCTGCATCTCTCTGTTTCCTCATCTATCAAACAGGTATATACTCGCCCTCTCTCTCCCTACTTGCAAGGGATTTTTGTGATTATTCCAAAAAATGTATTCCTTTGCTGGATGTGAATTTTGTCTCTCGAGCTGATTGGCTGGTTCAACATAACCTCGATGCAACCTTCACAAAAATCGGGAAGAGAAGTGGCCTAGCTGCCTCCTACCAGATAAGCATCGAGGCAAAGAGGACCAGCTGAGAGGGAAGACAGGCCAGCCTTTCTCGGAAAAGGAGGGCAGCCGGTCTTTGTAAGCACCCGTCTGCGAGCACCAGGGTCAGCAGGGCAGGGTATCTGGCAAGCCAACCCCAGACATCTCGATTAGCAGGTGGTCACCTGCACAAAGGACCTCTGTGATTTACATCTCACTCAGCTCCTGGGGACAAAAGCAGACGGTCAAGGGGCAGATCACAAGCACTCGCTGTGTGCAGAGCTGTAGGGGATGCTTCAGGGAGCTGGACAGCAAGTGAGAGACGGAGGAAAATAGAAGAACAGAAAAGTCTTCTACGGAGCAATGTGTTCGCTCACGCCTGTGTGTGGATCAGTACTGATGACGATCCTCGCTGAGTACTAGGAGTGCCGAAATGCATAGACCTGATGCCATTCCCAGCAAAATCCCGGCCGGCTATTTTGAAGAGACAGACAAGATGATTTGAAAATGTATATGGAAAAGCAAAGGCTCTAGAGGAGTCAAAACAATCTTCAGAAAGAACGAAGTTGGAGGATTTAACATTATTTAATATCAAGACTTACTATAAAGCTGCAATCACCAGGGCGCTGTAGTACTGCTGTAAGGAAAGACAAATAGATCAACGGAACAGAACAGAGCCCAGAAGTAGTCACACATGAACAATTAGCTGATTTTCTACCAAAGTGCCAAGTCAAGTCAGTGGGAAAGGAACGTTGTGGTGCTCCAGCGACAAAGGACGACCCTGCCTGAAAAAGTGTCGGCGGTGTTACACCCCCTACCGGACTCTTACTCGCCCTCCCCACCATGTTGCGATGGTTACGAAATTCCTGAGCCCACCTGGGTGACGCCCACCTGGGCAATGGGACCTGTCCTAAATAAGGAAAGGCATCTGGACTGTCTCACTCCCACCCTATAGAAGAAAGGTATATGTGCCTCGACCAATCAGTAAACAAAATTTTCACCTCGGACCGTTCTTTCATTTTCTGGCTATAAAAACTGATCAATAGCACATGTTCAGGCTTGACGCTACCAGACTACTAGGAAGTCGGCCCATTGTTGTGGCAGCGACCCTTCCCTCTAATAAATTCTATCTTCTTTACATTCTGCCTTGTGCCTGGAAATTCTTTTCCAACCTGCATTCGGACCACGACAAATGTCTTTTCAATGAAAATTTCTAGAACAACTGGAAATCCATTTGGAAAAAAAATGAATCTCGATCCCTATCAGACTTTATTCACAAGATGAGTTTGAGATGGATGGTGGACCTAACCCAGAACCATAAAGCTTCTTGAAGAAAACAGAAGAGTACTTTTGTGATCTCAGAGTAGGGAAAGATTCCTTGGTCAGTATACAAAAAGAAAAAAACGTATAAAATGGCTTCATCAGAATAGAAAAATTCTGCTTACCATAAGACACCACTAAGAAAATGAATTGACAAGCTACAGACCTGGAAAAAAAAAATCTCTGCAGCAATATATGTGACAAAGGATTTATATCCAAGACATGTAAAGAGCTTTTACAAATCAACAATAAAAATATAAATATCCCAATGACAAAATGGGAGAAGACTTGAACAGACACTTTACAAACTATGTTACACAAATGGCCAATAAGTAGTTTAACAAGTGCTCAACGTCATTAGTCATCAGGGACACGGCACTTAAAACCACAGGGAAATACTTCATACACACTAGAATGGCTAACATCAAAGACTGATGTTTCAGCTATCTATTGCTCCATAACTTATCACCCCAAAACTTAGTAACTTAAACAGTTACAATCATTTTATTATTTCTCAGTTTCTTTGAGTCGGGGATTCAGGAAGGGCTTGGCTTGGTGGGGCTGGCTTGGGAGTCTCTCCCGCTGTTATAGTCGGACTATGGCTGGAGGTGGAAAAGTGGGGGCTGGAGCAGCTGGGGCATCTCTCTCTCTCTCCTTTTACATAGTCTGGGGGTCTCTCCATGTGGTCTAGCTTGGGCTTCCTCACAGCATGGTGGCCTCAGGGTACCCAGACATCAGATGTCTTAGCAGGAGGCTCAGGTCTCCAGGAGCAAGTCTTCGCCTAACAAGGTGGATGTGCCGTACCTTTTATGACCTGGCCTAAGAAGTCACACGGTGTCACTTTCACCATATTCTACTGGCTACATGTGGCCCCACCGAGCCACCCCGATTGAAGGGGAGGAGTTAGACTGTGTCTCTTGATGTGGGAGTGGCAAGATTCTAGAAGAGCCTGGGGAATAAAAGTTGTTACTGCAGCCATTTTGGGAAAATACAATCTGTGGCGGATTAACCTGGAAAGAAAAGCTGACAGATCATACCAGGCCTTGTAAGCCACACTAAAGTTCAGTCGTGTGATGGCCCACTCCCCACCACCCCCCCGGAGGGTTTTAAGCAAGAGAGTGAAATTGTTCATCATCTTAAAAAGTTCTGGGCTTCCCTGGTGGTGCAGTGGTTAAGAATCCATCTGCCAATGCCGGGGACACGGGTTCGAGCCCTGGCCTGGGAAGATCCCACATGCCGCCAAGCAACAAAGCCCGCGAGCCACAACTACCGAAGCCCGCGCGCCCTAGAGCTCGTGCTCCGCAACAAGAGAAGACACCGCAATGAGAAGCCCGTGCACCGCAACAAAGAGTAGCCCCTGCTCATCGCAACTAGAGAAAGCCCGCATGCAGCAACAAAGACCCAATGCAGCCAAAAATAAATAAATAAAATTATTAAAAAAGAAAAGTTCCTCCTAGCAGCTATGTGGATTTGGAAGCAGAGACCATTTAGGAAGGGAGTGCAGAAGCTCACGTCCCAGACACGGTGGTCAGCCCCAGCCTAGGTGAGGGTACAGGGAGAGAGTGGGGGTAAGGAAGACTGCCAGGGCTCTGGACTGACCAGCTGTTTTTGTTCACAGAGATGAAGAATAATAGAGAAATGAGTTTGGACACAGTGGGCTTAAAAGGCCAGGATAGACATATGAGATTGGAACTCAGGAGATAAAAATTTAGGAGAGAACACACAGCATTTAAAAGGGCACAGGGGACTTCCCTGGTGGTCCAGGGGTAAAGAATCCACCTTACAATTCAGGTGACGCGGGTTCGATCCCTGGTCAGGGAACTAAGATCCCACATGCCACGGGGATGCAACTAAGCCCACGGGCCACAACTATTGAGCTCGCGTGCCTCAACTAGAGAGCCTACGTGCTGCAAACTACAGGGCCCACACGCTCTGGAACCCGCGCGCTACAACTAGAGAGAAGCCCTCGTGCCGCAATGAAGAGCCCGCATGCCTCAACGAAGCCCCTGCTTGCCACAACTAAGACGGGAGGCAGCCTAAATAAATAAATAAATATAGACAGATAAATAAATGCTTTAAAAATAAATAAATAATAAAAGGGCACAGGAGTGGAAAATGAGTGTCAACCCAAGCATTCACAATCACGGTACCCACTCTTCCTCTTATCACCGCCGACCAAGCAAGCGCACAGGATGAAATGCGCATGCGCACATCTCCTCCGCCAGCGGCTCCTAGGCAGCAGCCTGCGGATTGCGCGCGCGCAGTGTGCGGCGGTCGCCGTGGAGACGCGTGGCCCTAGCCTGGCCCTAGCCTGGCCCTCGCCGCCGGAGCCTCCGGCTCAGCCGCAGCGGGTCTCTGCTGCCCCAGGCGCGGGGGGCGGCCCCGCGGGCGAATGGACTGCGGCGGTGGGGATGGGGTGTCGGAGGAGGAGGAGAGAGAGGGCTGCATGGCGGCCTCGCAGGGGTCCAGACTGCCCCGCATCTCGGGCTGCGCCTCAGAACTGACCAAACGGAAGGTGAAGAAGAAAAAGAAGAGAAAGACCAAGGGGTCTGGGAAGGGGCACGGTAAGAGGAGCAGCTAACGCGTCCGCCTCGCTCCCATACCTGAGACTCTTCTCCGAGGACACCCACCCCACCCCTCAGAGACCCCCACCTACTTGGGGAAGTTAAGCCCAGAAACAGAAACTCGCCAGCCCCAATCAGAGGTCCTCCCTCTCTCCGCACGATGATGATCCAGCCCTCCGCACAAAGACCATCCATGTCCGCAGAGACCCCAAATCCTGCGTCGAGAATTCTCAGCATCAATGGAGACCTTCAGCCCCACACAGAGACACGCCACAGAGCCTCCCAGCCCCACACTGTGACTCCTAGCTTTACACAGACACTCACTCATCTTCCTCCTCCCTCAGTCCAAGCTTAAAATCCTGAACATCTATTCCTTCCCCACAGAAATCTCAAGCCCTCCTACAGAGATGCCCCCATCCTCACACAGAGACTGTCCCCATGCACAGCCACTAAGGCACTAGTGACAGATGCTCTCACTCATACACAGAATCACAGGCTCCTGCCTTCCGCCTGGACACCCTCCTTTCACCCTCATTTGTTCGGGGCACCTGCCTCTGGTTGCCTCTGTGTAGACACCCAGGACATTCATATAAAGTATGCTCCCTGTACAGACCGCCCTTCCTTTTCCCTCATCTACGGAGGCCACCCTTCGACTGCACACAAACACCATCACACCAGTCACTGCTACACACTCTTATAATCCCGGACACCCTCAACAACACCCCCTTCTATCAATATAATCGCCAAATAAAGCTAAAGTACAGATACCCCAGCAGGCACGCGCATTCACAGTCTGCACGCACAAGCACACACTCCGCTACATACTCACATGCCTAGACCTCTCCAGTACACGTATGACCATACACGTGGGGTTCTCACTCCAGGCCCTCCTGCGGACACTTCACAGACGTACACCCACTAACAGCTGCCACAAAAGCACAGAGCCCTCCGTTCTCATAGAACACCCCGGGAGCTCGACAAAGCCCCTGAGCACCCATTGGTGGAGAGAGTGCAACAGTGACGTCGAGCGCACCTGTCCAGGGGTGCTGTGAGTCTCCACCGTCCTTGTGTGGTTCATGGTGGCTCTTGTCTGTCAGGGAGGTGGCTCTCGCCGACCCTGGCACAGCTGCCCTGACCTCCAGCACCACTAGTCCTGGGTTCACGTTTCTGGGTCCCAGCCCTCTTTATGCAGAACGAGCTCCCCTGACAAGCTGAAGGCAGAAGGCGCGACGGGCAGATGATAATTACTTCTCCAGTTGGGATCGTAAGAAAGAGGCAAGAAAGCAATTCTGGAGTTTAGGTCAATAAACTCCACGTGTATCTGCCAAACCAGATGAGGAAATTTATTATCTTTTTAGCTTAGCTTCTGCCTCTAGAGATTACAGTGGCACGGACCTCATACTGTCAGCAGGGGACACCAAATAATTCTCAGGGAGTAGGAAGGTATAGGAATGCCAAGAGAGGATTTTTTTCTTATTTTCTTCTCTCTCTCTCTTTTTTTTTTGGTGGGGGGAGGGAGATTCCTCTATCCCAAAGAAATAGGATGAGCTGTTTAAAGAATCGCATGTTGTAGTACTGTATATGCATGTTATATAATTCAGAAGGGCTGTTAATATTTTTAAAAATCAGTATAAGCCACACAGAAAAAGTATTTCCTGGCTTGGCAGAATGCTTTCCACAGTCAGATTTAGGAAGCTTTTCTGCTGTTCTTCATTTCTTCCATCATAAAGTGTCTAGAATAGGGGTAAGTCACAGGCTCCCAGAACTGGGCAGTACCTTGGTGAGCACGTGGGTAGGTGAGGTGGGGGGCAGTGTGGAAAGGACAGGGCCCTGGCAATCGGGTGTGTGTTCAAATCCCGGCTCTGCCACCTGCTTTGTGACATCGGCAACCGACTGAAACTTTGGGAGTCTGTTTCCTCACCTGGGAGTCTGTTTCCTCACCTGGTAAAGGCTGACAGCCTTTACCCAGAGGACCTGGCTCATAGTACATGCTCAATAAATGGTTCCTCCTTCCCCAAAATGACAGCCCAAAGCATGTAGGCAGTGGATGTGTACGGGGCTGGTGGGCTTGGCCACCTGAGGCCCCATGTGAGGAGGGGCCTCCAGGTCCCCCCTCACATCTTTAGTGGTTTGGGCATCACCCCCAAGCAGGCTGAGGGCAGGCATCACAAACACTAACACCACCCATGTGCTCAGCAGATAAACATCAGAGTGGAGGCCTGAAGACTCAGGAGCTGTCTCCATCCTTCCATGACATCTTAAGTCCCAGCAAAGATCATGGCCCGGGGCCAGAGTACAGACAGGACAGGGATGAAAGCAAGCTCACCCCCTCTTACTCCTCTGCCGTATGTCTCCCCTGCTTTGCCAAAATAGAAGAGACCCTTTCCAACCAGATCAACGAAAGTCTGCGTTGGGATGGCGTTCTCGCCGACCCAGAGGCAGAAAAGGAAAGGATTCGCATTTACAAGCAGAACCGGAGGAAGCGGTACCAGGTTTGGGCCCTGAGGGGCTTCCACTCTGGCCCCAGTGACGGGGAGGCCCCAGAGAACCCAGCCTACCTCTCTGAGCAGACGGCGGCAGCGGCGGCCAGCAGCCCTTGCTGACAACCGACAGCCCCAATCACTGCTTTAAAGGAAACCTTATCCCAGAGTAGCAGCTCCATCTGAGTGAAAGCCCACCTGCGACACGGACAAGCTTATCGTTTATCCTTACCACACATTTATGTGTTAAAAAAAAAAAAAGAATAAAAATAAAAGGAAATCAGACCTACCTCTGAAGGAAGCACGTGTCTGGTGTGTCGATGAGCTCAACTCACCTTCCACCAAAACGCCGCTCGAGGCCCCGGAAGCCACAGCTCCTTCCTTAAGAGAGTAAGCAAGTCAATGAATAAAATTCTTTTCCGAATATCCTTTTTTCCCAAATAATCTGGCATCTCTTTGTTATTTAATTTCCCATCACAGTTAGATATGTATCATCCCCCCGCCCACAAAAAAAGAGAAAGTGTGTAGATTATATCAATTCTAATTTTAAATTAATTTCATGGGTAAAAATCCTCACACAGCATGCTTTCAGAAGCCCAAGGAAAATGCCCCGAATTCCCTAAAGCCTTTTTTTTTAAAAAATTAAATATACTCCCTGCCCTATGTGGCCTTCAAAATAAGTGAGTTCCAGAACATCATCTTTGGGAGGTTATCACGGAAAGTCTCAAAAGGAACATTGCTTCTCACATCAATACGGGCCTCCTCTAATCCCCCAAGACAGCATTTCAAGCCAAGTTCTGGAGCATTAAAAGGGCCCCACAACACTACTTGGTCTAAGTTAATATTCTTCCTTTCCACAAATATTGAGTGAGGGCCATGTACTGCCTTAGTTTAGGTTCTTCCAGAAGCAGAGGAAGACTGCACTGCAAGTAGATTATCTCAATGGAGAGGATGCAGGGAAGGGGAGAGGGCCAACCCAGGGACACTATGAAAACAGCTTCCATACTGGGCAACAGGGCCTCAATCCCACAAGGAAACACTGTCAGGATTATCCCCGCAGATGGGGAGGGAGCTGGGGTGTTACACTCCCCAGAGGCATTGGCTGATGGGTCCTGGGGGGGTTGGGTTCCTGGCATTTCAAGCCTGCCACACCCAGACCAGAGAGCAACCTCAGCTCGGGTGGGGGGTGGGGGAGGAAATCGCCCTCAGGCACAAAGCAGCAGCCTGAAAGTTCCAAGAGATAGAGGCGGTCTCTGGGTAGCATCGGACACCTGTGTCCAGCACAGTGCAGGCCCCGAGGGGGACAGAGTGGACACTTAGGATGAGGTTCCTGCCTTCCAAGGAGGTAAAGACGTACAGTGTACACAGGAGAAGTTGAAAGCCAACACAAAACATCACAGAATGCCTATTTGAAAGTCAAGCGAAAGTGGTCCTCTTGGTCTCCGCTAGCCCCCAGCTGACAGAGCAGCCCCCTACCCCTTCCTTAAAAGGACCGTGACAGGTTTCACATCGGCCACCACACCCTGGCAAGATATACTGAGGGGCTTTCAGAAGAGCCCTCTCCTCCCCTGGAGAGGAGGTTAGCAGCCGGGCCTGGCAGGGGCTCTCCCTGTGCCGAGGCTAGGCCTGTCCCCTGCTGCCAGGTTGGGACGCGCCCATGGAATCGAGCAAAGGGCACTGAGGGCTCAGGCACAGCTCCGTGGGGAGGAGGAGATGGGAAATATACTAATACTCAGACCTCAGCCAATGATCTGGGTTTAAGGTAAAGATAGCAGAGGGTGGGGCAGTTCAGTTGGCACTTCCTGTGCCCTCTGGCTCTACCATGGTGGCTGGGGGTGCGGTGCACGTATGAGTCTGAGGGCACACCTGCCTCAGAGTACCTTGGTCTCCTGGTATCGTCTTCCATGGGGGGTGGGGATGGGGGTGGCCTGTGGCCGCCTTTCTGCCATGAGATATTCTGGGATAATGGTGAAAATGACGCACTTTGACCTCAGAGCTGCATTTTTCTCTTTCCCACCACGTGCTAGCTGTGTGACCTCAGACAAATTGCTTAACCTCTCTGAGCCTTAGTTACCACATCTGGAAACGGGGATGCAAATACCCATCTCAGTGTTGTGAGAATCAAATGCAGTAATTACATAAAGCATTTAGCATAGCGCCTGGCCCCTAGGAAGCGCTCAATCTATTGTAGGAGCTTTGAGCAATGATGTTTTAGGTGGGGTGGCTACACAGCCACCTCATCAAAGGGTGAGCTTCACAAAGAAACGTGGCTTCAGCGACTGGCTGATAGAATTCAAACAAACCGCCAAACAAATTACAGGGGTCTGGAGCAAGAGGAATGTAGGAGGAATGAACCGAGGGTCTCAAAGTCCAGTGTTCTGGGGAGGGGGCTTTGAGCCAAACAAGAACGTGCCTACTTGTAGCCTGGAACTAAAGGGGAGTCTGTGCTCAAGATCTGAACAGAAGAAGCAGGTGGGGATTAACTCTTCCACAAGCACAGAAGAGGCTCCAACTCAAACCACGCTGGGTTAGAAGTTTTAAGTATCTTTCTCATATCCAGCCTGTTTCAGTGAGGACTCTACCCAATGAAAACCGGCTTACTGACAAAACAGAGAGACTGATTTATAAGGCCAACAGTCCAGGGTTGGATATGGCTTCAGGCATGGCTGGATCCAGGAGGTCATACTGTGTCATCAGAATTTGTCTCTTTCTCCACATCTTGCCTCTGCCTCCCTGATTAGCTTCACATTCAGGCAGGTTCTCATAACAGGATTGCAAAAATGGCCACTGACAGCCTTATAGTTCATCGAAGAAAAGAGAGTCACTCCTGTATTCATATCAACCCCAGAGAAGATCTCTGGCCTGGCACAGGTCATATGCCCATCAATGGACTAATCACAGTGGTCAAGGAAATGGAGTATTTGCTGCAGAGACCTAGTGTACGGTGGGGACGTGGCGGAGGCAGTCAACCCCACTGGACACATGTACTGAACAGATTGTCATAGAATTTATATAAAACCTACATAGAATACAGACTGACTCCCTAGAGAGATGCCAAGTAGATTTGTCCATTACCCTCCAGGTGGAGAATGATTCTTTTTTTTTTTTTTTTGCGGTACACGGGCCTCTCACTGTTGCGGCCTCTCCCGCCACAGAGCACAGGCTCTGGACGTGCAGGCCCAGCGGCCATGGCTCGCGGGCCCAGCCGCTCCGCGGCACAAACCCATATCCCCTGCATTGGCAGGCGGACTCTCAACCACTGCGCCACCAGGGAAGCCCGAATGATTCATTTTTAAAAGAACTTGAGGAAGGGTCATGGGGGTGGATTGCATAGCGTGAGTTAATCTCAAGGACCCAGATTGGCTGCACACTCATCTCCAGAACTACTGACCCTTGCCCAACACTAGGGAATCTATTAACTAAAGATGAACAAGACTGTGTAACCATGGGTCCCTGAGCTGTTTTGGAGCAGAATGTTATCAGCCGGTCAGCACAGTTTGGTAATAATTGGGTTTATGATTTGCACCTGGTTTTGGTGGTGCCTAGGGGGTGGATTTCAACATTTAAGGCTAGAAGCTAGCCTTAAGGTCAGGTAGCTAGAATGTGCCTACATGACCAGCTCACTCTAAGACACTCCCACCCTAAGTAGCCCCTGGGTCTCCACACTAGTAGTGGTTGGAGACTCGGGAACAAAGCGCTACAGTTTGAGCCCCGTGAACATCCACTGTGGACGCTGCAGGAAAATTCCAGGGAGGTTACGACTGCGGTGCGGCTTGGCGTGGTAGATACGGCAAAAGTGATGGAATGTCTCTTCCGAGATGAGGTTAACAAAAAGAGAATGTGTTTGCAGGAAGGAGGGAAGCATGAACAGGGCTGTGAAACTATTCTATAGGAAACTGCAGTGGTGGACACATGTCATTACACATTTGTCCAAACCCATAGAAAGTATAACACCAAGACGGACTCCTAAACTATGGACTTTAGTTAATAATAATGTATCAATGTGGGCTCATCAATTATAACAAACGTACGAACTCATGCAAGACGTTAACAATTGGGGAAACTGGCGGGGGTCGGGGGGAGGTTCACGTGGCAAGGAATCCACGCCCCCAGCTAACAGCCCACAGCCCCACGTGTGAGCTCAGAAGCAGGTTCTACCCCCGTTAAGCCTTGAGGTGACCACGCCCTGAGTGACTCGGTGGATTACAGCCTGTGAGACTGGAAACCAGAGGCATCCAGCTGAGCGACACCACAGAGACTGCGAGATAATAAAGTTGTTTGAAGCCACTCAATCTGGGGCTGATTTTGTTACGAATGCAGTTGGCTTCTTCCCTCACCGTCAGCTGTGCTTCTCAGCAAGCTGCGTCCCCCTCGACCTGAGGGTGGAAAACCCGAAACCCAACCTTCTCCTAAAAGCCACGTATTATCGGGCACCACGGACTCCCACCGCTGGTGCTCCGAGGAGGCCTAAGTTTATACCCAGAAGCAATGCTGTGCCCTGCAGGGTTGAGGGGGGCTGCTGGGTGAGTTAAGGGATAGGTAAGACTGAATGGCTTCCACCCGTTACGCTCACACCTGGAGCTGTCGACAGCTATTTATATTTTTGTGGTCTGTGTTTTGCATCCTGCCCCGCACCTTGTAATTATAATATCTTAGGTCACTTTCTAGTTTATAGGTTCTTCTATCTCATTTGTTCCTCAGTCAAGATGTCCTCTGAGTGGTGGGAACTATTATCTCCACGGTACAGTTTAGGCTTAAAGAGAAGAGGTGAATTGCTCAAGTCACACAACTTGTAAGAGATGGGCTCCAAGGTCTCCAATGGTCTTTTAGAAAATGTTTATCAAGTCACTACTCAGTCTGCAGTTCTCTGCTAATTGCTGCCAGGATACTGGGAATAACCATCTCATGGATCAGGCTCCTCCCTGCCCAGGAGCGGTGGTGCCCAGGAGCGGTGCCCAGGAGCGGTGGTGCCCAGGAGCGGTGCCCAGGAGCGGTGTAGGCATCACATACCCAACATAACACGATTCCATCTCCACAACCATCTCTGAGATGCGAGGTGTTGTGATCCCAATCACACACGAGGAAATGGGCGCAGAAAAGGAAAGTGACCTGCCTACATGAGGAGGGGAGGAGCTGGGATGTCACACCCAAGTCTGGTTCGTTCCAAAGGTCCAGCTCTTAATCACTGTGCTGTGGTGCCTCAGATGGGCTCCCAAAGCAGCGGGGAGCCAAGCTACACTCCCTCCTGGAGTTCGACCGCCATGGAAAGAGGCAGAGGAAGACAGAATGGGGGCTCGTCGGCAGGGCCGGTGGCTGAAGCCGGCTGGGGTGTAGTTGAAAGGAGGGAGTCCTTCCCGGGAACTGTGGCTGGCAGGGCAGCTTGCTGGGAAGAAGAGGCCTGGGGAGGTAGAAATCCACACCCACAGGGCTCCAGAGGGCCCCAGGGTGATGGGAAAACACTCTCTGGGGCCTCGTGGACATGCTGTGTACTTGTTCATGGTCAAATCTGGCCTTTGAAACTCCTGACACACTCCCTTCTGATCATCACTGGGAAGGGCTTAGGAAGCATCCTCTCTCCCACCTCACCCAGGCCCTCATGCCCACCTGGGGCCACTTACCGGCCACGCCTTGGCGTTGAGGATGGTGCCAAGGCCTCACTGTCAAAACAGGGGCCTGGGACCAGCAGCACCCACAGGGCCTGGAGCTTGTTAGAAACTCTCCGGCCCCAGGCCAGACTTCCCGAATCAGAGCCTATAGTTCAACAAGCTCCCCAGGTGACTTGAGCACGTTGATGTTTGAGCAGCTCTGCTGCTTGGGAGACAGTTTCCCCAGATCTCTCACGTGTTGCGCATCTTGTAAGGAGTCTCCGACTGCCTTTTGTTTTTCCTTTTTTTTTTGGGCTGCACCGCGCAGTATGCGGATCTTAGTTCCCAGACCAGGGATCCAACCTGCACCCCCTACAGTGGAAGCACAGAGTCTTAACCACTGGACCGCCAGAAAAGTCCCTTTTCTTTTTCTTTTTTTTTGCCTTTGCTCTTTGAAGGATGTTGGGGTGACCAACGGCCTTGGAAGATAGACAGGGTCTCGATTCCAGTTCCTAAGCTCAGAGTCCCTCTCCCGTCAAACACCCTTTATATCCCAGTGCCACCTGGCCCCCTCTGCATCATTCCGTGGGAACTGAGGCTCTGGAAACCAACAAACAAATGCTGACCCTCTAGCTATTGCTGTGACTCATAAATCATCCTTTGTCTCTGACCCAAGAGTCTCATGTCTTTAGCCAACATCCATGAAAGCGTGGAGGCTAATGTGTTAGCTTGCAAATAGTGTAAAAGCTAAGGCCCTACACAGTTCTTAACACACTGACCATTTAACTCTCTGGTTTCTCTTCACTCAGATCACAAAGCTGTACCATGTTCTACACGCGGGTTTTACTTCTCCAATTACACAGGAAATGCATATACATTACAGACAAATTAGAAATTACACATAAGCAAAAAAATGTTTTAAAAACACCCAATAGTCTCACCATTCAGAGAAACTGAGCCTCATCTGTTTCGTATCCATCCTTCCAGCCTTTTTCTATTCAAGCATCTACATACAGGAAAACAAAATTAATGGGTTAATAATACATGTGTTGTCTTCTAATGATCCTCTTAAAAATATAGCATGAACATCTTTCCAAGTCACTAAATTGACATCCACATCGGCCTTTGTAAAGCTGGCCTGGTATTTTATTGTATAGACTATTTATTCAATCCCTCTTTGTGGACATTTACTTGGTTTCCTACTTTTTGGCGATTCTGAACAATTTTGCAAAGAACATCCTTACAGGCACATTTTAGTGCAATTGTCCAGTGCTTTGGGTACATTCTTGGAAGTGAAATTACAAGCCAAAAGAGAATTAAAACAAGAAACACTTGTATGGCTTTTAACTCATGGCAGGTACTGTTCTAAGCACTCTGCATGTATGAACTCATTTAATCTTCACAAGCTGTCTGTGAGGAAAGACCCTTCTTATCCTCATTTTACAGAAAGCTTAAGGGACTTGCTAAGGTCACACAGCTAATAAACGATGGAGCTGGGATTTGAATCCAGGTGGTCTGGTGAAGAGGTCTAGAATATGCCACTCCAAAATATGCCACTTTGGCATAAAGATTATTTTGAGCTGAAGGCAATTAAGAATCAACAGATGTAGGAAAAGTTCTTTGCTTTCCCCTTGTCTGCCTAAAAGCAGGGCACCAATTTCCCTTTGTGAAGCTGGGATAGATTGCTCCTGCACCTCCTATACCATGATGAGGACAGTAACTCTTGTCACCAGAGACAGAGAGGCACCGAGATGAATCTGCATAAACAGGTCTTGTTAAATAACTCTTATCTTCCATTAATTTCCCCAATTATTTCCTAGTCACTTTCCCACAGTTTATTGGCCCTAGGCCCAAACTCCCTTTCCTTTTTCTAATGACTTCTCAATTTATGACCCTTTGTTAAAATGGTATATAAGCTCCTGAGTCTAATTTCTTTGGCTTTTCACTTCTGTGACAACCCCGTGCACGTAAAAAATATTAACATCGGGGCTTCCCTGGTGGCGCAGTGGTTGAGAGTCCGCCTGCCGATGCAGGGGACACGGGTTCGTGCCCCGGTCCGGGAAGATCCCACGTGCCGCGGAGCGGCTGGGCCCGTGAGCCATGGCCGCTGAGCCTGCGCGTCCGGAGCCTGTGCTCCGCAACGGGAGAGACCACAACAGTGAGAGCCCCGCGTACCGCAAAAAAAAAAAAAAAAAAAAAAGAACTCATTTCAACTAACTTTTTGGACCCTTATTGCTTTGTAAGAACTTCTCCAGGTTGGAAACAGTGGCGCTGGCATTCAGAACATCCTGTTATTTGTGCTCGCCAGCTTAATTACCTGCCCTAAGCCCCAGTGCTTTTGGAGAAAAGCAGTAATTTGTAATTACCAGCAATTGGTTTGACACACCCAAGACCCCTGCCTTCTCCTGCATTCTCATTCTGAAAAAGAAACCAGCAAACGTAAAGAATAGAAACCTCCTGGGAATTGCCTGGCAGTCCAGCGGTTAGGACTCCACACTTTCACTGCTGGGGGACTGGGCTGGATCGCTGGTTGGGGAGCTAAGATCCTGTATGCCGCACAGTGAGGCAAAACAAACAAACAAACCCCTTTATGCTCTGATGACTAAAAGCAATGTTGTCTCTTAGATTGGTCCATTCAAACCACCATCAAAAGCTACGGTTCTCCAGAATCAGTAATGGTTTATCAGGGAAATAGGAGTGATTTTTATTTTCTCTAATATGTATTTTCCAATTTTAAAAAACGATCACTTATCAGTTGTGTCGTAGAAACATTATTTAAGATATACTTTTCCCAGTATTTTAGTATGGAAAATTTCAAATATAAACAAAGCAGACATAGCATAATGAAACCCCATGTACCCATCACCCAGTTTCTAGAATTTTCATCTTCTACCATTCTTGTTTCATCTATATCCCCATCCATTCCCCACCCCTCTCACCTTTTATGGTTCTCTTTTCTTTGGGTAAAAAATTACATTAGAATGCATAGATCTAAATTGTATAATCTTGACAAAGTATATACCCATGCAACGTACTCCCATCATGGTATAAAACATTTCCATTCCTAAAGAAAGTTCCCTCACTTCTCTTCCCAGTCATCCAAACCACATACACCTAGGCAATCACTATTATTTTTTACAACTTAGTTTTGCCTGTTCTAGAATGTCCTGTATATGAAATCATACAGTATATATTCTTTGGTGCCTGTCAGCATTATGTCTATGAGATTCATCCATAATGTTTCATGTAGTAGTAACGTAGTCCTTTTACTGCTAACTGGTATTGCATTGTAGGAATATACACCAAGGTGGATCAGTTCTCTTACTGATGGATGGACATTTCAGTTCCTTCAACATATGACTGTTGTGAACAAAACTGTCGTGAACATTATATATTTTATGGACCTGCATTCATTTCTCTTGGGTAAGTATCTAATGGCATTTCATTGTGATTTTAATTTGCATTTCACTGCTAGCTAATGATGTGGAACACTTTTTCATGTGCTTATTTTCCATCTATATATCTTCCTTTATGAAGTATTTGTTCAAGTCTCTTTTCCATTTTTAACAGGGTTGTCATTCTTATGTTGACTTGTAAGAGCTCTTTATATAGTCTGGATATAAGTCCTTTGTCAGATGTGAATTGTTTTTTCACTGCATGGCCTATTTTTTATTCAATATTTTCTTAACGGAGTCTTTGAAGACAGAAATAAATAAATTAATTAATTAATTAAATAAACAGTTTACTTTTCTTTTCAGATTTTCTATTTCATCTCATGTCAGTTGGGTCAGATAAAGTTTTTTAAAGGAATTTTTCCTTTTTGCCTATGTTGTCAAATTTGTTGGCCTACAGTTGTTCCTAATATTATCTTATTACGCTCTTGGTGCCTGTAGGATCTCTATTCAGTCATGATATCGGTAATTTATGCTTTCTATTTCTTAATCAATCTAGGTGAGATTTATCAATGTTTTCAAAGACTCAAATTTTCGTTTTTAAAATTTTCACAATTGTTTGTCCATTTCTATTTCATCAGTAAGAATCTTTATTATTTCCTTTCTTCCTCTGACTTTGGGTTTAATTTGCTCATCTTTTTCTAGCGTCTTAAGGCAGAAATTGCCAGAAGGGGGCGTTAGGGGTGGGAGCTGCTTCCTACAGTTACTAACAATTGGGATTACGTCCCCTTATTCTTTTAGCCTTCCAACATCTGTGTGGTCAACTCTCTGTATGAAATCCCCTTTGTTGGAAATATCTTGTATGGGTTTAGTTTTCCAGACTGGACTCTGACTGTTATACATACGAACTAGCATTTCTTAAAGTGCATTCCAAAGAACACTAGTCCTATGAAATGCACGTAGGCTCTTTGATCTAATGAGTTCGGAAAATGTTACATACTAGACCTTGCCTTTTGAAGATTATCAATGCATGTTACCACATTAAAGGCTAAGGTAGATTATTCTACAGCAAAACCTCACTCCTTCTCACATCCATGGTGGAAGTATGGTTCCCTGACCCACTGATGTGAGCTTTGGCCATGCACCTTGCTTTGGCCGGTAGAAAGCGGGTGGAAGTACCAGGGTGCCGGTTCCTAGTGTAGACCTTAAGAGGTATTGTATGTTTCTACTTGCTCCTCTGGGAGCTTTTGACCTCTTCCATGAGAAGAATGCAACCTTCCCAGCCTACTCCAGAGACAAGGGGAACAAACTTGAACTCGACACCTAGCCTTGGGCAGAAACGCCCTATCGTATCACTGTGATTCTGTGGGCGGTATTATACAGCAAGAGCTGATTAATACACGGGTTCCGAGAAGCCTTCGATAAGCATGTTTAGCATTGTTCAACTTTTCATTTCCCCGAACTTATTTGATCACAGAACCTTATTTTACTCCACAGAAAGCACTCTAGGAAATAGTGACATATACAAACCACTTGATAATGATTATATGCCAAAATAAAATTATGAGAATTTAATTTTGACAAGAGGCGTCCCACACAATAGGAGTCATTGCCTGATCAATAGGGTTATTCATTTCTTCAATTTCTGGGAAGTATACCAAAAGGGCTTTCTGAGAGTTATCACGTTACTATTAATTCCACCTACTGCTGCTTCTCCAGGGCACCAGCTTAGTCTGATACACTTCAAAAGGCTGAACATTTGAAACATTATTAGCTTCAACACACTTTCGCCTCTCTCTCTCTCTTGCCACACACGCATGCACACACGCACACACACACACAAATTATAGCTTTAATCCTACAGGCTTTAAATATTTTTCTATCAAAACCTTGGAACTGCTGATTAGCTCATTCATTTTATGGAAAATTTACACCGTATAACCTAAAAGGCAAAATTAGCCCTCATTGTCGTCCCAATCGGCCAAGTTAGACTTAATGTCTATTAAAAAGAGACTGGCTTTGAAAATGTATTTGTAAGAATGGTAATATGTATTCCTGGGACATGTTTATTTCTGAGTCGCAACTCAAAGGCTAATGGATGAGGCACAGAGCCTCGCCATGAATTTGAGGCTGGAGTGAAATAAGATGCCTTCACTTTCAGTAGCTCTTACCGACCCTCTCTTTTGCTTTGCCCAAAGGGACTTTTCCTCAGGGAAGACAATAGTCTGAGATTGAAGAGATACGGGTGGTCATAAGGAGTGTCATCATTCTGACTGCCTCAACTGTACGAGACGTTGCAAATGAGAACTCCCAACGCGGGCCCGCCTTGCTTCCACCACCATGACGATTTCTGTGCAGGACGCTTGCTGCAGGCATGCACAAAACCTACAGTGGATCCTGGTGCCCAGACACCATGTTTCTATCTGTCCCTTTGTCCTGCCTACAGGTTTTTCCAGCCCAGAGCAAAATACCACAATAATATTCAGGCTCGGTGGACTAAGGTGTGTATTTCTTCTGCAAAGTGGGAGGAAGGCGATTTGAAAGGGAAGGTGGGAAGGGGCTGGCCTGACAACATCATTCACAGGTGCATCTCAGAGCAGATTGGCTTTGGGAAAGAGTACACATCAAATCTGGGAACAAATTCCTTAAAATTCCTGTGCCCAGGAACCCCTTGGAAAATCTTCTTATACCCCCAGGAGAACGCACACCCCAGTCAGAAGTATTGTACTATTACTTCTATTACTTCATAATCACGTCTTAAAATTTTTTAAGAGGAGGAACCGTTTGTCTCACTTTTCTTAACCAGGCATTATGAGTTTCTTTTAAAAAAAGGAAACATCTCCAAGTGTTTTTAAAGGATAATTTATTATGAAATGAAGAAGTCATAAAACAAAATGAAGTGAGACAGATGTCGAAGATAAATTTACAAAGTCGTTTTCATCAAATACTATTCCTAAAGTGAGAAACAGGAAATGCATCAGATGAAAAGGTACTTACTCTTTTTCAAAGGTCTGTGATTTCAAAAGAAAACTTTTCTCTGAAAATACAAATCATCTTTATTACATAAAAGACATCATTTAAGAGTCTGAGAAAAAAGACTTTTTAACTCATAAGTAAATGGTATTTCCCAGACTCCCTTAGGAATGCTTGTTTTTAATCAGTGGGTTTTAAAGATCATCGCTTCCACCTTGCAAACGAACATGAATCCACCATGGATCGACAACATGCTATCCACCCTGATGTGTCCCCTTACGTCTTCACATGCTTCCTCTTCTGCAACTTTCAGCAACGCAGATTTGGAGAAAAAGAAAGGATTTGAGAGAACTAGTTTGGTCCCTAGTGAATAACTTAAAACAAAATCTGCTTTTCCACTCACATGACACACGTACAGTCGCTCACTTCTACTTACTTTACTGATATATTTCATATCAAAAAATCTCATACATGCATCTCAGCACGGGGCTGTTTAGAGGCCGCGTTCTCTACCCCTCGTCTCTCTGGCCGAGCTGCCCATGGCATTGTCCTGGGCTCGTCAAGTGTCTCCATTGGGCCAGAGCAAAACCTTGGGAATTCTCTTACCATAGTTTAAAAATCACACTTACCACTTGTCTTAAATGACAAGATCATGAAATCAGAGAGAAAAACCCATTTTTAATCAATAAATGCTGTGTGATTTACTCTTCCAAACGCAGGAGGCTGCTCTGCATGAAGACAGGAGACTACGGGGTCTTGGAGTGACCCCTCGAGGGGTCCCTGCTGAGCTTCACGCTGGCAAACTCGGGACCATGGAGCTGATCGCAGGCTCCACGGAAGGGATGCTTCCAACCAGGTGCACGACAGACTAAACACTATTCAACCTGAAGAGGACAGCAGACCATTTGGCCCTCTAGGCCTCTGATGACTTTAAATGACAGTGATTATCATCACACCTGCTCTCCTCAGTACAAAAGTCCCTGCTGTGGCTCCAGGGTACCCAGAGAACTCTCAATTCTGCTTTCAGGACAGCTGCAAGCCATCAGCACAAACCCGGAGATACAGCGGGAGTCCGAGCTTCCAGGACTCTGCAAGCCCCAAGAACTTGACATAACTTGGATGCATTGAAAGGAAATACCCACGGTTTTGTTCTCTCCGATATCAGAAGAGCAAAAGTCCTCTGCCACTTTCTTTACTCAAAATCCACAGGGATCGGCTGGAGAAAGAAGTACGGGCCGGGTGAGGCAGGGCGGGCAGGAGGCTGAAGGCCAGAGGCAGCCTGGCCTCCACGCCCTCCTGACCTGGCCCAGCCTGTGTCCCCGCTTCTGTGGCCCGTTCAGCTGAATTCACACAGTTTCTTCCATTCACATGCAACGCCATGATTGTCACACTAAAACGAACGCTTAGACGTGTACGGTCACCCCAGCGCCCAGGTTTGGGAGCCTGACATGTGGCATCATTCCCTATGCTCAATTCTCCTTTGCTTCCCTTGGCTGGAGGTAGGGAGGTGGATTTCCTTGCTTTTTCGCTTAGACCTCGGGCACCAGCAGAATTCCTCCGCGGTGTTGACCCAAAGTCACTGGAAAGGACGCCCACCCTGATGAACCAGATCACCAGAAACATCTGTGTCCACCTCCTCCCTGGGGGTATCAAGTCCTAGGTGTGAGTGTCGGCTCCCACTGTGAGTGAAACGCCCCCTGTGGACTCCGCCAAAAGTGCTTTCCCTAAGCATTCTTTCAAGACGCCATTTCTCTCCAAAGGACCCTCTGCTATGTTTCACCTTATGAAAAAACTAGGAAAGTATTTGGAAACCCCAAAATACATATCAGGAGAGTTACACAAGCCTGTGGAGACATTACCAGATGCCAGGGGTTCCAGGCGCTTCGCCAGAGCCCGAGCTTGGAACCCACCCGTGGAAGGAACCAGAACCAAGCCGTTGCCCCCGGACTCAGCCACCAGTTGATCTGACCCCACTCTAGAGGCAAGAACAGGGTGAACGCCTTCCTTCCTGCCTGCCTTTCCCTTCCTCTCTTGCTTTTTTTTTGAAAGGCATCTTATATTGTGGTTTGGGGTTTTTTGATATCACAAAAAAAGATTTAGAGAATTCCAAGAGTTTTGGTTAACAGGAAATACAAATGGAAATTTAAAAAACCAGAATGGAACTCAACTCTCCACAGATTGAACCCATATGGGTGTCACAGCTCACTGAATTAGCACCACTTTTGTAGCAGTGAAGACACCGGGGCAGAAAGTTCTTCCAACTCACTTTTTCCATCTCAGAGACTTTTTCCACGCTCCTCCTCAGACAAACTGACCGCTGGAGGAAGGGCGCTCCCCTCTTCCCTATTTCAAAGTGTGGCCATTTTCCTTTTGCTCTAGCCATCCTTTTATTTTCTCATCAAATCGAGACTTCGGGGAAGCTATGTAGCAGCAAACTAGGAAAACACACTCCTTTTCAAAACAATTGGAAAAAATTGTAAAAAATCAAATTCTTTCAATAATTAGAAGATGTTGTGACTTTTTTTTTTTTTTATTCCCCAGGCTGGGCTTAGAGGTATCTCTGGGTTAGACTCTTCTGGGGCTGGAATGACACACAAGGGCAGCCTGGCCCAACCCAACCTGGGCAGGAGAGCCGGGCCAGGCCCCCAGCCTGCTGCAGTCAGCTCTCCTCCGACAGGTAATCACCGCCCACGAGCTCAATGGCTTCGAGCTCCACGCTGGACAGGAACCTCCTCAGTGTCTTGCGGCAGTTGTAATCCAGAGTGGTGGTGTAGACGGTCTTGGGGTACTTGGGGTAGACGATGGTGGTGCTGAGAAAGCGGGCGGGCTTGTGGCGTGGCTCAAAGCGCACCTCAGCCTTGTAGTTGCGCCACGTGCAACTGGGGATGCAGGTGATGGTCTGGCTGCAGGAGGCCACCGCCAGGCCCAGGGGCAGGTGGACGTCGTCGATGAAGTGTCGCTCTGAGTCGTACTTGATGGAGGATGTGTACCTGAGCGGGAGACATAAGGCAGCGTGAAGCCGCTCCTCTGAGCTGGGGGCGCGGGGATCCCTACCGTGACCTTGAACCTTGAGACTCTAGGGAGAAGCCGCACGGAGTTTATAACGTGCTCACTGTGTGCTCCTGTCCTAGCGCTTTACTTCCAGGATGTAATTTAATCTTCCCAACAACCCTGGGAGAAGAAATCGGGGTGCAGAGGTTAAGGTCACAGTGGGAGGGAGCGGTAGAGCTGGGGTTTCAGTGCAGAAATGCAGGATTCCCAAGTTCAACCCGCACTCACTGTTCCTCACTGCAGGCGGCAGCCCCTGGAGTCGGCTCCCACTGACTTAAGCTTTGAGACTTTGGCCAAGTTACTTAACTTCCAAGCCTGTTTCCTCTTTCTGAAAAAGGTGCCCAATAGAATGGGGGAGAGTGTTAACCCAGCGACTGCTGTTGGTGGGGATGATATATACAACAAGGCAGATTCTCCTGTCCACGGGGGATGAGTGGTTTCTCTATCCCCTGAAGTGAACAATCAGCTCTTTAATGAGAGGAGAAGGGAACCCAGACATCCTGAATGCTGGTTCTGAAAGCTTGGTGATACCAAATCCTAGTACTGGGGCCACCTCTGCCTTTGGCTTGGAGACTCCCTCAAACCCAGGGAACCGAGATCTGACCTTATCCATCACAGCCAATTACAGTCTTGTTTTCCATAAAATAAATTAACATCCACGTTCCTCAGCAGCTACTTTATAATTTTTTTAAAGTCCATCTTGGGCAATTTGGGAATTTCTTTTTTTTTTTTTTGGAAGCAAAGCATGAATTCATATTACTTCCTAATTATGGCATCTTCATAGATACTAAAATATGCACAAGCGGGACCTCCCTGGCAGTCCAGTGGTTAGGACGCGACGATTCTGCTGCAGGGGGTGAGGGTTCGATCCCTGGTCAGGGAACTAAGATCCCGCATGCTGCGAGGCGTGGCCAAGAAATTTTAAAAATAAAAAATAAAATAAAAAGTATGCACAAGCATCACACACAGACAAACTGAACAGCACTGCCCTCGCCAGCCCCTACCCACTGGTCAGGGAGTAAGAACCGGCACTCTTTTTTTAAAATGAGTCCAGTGGAAACATCTCTTCGCCTTGGGCAAGTAGGTTAAAAGGCTGGGAAGCTCATGTCATGAAGTCATGTCCCCATTCTGTTCAAAATGCAAGCTCCTCAGGAATAAAAGGCTGAACTGCTCACCTCCAAACTGGTGAGCCTCCTTTGTTCTGTGTCAAAGGGCCCTTTGTATTCGTGCAACGGAACTCCATCTCTAAAGCCACCAGCTACCAAAAGTAAAATTCCGTTCTCTAAAAAGACATACCTTTAATGGAGCCTCTCAATGGATCTCTGCCCCCAGATGAGCCTGGATGATAAATTCCCCGAGGAAGAAGAACGGTACTTGCCCAGTGAAATCAGAACCTGAGGCAAGGTCACAGCACCTTGACACTGGGGTGGGGGTGGGGAGATGTGGAAAGAAGCTTCTGGAAAGGGGACTTACTTTATTACAAATTTTTAAACATCTGATGGCCATGATAAGTGAAGTGCAAAAAGCAAGTTGCAGGACTTTATGTATAACACGATCTCGTTTTTATTTTAATAAGTGTATCTATATTCAAATGGTTAGAGCACAGAAAAAACATCCGAAAGAGTACCCACCAAACTATACGAGTCTTTGGCACACTTTTGTCATTGACTTTTTTTTTTTTTAATAACAAGCGTTAATTACTGGAACAAAAAATTGAAAATAGAAATAAAACGAAATCAGGGACTGCTATATTTACCTTACTTCAGTTGGTGGTAAGGGGTCAAACTCCACTCCTTCACCGAACGACAGGGGGCATAACCTTGGCGAGCAGCCGGAGCCCAGGGCGTTGGGGAGAGAAGCTGGATTCTGCAACAACAGAAAACGCAGTTAGTTCACAGCCCCATCCGATGCGTTCCCCGCAGAAGGTCCTGGCTCTAGCCTCCAGCTGATGGGCCCAACTGAGATTTGTGTCACCCTCCAGGGAATAATGCCAGCGAAGGGCTGACCCACAGCACGGGAAGACCACCGGACAGGGCACAGAGGATGCCAAGAGGTCTGCTCGAATCCCAGGCCTATCATGAACGTGTGCTCTCAGCAGAGTCACAGCATATGCCCTGTGACCTTATTTGCACACCCAGGGGGTGTCCCTTTCCATCGATGAGGTTTTGTGGAAGGAGGAAAAGAGGAAACAAATTACAGCTCAGCGTCGTGACCGCGGCCAGACCCCGGGGCTGCTGCATCATCCCGCAGCAAGGCGGTGAGAAAACCGACACGAACTGGGACTTCACTAACCAGAACCTTCAATTATGTGCCCCCAACCCTGGCATTGTCTCAGCAACTCTTCAGAAAAGGCCAAAACCAACAAAGAGAAATGCTACAAGGGATTTTTTTTTTTTTACACTGAAGATTCAGTCCAACTTCCCCCATGTCCTCTGCCTCTGAGGCCACCAGATCAATACCCAGCCAAGATGGAGGAATCTGCAAACTCACTGGGAAGATGAACACCACAAAGTTGTCTATGTCATCTTCCACTATCCAGAAAACTCAAAGAGCCAGAGCACAGCATCCCAGGGGTTCACCGCCTTCCAGCCTGGTCAGAGCATGGGGCTTTCTGATTCAGCAAGCAGCCTGAGTAAGAGATGGGACCATCCTCCACACAGCTGCTGGGTTTTCACCTGACCTGACTGGAATCAGGGCTTCTGTGTTAAGCGAGCAACAGAGAGCAGCCCTTTGGGTTCCTGGGCTAACTGGGGGCTGTCATTTTCTTTGCCTGATTTGAGAGAAGAACCTACACTTGGGCCAGGGTATGGCGGTGGCAGCCCCACCCCCATGTCTTCCAGGAAGCAGACGTTTCTAGAAGGTTGACTCTAAGACTCTTATGTTACCAGGACAAGGTGTCAAGTGGGGGCATAGGGTGGACATGCAAAAGCCAAAGGGGACCAGGTAGGTCAGGGAGAGGCAGGGGGACCCCAGGGTCCAGCCCTGAACTTGGTGGGGGGAGAGCTTAATAAGCCCCCACTGGGGCTTGAGAACCCAGCTGGGGGAGGGGGTAAGGTGCGGGCACCAGCTACTGCAGAGCTTTAGGAAACAGCCCCCAGCAGTGACAGGGGGCCCTGCGCTGCCCCAAGCTCTCTAGCTGCTGGGCACTCCCCAACCTGGGGGTGCCTTCCGGGAGTCCTGGGGGCTGCAGGACAATGCAGCCACCAAGAGGAGGTAGGCGCCACCCAGCACTCACAGGTATCCAGACAAGCACTCGGTTCTCTTGCTCCTGCTTCCTCTGCTCCCTCATCCCTGCCACCCAAGCTCCCTGAGCACCCAGCCTGCTCCAGGGCAGGCTGGGAGTGGGGCGGGGCAGCAGGGGTTCTACGCATGAACAAGGGGCTTACCAGGGAAAGGGGACGAAGTCACAGTCTTTGGCATGGCTCTGGGAAGCATCCAGGAAGACTTCCCAGAGGAGGTGACAAGTTGGGCACTGCAGGGCTGGCAAGGGTTTGACAGGTGGAAAAGCCAGCTGGGTGCTGGGAGAGGTAGAAGGGGATGGCTGGGAGGGAAAAGGCACACCGGGGGACGAGTAGCATCAGAGGCACCGATGTGTGTATCTGCCTGTGGTCAGGGGATGTGGAAGATGAGGCTAAAAAGGGCCAGGTGGCGAGGGTTCTGAAGGCCAAGATGAAGCAAGTGCTGCCTTCTAAATGGAAATGAGAGGATGCACTGATGTCCACCGAGAGACAGGATCATTGGTCAAGAATTCCACGTACCATCAAAGTGGGTGGGTCCCCGAGGAGCAGCAGCTGCCACTGACTACTTCACCCAGGGGAGAAGGCTGCAAACACCCATCCCCAAGGGGGAGGGGTGGCCTCAGAGTCCCACTTTTAGCTTGACTGTAGGCAGGATGTGGGTCCCCTGGGCTCTAGTTAAAGGCAATAAACACCACCATGTGAGCCATTTCTAAGGTAAAAGGGACCTGGTGTTTTTTCTTTAAATAAAAATTTTAAATTAAAGTAAAAGGACTCATTTTTGAAAGTTTCCAAGTTACTTAACTTCCAAGCCTGTTTCCTCTTTCTGAAAAAGGTGCCCAATAGAATGGGGGAGAGTGTTAACCCAGCGACTGCTGTTGGTGGGGATGATATATACAACAAGGCAGATTCTCCTGTCCACCTAAAGGCCTCCCACCCATCATGGGCCAGACACGGGTTAGGTGACGGGACAAGAGGGGCCACGGATCTGAAAAGGTCCCCTCCAAGGCCACTAACAGTCCCCCAAAGCTGGCCCCCTTTGCTCTCTGAATCGGGGAGCCCGAGTACACCCCTCTCCCCAACACCCACCGGGAGGGGAAGCAGGCCCGTTGGAGCCACCGGGGGCGAGGGCAAAGCCCGGAGGTGCCTGGGGGAAGTTTGCTCTCGGTGTTCCCGGACCCCTCCAGCCCGGCAGGGTCAGGAATGTGGACGAGCCGCAGCCTGGCAGCCCCGGGGGCCATCACCCCGAAGGGAGGAGGCGGTGGTCGCCTTTCCCGGGGCTCCCGGGCCTCCCAGGCGATGACAATTTTCCAGCCACCGGCTCCAGCTGGCCGGGCTTTCGCCGCGCCTCCCGCCCCGGGCTCCCAGCGCTGGCCACGGGCGGGCTCCCAGCGCTGGCCGACGGGCGGGCGGCGGCGGGGACAGCGTGCCCCGGTAGGGCCGACACGACCGCCTGGGGGTCTCCGGTGCCCGGGCGCGGGGGAATACAGAGGATGGGGGGAGGGGCCGAGGCGGGGTCACTCACCGGGGCCGCGGGGGTGGCCGCCGCGTCGGGCTCCAGCGCCCCGGGGGCCGGCGCCCGCTCCCCGCCACCGCCGCCCCCGGCCGCCGCGAGCGCCCAGTGGCTGGGGCTCGGGCTAGGGGGCAGCCCCGAGTCCGGACTGTCCAGGACGCCGTCGCCCTTCTTCTTCGCGTCCACGAGCTCGGGCACATCCTGCAGGCTCAGCCGGCCCACCATGGCGGTGCGCGCGGCGGGGCCGGGGCCGCTGCCCGCCGGCCGCCCTCCCTGCCCGCCGCCCGCGCGCCGTCCGGGTCCGCCGGTCTCCGCGCTCCCGGGCCCGCCCCCTGCCCCGCCCCGCCCGGGGCCCGCCCCGCCCGCCCCGCCCGCCCGCAGTGGCGGAGCCGCCAGGCCGGGCGCCAGGGGCCGCTGCGCTCCCGCCGCGCGCAGCCCACGCTGCGCTCCGCCCGGCCGCTCAGCCAGCTCCGAGCGGCCGATCACAGGAACGGGGGGCGCCGGCCCGGGCCCCCGCTCCGCTCGGCCACCCGCCCCGCAGCAAGCCGACCCTGTACCCCTCTCGCGCCGGGCCCGAGGGCGCCTTGTCCCCTCGCTCTGGCCCAGCCAGGCCGGCAGGCGCTCATATCTCGAGCCCTGGCGTCGCGCGGGAGGCAGCGTAGAGCCCGGGCCCGGAGAGGCCGGGGGAGCCGGCTGAACCCAGCGAGCAAACAACTGGAAATTATTAATAGTTAATGTGCTTCGTATGGTTCCAGCCGCCTCTTGGCTCAGCCGGGCGGGCTCTTAGTTTGTGTTTGGCTCTCATTTCTGCCCCGGAGGAAAAGAGCGCCTACTCCGTTTCTCCTCAGGGGGCTCAGGGGCTGGGGGGTGGGGGCGGAGCTGGGAGGAGCGCATCACCCCCTGGCCTGGGTGCTCAGCAGAACAGGCCGTGGCCACACATGGCAGGAAAATTCTGCGTGGACTGGACCTCGAACCAGATGGACGGGCTCAGCAGGCTGCCCACCGGCTGTCTGAAGTGCCAGGGGCTCCCTGGTGGGGGTCACAGCTTTTCAGACGGGGGACTTCTTCCTCTTTAGACAGAGAAGCCCTATCTGAGTGGGAACTTGTTGCAGTAGCTGCAAGCTGTAGAACTGGGCTGTTCTCAAATCTAAAAGTACTAGAAAGTTCGAGTACTGTTTCTAACAGAGACCTCCCTGATTATCAGTAAGTATAGGAAGTCCCCACCTCCCACCAGCCACTGTACCCTGGGGGTTTCTGATGGGTGCCCAACTAGGGCCTCAAGCTGGAGCTTGCCCAGACCTAGCCCACAGGTGCCAGCTCTGGAGAGGAGCAGTGCCGTGGACTAGGGACTTCCCTGGCTAGATGAGAGGTGGGCGTGCTGCACGCCCCACCATAGCGGGCCAGTCTGTGTCCTTGAGAAAACAAAGGATCCTTGTCCTGCTTGGGACCTGGTGATGTCCAAATTTCGAGCAGGTAGATGTTCGAGATTTGCTGGGAAAGTTCAGCCCTCCTACCCTCCTCACTCATCACTTTTAGGTAAGGAAACGGAGAAGGAATTTGACTTGCCCCAAGTCACACAGCTGGTACAACGCAGCTTGCTGTGACCAGAAAGCCCAGGATCATCCCCTCCATAGAGAATAAAACGGGTACGTGCCTGTGTGCTGGAGGTCATTCATTCAGGACCTGTGGGAACAGATTATAAAATCAAGCGTGCACAGTCCTGGATCGATGGTTCCTGCAAGGAAGTACTGTAAGCAGTGGGTCTTAGAGATTGGGCCAACTGTGTGGCTACAATTCCCTACCCCTGTTGACCTCACCACCTGCACACCCCAACCCGGGGCATCACGGGAGGAATCTAAGAGCTTCCTGGGGGTGTGGAAAGGCGGTCTGCTGGCCGTGGCAGGACTCGGCGCCCTAGAGGGAGTTTGCCCACCAGCATTCCCATGTAGATCCTGAGAACTCTTTCCCGGCTTGGCCAGCTGGGAAAAGGTGTCCAGGAAGGTGGCAATTGCTCCCTCTTCCAAGGTCATCAGTCTGGAAGAGGAGGATGAGGCTGAGGAAGGTCATCATGCTAGGCCAGTGCAGCCACTGTCTCCACCAAAGACTGGATCGTTGTGGACTGTCTTGGGAGGGATCGCCCCCTGGACCCGCTAAAACATGGAATCTAGGGGGAGCCCTGAATTGCCACCTTCTCAGGGGAATTCTGAAGGGCTTAGATTACTCACATTCTCACAGAGATCCACAGAGACATCACAGCCGCCGAAGAGAGCAAGGGAGTGTGAAGCTGCCAGCTTCGGAGGGTCCAGGCAGATCAAGGGGACACCTTCGAGGCACCCCTTCCTCCTTGGCACTGGGGTCATCAAGCAGGTGGCCCAGGACTTCACGTGGGCATCTCAGCCATCAAACTGTACCCAGGAAGCATCTATGTCCTGAGCTCCAGCCTATGACAGTTCTGTCTGATCCCCAACATAACCTCTCCCCAACCCAGAAGAACATCTTGGCTTTAATAGAGATCAGGACATCCTCAGGCCTCAGGACAATTGCCAAGGAGCTCCCAAAGCGTGAAATGATTGCATACCCTGGCCTCCTTCCTTACAGAGGAGGCCAGCGCTGATACACACAAAGGAAACTGGAGGGGCCTGAAGAGGAATTCAGCCCGGGGACCTGACGCTGACGGAGAAGCTGCATCGAAGTCTTCCCCTCCATGGTTCCCAGAACCCTGCTGAGCCAATCAGCAGACACCTGGGACCCCAGGTTTGTCCTCTCCTGTCCAGACTGTCTTCAAAGAGCTCAGAGATAAGCTGGAGCTGACTGGAAGCTGCTCGGGTTCAGAGGAGAACGTGCAGGGCATGCCCAGCCAGGCCCAGGTGTCCTGCCTGCACTTGCATCTCCATGAACTCGTGGCAGTCCTGCTGGAGATGAGCAGAGGGGTTCTTACAACAGGAACCATCTGACTTCAGCCTGCCCATGAGTGCCCCTGGGTGGGAGAGCAGAGGGACTTCCTTTGTAACCTCATGGGAGCCATGCGGCACAGACCCTGGAAGACAGCTGTGTTTCGTCAGCCCTGAGCCGTGAGTCCGCAATGCATATCTGCTATAGTCCTTGGGAAGAGCCCCATGCCCTGGGCTCATCATTGTCCTACATCTTCTGCCAGATTGTTTTCCAAAGGACGTTTCTTAAAAAAAAAAAAACAAAAAACTCTAACCAAGGCTTGGGAAAGACAACGGATTCCACTTGACCCCCTCCTGGTCTGGCTTCGAAGACAGGCCTTCTTTTGAGGAGCATCTGGGTTGCACCTAGAAACCAGGGGTGAGTTGCACAAAAACGAGACCACGGACCCTGCCGAAAGAGTGGCCTCTCCTCAAAGCGGTCCTTTCCAAGCGGCCATCATCCCCTGCCTGGATCACAGAGACTGGTGTCCTCATAGGACTTGGCTTCTGGCCCTGAGGCCTCTCCCAGCAGGGTCTGAGGAACAAAGCTGCGTCACAATGAATGCCAATCCTGCATTTTCCCTTTTTCTCCACTAAATTAAGCTGATGCCCAAACAGGAGTTGAGTCAGTCAAGAGCAGGGCGGGACCCCCCACAGCGCGGCTACGTATTGTTTTTGGAGTAGCTTGTTTTCAGTAAACCCAGCCAGACAGCGGATTAAAAGCACTGTGGGCTCCAGCGCGCTGGCGTGGGCCCAGGGCCCCAGGTACCTTGCGGTCTCAGCCCCCTGGGTCTCCGGGCTCCGGGAACCACGAGGCAGTGGCTTGGCCTTAGTATTAAACCAGGTCCCCCCTTGCGTTCATATACACCCATGTCAACCAAAATGCTTAAAAAAATAGGACTTTGTTTCCTTATGTGTCTTAAGATTAAGGTTATTGGTTTCAAAGAGCATGGAAAGGGAACTGCCATATTCGATAAAGAAAGAAACTGCATTAAAAAGATGTACTGGGGCTTCCCTGGTGGCGCAGTGGTTCAGAGTCCGCCTGCCGATGCAGGCGACACGGGTTCGTGCCCCGGTCCGGGAGGATCCCACATGCCGCGGAGCGGCTGGGCCCGTGAGCCATGGCCGCTGAGCCTGCGCGTCCGGAGCGCAACGGGAGAGGCCACAACAGTGAGAGGCCCGTGTACTGCAGAAAAAAAAAAAAAAAGATGTACTGACACGGCCCAGCCCACAGGAGTCTGTGCACACATGAGTTGGTGAGCTTGGTTCATACCTCTGTGCTCCCGGGACTCACAAAGGTAGCCTGAACCAGAGGCCAGGGACACCAAAGGCTGGCCATTTCAGAGCAAAATGGGCCTGAGGGAACAGGCTCCTTTTCTTTCTTTCTTTTTTTTAAAAAAATATTTATTTATTTGTAAAATTTATTTATTTATTTTTGGCTGGGTTGGGTCTTTGTTGCTGTGCGCGGGCTTTTTCTAGTTGCAGTGAGCAGGGGCTACTCTCAGTTGTGGTGCACGGGCTTCTCATTGCAGTGGCTTCTCTTGTTGCGGAGCACGGACTCTAGGCACGCAGGCTTCAGTAGTTGTGGCACACGGGCTCAGTAGTTGTGGCTTGCAGGCTCTAGAGCGCAGGCTCAGTAGTCGTGGCGCATGGGCTTAGTTGCTCTGCGGCATGTGGGATCTTCCTGGACCAGGGCTTGAACCCCTGTCCCATGCACTGGCAGGCAGATTCTTAACCACTGCACCACCAGGGAAGCACCCAGGCTCCTCTTCTGACCTCTCACCTGGGAGACCACCAGGTCAGGTGGAGAGGTGGGATCTGGCCCAGCCTCAGTGGCGACGCTCACCCAGACACCGAATGAAGCTTGGGGTGGAGTCAGGCCAGTGACCCCTGTGTGGGGAACCTGAGGACCCCAAATACAGGCTCCACCCTTGGGGCCTCCTATGTGTAAGCTGAGAGCTGTTCTCCCAAATGCTCCCTAGTTACACAGAAAAAGGGCCGTGGCATCTGCAAAATAAAACCCAGATGGGATTTTGCAAAGAGCTGGGGCTCACGGCCTCGTTGGAATGACATCAATACACTTGCACTCCTGGCTCCGTTCTGCGTATTCACACCAGACAAGGACTTGCAGCCCAGAAAAATAGCCCTTAGTTGAGCAACTGAAGTTAAGACCCTTGGCTCCTTGGTTGAAGGGCGTGATAGAAGGGTGTGCAGGCAACAGTTGGCCAGTCTGCACAGCCCTCTCCAAAGGCAGCCTCCAGGACCCTCGGGGGATTTCGGTCTGTAGGCTGCGTGGGAAAGGGTGGAGAGTGGGAGCCTGGGGGCGGCCAATTGGCTCTGCTGTCCTCCTGGAGCCGGTGTCCCTAAGTGCATTCCTCTCCTCCCTCAAATTCAAAGCAGAATACCCCGCAGCGGGAGGCGGCTGTGGTTTGCAGCTATGTACTGTTGGGAGCTCCTGAGACTTGCCGAAGACATTTACATGCCTTTGAAGAAATGTTTTTCAGTTTTGAGGAAAATTAGCCAGGGGTGGGGTAGGAACTTGAGGTGAGAGAAGAGGTACCAATGAAAAATTCCATGAGTCTCATGTTTTCCCAGGTCGCATCAGCTGGGGGTTAACTGGAATTTTATTGACTCTTGCCTTGTACTTCTGCAGGATGACCCCAACCAATGACAAGTATTTCTGGAAGTCTCTGCCTCTCATATGCTCATAAATAAATCTGGTTATATGCAGAGGATGCCTGCCATTAATTTCCTTTTCCTGCACCCACTGCCCCAGCCTTTGGTTCTGCTAAGTTGGGTGACAGTGAACCACACGGCGGCCCTCCAACAGGCTGCCCTTGCAGAGACCACCACCAGCTCCACCAGGCACTTAGAGAGGGGCTGCAGCCACGCCACCGCTGTGGGTACCAAAGCCCCGGGTGCCGTTGCCGGTGCTGGTGCGGGGGGAGGGCCACGTAGCTTGGAGGTGCCGGAGCTGTGCTGTGGTCCGCAGCTAAGTGCCTCTCGCCCCTTCTGGTTGCGTTTACAGGGTGGTCCTGATGCAGTGTGGCTTCCTTTATGCCTGCTTCCCACCCTAGGATTCACCTTGAACCGTGCAGGGCTGGGCCAAGAGACAAATAATAAAACAAGCAAGCAAAAAACCCCTTTGAATTCCAAATCCCTCTCCCCTGAGCCAGGCTTACCCTTCTGGGCCGTTCTCTTGGGATTTCTCTAAGAGGCTTCCAGGTCCTGCGTGCAAAGAGCACGTCTGGACCTGAGAATGACAGGGATACTCGACTTCAGTCCCAGCTGGGCCCCCTGCCCCATCAGACACCCATCAAATATCACCCAACTCCCATCTCAACACCTTGCTTTTCAAAGACTGAAAGGTAGACTCTGCTATTTCCAGGGATGCCTTTTTTAGCATCAAGGCTGTCTGCCATCTGAGAAAGGACCTTCTGCTGTTAGCAGGCTGTGTTGGAAGCAGAAGCTTCTAGAATGTCAGATATCATCATCTTACAAACCCCAAGACAGGGCACAATGCCTACCTATTCTCCACGCTTGTAATAAAAAGAGCAGTTAATACGAGTGCAGCCCGGGCCTTCCATCACACATGGACATTAAGGAATCTGGGCTTTGTGTTCCTCTTGAAAGACTGTTTATCAGCAGATACCCTGTTCTTGTTCCCCAGAATCCATTTCACCTCTACTCCCAAGGCTGAGAGCTCTGCTCTGCTCTGGGTGAGAGATTTTGGGGTTCGTGTGTGCTCTCCTGCTAGACCCATTCATTCAATCAGCACCTACCAAGGGCCTACTTTGTGCGAGACAGAGTGTGAGAGCACAAAGAGAGCCTCACCAGCCTGGTGGAGAGAGGGAGGTGAAGATTGGGGGAAGATTTCCGGAGGGAGTGACACCTGTGCTGATACTAAAGCAGCAAATAAGGAACAGGCAGCAAAGAAGGGAGGAGGAGATGATGGCCAAAGCTCTGCCATGAGGTCTCTGAAGATCTGGTCATCCTTCTCCCCTGGCTTAGATTCACTGAGCGGAGAGCATTGCAGACTTGACAAGTGCCCCAAGTTCATTGCCTCTGGAGTCAATTAGCTCCATTCCCGGACGTGCATCCTGCAAAGATGTTGCACTGGTGACAGAGGGAAGCAAGAGTTAGGGTGGCTGGTTTAGTCCAGCTGTGCTCCTGGAAATGCCATGGCGAGGACACTGGAGCAATCTGTTACTTTTCCTTTTGCACTTGTCACGGGTATTGTTTTGTGACTGTACTCTGGCATCCAAAAGGTTAATTCTCTTTTTATTTTTTTAAACTGAGCTCAGTTTAGCTCGTAAACCCCCCGTTTCTCTCTAGACTGGAAGTGTCCTGCTCACAGTATAGTTCTTCTGGAAAATGACTAGTGGCTCTTGGGTAAATACTACTCTCATCCTTCCCTTTCGCCTGGGTGGCATCTGGGGAGGCTTCCGTAACATCACGGCAGCAAGGATGGGGTGGCTGGTGGTGAGTGCCTGGTCCGTGGTCGTCTTCCTATCTCTCCGGCCTCTACAGAGGAGAAATTTGCTCTGCTTGGCCAAGGAATGCCACCCTCTGCTTTTTTTTTTTTTTTTAATGGCACTGGTTGGCATTTGTGCCTCTACAACGTAGTTTTTTGTTCTGTTTTGCTTTTTTATTTATTTTTGGCTGCATTGGGTCTTGGTTGCTGCGCACGGGCTTTCTATAGTTGCGGTGACCGGGGGTCCACTCCTCGTTGCGGTGCGCGGGCTTCTCATTGCGGTGGCTTCTTCCGTTGCGGAGCACGGGGTCTAGAGCGCAGGCTCAGTAGTTGTGGCTCACAGGCTTAGTTGTTCCGTGGCAGGTGGGATCCTCCAGGACCACGGCTCGAACCTGTGTCCCCTGCATTGGCAGGCAGATTCTTAACCACTGCGCCACCAGGGAAGACCCACCCTCTGCTTTTCATGTCCATATGCCACTTGATCTGTACCCTAGTTGTCCCAGCCTGAAGTCCCTTCCAATGAGCTGGCCCTTTCATTACTTCTGGGAGCTCAGGGAGCTTGGAAGCCATCACCTCCCCATGATGGGGTGTGAGGGACTCTGAGGTATGCCCGCCCTTGGGCCCACCTGGCCGGACAACACTCTCAGACACTCTCTCTCCTCCTCAGGTGCCTTGTTGAACACCTCACTTCTCTACGGGGACTGCAGTCTCCCAGGTTAATTGCTGGAAGCCAGGCAATGGTTTCTAGATCAGGGTTTCCCTCAAACTTATGGGGGTTTCGCTTATACTGGGGCTCAGCCCAGTGCGGTAGGGTTCTGGATTTCTTCTCCATGACCTTCCAGCCTCAAAACCAAGTCATATCCCCTCTAGTTCTTCCTCTTCTATTGATACCTGCTGGTCAAAATTCCCCCTCCCCCGCCACCTCTTTTTTCTATGGAAAAAAATGTTTATGTCAAGATGCACTGTCCCTCTGCTGATCGTGCTGGCTGTGTGCAAAGTCCTCCAGCATTTTGGCTCTTAAAATGTAAAGGGTAACTTTTAGAATAAAGGACAAAAACAAAGCAAAACGCCATTCCAACAATTCTTGTAACTCTCGCGGCTTTCAAGGCTTTCTTCTCTACTATAGAATCACAAAGTCTCTACAGGAGTTCAGAAACTAAGAAGTTAAGCTGTTATCTCCATAGCATCACTGCCAGAAGACAGTGCATGATAGGGAGCCCGGTCTGCTGATGGAGTCTGGGGAAAGGGCAGAGATAAAGAACAGAAGGGATGCTCAACTGAATATCAAACTCTACAAATACAAAGGACGACCGCTGCTTTCATGAGCGAACCAACAAAGCATGTCCTCTAGGAGCCCTGACCATGAGGGAAGCCACGGGGCTTTTGCTCAGAAAGTTTTCTTGCAGCAAGACACAGCGCTGGTTGGGTCACATTTGGTTTTGTGCAGTGAAAGCCAAAGGGGGAACTTCTGCTTACTGGGTTTCTACAGATAGAGCTGCAACTACATCCTCTCAGTCAAGAAGCAGGAAAGAACATATAGGGCAAGTGAGGATGTGGAGGAGAGCGTACACACGTACACACGGTCGATGGCAGTGTGCAGCATAACCTCTGCAGAGGACACTTTGGCGAGAACTAGCAACATTTCAAATGTGCGTGCCCTTTAACCTTTTAAAATGGGAATTGAACGATTTTAGGAGAGTAGCCTACAAAAAGGTGGGCACAAGTAAGCAAAGATATTTACAGAAAGGTTTTCACTGGCGATGTGTTTCTCACTGCCAAAAAACAGAAACCTATTTGTATACTGAGAGGAGACTGGCTAAGTAAACAGTGGTCTATCTCAACTATAAAACACCGTGTAGCCTTAAAAAGAATGAGTGGCTCTGTGTATGCTGAGGGAAAAGAGATCCAAAATTTCTTGTTTAGCTGTAGAAAAATATGCAGATATGCTTAATATGAATTTTGTTTGCAAAGCGCCCTCCCCCCACAGTGTAAGACAGAATGTCTGGAAGAGGAGTGTAGCACTTCTGATATATTTCTATATTGTTTAAACTTATTAACATGAATACTGTGTACTTTAAAAATGAGTATTATTATTGCAATATTTTATAAGGTGAAGAAAATGGAAACAGCAGTGCAGAAACACAATCATTGGGGTTAGCAGTCATGAGAGGAGGTCAGTGGAGCGAGCCTTACGCCAGCTTCTTCGCAGAAGCCCTCAGAGCAGAGAGGAACGCCGTGGGCCCGGCTGGGAAACCACGGAGAAGGGCTACCCCACGAGGAAACCCCACCTGCCAGGCCTGACCGGGACTGAGAGCCTTGATTTGCTGGGGCAACTTAGATTTTTCTCTTGGTTTCTGTGACTGGTGTTTGTACAATCATTAAGAAAATGTTTTACGATTAACTAACCATATTGGTTGACAAAGAGAGTTGGCAAGGGTGCCTTACTCTAAGGCCTTGAGACTGAGGAACTAGGCAAAGGAAGGTGGTGCCCTTTAGAGACGGGGAATTTCAGGAAGGGAGCCGAGTGTACCTGGAGATGCTCCACCCAAGTCGATGATGGGACCTGCAAGCGGACTGGGGTCAGCTGAAGGGGACGGACAAGGGCTAAAAATCTGAGAAACCTCAGAAGGCATAGCTGGTGTTTATACTTGTGATGGGCAGAAAAGTCCTCTGAAAGAGTCTGGAGTGAAAACCACAGGAGGCCTAAAACCTTGGGGCTTGACCAGAGTCAAGGTTCAAAAGGAAAAGAGCATCAGTGACAGAGACCAAGACGTTAAGGAAGCAGGAAAGCAAGGCATCGAGGGAGTGAAGGGAGAATTCCCAGGGGCAGGGAGGACTCACCAAATCCATGGAGAGTGCAAAGAGGATGAAAGTGTGGCAAGAAGCCCATCCTTCCAGAGAAGTTTCTGGAAGGTAGTTGAGATGGATGCTGAACAAGAGGGAATGCACTTAGGGGCTGGACGTGATGGCCGTAACCTTTTGTTGGAAATGGTAACGAAGGCCACAAGAGAAGTAGCACGGGGGCCTGGGAGGGTGGTGGGAGATCAAAGAAAGCATGGAAGCCCTGGTTCACTTCTTCAGGCAGAACGGAAAAGGGGACGAGCTCTGAGAAACTTGGTGGGAGTGGAGGAGGGGGCAGGAAGGGAGGGGTGGGACTCCAGGGAAGGCCAGCCAGGGAGGGTGGAGCGGTGAGTGGCAAGTGGGATACACAGAGGTGGCTTGGACTTTGCCAGTCCTCTCCACAGTGAAGGGCAAGTTCACGACTGGAACTCTCGAGGTCTCAGTTTCCCAACGATAAATGAGGAAGTTTGAACAAAGCTCTAAAAACAAATAAACCCACATACCACCCAACGCTGATGCTCCAATTCAGAGCTTCCCAACTACAGAGCTGGGTCGTGGCCGGAGTGCACAGCAAATGCCCACGTGGATCCCCTCAGCCCGGTTGGCCGGGGGTGGGTGCGGTCCCCTGAAGCAGCCACAGTCCCCAGGCCCATGAATATGGCCCCGGCAGCCTCTTCAACTGGTTTGCCCCAGTGTGATGCCAAGGGAGCACAAAGGTCATCATTTCTATGCTTCAAGTCCTGAAAAGGTTGGGAAGCTTTGCATGTACACAGACAGACGTGTGAGGCCTCAGGCGTTAAGATTTGGGGCTTGTCAGGATTTTGAGAGAAGGATGGGCTTCCTTGCAAATGTTGCCCAAGCCCCCTCCCCCAGTTCCGGTTGCACAGTTTTGTTCTTAGAAAAGAGCTGCCTCGCACAGGGTCGGGGGGTCGGCGGTGGTCCTTGCCCTCTGATGTCCTCTTTCTAAAGGCGGCAAGGCTCAACCCAGAAGGTGGCCTCCAGCGTGACTCGGACAGGATTTGGGTGACAGTTCAGGGATGTGGACCTCAGATGAAAAGCTGCTGTCTCCTGTACAAAGGTGACACCGCCAGACACCCCCGCCCCTCGAGCAGCAGCCGCTGATGAGGACAGCAGCTTCCAAACTGGCTTCTGGGGAACCTGGAATTCTTGAGATGTTTTAGGGGGCAAAGGAGCTCCACAAGGCTTTGATTCTAACCTCCCTTTAAGGATGCATACTTTAAGCTCATTCTAAAAACTGAACATTCGAAAGTAATAACATAACATGCGAATGTGTTATTGGTGCAAATACAAGATTTTACAGATCCTTGGTGTGTTAACCTGCACTGTCAGGGCTGTTCTGTCCACGTAGACCTCAGGATAAAGAGTCCTTGTCACATCTGGGTAACCAAAGAGTATCTGGGATTGGGAGGAGGGCTTGTTTAAAACAAAACTGATGCTGTTTGCAAATTCTTAGCTGGATTAAGTCAAGATTTCTCTATTCTATGCAAGCAAAGCAAAACACAGAAATAAACTGGATGCTGGCATTGGTACATATCGACTGCCACCCATAACCTTAGCTTTGCAATGCTTTCTATTTAACTGAAACAGTTTCAGTGTTCTCACTGACTTGCTTTGAAAGATACTTGAACTCACAAAATGTATTAATAAAATACTTTTATCTATTCGTAGAGTGAGAGTCCCATGTAAAGTTGGGTCTCATAAATTTGAAAACCACTTGTGAAGTGCAAAGAGCATGGATGACACCAATCCTGGCTCTACCACACACGAGCTATATAGCCTTGGGCACATCATTTGCCCCCCAGGCTTCCAGGTCCACATCCATAAAATCCTACCCACTTAACAGGGGTTTTGATCCAATGAGGTCTCTTAACTATCCAGGAGGCAGTAAATACTCAGTTCCCTCCCCACCCAATAGCATGGAATGGCCTGGATCTCTCGGGCCTGCTCACAATCAGGTATTATTTGCATGCCAGACAGTAGCTGGGCTGCAACTCTGGCCAAGGGCTTAATCCACGGGGACCATAAGGCCCATTAGCGCCCTTCTCTGACGACTGAGCAAGCCAGCCAGCCGAGGGGCCGACACTTGGGATCCGTTGAGAGCAGTGCCAGGGCTGCAGCAGGGAGTGGGTATGAGGCTGGGGGAGGGGGGTGTCTCTGTGTGTGCACTCATGTTTTCTTTACACAACACTGGCCATTTTTCCATTTGCCTGCTAAAGCGCTTCCGCGGCTGCCCCAGGCCAATCTCAGGACTTTAGTGAAGAATTCCGTGGAATGCGGTCTCTTTAGCAGGTGGTGCGCTTCCCCTCTGCTTGAGAAGGGCCTTCCTTTTCCATCAGCACAAAGCAACCAAGCAGAAGCTGGAGTTTCTCTCCACCACTTCACCTGGTGCTCCTGAAAGTTGCAGCCTACTTAGTAAATGCTTTTCATGGCCCCAGAAGTAAAGGGAAGTTATGTTGAGAAGCTGTTCTTAATTTCTCACGTGTTGAAGAATTACCCCAAGCAGGATCGCACCAGCGATTATGCAAATTCTATTTGTTGCTGAGCAGAGGCCACCAGAGCTCTCAGATTAAGTGATAAACATTCTTAGGGGACAAAGAATGTACACAGCTTTTCCTCTGTATCACTCTTATCGCCCAGCATTCTCTGTATCGATATCCCCAGAGGGGATTGGAAGAGCCAGGCAGGTACTTTTCAGCTGATTACAGGGATTCCGCTGGCCTTGGGAATCATCTTTGAAAGGCAACTGTGAAGTAATCCGAATAGCTGGTGAACTTCTGGCTTCCCTGTTACGTCTGCCTGTCCCAAGATAATCTCGCTTAGCATTTTCTGGGCATTGAAGGTCAAAAAAAAAAAAAAAAAAAAAAAAGAGTGCAGGCAAGAATTTTGTCCCTGCCAGGACTGGCCAGTTGAAATCGGTTCTGTGGACACCAGACACCATTTCTAAAGACATGTTTTTTGGAAAGCAGCCTTTGGCAATCCTTCTAATTTGCATTCAGAGGAAATGTGCCACATTTTCCGTAACAGGCAGTCCGGCCAACGCCACCGGGGAGGGAGGAAGCTCTTTTCTCAGTGTCTGCAGGTTTATCCCTAAATGCTACGGAAATAGCAGCTGCTGGGGCAAGGGGAACAGAGGATGGAGCGTCTTTTAAAATGCTTGAGTAAGCTGGATATCCCAGGCGGCAGACCTAAAAACGCAAAGGCCCCGTATTCCGGTGCTTGCTTCAGATGCGGCCTGCACCCAGCAGCAGGCTGTGTCGTCACATGGCCATCCTGTCCAAGTGAGCCCAGGGACAGAGCAAGCGCTGTGGCCACCCACTTGGGGCTCAGGCCTGGCGAGTGGTAAGGAGCAGGTCACATTTCACACGGCCTCGTGGCTGACAGAGCGTGTGCACAGCTGGCTCTTGTGTGACCTTCACTGCCCTGTTAATTACACGCACCCCCCCCGCCCCCTTTCATGGATTCTGAAAACTGCTTTTGTTTCAAACATTCTTTATATCCCTCTACTTACCTGGTTATGTATGTGAGAAAGAAGAGAGCCTGGTGGGTCAATCATCTGGCAGCGTTCTTCTGGGTGGGGTATACGGAAATGTTTCTTTTCTCATCAGATGGATTTCTGGCTACCCTATCGAAGTGGTGAGCTGGTGAAAATAAAGAATGGAAACTAGGGAATGATCTTGAAGCCAACCTAATGGAAGTGCTGCCGCAGATTTTCCAGGGCTGAGGGGAACATCAGACTTCCCCAGAGGTTCGCTGCAAAATGCCCACCCAGCTATTAAGGAAACCGGATTGACTTACTGTGCACAGGACAGAAGGCCTCTGGCAGTCACATGGAGAAGCAGGCTGTGATTGGAGCTGGGAGGTGGAGAAGGGAAAGTCAACGGGGTAGAAATTTGGAGCACAGGGAGGATTCCAAATTAGAAGCAGAACGCTTTATACCTATTTACAGAGGGTTTCCACCACCGCTGGACATGCCGGGACCTCACTGAGGAACATCACATTCTGGTTTCGTGCTGTCAGGGAATGGGCGCATCTTCACCAGGCAGAAGGGCAGATGCTGAGAGGGGAGCCCGGGCTTCACGGGCTCGCTAATTCTTTCCCATAGCCTGTTCTGTTTTCTGTCAACAGTGAGGAAATACATCCTAGCAAATGACATCCAGTAATGCTTTAATTAACTGTAGTATTTTATGCTGCGATATGCGCCACGAAACCACTTCCAGATGGGGGAAAAATGAATGATATTTACACAAAAAAGCAATCCCTTTATTTTCAGGAATCGATACCTTGAGGGTCCAGGGGGCTTATCTATTTTGATAAATACTAGAAAGAGACTGGAAGAGTTTCTTTACTGTGTAAAACCTAACAGTACTCTTTCTGCACGCCAGCTTTTCATGTGTCCGTGTTTCCAAGGCTATTGTTTAAATGGCCCAACACAGTTCTAAGGATTTTATTTTTAGCAATCTGACTTGGAGGAGACAAGAAGTGTGAAACACTTGCTTTCACGCTCAAGCAAGTTGGTTATTTTGGAGATTTCTCTTCCTAGAGAGAGGAATTACATTTCCAGCTGTGAACTTGTGGCATTTTCCCTAGCGTTCTGTAAACGGGGGGCCAGGGCTCCCTGTCCAATGGCAATTCAGGATGGGCTGGTGTCGCGTCCCCTGCGTCCCCTGCTCGCTCGCCCTGCCTGCCCGTCACTCTTACATTGGTCCTTGGACATCTGCTTTCGGTCCTGTTCCACCTGCACCGAGGAGCTGCCCGAGGCATGAGAAAGTCGGTGCCCTTTCCTGGGAAAGCCCCAGGTACTGGGTCTTTGTTCTTCAAGAGAGGGAGGCGTGGCAACAGTTAGCTTCAATTCCAGAACTGAACTTGGAGGTCAAAACACCCCGTCCATGGTGGTTCCCATTTCCCTGTTATGATCCAAACAGAACTTTCTCCAGCCTGGGCACCTCTAACGAGCAATCAGGAAGTCTGTCCAGAGTAAAAACAGCAGTGAACTCTTTATCAATTATAAATTACGAATATTTATTTTAACCACATAAGGTGACTTTAAGTTTTTTTTTTGTTTTTGTTTTTTTTTTTGCGGTACCCGGGCCTCTCACTGCTGCGGCCTCTCCCGTTGCGGAGCACAGGCTCCGGACGCGCAGGCCCAGCGGCCATGGCTCACGGGCCCAGCCGCTCCGCGGCATGTGGGATCTTCCCGGACCGGGGCACGAACCCGTGTCCCCTGCATCGGCAGGCGGACTCCCAACCACTGCACCACCAGGGAAGCCCAAGTTTTTTTTTTTTTTTTAAGGGGCTAGAGAAAGCGGAGGGAAGGAACCGGTACAGTATCTATATAATTTAGCTGAATAACAGAGTTGTTAGCTACTGTTTTTATCAATGAGTGCTCCTTTATATATATTATTTCAAAGTGACAGTAATAAATAAACCTTCTGTTTGGGGCTTGATCATCAAAACAAGAAGAATCCTAGTCAGTACGGGGACAGCATGATTTCTGCCATGGTCCCTACCACCAACACAAATTCAAAACTCAAGCTGCTGGCTATCAGCAAAAAGAAAAACCTTTACCGTTTGGGCACCAGCTCAGTTATACAGTAATTACACTTGCTTAGAGTCGGAAAGAACATACAGTTATGAAAATGTGCAATAGGAACCCTTCAATAAAGCAAACTTCTGTTACAATGGTTCTTCACGAGAAGTAAGCGTTATAATCACCTACGGAACTTTTAAACCTAGATGCTGGGCCCCACTCCAGACCTAATTGATTCACAATCGCCATACATCTGTACTTGTAAAAAAAAAAAAAAAAAGAGCCCCAGGTGATTCTGATGCAGACCCCCCAGATGAGAAACATGCTCTGTCTGTACAGGGCGCACACAGGGCATGCAGCGCCCATCAGCAAGACACTTAACGTAACTCCTACTGACTTCTGCTGGCTCCTTGGAGCTTACTGACAGTGTAATAAATCAGGAAGGCAACTTCCCCGGCTGTGACCACCACCCGGGGCGCAAAACAGCAGCTTGACATCTCAATGCCGTCATGGAGACTTCCAGAAAATGACTCCTCATGATGAAACACAAAGAGAAGTGTGGATCTGTAAACACTGAGAGTGACAAGAACCAGGTGTGGGAGTCCACTGGGTTTCCAGCTCCCAGGCCGAGGACAGATGGCTGAAGTGGCTGTTTGGAGATGGGCCCATCATCCCTTCTTTCAAGAGTGGGAAGAGAATGTTAACCTCAATTAGCTCGGGCTGGATAACCTTACCACAGCCACACCATGGCTGTCTGGGCAGAGTGAAATCTATCGACTGAGCTGCCCACGTGCCCCCCCAGCCCCTTCCCTGCCCTTCCAGCGCTTTTCTTATTTAGCCAGCTTTCCCTACTAGGGCTTAGCTAAAGGCCACACCTCTTTCTTCTGTCACACCTGTAATCTTCCACTTCATAACTTGGGCCCTAGAGCCAAGCCCAGACGACATCTCTTAAGGGTCTGGCCGCAGAGGGAACCTCACACGGCTGCATGTGGAGGAAGGGGTGAGTTCCAGGCTTTCTTACCCACGGTGCTGGGATAGAAGCATGGAAAGGAACAGGACCACATGCCAGAGGGTGTGACTGTGGGGGTGAGGCTACGGAGTCAGCGACAACTGGACCAGTCGGGGGCAGCCCGGGACCAGCAAGTGAAGCACACGGAACCTTCACCCCCAGCTGCCTCTGCTGCAGGAATCAGGGACCATCTTGACTGCCTTTTTATAATCTGGCTGTTACCCGTCTTCTCTGATTAGGACAGGAATTAAGACAGGACATGGGAGAAACATGTGAATGACCCAAACGCCCCAGCAAGTTTCAAGACTGATGATCTGAGAGTCGGGGAAGCACAGGAGAGGTGGGGGGCTTCCGGAGATCTGGGTGCTGGTGGGGGGGGGGTGTCACTGGCTGGGGGAAAAGTGCCCCTTGGACACTCCTACAGTCTCTTTTTAATTAGTTTCTCCAGTTTGCGGATGCGAGATGACTCCTGTTCTGGAGTTGGAGCCAGGAGGGACAGAGAGCTGGAGCCTTCGGGCCCTGAGGGCGGCGCGGGGAGCCTCTGGCGGAAGAGATCCAGCATGCTGCTCTGCTCGCTCCTTTTCAGCCCCTGAGGTGGAGAGAGAAAGGAGGGTGACGTCAGCTCTGGCCCGAAGGGCCCGAGGGCAAGCGCAGTAGCTGGTATTCACTGGGCTGAGGATTAAGGCTTTCTTCAGGGAGATACCAGCCCTGGGTAGCAGCCTGGGAGAGAAGCAGAGGAAGAGGCAATAGGAGAGGAGGGAGAAGGGCTGAGAGGGCGGAGGACAGGCGGCAGGATGCGCGAGGGTAGCCTCCTCTCCACTGCAGTCCCGCTGAGCCTGGCTCTCTGCTGGACGTCAGGGTGCCATCAGAACGGGGACACTCACAGGCCCCGGTTCTTCCTCCTCCTTAAAAGGCTTCTGGGAGTTGGGTGTGCAGCCCGGGCCAGGCATGGGCACTTTGAGATAGCTCCCGGGGGCCAATATCCCATCCTCCAGTTAACCACCGAGCGTAAGAAGGTGCCCGGGGACAAAACAAAACGCGGAGCCAACCTTCATGTCCAGGATCTTCTGGAAGGTTTCTGTGTTGCAGTCCGTCAGGAGTTTGATGTAGTTGTCCACAAACACCACCAACGGCTCGTGAGGGGCCATCACGACCTACCGAGGGAGAGAGACGAGAGTAGGCCTGCCGGGAACACTCACGATCGGAGGCCGAGGATTATCTTTCCTCACTTGCAGGCCGATCACAAAACGGACTCTGCACGATCTTCTTAGGTGGCAGCAGCAGCTGCAAACCCAGAAATGTCCTGACAGCCTGTTTCATCTCGACATTCAGTTAGAGCAATGCTTCCTAAATTTCCTAAATCATAAACGTAACCTGGATTGCTTCTTAAGTACACCTTCCTACGTCCCTCCTCTGAAGGTTCTAATTCAGAGGGCCTGGGGGGAGTCCCAAGTGACTTTAAATATCAGGACCACGGGAAACACTCTGCTGCAGGGTCCCCTGTTTGAGACATTTCGTAGGTTCGTGGTACCTGCTCCTTCTGTCCTGATGTATCACTGTTCCCGAAAGATGGCCTCAAAAGGCACTGAATTAAGTGCATTTTCTCAAAAACAAAACCCCTAGAACAGCCTCACTCTTTTCAAGACTTCAAATCTGGAACTTCATTTAACTACGTCCAATTCATGTACCAACAGCAGGAAAGCAATGGCATCGCAACCCTCACATTCACTGACATTTGGTTTTCAGCATGGCATCTGATCTCCTTCCTCCAGCAGACTGTTTTTTTTTTCCTCCAGAGGCAACCATTGCTTCAATTTTCTTTTTTTTTAATTTTAAAAAATTATTTAATTAATTAATTTTTTGGCTGTGTCGGGTCTTAGTCGCGGCACGCAGGATCTTTTTTTGCGACGCACGGGCTTCTCTCTAGTTGTGGCGCGCGGGCTGCAGAGCAAGCAGGCTCAGTAGCTGTGGCGCGTGGGCCAGCAGACTGCTTTTGTTTTGAATTTCTGAGCATATGACTCAGACTGGCAAGGAGTATGCACTCAGAAGTTCTCTCTAAACCCTGCTCTCCACCCTGCTGAGTAAACCAGCTAGGGAAGAAATGGATTAGCCTGCTTCCGGTTTCCTCAGGCCAAAGCCTGAGGTCTGTGTGGGCCCCTCACCTGCTCCCACCCATGTCAGGGCCTGCCGTTACTTTTCACTCCTCCATCATTCGAGTCATTCTGTTTGGAGACAGACCTGAAGGGCCTGCAGGCCCTGGCCTTCTAAGAGCATCCCCTGACAGTTCCGTTTTTTCTCCAGCCTTCTCTCCCCTCCCCAACAGGCCCCCTTTCCCCTTGACACATCCAGATGGAAATCATATGCAGGAGCTCAAGGCTTCAGACGTTCTCAGCATCATCACCCCATGTATATTTTATTAAACGGGGCTTTAGAAAACCCATTTGCTGATTAGAATCAGTTATGCAACATCTGTTCAGAGTTCCTATAAAGTGGCAGAGTTCAGAGTGCCAAAGAGGCTTACGTGGACCTGAGTAACTGATAGCTGGGCCAGAAATTCCTGCTAAGAAGCAGACAGATCCCTGACTTAGACGCTGATTCACAGTGACAGCGCCACCCAACCTCCAATCTTGGTCAAATCTTATTACAAGAGAATTCCACTATGATGAAGAATTCATTTGTCAGATAGAATTACTGACCCCCCAGTAACAGTGCACTGACTTTCAACAATATCTGATGAGGCCAAAGTCTGTGGACAATCTTTTAGGACTGATGGGCATAGGTCCTAACCTGTGCTTTCAAAGACTAGTACTCAGTACTCCTTGGAATAAACAATCAGATAACCAGGCCCTTTAACCGAAACCCCGAGGAAGACACAAGCCCCACCTTGAGGATCATCTCCGCTCGGGTCATGCCTTTCACCACGATCTTTGTGTAACTGGCTGGGGCTTTCCTCACCACCTGAGAGCCGATGGAAGGCAGATCGAGCAGGACCATCTTCAGGGAGTGGGTGTCCAGCAGCAGCTGAGGGAACAGAGCAGAATAGAACCAGCCACTTCACAGGGACACGATACCTGGTGTACGCACACTGATTAATAACACTTTCCTGATTTTAAATGTAATACGTTCTCATGAACGAATGAACAAACATAAAAGGAAAAACATGAGTTATAATTACTATGACCCAGGAAAAAATAATAAGATGTCACAGTTCAGTGTGGTATCATTCCCACCAGCTTGTGTGTGTGTATAACATGCTAGAGTTATACTGTATAGACAGTTTTACGACCTGGTTTTTCCACTTAATACATGAAGTTTTTTGAATTCTATTTTCCCATCTTGGCAGTCTTTAAAAAAAAAATCATGATTTTTAATGGCTATACAGTACTCTATGGCGTGTGTGTGTGTGTGTAACTTTAATATTTTTAACCATTCCCCTACACTTTGTTTCTAGATTTTTATTATTATAAATAACGAATACTGTAATGAACAGCTGTGTAGATATAATTCTAGGTCTATCAGCGGCATTTCCTTAGGAGACAGTCTTTGGGACAGATCAAAGGACAAGGGCATTTGGGAGGCTCCTCTCACACATCCTGAGCTGCTTTCTGAATGGAATGTACCTATTTACACAGTGCGGACCACACCCACATCAGCACTGAAAACTGCCATAAAAATTTTGCGTATTCAACAGGCAAAACATGGTAATTCCACGCTGCTCTATTGTGGATTTCTCTGGATACCAGTGAGGATGTAGGAGATTAAATCAAATTTAAACATCAGTATCTTGGCAACAAACTGTCTTTTTCTTTCTTTTTTTTTTGGTTCTCTTGGATAGCAATTATTTGGAAGGCTATCAGCTTTCCTGATTGCCCACCAACTGCAGGCACAGAAATGGCATATATACACTGGCCTGTTCAGACAGTGTAGGAGGATGGAATCACATGCCCACCAACCAGACAAAGGTAGCAGTAGGGTGACAGTCTCACTACTGCAACTCTGATGGTCAATCTTACGTTCAGGACAGGGCTTGCTGTATCTACCACTGCCTGCTCCTCTCAGAAAGCTTTTCATAATTATATCAAGCAGGGGTGGAATGGTATCCCTTCAGGCCCTAGGACACCCTGAATTCTCTCATTCTCCCTGTACTTTGCTATGGACAGGAGAATTAACGACTAAAGATAAGACAAACTCATTAATGAGAAACACCATTAACTTAATGGACATGGTGATTATAATTTTGACAATGGTACAAAAATTTGGAGAAGCCATCAATGTTTTACTTGGGATAACACAGAGGGAAATATTGCTCTCAAAAAATGGTGAGGTATTGAAACAGACTGATTCTGAAGTTTATATGGAGAGACAAAAGACCCAGAATAGCGAACGCAATATTAAAGAAGAACAAAGCTGGAGGACTGATCCTACCCAACTTCCAGACTTATAATAAAGCTACAGTAGGGACTTCCCTGGTGGCCCAGTGGTTAAGACTCCACACTCCCAATGCAGGGGGCCTGGGTTCGATCCCTGGTCAGGGAACTAGATCCCACGTGCCACAGCTAAGAGCCCGCATGCCACAACTAAAAGATCCCGCATGCCACAACTAAAGATCCTGCATGCTGCAATGAAGATCCCGCACATGGCAACGAAGATCCTGTGTGCCACAACTAAGACCAAGTGCAGCCAAATATATAAATAAATATAAAATAAAGCTATAGTAATCAAGACAGTTTAGTACTGGTGAAAGAACAGACAAATAGATCAACTGAGAAGAAAAAGCCCAGAAACAAATCCACACAAATATAGTCAACTGGTCATTCACAAAGGAACAAAGGCAATTCAATGGAACAAAGACAGTCTTTCCAACAAATGGTGCTGGAACAGCTGGACATCTATGTTCAAAAAATAAAAGGAAATCTAGACACAGACCTTACACCCTTCACAAAAACTAAATCAAAATGGATTACAGACCTAAATGTAAAACACAAAACTATAAAACTCCTTGAAGATAACATAGGAGAAAACCTAGATGACCTTGGGTACGGTGATGACTTTTTAGATATAACACCAAAGATATGATCTGTGAAAGAAATAATTGATAAACTGGACTTCATTAAAATGAAAAGCTTTTGCTATCCAAAAGACAATGTCAAGGGAATGAGAAGACAAGCCACAGACTGGGAGAAAATATTTGCAAAAGATACACCTTATAAAGGACTGTTATCTAAAATATACAAAGCTTTTTAAGAAAAACTCAACAATAAGAAAACAAGCAACCCAACTAAAAAATGGGCCCAAGAGCTTAACAGATACCTCATCAAAGAAGATATATAGATGACAAATAAGCATTTGAAAAGATGCTCCATATCATTTGTCATCAGGGAAATGCAAATTAAAACAGCAACAAGATACAACTATACATCTATTAGAATGGCTAAAATCTGGAACACTGACAACATCAAATGCTGGTGAGGATGCAGAGCAACAGAACTCTCATTAGTTGCTGGTGGAAATGCAAAATGTTACAGCCACTTTGGAAGACGGTTTGGTGGCTTCTTATATTAAAACTAAACATACTCTAACCATACAATCTAGCAATCATGCTACTCGTTATTTGTCTAGAATTGAAAACTTATGTTCACACGAAAACCTGTACATGGATGTTTTTAACAGCTTTATTCATAATTGCCAAAACTTGGAAGCAAACAAGATAACCTTCAGTAGCTGAATGGAGAAACTGTGGCACACCAGACAATGGATTATTACTTAGTGCTAAAAAGAAATGAGCTATCAAGATACGAAGGAACCTTAGGGACAACTAAGTCCACGCGCCACAACTACTGAGCCTGTGCTCCAGAACCCACCAGCCACAACCACTGAGCCTGCGCCACAACTACTGAAGCCCACGCGCCTAAAGCCCGTGCTCCGCAACAAGAGAAGCCACCGCAATGAGAAGCCCACGCACTACAATGAAGAGTAGCCCCCACTCGCCGCAACTAGAGAAAGCCAGTGCGCAGCAACAAAGACCCAACGCAGCCACAAAAAAAAAAGATATGAAGGAAACTTAAATGCACATGACTAAGTGAAAAGGCCAATTTGAAAAGGCTACATATTGTGCATGACCCATAACACAGCACTCATATCCTTTAGAGAAATTCTTGCCTATGTAAAAAAAACAAACAAAAAAAACCGTTCCCTGCATCCATGTTTGTAAAAGCAGAAGACTGGAAACAACCTAAATGCTCATCAACGGTAGAATGGATAAACAAATGGTGGCATATTCATGCAATGGAATATGATATTTTAGTTAAAATGAGTGAACTCAAACAACCTATAACAACATAGATAAATCTCAGAAAACATTATGTTGGGCAAAAAAAGCAAGTGGGGGGCTTCCCTGGTGGCGCAGTGGTTGAGAATCTGCCTGCCAATGCAGGGGACACGGGTTCGAGCCCTGGTCTGGGAAGATCCCACATGCCGCGGAGCAACTAGGCCTGTGAGCCACAACTACTGAGCCTGCGCATCTGGAGCTTGTGGCCCGCAACAAGAGAGGCCGCGATAGTGAGAGGCCCGCGCACCGCGATGAAGAGTGGCCCCCAGCTCGCTGCAACTAGAGAAAGCCCTCACACAGAAATGAAGACCCAACACAGCCAAAAATAAAGAAAGAAAGAAAGAAGCTTTCATTTAAAAAAAAAAAAAAAGCAAGTGGGGAATGATATGTATAGTACCATTTGTATAAAGTTTAAAAATATGCAAAACAAAATTATATATCTTTTGTGAATAGATCCACATGTAACATATCAAAACATATACGGGAATGATAAAAATCAAAATCAGAATAGTGATTACCTCTGGGCATGTAGGGAGGCGAGAGGAAGGGTAGGGTCCAGGGGGGACTTCAGCCATAACTGTAATGATTTACTTTATATAAAAAACATCTAAAGCAAATGTGGGAACATGTTAAGATCTGACTAAGCTGAGTGGGAAGCTGATATTCTTGACATTATTTTCTCTACTTTTATTAACTGAAACTATGTCTTTTTCTTCTTCTTCTTTTTTTCCCACACTATGTTATTTGAGGCCTAGTGAGGATTCAACTTTATCTTCCATACAGCAAAATTTCAGAGCCTTGTCAAAATCAAAGGCATGTCTTGGCATTATTTGCTAGCAGGAAAAAAAAAGATCAGTGATCATTTAAAAACTTATGGGGATTCTTCCTGTTTTTTCTGTACTTCTATTTCCCAGAGATATATTATATGCATAAATAATTGTACAGTCTTAAGCGACAGGAAGAGCTTTGAATGAGCCAGACATAACTCTCTAGTGTCTCCCATATTTTGAGAGATAGGACTTTTTCAATTCCCAGCCAGTCACAATAAAATTTTGTCCTCACCAGACAACTGTACAGATGGAAATCTTCGTCTCAGGTTTTACCGGAAGTAATGCAGTCAGAAAAGGTGGGAGCTAGTCTGATAGGCTTAGCAGCTGTCTGTGGGCAATGAAGGTGAAAGGCCCCATTTATCATGAAAATCTGCTGGCTTTCATCTTTGAAAATAGCTGAAAGTTCATCCCCTTAGGCATGAGGCATTGGGCAAGAGGTGGCCATCCACCAAATTTGTTTGAGCCTCAGAGATAAATTTTGGGGTGGTGTGGCTCATGTTCTTGATGGGCTACTGGGGTGCAGATCTGGCCAGCATGCAATGCCTGGGAAGCATCATCACCCAGCAGTGGAAAGCTCTGAGGGGTTTACTTCTTAAAGAGCCCCTACAACTCTTGGGGGTCATCATGACTATCACAGTGATGGAAACCTTGAGTAGACAAGATAAAAGGCCCACTGCTAGAAGGTAAAGGACCATATATACAACGCTAAGTTTCAATGAGGTGACACAGAAGAGACAGTTCCAGATATGAAGAATGGATGGACCAAGGTGAGGACATGCCTAGTTTCTTTCCTCTTTTCTTTTTTTTAAAATTTAGGTGTAACTTTCATACAGTAAACTACACAAAGACCAAGTACATAGCTTGATAAACTATTACATATGTATACACCTATTGCCTCATTAAAGATATGGGACATTTCTCCATCGACAGAAGAATGGATAAAGAGATGTGGCATATAAGATGTTACTGAAAAACCCGAACGAACTTTTTGGCCAACACACACACGCACACACACACACACACACACACGCACGCACGCACGCACGCATGCAAAATGGAATACTACTCAGCCATAAAAAGAATGAAATAATGCCATTTGCAGCAACATGGATGGACCTAGAGATTATCATACTAAGTGAGGTAAGTCAGACAGAGAAAGACAAATATCATATGATATCACTTATATTTGGAATCTAAATGAAATGATACAAATGAACTTATTTACAAAACAGAATCAGACTCACAGACACAGAAAACAAACTTATGGTTACCAAAGGGGAAAGGGCAGGGGGATAAATTAGGAGTTTGGGATTAGCAGATACACACTGCTATATATAAAATAGATGAACAATAAGGTTCTACTATATAGCACAGGGAACTATATTCAATATCTTGTAATAACCTATAATGGAAAAGAGTATGAAAAAGAATATACATATATATAACTGAATCACTCTGCTGTACACCAGAAACTAATACAATATTGTAAATCAACTATACTTCAATTTTAAAAAAATTAAAAAAAAAAAAGGATATGAGACATTTCTTGCATCCCAGAAGGCTCCCTCAGGTTCTCTTCCAGTCAACGCTCTCCCTTCCTTCCTAACAAAGACGACCACTCTTCTGCCCTCCGTCACTCAGGATTCGTCTACTGCTCATTAACGTGCTACGAACATTCTTGTACATGCCTTTGGTGGCCATACACCCTTATTTCTCTGGGGTGGCGTCTACGCAGAATTGCCGGTTCAAGGAGTAAGCATATGTTTAGCTTTAGTACAGACTGCCAGATAGTTTTCCAATTTGGTTGTGCTGATTTCCATTCCTACCAGCGATGCATGAAAGTTCCAGTTGCTTCACATCTTCACCAACACTTGGTATCGTTGGCCTTTTTAATTTTAGCCATTCTAATATCATTGTGACTTTAATTTATATTTCCCTGGATGATTAATATGCTTTTTGGCTTTTTTGGTGAGCCTCCTTCTGAAGTGCCTATTCAAATCTTTTGTCATTTTTCTACTGGTTGATCATCTTTTTCTAATTGATTTGTTGAGGGGTTTTTTTAAGTAATTTTTTCAACTTTATTGAGGAATAATTGACAAATATACTTTAACTGCATATACTAAAAGTGTACAAGGTGATTATTTGACATACATATATATTGTGCAATGATAACCAAGATCAAGATAGTTAACTCTCCTTTTGTGTATGTGGTAAGAATGCTTACGATCTACTCTCAGCAAATTTCAAGTATATCATACCACATTATTAATTACAGTCACCATGCTGTACATTAGGTCCTTAGAACTTATCTTAGAACTGAAATTGTGTACCCTTTGACCTACATCTCCCCATTTCCCCCTTCCCCCAGCCCCTGGCAACTAACATTCTATTCCCTGTTTCTATGAAATTGTTTTTTTTTTTTCCTTTTAAGATTCCACATATAAGTTATATGTTAAGAGATTTTTAAAAGTATATACTTAGAATATGAGTACGTCGTTACATATATTGCAAATATCATCTGCTACTCTGGCTTGTCTTTTGAGAAAAAGAAGTCCTTAATTTTAAGTACTCCAAATAATCTCTTCTTTTATGATTGGTACTTTTAATGTTTTGTTAAGGAATCTTTGCCTAACCCACAGTCATAAAAATATTCTCTTATTATCTTCCAGAAGTTTTGTTGTCTTATCTTTCACTTTCAGAGCTATAATCCACCTGGAATTGATTTTTTAAAAACTGAGATACAATATACCATAAAATTCACCTTTTAAAAGTGTACCATTCAGTTCCAGACATCTCAACACACCACAAATAAATTCCATACCCATTAGCGATCACATCTCTTTTCCTCCTCTCCTCCACCCCTTGCCAACCATTAGTCTACTTTCTGTCTTGTGGATTTGCCTGTTCTGGACATTCCATATAAATGGAATCATACATTATGTGACCTTTTGTCTGTGGCTTCTTTCACTTAGCGTATCGTTCTCAAGGTTCATCTATGTTGTAGCATGTGTAAGTATTTCACTTCTATTTAGAGCTGAATAATATTCCCTTGTAAGATTAAACCATTTTCTTTATCCATTCATCAACTGATGGGCATTTGAGTTGTTTCTCCTTTTTGGCAATTATGAATAACGCTGCTTTGAATAACGCTGCACAAGTGTTTGCGTGAACATACTTTTCCAGTTCTTTTGGGTTTCTATCTAGGAGTGGAATTGCTGGGTTACACGGGAACTCTATGTTTAACATTGTGAGAAACTGCCAAACTGTTTCCCAAAATGGCTGCAGGATTTTCCATTTCCAGTGTACGAGGGTTCTAATTTCTCCACATCCTTGCTGGAACTGACTTTCCTATGTGGTGTGTGGTTAAGGTCAAGATTAATTTTTTTTCCACGTGGATATTCAATTACTCAGCACTGTTTACTGAGAAGACCATCCCTTCCCAACTGAATTAGTGCCGTTTTTGTCATAAATCAAGTGTCTATGTATGTGTGGGTCTATTTCTGAACTTGACTCTGTTCTGTTGGCCCATTTGTCCCTGTGTGCTTAATTACTTCAGCATTAAAATAAGTCTTGGTATCCTGAGGTTTAAATCCTCCAACTCTCTGCTCTTTCTTTAGAGTTATTTTAGCTATTCTTGGTCTCTGCACCTCCATCCAACTTTTAGAATCAACTTATCAATTCCCATTCACACCCACATCCACCCCACCCCTACTGGGATTTTACTGTATCTAGAGGTTAATGTTGGAAGAATTGATATTTTAAAAATAGTGAGTCCTGGGCTTCCCTGGTGGTGCAGCAGTTGAGAGTCTGCCTGCCGATGCAGGGGACACGGGTTCGTGCCCCGGTCTGGGAGGATCCCACGTGCCGCGGAGCGGCTGGGCCCGTGAGCCATGGCCGCTGAGCCTGCGCGTCCGGAGCCTGTTGCTCCACAATGGGAGAGGCCACAACAGTGAGAGGCCCACATACCGCAAAAATAAATAAATAAATAAATAAAAATATTGAGTCCTTTAATACATGAACATGAGCTTTCCTGACATTTTAAAGGTCTTCTTTAATGTCTCTTAATATTGTATCATTTTCTGTGTAAAAGACTAGCACACTTTTTAATAGACTTATTCCTAGCTATTTAAGGTCTCCTAACGCTACTGTATATGGTTTCATTAAAAATTTTTCATTTTAAATGGTTTGTTGCTGTTATATGCAAATATTAAAAATAATTTAAATACTGACCTTATATCTCACACCCCTACTAAACTTATATTCTAATAGTTTGTAGATTCTCTTGGATATTGTCATTCACAATCACGTTCTCTGTGAAATGTGAAAAATGACAGTTTTGTTTCTTCCATTCTAATCTGTGTACCTTTTATTTCTTTAAAACTTTCTTTTATTTTTTGTCTTATTGTTCTGGCTAGGACTTCAAGGGCAATGTGGGATAGAAATGGTGACAGCAGACATCCTTGTCTTGTTCCTAATGTCAAGAGAAAATCTTTCTATATTTGACCATTAAGTGTGATGTTTATGGCAATATTGTTTTTCATTAACTGATTCATTTCTTTCATGAGCTGGCTCGGTCTCCCCATCTCCAGGACCCTGGCGACCCTGCCAATGCTTGTAAACCCCTGTGGAGAATGGCCGTGCCTGTCTCTTTGTGTGGCACAAAGGGAGGACCCTTTTGACTGGGTGACAGAAGAGGCTTCAAGCTCTCAGTGGGAAGGAGGGCCTCATAAAAATCAAGATGGGCCAGAGCTTAATGAGACAGAGAAAAGTGAGCAGTTGGGTAGTTAAGAGATTCAAAAACGTCTTTAGGGACTTCCCTGGTGGCGCAGTGGTTAAGAATCCACCTGCCGACGCAGGGGGACATGGGTTCGAGCCCTGGTCCGGGAAGATCCCACATGCCGCAGAGCAACTAAGCTCGTGCTCCACAACTACTAAGCCCGCGTGCCACGACTTGCCACAGCTACTGAAGCCCGTGCGCCTAGAGCCCGTGCTCCGCAACAAAGAGAAGCCACCGAAATGAGAAGCCCACGCACCGCAACGAAGAGTAGTCCCCGCTCGCCACAACTAGAGAAAACCCGTGCGCAGCAACGAAGACCCAACGCAGCCAAAAATAAATAAATAAATGAATGAATAGAAAAAAATGTAGATGTTTAAAAAAAAATCACGTTATTTAAAAACTAAATAAATAAATTTATTTTAAAAAAAGTCAATATGGTCAAAATGTGGTAATATGTATGATGGAATACTGTTCAGCCTTAAAAAGAAGGAAATTCTGAAGCATACTAACATGAAGAAACCCTGAAAGCACACTGAGTGAAATAAGCCAGACACAAACGGACAGATACTGTATGATTCCACTTCTAGGAGGTCCCTCGAGCAGTCATATTCATAGCGATAGAAAGGAGAATGGTGGCTGCCAGCAGCTGGGGCAGGAGGGCTGGGGAGCTAGTGTTTAATGGGAAGGGAGTTTCAGTTTGGGATGATGAAAAAGGTCTGGAAGTGGATGGTGGATGTTTGCACAACAATGTGAATATACTTAATACTAGGAACTGTACACTTAAAATGGTTAAAATGTTAAATTTTATGTTATGTATGTTTTACCACAATAAAAAAAGTCAATATGGTATATAAAGATAATTCAAAGGAAAATATTTATGGATCTAAAATATTCTGAGCAATATAGTTCATGTCTATATTTCATAGACATGAACTATATTGCTCAGAATATTTTATTTTTATTTTTTTAAGATTTTTTTTAAATATTTACTTATTTATTTGGTTGTCCTGCGTCTCAGTTGCAGCAGGTGGGCTCCTTAGTTGAGGCATGCAAACTCTTAGTTGTGGCATGCTTGTGGGGTCTAGTTCCCTGACCAGGGATCAAACCCGGGCCCCCTGCATTGGGAGCGCAGAGTCTTAACCACTGCGCCACCAGGGAAGTCCCCTCAAAATATTTTAGATCCACAATACAATAGATCTAGAAGGAGGTGTGTGGAGAGTCTGATTCAGGGCTCTTATTTAAACATGAGGAAACTGAGTCCAGAGCAAGGAAGCAACTGCTCGTGATCACAGGGACCATTAAAAGCAGAGCGGGGACTGGACCCCAAGTTTTAGGGTCCTTTTCCCAACACTACAATCTGCTGCTTCCTCTCTGGTAAGTAGTTTATGCAAATGGATTCCTTTTTTTTTTTTTTTAAATAAGTTTATTTATTTATTTTTGGCTGTGTTGGGTCTTCGTTGCTGCACGCAGGCTTTCTCTAGTTGCAGCGAGTGGGGGCTACTCTTCGTTGCGGTGCGCGGGCTTCTCATTGCAGTGGCTTCTCTTGTTGCGGAGCATGGGCTCTAGGCACGCGGGCCTCAGTGGTTGTGGCATGTGGGCTCAGCAGTTGTGGTTCGTGGGCTCTAGAGCGCAGGCTCAGCAGTTGTGGCTCACGGGCTTAGCTGCTCCGCGACATATGAGATCTTCCCAGACCAGGGCCCGAACCCGTGTCCCCTGCATTGGCAGGCGGATTCTTAACCACTGCGCCACCAGGGAAGTCCCTGGATTCCTTTTCTACTGTGTGCTCGGTCATAGATACTGTGGCCAAAAGACTAATTAATGACCCTGCAAATCCCACAAGACTCTCTGAAAATCACAAACTAGCAAGAAGCATTACAAATACTGGTATGGTTCAGTTCCACGTGCCCTTGCAATTGCTCAAGTGGACTCTGGGGCCCAAAGAGAAATAATTCACTTTATACAGTAATCAGGAAGAGAATCAAGAGCAGGAAAATGTCTCCTTTCCCATTTTTGGCACAAGTATTAAAGTGTAGTCTAAATTTAGGATCTAGTACTTCTGTGGCAAAGCAGAGGCATCTGAGATTAGGCCTCAGTCTTTGCTTTGACTCTCACAGCTTTTGTTAAAGTTTGGATTACAGCCGCTGCAAGATTTGCAGCAGAATCTGTGTGTTTTTTTTTTTTTCCCGGTACGCGGTCCTCTCACTGTTGTGGCCTCTCCTATTGCGGAGCACAGGCTCTGGACGCGCAGGCTCAGCGGCCATGGCTCACGGGCCCAGCCGCTCCGCGGCATGTGGGATCTTCCCGGACCGGGGCACGAACCCGTGTCCCCTGCATTGGCAGGCAGACTCTCAACCACTGCGTCACCAGGGAAGCCCGGTTCCTATGGTTTTGCTGCCTGATTGATCACGCCTCCAGCTCCATGACTGCTTGGGTTTCTAAGGCCAGATACTCAGGGCAAGAACGGACCCAAGCTAAACCTGAACTTCACGTGGGAATCCTCCAAGGGCCACATTGCCTTTAGTTCTCACCCACGGCCTCCCCCAGGCTGGGCCTGTTGAGATCTATGCTCTCCTGTCACCCACTCCTATTTGTCTGGGGTCTGAGAAAGTAAAACACCAGTTTCACAGATGGTTTTCTCATCCGCATCTCAAAGCAGAAGTAAATATTGGCCAAATTGATATATTTCTGAAGGTGCGGGCTTTCAAGTCTGAGCTGATTATTTTAACATTCTTTTAAAGAAGAGAAAATCTGAGGAAAATAGATATGACATTGGGTTCATGTGACAATATGAAAATATCATGCCACTGGACACTAAATGAGCTTGTAAGGCCTGGGCAGAGCTGCAAACTCATGGAAACATGCTCCCAATGAGTCAACTTTGTGTTCCAGTGGCTTCATCAAGTCTAGAGACAGAAACCTAGTAACTGAGAATCTAAAGCTTCTCTCAGACACACAGAGAGCAATCACTCCGCGTCCTCTCCTATCACACACAAAAGTGAACAGAGTGGATTCCCGATAAACATGAGTTAATGAAACTGGGCATGCTGCGGCATTATTCTGCTGTTTCCCGAGGACAGAATTCGTTCTGTGTTTATGACATGCAAGAGGTAGAATTTCCAAACACTGAAATTCTACACTCAGACACAGTCGGTCAGTGTCTGAACCCACGCAACCTCCCAGGAAGTTTGCTGAGACAGTACTTCTGACTCTGCTAAGCTGGTCAGCCAGACAGCCCGCGGCAAGCATCAACTAGATGTTTCTATGTGGGGAGATGGGCATTGACAGTGGAAACAAACTATCAGTAGTAACAGCTGGCATTTGCTGAGGGCTTCTCATACGCCTGACATTGGGTCAAGCACTTCAGTGCATTATCTTGTTTAATCTTCACAACCACCCTGTGAGGCGCTGCTGTGAGTATCCCCATTTTATAGCTGAAGAAACTACAGCCCTGGAAGGTTAAGCAACTTGTCTAAGGACAAACACCTTAGGAGGTACTCAATGAAAATGTTTTCAATAAATGGATGAATAATTTAAGCTGCCAGGTCATCATTCTGTCCTCAAACAGGGAAATCAGTGACTTTACTTCTCCACAGCAGCTCTGTACTAGGAAGTTACACAGTCTGATCTACGACAAAAGCCATAAGGAACAGTCCTATCCCAGTTCCGTCTTACCTGTTCTGCTCCCACCATGCTAATTGGCTTGCACTTGAAGAGGTGGGTGATGAACTTGGGAATGAAGGAGCTGTGGATAAAAAAGAAGTGACAAATTAGGCTTATATTCTCTTTGGTAAAGAACTGCAGAAACATTTCTTCTTTTTTTAAGGCCCCACTTCCTTCTACAAGAAAACTGAGAATTAAAGTAGACACTACTGTGGCCTACAAGCATCCACTCTTTTTCTTTCTAACTATAGCCCTGGTTTTATTTAGGTAAATCTGGCCTTGGGTTGCTGGGGAAAAGCTGATCCCTCCTAAACTACAGGCAGAGCCTGGGGTCCCTTGGTGACTGTTGTTGGTACTGACATGGCTTGTCATCCAAGCCAGCTGGAGGGAAGGACTTCATTGCACGGCTGGGGCGAGTCTCTCTTCTTCTTTAGGGTATTCGTGTGTTTGGATTTAACATCTAGAGCTAACATTTTACCACTGTTCTAAGGATGAAGCCAGGCCCAAGGAGAGGAGGGTAAGTAAAGAGCCTGAGTCCTTAATGACATTGCTGAACCACTGAGGCAGTCATCTTTGGATCTCTCCTATCTCTGGACTTTGGTTATATGAAATAAAAAAAATTCACCTCTGTTTAGGTCAGTCTGAGTCAGGGCTTCTATGACTAGTAGCTGAAAACATCCTAATAGATAAAGATAGTCCAATACACATGAGGTAGTTATGCGATCTTAAATGCAAAAAAATAGGAAATAAATGCTAAGGGAGTAACTGTCAGATCAGGGAACAAAATACATGATCTCCAAAAAGTTTACTGGGGACTGAAGGGCAACCTGGGCCAGGTAGATTGATGATGCTGGTTTGGGGAAAGGGAGAATATGATTTTAATAGGTCAGGAGGGCTTTTTAGAAAAAAAACTGCAGAGGCCTGTGTAGGGAAGGCTGAGTTGTACTGGTGCAGAACAGAAGATGTGGGAACCGGAAATGCCTATAATCAGGCCAGATTCAGAGTGAGCTGACCAGGAGAACACAGGGCCCACGACGAAGGGAGGACCATGGCAATAAAGGGCTTGGAGGTCGAGGTAAAGCCTGGCCAGCCTCTCCCTCTCCTCACTCTCCAAATGCTGCTCTCAGGCTTGCGCTCGCCACGCTCTGCTCCCTCCACATCTTTCCCAGAATGCGTGTGCCCACTCTGCTATCCAGTGGCCTACTGGACATCCCACTGGCATGGCACCAGTACCTCGACCCCAGCATATCCAAGACTCAGCCCCACCCCAAAACCAGGCTCAGGGGACTGGATCTCCTCTGCCCAGTCATCCAAGTCAGAAACCATACCCTTGCCCTCAACTCCATTATCCAATCAGTTCCCAGCTCTTCCCTGAAGGCCCACACCCACCCCTCCTGACCAGCCCCCTGCCGCTGCCCTTCTCTTTCTCACTAGAGCTCTTTCAGTTGTTTCCTAACTGGTCTCCTAGCCTTCGGCCTTATCATTTCTCATCCATCAGCCAGCTGCCAAAGAAATCTATCAATATTTCAGATGCAAACATGACCAAGACGCTCCCCTGATTACAATTCTTGCGATGGCTGCAGACAGGCCTTCCTTCACTGTCTTGACTCTCTCTCCCCAGCCCCATCTTGCTAAGCCCTAGTGCGCTGTGCTTCAAGTGGGCTGGGCCACTTGCAGATCCTACGACTCTGTAGAGGCTGTCTGATGCCTCTGTGCACTTGCTCACGCTGCTCCCTCTGCCTGGAACGCCCTTCCCCACGGCCTTGCAGGTCAGTGCACACATGTCTCCCGGACTCTGCTCAAGGCCAGCTTTCCTATGAAGCCTTTCCTCAGTCACCTCCACCATACTCTGCAGAGTTCACAGACCTCTAGCCTAATACGTAACCTACTCTGTTACACTTATTTGCTTACACGTCTACTTCCCTCCACTTGACCGTAAGGCAAATGCAGACAGGGACCACGTCTACTAAGCCAAAGCACTTAACTCTGCATCTGGAACACAGCAGGCGCTCAACGGACTGCACGCTGAATAAATAATAAATAATAATGGTAACAGCTAACGCTTTTTAAATGTCAGCATGGTACCAGCACTTTACCAGGACGTTTTTAACACTTCTGATTTTATCCCTCCAACCACTAGTAAGAGATCTATCATCTCCATGACTGAATGGAGGAGAATCAGCTGAGTGGATGAGGGAAGTCGCTTATGGTTCAAACAGTAGTTTCAATCAGCGGGGTGATCCTGATGTCTAAACAGGAGAGACTGTGGTTGCTTCAGAGACCCAGTGGAGGCAAAAGGAAACATCCAAGGCTTTGCGTTAGTGAGATGAGAAGGGAAGTTAAAAGGAAAGAGATGTCAGCTCCAGATATCAGATCTACGGGAATGCCTGCCGATTGATCAGGAGGGGGTGAGGACAAGGGCCTATGTGGAAGGGATCCTTCGGGCTCTAAAGCAGAGCCAAGTAGTGTGAGATTGCATTACGACCAATGGCAATGACGCGCACAGTTTATAACCTAAATTACTTCACACTAGAGTAGGCTTCGAGCGTGCCCTTGAACTGGCTCTGTGTGCTAGACTGTAGGGGTGGGGCGGGGAAGATCTAGGGACCAGGGACATGTCTGTGTGGGAAGAGCTCCAGCAACGTGACGGGTAACTGCCAGAGGCTCCTCCAGGCCGCTGCAGTGGTGGCAGTTATCGCTCTTGGCTGCAGAAGGGTTTTCTCACAGCGCCCATCTGAGGGTTCTGGCCTTCAGCTGGGAGTTTATAATGATGAGAGGGTACCGGGGATTAAATGAGAAAACCGCTTTTTAGATCACAGGTTAAACTTTTCCAGATGTGAGAGGTGGGCATCCTCTTCCCAGCTCACCCAATATGGGCTTAGTAATGAAAGCAAAGGGCTCTGAGAGAATGTGAGGCGGACGCCGGGACTAGGTAAGTAAGTGGACCCCTGACTCACTTTAACATTGGCTCCATCAGACCCCCGTGCATCGCACTGGAGGTTCTTGGCCACGGCCAATTTTTCTAGAGACGCTGTTTCTACCCGGGGTTACGGGGAGTGTCACAGTGTGATTTACCAGCAATGCTTTCAACACGCGTTAAGGAGCACCCAGAGAGTGGAGGGGTGTCCGCTCCTGGCCTACCCGCCGCCCCGCACATGTCAATGCCTCCCGGGAGAGGCCACGCGCGCCTTTCCTGACAAACTGGGAACTGAAGCTTACGCCACAAGCCACTCCGTAACTGTTGCTCCTGAGGGATTCATTTGTGAGGGAAAGCCTTAATTGAACACAAACTGGGAGAGATCTGGGGAAGACAGAAACTTGGAGCCCTAAATCACCCTTTGGGACTTGGATGAGAACAACCTAAATTCAGTAGCTGGGACTGGGCCCATCTTCCTGAGGCCCTTGCCTGCGAAGTCTGCCAAAACGCTTGTTTGATACTTGGTCAGAGGAGGTACTGACCCTCCACGGTGTCCGGTCTCCAGAGAAACAGTGCTATAGCCAGATGCTGACTGTCGAGGGACCAGACCATTTCCCCTCTTTAAAACAAGCCAGAAATGGCCACACAGGAGGACGTGGCAGGAAGACACGCAGCGCAGTGTTCACTCCACCTACTTGGCAATGGACTGGCTCCCTGACTTGCTCTCCCCGATTTCTAGTACCTTCCCTGGGCTCACGCATGCCCACAAGTGGATACATTCCAGCAGCCACAGTAACGAGTGCCATGAGGAAGGAGTAAGACAAGGCTCAAAAGAAACAACCCACGGTTCCTACCCTTAAAAAGCTTATCATCTAGCTGGAGACACAAAATACATACATGAAATGTTGAAAAATACTTTTCATTACCCAAACCTGGGGGGAGGCAGGGGTGTCATCATGTCCACGTAATTCGAATGACAGGAGCTCCCCACTCACTTCTGTCTGTCTTAATGAGGATGACTGTATGGCTGCTACTGTTCTTTAGGACCTTAAGTAGCAAATTTAGTTTCTTATGCTTCTCTGGGGTACAAAAAAATTAGCTGGACGGCGGGGACACCTGGATCGGGCGCGTGCTGGTGGTCAGCATGGCATTCAGAACAACCCAGTGATGAGGATGTTCTAGGACTTACTTTGCAAATTTAATGCAGAACTGTGTGAAGTATTTCCGCGTGGAAGCCAGGTTGTCACGGATGATGGGGACGTTCTGTTTAATGTGAAGAATGACAGAGGTGACGTAGGGGCTCTGGTCACCGACATGCTCCACGTTCTGCCACTGCATCTGAAAATGGAGACAGGGCGGGACAAGCCTTTAGGTCCTCTGCTGGAGGATAGCCTTACCTCTTAGCGAGGAAGGGGCAAGGGTGGTGGAAATGAGCCCGTGACTTGCTGTCACGGAGGCTGATTTGTCTTGGGGGGGTTTGTCTCTCCCTGTCTATAGGAGCTAATCATGAATAGAAACAAGTAAGCCCACCTTTTCCCTGACAGTGAAGTGTACCTTTTCCTACCCTGTCCCTCTCAGGCTTCAAACAGCCTTCCCTCCTCGTCTAAGTGCCACCTTCTTTCTAAACGAACCCTCACCAGGCAGATGAACTGGGTCGTAGTCTTCTACAAGCTGCTCCACCTGAAAGGCGCTGTGGGTGGACAGGGGAGGGACGTCTACTTCCGACCAGGCTGGCAGCTTGGGAAACCCGAGAGGTGGCTGGGCCACACGAAAGGAAACCTGGAATGCCCTTCTCTCAGGTACACGGGGAGGAGTTGGGGTTTTTTTTTTTTTTTTTTTTTGCCGTACCCTGCAGCATGTGGGACCTTAGTTCCTCGACCAGGGATTGAACCCGCACCCCCTGCATTGGAAGGCTGAGTCTTAACCACCGGACCGCCAGGGAAGTCCCAAATTGGAGATTTTTTTTTTTTTTTAAAAAGGAAATTAGAAACAATATGACCTGTGAGACTTGCTTCAAAATAATCTAGTGCTGGGAGGAGCAGGTGAAACAAGATTAGTGAAGCTGGGTGATGGGTACATGAGGTTCATTATACTGTTTTCTCTATTTTTTCTGAAGTATAGTTGCTGTACAATACAGGTGTGTTGTACAGGTGTATAATACAGCAACAGTTACAGGTGTACAATATAGCAACTCACAACTTTTAAAAAGTATAGTTGATTTACAATGTTGTGCTGGTTTCTGAGTGACTCACAGTTTTGAAAGGTGATGCTCCATTTATAGTTATTATAAAATATTGGCTATATCCCCTGTGTTGTACATTATATCCTTGTAGCTTATTTTCTCTGCTTTTTGGTGGCTTATTTCTTCTACTTTTCTGTTTTCTCTACTTTTGTATATAATTGAAAATTTTCATAATCAAACATTAGACTCTTACTCCTAGAGCCTTTGGGGTTATGTGGGATTTCAATCAAGGGGAAGGAAAGAGGATCTCTGGCAAACACGAGGGGCAGGTCAGAGGTTAAGACAGTGCCATGGGGAACGGGGCAGGGACTGTGTAGATGGCAGGTGCGGGGGAGATGGGCATCACTGAGAAGCCCTGTGTGACCCCTGACCAGGCCATGAACAAACACGAGAGACCTGCTGGGCTTAAGTTCTCACAACCTGAGGAGAACTAGGGAAAATGCTCTGAAAGCATGTACAGTAAAAGGGAGGAAGAAGCAGTGGTGTGATACTGCTTCCGCCTCGGATACACATGGGAGAAGGGAGGTCTTACCAGCTCCCAGCCTGCCCCGCGCTGGGGCTCTGCTGAGTCAGCCTCTCAGAACAGAGCCGGGCTGTCTGATAAAAAGACCCTAAGCCAAACACAAACCATGTAACACGTTCACAGAACGAGGGCAGTAGTTCTGAGGCCTTGATGTCTCTGGCAAGAAAATACTATTTTTATAGAGCTCTTGGGGAAAGGAAAAATTCAATCCTGAGAGAACTTGTTTGAAAGAATCATATTGTACGTGGATGATCCCCCAGCTCCTGGGAAGCTCAAATGACTCTATGTTTTACCCGAATGTTTCTTCAAGTCAGCAGATATTTATATCCTGAAAGCTTTCAGTCTGTGCAAGGACAGAACCATGGCAAAGCAGGAAGGCACCTCTGTCTTCATTTTACAGATAAGAAAACCAAGGCCCAGGCACATGAAGTCTTACGCAAGCTTTCACAGTGAGGCTCCAGAAAGAAAAGGGTCTCTAATTCTCTTACTGGGAAAAAAATAAAAATGAAGAACGGAGAGATGGTAGAAAAGTCTAATATGAACTGACTTTATATTCTAATTCTTTGGCTATGTGTAATCTTTTCCTCTTTTTCTTCTATTTTATTCAAGAGGCTTCTCTTCCATCTGATTTTAGAGATGTGACCCATCCAAACAAGGAACATCCTAGGGGGTTTTAAATGAGCGCACAGGGTTGAGGCCAGAATTGGCAGGTGCTGTTAGCACCTACGCTTCATCTTCCGCTCCCAGCTCGGCAGCGGCTCCGGAGCAGCAGGCCCCAGGACGGCACAGTCAACTGGGTAGAGAGTGGGATGCACCACCCCTCCACCCGACGCAAAGCTCGTCCATAGTAATGACCACTGTTTTCCAAGTCGGCAGCAGTTTAGGTTTCAACAGCTCAAAAAGTTCATAAACAATTATCTACGCACAACGGTTCTCCATCGACAGAAGACAACCACAGAGGGAGGTGGTGACATGTCCTGCCATCGGTTTCAAAGCAGCTCCGGGGCAAGACGGAGTGTGTGGCGTGAGAGTTCAAGTTCCCGCTGGAGAGCTATCTCCTCTTGATCACCACTGGCCACCTCAATACGTGCCCACATTGGGAATCGGTGTGAAAAGACTGGATTTGCCTTAATACTTAAGCCAGTTAGGACTCCACCGGTCAAGTTAAAGGAAGTATTGGCAAAAGTCAAGTAGATTCGCAAGTTTAAATTTAAGTCAGCTTTATGAAGTAAGAAAAGAATTTAAAGTACTGGAAAACAATGAAAGTTGACATTGCTCGGACTATTTTCTAAAAAATGAACAAAATATCGTCAGCGGTGATGCTGTCCAGCCACTGCCTAGGACGGATGCTTTGCCATCACCCATCCCAATGACTTAGGGTTTGGGCTGTAACTCGAATGACCCAATATACCTACATCAGGGCCTACCGTGTGCAGGCTGCTTGGCCTGGCACTTTGCAAACATCATCTCATTACTATTCAGACGTCATCTTCCTCACAGCGGTCTTATTGACGAGGAGACTCAAAAAGCTCAAAGAGGAGAGGTCACCTGCCCAAAGTCACACAGCTAGTCAACAGCAGAGGGGAGGCAGCGCAGGTCCATCTACAGCCCAAGCACTATACGAGGCCACTTCCTAGACACTTGTTAACAAATGATTTAAAACAAAGAAAACAAAGAACAAAGCACTCAACTGGCCCTAGTTCAAGGGGAGCCTAGTTTCTCACGGAGAAGCTAATGAAATACACAGGGATCAAGCAAAGTTCTCTTTCAAAAAGGGACACAAACAGTAGCTTGCACTGGAAGAACAAACATCCTGAAAAGCCATCAGTCGAAGTAAGACTCCAACTTTTTCAGATGAACTTTGCATCTGACCTTTGAAATTTACCCCTCCATACTTCAAGTTTTTCCTTCTGCACTTCTTGTTTAGAAGGTGGGGTGGGGTTGAATACCACTGGTGCTATATAAACAAGAAAAACAGTTTGCAAAAGAAGCGGTAACTAAGATGTAGGAGTGACAGAAACAGCAAGCAAGGAAAGGATCAAGAGGACAATGCCAGAGCCTGCAGGACCCCACACTTGGCCTGAGGGAGAGGTTGTGAGGCCCGGGGCGTCGCCAGCGCCCGTGGTTTCTGCCACCTGGGGAGGAGTGTGTGGCTGCACCTCACAGGGAGCGTCAGGGAGATGCTCATTCTTCCTGGCGAGAACCCACAGGAGCAGAGAATTCTGACCCATCCACTGATCAGAGGACAGGGCTCCACACTAGTTTACTATGGAACTTGTGTTTCTCCACAGCTGTGTAAAACTTACAAAGGGGTCTCCTAAGAAACTGATTTTCCTTAAGTGAGAATTCAACTTCCCAAGTACTCATCTTGATCATGGGAGTAGAGCTGTACAGAGCATGGATTCAGATATGTGGAGTCTGGGAACACTGCAGGTAATCAGTCTAGTGCTACAGTTTAGGCTGCTGGGCCACTGGCCCCAGGCATGCACACATGCACACGCGCACACTCTCATGTCTGTCGGGGCTACTTTTACTCATAGAACAAGCGTGTGCTATGTTTCTAGGCACCTTCCCCATGTACAGCACTGAACTGTGCTGTACTGTGGGGGAAATAAAAAAGAGGAGGGAACATCTATCGAGCACCTACTGTGCACCAAGCACGATGACTGACATTTTCCTGTGAACCTACTGCTTATGATTATGCAGCGAAGAAGGTATTCTTACCCCTGCTTTATAGATGATAAGACAGGCTTGCGGACAATAAGGGGCTGGTCTAATGAAGCATAACTGGTAAGTCCGAATGGTTGAGATCTAGATATTGGTCTGACTAACTCCAAAATCCATGTTCTTTCCACTTTACCACGTTGCTTTCCAAAAGAAGTGTTACCACCTGAAATGAACTTGAAATTCGCTGAGGGATCTGGGGGGCAAGCAAAATCTACGTACAGAATGAGCTTGTCCACAGTAGATGATGTAGTGGTGGTGATGGTGGTGCAGAGGGGGAGGAAAGGATGACTCTCCTCACCTCTTTGCTCAGGGATACACATTCCTTAACTCCAGGAGGAAAACCAAGAAGACCCAGGATAGAAAGTGGAGCAAAAAAGGCTCTAAGAAGATATATAGATATAGGGACTTCCCTGGTGGTCCAGTGGGTAAGACTGCATGCTCCCAATGCAGGGGGCCCGGGTTTGATCCCTGATAGGGGAACTAGACCCCACATGCATGCCGCAACTAAGAGTTCGCATGCCGCAAAAAAGATCCCACGTGCCACAACTAAGACCCGGAGCAGCCAAAATAACAAAATAAATAAATATTAAAAGAAGATGATATAGGTGTAGATTTTTTTTCCCATTCATTGCTGGGCCAATGGGAAGGTGAATTTGTATAACTTTTCTTTTTTTTTTAAATAAATTTATTTATTTTTATTTTTGGCTGCATTAGGTCTTCCTTGCTGCACGCGGGCTTTCTCTGGTTGCAGCGAGGGGGGGCTACTTTTCGTTGCAGTGCGCGGCCTTCTCATTGCGGTGGCTTCTCTTTGTTTCGGAGCACAGGCTGTAGGCACACGGGCTTCAGTAGTTGTGGCACACGGGCTCAGCAGTTGTGGCACGTGGGCTCAGTAGTTGTGGCTCGCGGGCTCTAGAGTGCAGGCACAGTAGTTGTGGTGCACAGGCTTAGTTGCTCCACGGCAGGTGGGATCTTCCCAGACCAGGGCTCAAACCCGTGTCCCCTGCATTGGCAGACGGATTCTTAACCGCTGCACCACCACGGAAGTCCCCGTATAATCTTTCTTTCTTTTTTTTTTTTTTTTTTTGCGGTACGCGGGCCTCTCACTGCTGTGGCCTCTCCCATTGCAGAGCACAGGCTCCGGACGCACAGCCTCAGCGGCCATGGCTCACGGGCCTAGCCGCTCCGCGGCATGTGGGACCCTCCTGGACCGGGGCACGAACCCATGTCCCCTGCATCGGCAGGCGGACTCTCAACCACTGCGCCACCAGGGGAGCCCCCCGTATAACCTTTCTTAAAGGCAAATTTAAAATATCTATCAAAAAATCTTAGCATTTTACATAGCTTTAGATCTCTGCAATTTCACAGCAGTTAATCTGAAGTTAATAATTATGAAGGCTCAGAAAACATACACACACACGAACTTGTCCACTGTCATACTGTTTATAAATGTGAAAAATTGGAAATAGCCAAAAATCCATCAAAAGTGAAATGATCACTTACATTTCAAGGGCAATAGATGATAGTACTTAGGATGAAGGAATCTGGAGTCACCAGTGATGAGTTCTAATACTGTCTGTGCAACTTGCTAAGTGAGTGACTTGGGCAAGTGACCAAACTCTCTGTGCCTCAGTTTTCTCAGACATAGAATTGGGATGATGATAATGTGTATAATCTATACAGTTACTGAAAGACAGCACAGCGAATGCTCATAACATAGTACCTGGCATGTATTAATTCCATGGTAAATGTTAACTATTGTTATGATTTTAACAGTAAATACTCTGTACTATGGAATACTATGCAATCACTAAAAATATCATAGCTCTAGATCAAACGACACAGAAAACTATTAAAACCTGCTAAATGAGAAAAACAGGTTACACAGTAACTAAAGTATAAACTTATTTAAAAGTATATGCATAGAAAGAATGAAATATGTCTATTAATCAGAATTATGGGTGATTTAAATTTTCTTCTTCTTTTTTTTTGTGGTACGCGGGCCTCTCACTGTTGTGGCCTCTCCCATTGCGGAGCACAGGCTCCGGACGCGCAGGCTCAGTGGCCATGGCTCACGGGTCCAGCTGCTCCGCGGCATGTGGGATCTCCCCAGACTGGGGCACAAACCTGTGTCCCCTGCATCGGCAGGCAGACTCTCAACCACTGCGCCACCAGGGAAGCCCAAATTTTCTTCTTTTTAAAAATCTGTAATTTTCTGTAATGAAGGTAATTTGTTTTGGTCATAATGAAAAAAAAATCTCTTTTACGAAGAAAGAAAGATGTGCTGTGATTATAGGTGGTACATGAAATTGAGGATTTCTTAACCATGGAGCTCTGTGGGCCTCCTGAAACAGATCTACATTTTAATGACAGAGGGAAATGAGAACAGATTTGAGGACTGTTCTAGCTATTTCGAAATGTCTTTGGGGGATAGTAAGGCAGCCTCCTAAATTAGTACATGTTCATGATCTTGAAACCTAATAGAAATTACATGCCAGACTGTAAGGAAATTTAATTTGGGTTTGTTTTTTTTTTTCTTAAAACTACCATTAATGGGCAAAAAGCTAAGTTTGTTTGATTTTGGACAGAGACTTAGATTCTTTAAATCTAGTGATGTGAGCAGCCCTAGGGAAAAGGACAGAGTGAGGAGAGCACCACAGGACCTTTTAAGGAAGCCACAGATTTTTTTTTTTTTAATCCTACTTGTTAAAAAAAAAAATCCTACAAAAGGCCATAAGCAGACATACTAATTCCTAAGAATTCACAGAATTTACATTTAAAAGACAAAACTCTTCACATTCCCACCAAAGCACTCCAAACAACTTCCTTTTCAAGAATCAGGAGACTTGGTTTTATTCTTGGCTTCGCTGTTATAAACCTATATGGCTTTCTTTATGAAAAAGAAAACCAAGCAACACACACCCCAGAAGGACAATTCATCAGTTTTAGGGAGAAACGTGCAGAGCAGACTGCACTACTTGGGTTGGCTGCTCAACCCGATTTCTCCCCTGCAGGAAAGTCAGTGTCAGATTGAGAAATGCTGAAGACCAATATCTAACAGGATGCTTGTAAGTGCTTGAAGAGCTCATAGTCAAAGTGAGCGTGAATGCACACTCGTGTGAACCCAGCAGTACCGGGCACACACTGTCATCATTTCCGCGCTTTTAGACAAGTTGCTTACGCTCATTTTTGCCTCAGTTTCCACGTGTGCCAAAAACACTAACTCTTACTCTGTAAGTGCGGTGTGGTACAATCCTGCACAGAGGGGAGACCAGAGCCCTGGCTCTGCCACATGTTATCTAAGAGATCTGACAAGCCACCTAACTTCTCTGAGTTTCAGTTCCCTTATCTGTGAAAGAGAGAAGGAACTAACACAGGTACCTTACATATTTGTCAGAATTAAATGAGATAATGCCTTTGGGTGCTGATTCCTGGTAAGCGCGCTCGCTTGGTAGATAACAACTTACTATCATCTCACAGAGCTCATCTAAGAGAATAATGCAATATGGGAGGGGAAAGTGGTCTGAAAGGTAATTTTGACATAACTTATCATCAACACTACTGTAATCTCTAGGTTACAGTTTCAGAGAAACCACTAAACTCTCCTCATATTCCCCTCCCTCCTTGTGGGCCTGGCCTGTTTAAAGACATTCCTGTGGATTTTCTACCAAACTTTGCCCCTCTGTGTTCTCCTCTCCTTTTCCAGCAGCAGGGCTCTTGCCCACAGCTGGGAAGCTAATAGCTAGATGTGGGCATTTCCTATTTCTGACTTTTCTTCAATCAGCTCCAGGATGCTACTTGTTGAAGAAAGAAGCCCTGCTATTAAGTACCATCCAGGAGCATCACGTCATCCTCAACAGCACCTGGATGCGCCTGGAGGCTTCCAGGAGTCTACAATCCTGCCGTTTCCAATAAAGATGCCCAAGTTTCCTAACCTATGTCTACCAGCTCTACCCAGCTAAATCTGTTCAGGAGAGTTACTACCTATGCCTTACTTTGTCACCATTCTTTGGTCAAATGGGTGTCTACAAACTTTTGTTCTTCCTGTCTTTTTTACTTTCAAAGTCATTCACGGAGTACTACAGTTAAACAAGAACTGTGCTGTGCTGTGGAGATCAAAAAATGAGTAAGACACAGCCCATGAGTTGTTCAAAGCTTAACGGGGGTGGGACACAGATATAAAAATAATTGTACAACAAAGTAGAGAGTTAGTATAGGTGCCGTGGTGTCTTGAGGGAGGAAAACACTCTGGATGAGACCAAAAATGGTGACATTGGAAAAGACTCAAAATAGCCAAAACAATCTTGAAAAAGAACAAAATTGGAAGACGCATACTTCCTGATTTTAAAGCTTACTACAAATCTATAATAATCAGAACAGTGTGGTACTGGCATGAGGAAAGACATACAGATCAATGGAATAGAATTGAGAGTCCAGAAATAAACCCATGTACTTATGGTCAACTGATTTTTGACAAGAGTCTCAAGACCACCCAATGGGTAAAGAATAAATAGTCTTTTCAACAAATGGTACCGGGACAGTTGGACATCTACATGCAAAGGAATGAAACTGAATCCTTACTTCACACCATATACAAAAATTAACTCAAAATGGATTGAAGGCCTAAATGTAAGAGCTAAAACTATAAAATACTTAGAAGAAAATATAGGTGTAAATCTTCATAATTTTGGATTAGGTAATGGTATCATAGGTGTAACACCAAAAGCACAAGCACCAGAAGAAAAAATACAAAAATTGAACTTCATCAAAATTTAAAACTTTAGTGCTTCAATGCACATGATCAAGAAAGTAAAAAGACAACACATGGAAAAGGAGAAAATATCTGCAATTCATGTATCTGACAAGGAGTCTAGTATCCAGACTATAAAAAGAACTTTCACAACTCAACAATAGAAAGACAACCCAATTTTAAAATGGGCAAAGGAGTTGAATTGACATTTTTTCAAAGAAGATATACAGATGTCCAATAAGCACATGAGAAGCTGCTCAACGTGTTAGTCATCAGGGAACTGCAAATACAAGTTGAAACCACAATGAGATACCACTTCACACCCACTAGAATGGCTATAATTTTTCTTTTAAAGTGTTGATGAGTGTTGATATAGAAAAATGAGAACCTTCACTCATTGCTGGTAGGAATGTAAAATGGTGCAGCTGCTGTGGAAAACAGTTTGGCAGCTCCTCAAACGTTACACGTAGAGCTACCAGATGACCCAGCAGTTCTACTCCTAGGTATGTATACAAGAGAATTGAAAACATATTCACACAGAAACATGTACATGAATATTCATAGCATTACTCATAAGAGTTAAAAAGTGGACTCAATCCAAATGTCCATTGACTGATCAGTGAATAAACCAAATGTGGTTTAACCATATACAAGGGAGTATTATTCAGCCATAGAAAGGAGTGAAGTACTGATACGTGCTACCCCATAGATGAACATCGAAAACATTAGGCTAAGTGGAGAAATCCAGTCACAAAAGGCCACATAGTGTTTGATTCTATTTACGTGAAATGTCCATAACAGGCAAATCCCTAGAGACAGAAAGTAGATTTGTGACTGTCAGGGAAATGGGGAGTGACTGCTAACGAGTATGGGGTTTCTTTTTCATGTGATGAAGATGTCCTGGAATTAGACGGTGGTAGTGGTTCCACCGAATTATACATTTTAAAAGGATAATTTTATTGTATGTGAATTATACCTCAATTTTCTAAAAGCAGGCAGACATCTGAACTGGATTTTAAAGGGTGAGCTAATTGGGCAGACAAGGGCGGAAAGAGAATTCTAGGCAGAAAGAACAGAATGAGAAAAGGTGTGGAAGCCACAAAAAAAGTAATGCATTCAGAGAAAGAAAAGTGGCTCAGAGGCTGGAGTATAGTTATACACACAGGAGTGGCAGAACCAACAAGGTAGTGAAGGGACAAATCATAAAAGCCCAGTATGCTAACCAAGGAGATCATGGGGTGCCTTCAATGAGAAGGAGGTCTCCTCGCAGGAGGATGACATAACTCAGTTTCTTGGCTCAATCCATCTTGCCAAAGAAGCCTCCTTCCCTCAACTCAGAATCATCTGACAACACCGCTCCACTTTGGCGAGCCCAATGCTCATTTTCTCACCATTTATAAAATAGTTATTTACAGCATCAATTATTCTAAGTTTTTGCCCCACCAGAATATAAGCTCCTCAAGGGCAGCCCTGTTTCCAGCCTTGACTACGTAGGTACAAGCACACCCAGAGTGCTCTGTGGAATTCCAAAGATGTGTAAGGAGACTGGCAATGCTGACAAGGTGCGGAGCTTTCCTAACTTTATAAACCTGTGTTCATGTTGTCACTCAGCTCAGAATGCCCTCCTAATCACAAATCTCTTCAAAACTTTGCCATCCTTGGTGGTCTGTTTCAAATGCTACTTCCTTAAGAAGGCTTTCTTTGCTTCCCCACCTGGATGTGAACCCTCCTCTTTTTTCGTCTGTTTGTTTTGCTTTGTTTTGGCCACGCTGCACGGGCGTGCGAGCGCAACATGTGGGATCTTAGTTGCCCAACCAGGGATCGAACCCTGCAGTGGAAGCTCGGAGTCCTAACCACCAGACTGCCAGGGAAGTCCTGAACTCTCCTCCTTTGAGAAGGGTGTATTCTGTACTTCTGGTACTGATTTCCTCATACCTTAACCCCCCTCATCTCACACATCTCTTACCCCACACTTTCTGGAATCTAAGCACCTTGGAATAAGGTCCACATCTTTCCCAGCCTTGGGACTCCCAGCACCGTGCTGGGTAGAGTCTGAAATGAACTGTTCAACTAGCAGCAAAAATGATGGAATCACAGACAGGAATAAGCATTATCACAAAACAAAAGTTTTAAAAAATCCTAGAAGAAACTACACAGAACAGAAGGCAGGCACAAATAACAGAGGGTATTTGTTTAATCAGTTTGTGACCACTTGGCTTGTTTATATCTGGTCATTTTCATCACATGGATTTCATTTTGCTAGAACTCCAGAAGACTCAGACAAAGAGTAACGGCCTCCCAGCTGCTGCCTTCCCACATCTGTGGTTTTCCTATGATGTAAACAAAAGATTCTGGAGGTATGGTCTCTGTTAGTGTTTGCTGGTGTGGGTATGGTGGAGAGATGGGTGGTGGGGGCAGTTTGAGGGAAATCCACCTAATGAACTGACAGTTCATATAAGCAACACCTGGAGTGTTAAACCCCCTACAACTGTTATTTTACTGAAAAAAAAAATCCACTCTTCCTTTGGTAAATGTAAAAATTCTTTCGCCAGCTGCATTCCAATCGAAAGTGTGTGGCAATGCAGGAGAGATGGCAGCCGGAACAGATCATGTTCAGGATGTAGGGAGTGTTCCCCAGCAGCGAGGGGATAATCAGAACCCACAAAACCAATCTTCAGAGTCACGTTCCTTTCAGAAAATGAGTGAGTCTCCCTGTGCCTGCTTGGAGTATTCTGCTTGTAAACACTTGGATGCTGGAAATACACATCCATATCTGATTGGTGGAAGGAAGGGCCTTTTGAATGGAAACTCTGTGACATCAGCTACTCAGGACTCCCCACTGAGCGCCATAAAACTCCAAAGCTTAAGTTTTGGTCTTAGCCCTAGTTTTGTTAAATATTTACAATCTACTACAAAACCAAATTCACAGCAAATGTGTGTTTACACAACCTTGTGACACGGCCACTCCTGACAAGAGGGAAAGAGGACTAACGGTTATTGGCACCAGACCAGTCACTCTCCTCAGAAGGCAGATCCTGGCATTTCACATACTGATGAGGTAACTTGGGCCCAGAGAGGTTGTTACTTGCTTAACACGCCCAAAGGAAAAATGAGGAGAGTTAAGTCTGTCTGATTCCGAAGCCAGTGTTCTACTCTGCTACTGGTCAGTATGCCCCAGAGAAGTTCTTTCTCTAGAATTTGTAAGAATGTTCCAAGAGTCTACGATTCTAGAATAGGCATTGGCAAACTTTTTCTGTAAAGGGCCAGACTGTTTATATCTTAGGCTTTGCGAGTCATCTAGTCTCAGTTGCAACTACTTAATTCTGCCGTTGTAGCACAAAAGCAGCCATAGATAATATATAAATGAATGAGCGTGGCTGTGTTCCAATAAAACTTTATCTGGCAGCAGACCAGATTTGGCTCACTGGCTGTAGTCTGCCGACCTCTGCTCTAGAAGGTTCAAAGAGTGGGCAACTTCGTGTTATTTGGCTTAGAAATCAATGAAGAATTGCCTATTTCCAACTTAATTAATCAACAAGTATGAGTCTTCTCTATTCTATGTGGTCCATGAACTTAAGGAACTGATTTTCTTTTAGGAAGAAAAGACACAGGCATGTAAAAGCCAAAGAGCAACATGAGGCTGCACGTGATAAGCGCCAAAGGAGGGGCCTGCGGACTGAGGGCTGACTGACGGGCCACCACGATATTAGAAAACCAGGGTCCGCAACCTGATCAAATGATCCTGCACCTCACGAGAGCGCAGAGAGAGTCGGAAAAACTTCTCAGTGGGCAGGAATGAAAATGAGTCTGAAGTGACTGCCGCCACACGAAGGGTTTTCGGCATGTGTCAGATGCTGATCAAAGGCAACCTCACGGACTTCCCTGGTGGAGCAGTGGTTAAGAATCCGCCTGCCAATGCAGGGGACACAGGTTCGAGCCCTGGTCGAGGAAGATCCCACATGCTGCGGAACAACTAAGCCCGTGAGCTTCAACTACTGAGCCTGTGATCTAGAGCCCGTGAGCCACAACTACTGAGCCCCTGAGCCACAACTACTGAGCCCTCGTGCCACAACTGAAGCCCGTGCGCCTAGAGCCCGTGCTCCGCGACAAGAGAAGCCACTGCAATGAGAAGCCTGTGCACTGCAACGAAGAGTAGCCCCCGTTCGCCGCAACTAAAGAAAGCCCGCGCACAGCAACGAAGGCCCAACGCAGCCAAAAATAAATAAATAAATAAAAACGATTTAAAAAAAAAAAAGCAAACTCTCCTTCAAACTTAGGAAACACACCTGCTCCCCGTCTCATTCTCAAAGGACAGGCAATTGACTTCAGGTGCAAGATCAATTGAGTGCTTTAGCAAACTCCTGGAGGGCTCCGTTCTCCTCCCAACTGGTGCTTTAAGCACTGAAGAGCCTGCAGGAGCTACAGGCAGGGCAGGGAGAAACCACCTGGGGTCACTCTTGGACATTCAGGAAGAAGCACTTCCTAAAAGCTTACCTTGCTCATGGCTGTCAGGGCGGGGTCACAGGCAGCATCGAGATCCTGAACCAACAGCTGAATGCTGCTGGAGATGACACTGCAAATCAAACACACTACTGTGGGCACAGCTTACAAAAGTGAACTGTGAACGAACGACTGACCGACACAGCCCCTTCCAAATGTTTCAGGCACCTGTGTAAAACTTAGATGCACCATTTCCTCAGAAAAACTTGAGTTTCATTTCAGAAAGGAATGAATGACAAGGAGGAGTGTTTTGGCTCCGCCCTCCTTCTTGCTGTGTGTCCTGGTCTCACTCGGATGTGTTCCTACTCAGTCAGGACACCAGATTCCACGGCTCGTCTCCCCAGTTGCTACACCCAGAATTCCTCTTTGCTACCTCCTCCAAAAGGACCCGTTTACCCAAAATGTTTAAATCAGATCTTGCGGGGGTGGGGGGGAAGTTGAGAGAAAATGACCTAAGAAGAGAATTTGGACTTTTCCTCAGTAAGTGGCTGATGTGAAAGCAGAAGCTTGGCTTTCCCAAATCTCATTTAACGACCAGGACAAAATCCTGCCAGGTAGCACCAGGGCAATAACTGTTTCAAGAAGGCTTTACAGGCTGAACTCCTTGGACAGACACTCTTCCACCCCAAATACACTTGCCCTCCCCCGCCCCCCAGTGGCTAAAATCAGGCTGCTCACCCTTTATACCCTTGAAACACTGGAGGTGGGGCTGGCTCTCTGTAGATTTAGCGGGTCAGATAGGAGGCCCTGGACCTGACCTTCCTGCAGGGATGGCCAAGGGGGGATTTCTTTTCTCTTGTTATTCCAGACAGGGCAACAATAAAGCCCCCATAAGCTAAAAATGATTGTATTTGAGGAGGCGGGATGGGGGGCAGCTGCACCAACTTCTAAGGCTCCTTGGTGGCTGGTGGAGAAAATAATCCTGATCCAACAGAAGGCCCTGGAAACTTCTCAGGTTCTGTAGTAACCTACGCTGACGGCCTGAGACACGCTGCTCCGTGAAGGGGGAATTCGGGCCTCGAGCAGGCGCGCGAGTACATACGTGCTGAATGTGTCCATTTCTCCAGTCAGATTGATTCGTTCAGTCAGACTTATGTCGACCTTCTCCTTGAGTTTCTCTTCCAGCTGTTAGAGAGTAACAGAGAGAACGACATACTTAATGCTTATCGGAAGGAGCAACGTAACAATACTTAACATTTACTGAGTGTGAGGATTCCAGTATAATTCCAGGCACTTTTCGTGTATGGACTCATTTAATTTTCACTGCCCTGTAAGGAAGGTTCTGTTATGATCCTCCTTTGATATATGAGAAGATGGAGGCATACCCTACCCAGGACAGTGAGTGGTAGGGCTGGGAATCAAACTTCCTCCAGAGCCTGTGCCCTTTGGCCCTGCACTGTACTTGGTTCTCATGACACACTGACAATTTAAACAGATCCCCATTTTTAGGATACTCCCTGCCTCGTGAACTGCTGGCTTACCCACCAACACTGGAAGCCTCCAGTGGTGGGTCGCAATAAAATCAGGTAAAGTATTCCCTGAGCGCTGGACTGGGCCACCCACCGCGTTAAGGTGTTGAGGGATACCAAAATAAACAAAAGAAACAGTTCCTGCCGGCATCCTCCTACAGCCAAGCGGGGAGAAACGCTGGCCACGCTCCAGCAGCCTCCAAGAAAAATACAACTGACCGGGAATTGTAAATACCTCAAAACATCCCGGGAATTGCTTCACCTAGCATCCCCAAACCTATTTATTACAGAAACTCTAAGAATAAAGAATGTTTTGTCTTAGATTTAAAAGTGACTCCTAGGAATGGGTAAATTAATGTAACCTTTTGGGAAGGCAACTTATTTAAAAGGCAAACATTTAAACATACACACTCTTTCGGCTGGCGATTTCGCATCTAGAAAGATATTTCAACGAGTAATGAGAACAAGGTACGGAGATGCGCACGTGTTCTTTGCAGCATTCATGAATTAAACCAATATTTACTGAAAGTCTATTCTAAATAGAGTGCCAGGCTCTGTCATAGCATAAGGGAGTTAGCTGGTGAAAAAAACAGATAAGATCCTCTTCTCATAAAGCTCACATTCTGCCGTCGTTTATATTAGTGAAAAACTGGAAACAATCTACACGTTTATAAGGGATTGAGGAGAAAAATTACAGCGCAGGCTCTCAAGGCTTCAACTCTCTAGCGGCCTTTCCCTGTTAACACTGAAAATAAAATCCAAACTTCTAACTATGATTTGGGTCCTGTCTAGCTTCACGGCCCACATCTTGCTTTCCCCCTTGTCCGCCTGGCTTCAGTTATACCGACCTCTTAAGGTTCTGGAAGACACCGGGTCTTTTCCCCCTCAGGGCCTTCACACGTCCTACTTCCTCTCTCCTCTCCGAAGCACTCTCTGCTCCCCCGTCCTAGCCAGCTCCTTTGCTTTGCCACCCCCCGCCCCCACTGCCCATCCCTTCCAAGCTCCTCACTTGGCAGTCTCCTTCCCACCCCTCAGGTCTCTGCTTCAATATCACCTCCTCCAGGAGGCCCTCCTTGACTACTCTACCTCAGTAGGCAACTCCCTAACTAGCACTGCAACATCTGTTTCCTTCCCAGCACTTAGAACAAAATTGAGGTTACATTTTGCCTTATTTATTATCTGGCTCCTTTATTAGTTCTAAGTTCCATGACAGTAAGAAATTTGTCTACTCTGTTCACCTCTGTGAATTAATACCAAATACAATGCCTGGTACATAATCAGTGCTTCATAAAGATCTCTTGAAGGAGGGAATGGCACACCCCATGCAGGTGTTAAGCGTAAAAGTGTTACAATTAATGAACCGATATTGACACATTATTGGCATTGTTTTCTAAATATTATTTTTCAATTCTTCATTGCTTGGATTCTCAAGTCTCTTTGGTTTCTCCCTCCATTTCTTTTTGCAACCCCCCCTCCAAACCCCTGTGATTTTTTCTTAAGGAAACTAGGTTGTTTGCCCCGTAGATTTTCTCATAGTTTGATCTCATTGATTGTATCCACAAGGTACTAATTAGCATGCTCCTCTATCCCTTGTATTTCCTGTAAATTGTAGCTTGATGTAAAAGCTTGATCAGATTCAGATTTTTCTTTTTTTAAAGAAAACTCCTTCATGGGAATCCCCTGGCGGTCCAGTGGTTAGGACTCGGCGCTTTCACTGCCGTGGCCGGGGTTCCATCCATGGTTGGGGAATGAAGATCCCACAAGTCACACAGCACCAACAAAAAAAAAAAAAAAAGAAAAAGAAAAAGAAAGAAAGAGAGTAAAAAAAAAAAGAAAACTCCTTCATGATAGTGCTGTGTACTTCCATCAGGAGATAACATGATGTTTGGTTGTCTCTCTTTTTGTAATGTCAGCAGCCATTGATGGTCAATGCCCAGATCTATTATTCCATTAAGAGGTATAAAAGAATGATATTTGAATTCAATATCTTTTCTTCTTCATTTATGAACTGAAAATCTGCTATAAAAATATACTTCCCATTGTCTGTGATTTGGTTATCCTGAGGTACAAGTCAGATAGGAAAGGCAGGATAAGAACTTTTCCTTTATTTACCAGTATTCAATTCATACCAATGGTTTCTTAGTATCTTCCAAGGTGATAAGTGAATTTTAAAAATCATTATAACCAAATGGATTTAAACATATTTGATGTTTACAATCGACTGTAGCTAATATTCTCACTGATACTTGTATGTCTCATCTTTGACCAGTAGAGTTCATTCAGGCTGACTCCTATAATTAGTTTCCTAACGCTGCCGTAGCAAATTACTACAAACTTGGTGGCTTAAAATGGAAATGTATTCTCTCACAGAAGTCCAAAAGGAAGGGTTGGCAGGGTTGGAAATGTGGAAAGGAACTTCTAATCCCACATCGAAGGCTGAACAGAAAATTCTTCTGGTCTTCCTTCTGCTAATGGGAGCTCCAGCAGAGACATTACCCTTTCCTGCTTCCCAGTTCCTGAACGTCAGCATCCAGACAATGGTTATTTGTTTCTGCAGATTGAGAATATGCTCCATACATTTCAGGAGACACATAAAAGCCCAAAGGATTTTCAATGACCTGGTAACACTCCTGAGAATGGAATCACTGGTTGTGACTCATCACCACCAAGGCTGGGGCCTACCACCACTACGACTGTAACTGCTTTCAGCACATGGGAGACAGGGCTACTGACCTATTTTCAAGAGGGCACGTCATGCTCTTTGAGTAGCTTACACAGCTCTGGGGAGGAGACCAGTCATACTTTCTTGCCCAGTCTCCTTTTAACAAGGTCCTTCTGCAAGGGGGCTGCCTGGGCCGTCCCCTGGCTGGACCTTGAGTTTTCCCCTGTGGGAGACCAGCTGTTCTGCCCAAGGTTGTGTGTGGCCTCGTTGGGGCCCATATTCTTACCCACTGAGCTAAGTGGCCCAGGCGGCTCAGGAAAAGGAGGAGGTGGCGCAAGGGCAGCCCGGGCGGCTCACCTGCTGGGTGGTGGCCAAGCAGTACTCTGCAGTGCTCAGGATGCTGCAGATGAGGCAGAGCTCCTCCAGGGTGAACTTGGCCACTTCTGAGCCCTCCTTTTCCTTGAGGAGGCTGCTGATGGTCAACCCACCGCCGCTGCTTGTGGTTCTGAGGAAAAGGCATAGGGACCAGTCAGGCCAGGACTCCTCATTTGCTTCCTGACCTGGAAACTGCACGTTGTAAGACAAAGAAACAGGGGAAGGAGAGGCTGGACGTGGCCCAAACAAATCCACACACAATGAGGCCCTTTCCGAGTGACCTGACCTTGACTGTCATTTGTTTAAATTCTCTGACCATCAGAAATAGGAAGAGACGATCCCAACAGTGAGCCAGCCATCAGTCATGTTAACTACAATGACTCTGCTCTGCTGAGCGGCCTCTCTGCTTAGCGTGGCATTTCCTGATCTGTACAGCTCATTCAGAGTCATGTGTGGTGCAAAAGCTGGTTCCCCAGCTGTTTCTCTCAGTTAAGAAAATTCTGCATGGGAGCTTGTCTTCGTGCTTGTGGATGGGTTCAGAAGTGAATGTTAAGACATGGTTCCTGGCCAAAGGCCTGACTGCCTCAAGAAACAAAAAAGCACGTCATCTCTTCCTACTGATCTAATCATGTGATCACAAAAAATAAAAAAGCAGTTTTTAAAATAACTTCCTGCAGTTATAAATAAAATTTCAACTGTGAGAGTCTATTTTTTAAGAAGACAGAAATCAATGATATTTACCTTAAAAATAAGAGAAACTTTTCCTTTAAAACATACACACACACACACACACACACACACACACACACCCCTAAACTTCCCAGTTTTAGGTAATCAAAGATTTGAAAACATCTTAATTTCTACTACTTATAAGGGTATGAGGACACTGGCTGTCTCTTCCACTACGGGTTAGGAGCTTTAAATTGTACAACTTTTTTGGAGGTATTTTTCAGGAGCTTAAAAAAACGTTCAGACTCTTTGACCCAGTAGTTCTACTTCTGTTCAAGGATGCTCTTCTGAATGTTATTTAAAATACCAAAATACTGAACCCAACATAAATGGTCAATTAAGAGAATGATCAATAAGAAATCTCAGAAGTTAGCTGAGGGCCTTCGGTATGTGGGAACATCATAGCATCATTAAAAGTGCCTTGATGGGGCTTCCCTGGTGGCGCAGTGGTTAAGAACCCGCCTGCCAATGCAGGATACACAGGTTCGAGCCCTGATCCGGGAAGACCCCACATGCCGCGGAGCAACTAAGCCCGTGCGCCACAACTACTGAGCCTGTGCTCTAGAGCCGGTAAGCCACAACTACTGAAGCCCATGCGCCTAGAGCCTGTGCTTCGCAACAAGAGAAGCCACTGCAATGAAAAGCCCGCGCACCACGATGAAGAGCAGCCCCCGCTTGCCGCAACTAGAGAAAAGCCCGCACACAGCAACAAAGACCCAATGCAGCCATACATACATACATACATAAAAAAAAAAATCTGGAAAAAAAAAGTGTCTTGAATATTTTTACTGTGCTGACTGTTCTCTGCTCTTCTCTTCCCTTTTCACCGCTTGCGAAACTGACCTCTGCAGACTTTTCACCCAGGCTCCCCAGCCCCCTGGGCTCCTGTTGGTTTCAGCCATCAGCAGAGGCTGTAGGAAGTCAGAGAGGTTGAGGAGAGAGATGTCAGAGTAACAACTAGCCTTCCTGCTCCCTCTGCTTCAGTGTGGTCCTGGCAGTGACCGTGGCCCCTATGACTACAGTTTCTGTTAGGCAGCCCTTTGTCCACAGCCCTAGCTGTCACGTGAGTTTTAAAGTAGTAACAATTACCCACTAGAGTTTGGATGCTTCAGAATCCTCCCTTGGTTCCTTTCACCTGCCCCCATTTCTGTGAACAGTGGCTTTAGTAATAATATCCCAGCTGAGTACCATTTGTTTCCTGCTGTGACACTGACTAATACACATGGCAAAATGCTCACATCATGACAAAGCAGGGTGTAAAACTATAAGCACTATAGTCCAGTCCTGTTAAACAAATAAACAGAAGCATTCAGTCACACACATTACACATATAAAGAAAGAACAGAAAAATGTATACTGAAAAGTTAAACCTGTTTTCACTGGGTGGTGATTTTTATCTTCATCTTTGTGCTTTTCTGTGTTTTACAAACTATAACAAACTTGCAGTATTTTGAAAATCAGGATAAAAGTTATCAAAAATTTAAAAATAATGTTTATCATATTCAAAGAAATTCTCATGTGTAAAACATGTCTGTTACTTCAAATCTCTTGTAGAGCGAAGGGATTTTATTTTTCTTTCCTCCCAATTACGTAAAACTCCTATATATGACACATTTTAGTGCCAGTGACAGAAACGAAATTCCAAACTGTTGAATTTAGCTATGGGAGTGATTTATAATTACTGGATTCTGAAGCATTGCTTCAGATCATATTCTATTACAATAGAAATTGCTATATAACCAAAATATCTCTAAAACTCTAGTCGAACAATCCATTTATTTCAAGTAATAAGCTATGTAACAATATTTTAATGCCCCAGAATAACAGAGTGAAGTCGCTATAATTAGGAGCTATGCTATGCAACCACCTTTCCCCAAATCCTACCACATCTTTAAACATTAGACTCAACCCAGGAGAGCAAGATACACACACCATAAGAGAGACTTTGGCCTGAATGAAACTGCCCTTGCTGTTCGAAAGTCATTGCTACCACCACCCCACTTCTTTTGCCAAGTACCTATCACTGAATCCATGTAAACTAAGCACGTCTATAATGGGACTGACTCCCCTGAGTCCACCGTGGCAGGATCCGACCTATGCTAGTGGCCAGCGTGGCAGTACTGACTTCCTCTGGCGGTCCTGATCAGCTGTGGAATCCCATTTGAGAGGAAACAGTCTCAGACCCTTGGGAACTCCATAAGGGTGTTTTCCTCCCTGATACTCTTGGCAGTTTAGCAAACAGCTTCAGGGCGGATTTCCTTAAAGATTTCCATACTTAGGTATATTCAGAATCTCACTTCTCCAGTCAGACCAGGAAGAACAGGACTCACTTGGGCAGGTTGCCAGAGAGGATTTTCCAGGCGTACTCTCGGAGGTACTTCTGGAAAATAGTGGTCAGGGCGATCATCGGCTCCCCGGTACTGAGCTGCGAGCACTGCACCATGCACTTCTTGTAGTAGACAAAGAGGTCGGCGCAGCTGGGGAGCACGGCGCCCCCCTCGTCCGTGTTGGGCTTAGGTGGCCCCTGGGCTTTGAAATCGGCCACGAACCGATCTATCAGCTCCCCAAGGTTTCTGGGAGGAAGAAAACATGAAATGTTATTTTATTTCAAGAAAGAGAAAACAAACGTGCTTGACTGCCGCGAGGCGATCACTCCTCATGCTTTTTACATTTAAAATTGGACCCGTTTCAGTAAGTCGGACAGAGAAAGACAAATATTAGATGATATCACTTATATGTGGAATCTAGAAAACAATACAAATGAATCTATTTACAAAACAGAAAGACTCGCAAAAATAGAAAACAAATGTATGGTTACCAAAGGGGTAAAAGGGGGGGGATAAATTAGGAGTATGGGATTAACAGATACACACTACCATATATGAAACAGATAAGCAACAAGGATTTACTGTGTAACATGGGGAACAATGTTCAATATCTTATAATAACCTATAATGGAAAATAATCTGAAAAAAATAACTGAATCGCTTTGCTATATACCGGGAACTAATACAATACTGTAAATCAACTGTACCTCAATAAAAAGTAATTAACTTAAAACATTTTTAGAACCTGGATCCATTTTTATCAAAATCATCATTAACTACCACCACCACTCCTACAACAACAGCAGTGATAAAATTCGGCATTTGTGCTGTTTTATACTTTTCAAGGCACTTCATGATCGCATTTGACCCCAAACCCCTGGGAGAAAGATAAGGTGTTATTGGACCCTCTAAGAGATGAAAAAAATAAGGCCCAGAAAGTTTGTCACACGATTTAGTGGCAGAGCTGAGCCTAGAATCTACCGCTTAAGTGTGTGCACTGGTCCTACTACCTTATCAGTACCAGCTCCCCTTTCCACAAATGAAAACCCTAAATAATGACAGTGTTCATTTTCTGAACACTTATGGTATACCAGGCACCATGTCAGCTCTTTGTAAGAGTCTTTATACGTGAACTTCACTTAATCTTCACAATAACCTTATGACGTAGGGACTAAAACTATCCTCCTTTTCAAAAAGCGAGGTGCAGAAAATTAAAGGACCTTGTCCAAAGTCATACGGCCAGAGAGTGGAGGAGCCAGGATTGAAACCCAAGCAGCCTGGCTCTAAACCTCATGCTTTTCCCCACTCTACCCTACTACCTCCTCAAACACAAAAAGGTTATGAAGTCAGCAAATATTTAGATATCATTAACCTAAAGGTACCCAGCAGACAGACAACTAAACAAAGAGAAACTGGAAAGAAACAGTCTAATGCTCTCTTTCTCCTTTAATGCAGTTTCTTCTGAACAACTTCCAAAATCAAAGGTGTAAGAAATCTTGGGAGGAGAGAAAATACTGAGCCGCTCCAGGCTTGCCCCAGGTCACGGTGATGATGATGGTTGCAACTTTCTCCCATTTCCCATTCAAACATCACTGAATTTGCCTCAGTCACACTGAGTCATCACTGTTCACATCCAGCAGGGCTATATTAATTGGTCCCTGCACAGCTGTGCTCTATGAAAAATGGGGGAGAGGTGGGTGTTCCCACCCCTCTTAACATTTTGCATCTTTTTAGTTGCTGTCTAAGGCTACAGGAATCCAGCTGTGTTTTTTGTTTTGTTTTGTTTTGTATTTATATAACAGTCAAGAAGAAAAAGACAAGAACCACATGCAGTATTAATGAGTAGGAACAGGAGAAAATTGACATTTTACTCAAGAGCTTTTCTTATTGAAAGTTTATTACATCCAGATATATAGCCACTGTGCCCTCAAAGAACTTAAGGCCTAGGACAGTCCATTGTGATGGTGGTGACGGTTAGCAAGCAGAGAAGGAGCGAGTTAGTTGACCTTGGAAAGCTCCAGCATGTCCACCCTCCTTCCTCACACCCTCCTCTTGTCTCACCTTTCCATTTAATTTCCCACGTCTCCTCCACAGCGACCCCATGCTCCAGCCAGGCTCCCCTCAGCGGCCGCTCTGCTCCATCTCTATCCCTGACTCTGTGCATCTGCCTGGATGCGTCCCCTGGTGACTCTCCCGTCACCACCTGTCCACTCACCCTCCCAGCTCAGCTCAGGAGGCACCTAGATAACTCCTACTCACACCCAGCCTCTATCTCAATTGCAACTTCTGTCATCTGTAACACACTGACGACTATTTTTTTTTTTAACACTTCATTATACAGTGTGAGGGTGTCAACTATTCAGGAAACATGCTGACCTTCTCCCATCCCGGGCCCGTGGTAGGCCATGCTCATCAGGAATGGCTGTGTCTTTCTCACTGATCTCCAGGGTAATTTCAGAAGCCTTCCTGAGACAGCACTGTAGCCAGTCACTTCTTATGAGCTGAAGTTGGCAGAGAAGGTGAAAGCTGCTTGCTTTATAGTGGTAGAATCTTCTTCTCTGTGTCACGTATGTTATCGTGAGATTCTTGAGAGCAGGGATAATGTCTACGCTACTTCTGCTCCCCCGAGGCCCAGCCCTCAAGCTTCCGTGTGCAGCTAAGCTCCCAGTTACGTTGGTGCCCAACACGTACTCGGCGGATCAACCTCCACGTTTTGTTCCTAAGGGATGGGAGTGCAAGGGTCGGGGCTGGTGCACTGGAGGAGAGCACAGAACAGCAGGGGAGGGTTCCTCTCGAGTCTTCCTATGAGAGACTCTAACCTCCGAATCCACAGTGCCAACCAAAACAGGGGCGAGAGCTCCAAGGCATTTTTGCCTGAACCACTCCTCTAATGCCGCTGGAAGCTGAAGCCAGGATACTTCCTCATCTACCTCCTATTTCGGAGCCAAGCTGATGAGTAAGACTGTAAATTAATTGTGATCACAGAATAGAGACAAAATTTCCTCTTTAAAAAAAACCAAACACTAAAGATCTTCCATATTTTGCAGAATGTCTCTTGGGTTACTGTTGACATTGTTCTCTGGTGTGAACGAGAAATAGACCAGAGTGACCCATCCCTCCCCACTTCCATCTTGCGCTCTTCATCAGCCTGCTTCTGTGCCACACGAGACACTAGACAACGAGTAATCAAATACCTTCACAGAAGAGAAGAGGACAAGTCACCCGGATGGGAACGGGTAAAGTTCGAGAGTTTGCAAAGGGGATGCAATCCAATCAAATATGGATGGAGCACTTTGTATGCACAAGGCGCTGCGGGCAGCAAGTATAAGATATAAATGAGTCCAACAACAAAAAAAGCAAAGGTTACCATTTCTTCCAGGCACCAAACACTACCCTGAGTTTTGGCAGGATCTTATAGGAAGGACTACTGGAGAAAGGAACACGGGGCGTGCTGACCTGTTGAATGGAATCACAGGGATGCGCCTTTTATACCCTAAAGCAATTACAATCAAGTAAAAGGTTAAAAAGGGTCAAGTCCTGATTACAGTGCTGCGGGGGGTAAAGACACAGCATCTGTCCATTAGAGGCTGTGACCTATTGGGGGAGATAGGACCTTCATGATTATGATCTTTAGATCTCAAGATGGCAACAAAATGCTAGTTTTGCAGTACGGACAATATGACCAATTTGTTTTAGACAAAGGAAATAACAGAGGAAACTGGAGAGAAAATTCCACAGCAGATTCAGGCAAGAGAATAAAGGCCTGGAGTCAGAAGTAAGTACAGAACACGGTGTGAGGGGGAGAGGACGGGAAGAAGGAGAGGAGTTGGCTGAGGCAGAAGACACAGACTGAGAAAAGTCTGACCTGCAGTTAGGTTCATACACACCTCTGAATTCCCACAGCAGACTGTTCATACCTTTAACCCTCCATGCTGTGTTCCAAAAACTTTTTTTGGTCTCTCTCTCACACTAGGCTATATGCCTATAAACTAGGCACTGCACTGGCTACATTATAAATACAATCTCACTTAATCCTCACAACAGCCCTGAGCGGAAGGCATTAGTATCCCTGTTTTATAAATGAAGAAACTGAGGCTGAGAAAAATAAGATAACTTGCCCTAGGCCACAGAATTTATCAGAGCTGGAATTCGAACTGGGGCCTGTCTGACTCCAAAGCCAAGCTCTAACCACTATCCGATGCTTTGATTTCAAAACTCTAAAGCGCTATACAGATACATGGCATTACGATTATTGGTGTGATTCACTTTCTCTGCAGCTTAAGGAAACACGTCATGGATGCAGATGGTGTCTTTTATCCTCTTCCCTGTAGCTTGAGCTTTTAACCCAAGAACCGTATAAGCATTTTGGGGGCGCCATGTGAAATACTGCTGGGAGTTCCACTGATACAGAAAATGACCTAGGAATAAAGACTACTGCAGAGCAGTGGCAGCAGAGGGGAAGATTAAAACACGGTGAGAAGGAAAACCACACTGCACACCAAGCTTAGGGATGGATGACCAAGGCCATTTCTTCTGGTGGGTCTGCAGCTGACATTCACAGAAACAGTATTCTAACTGGAAAGTACAGGAGTGATGGCTCTGGGGGAGGAAGAGGGTAGTCAGAAAAAGTGGGCAAGGAGGTGAGTACGGGCAAAGCGGCTTAAGACCCCCAGGAAGTTACAGAACTTGTTCATCCAAGGATGCGCCGACTAATATGCACCCCTACCCCTTCCCTGTGGTTGCGGCAGAGGAATTGGCTCTGGTGTGGCCAGCAGGGAGCCAAGCTCTGGCTTGAGCACAGCTGGGAGATGGGTTCCACACAGGTAAATAGAGCAGGTAAATACATGGAGGATCCTGGGAACCAAGCTTCTCACTGCTGTAGAAGGTAGTTACAGACATGGTAAATCCTGAGGTTAGGTTAGAATTGGAGGTACTGGCATAGACTCACAGGTTTTAATATATAAATAGGTATAAAAGTAGATAGATAGGTAGATATACACATACATACATTGCTTGGGTCTCTCAGCTCAGAGGACCCAGAAGCACGACACCCCAGCAGCAATGAACACATATAACGCGCAGACTTAGTTTCTAAATGTCATTTCCCACCAAAGGAACGAGGGATCCTGGAAAAATGGATGACTCCAGGGCTGGGTTAGGAAAGTACAAGACGAGCCTGGTATATTTTGTTGGGCCAGAAAGAAAGTACTCAAAACACGCTAGGGGCATGCAAAAGAATGGAAAACTAGCTGGGAGGGGCCGAAACCAGGACAATTTGGGCATTAAAACAAATAATGATGGATCCTGGAAGAGAAAAAGGACATTCGTGGAAAAACTGGTAACATCCAAATAGACCTGGAGTTTAGTGAATAGTACTGTACCAATGTTTACTAGCTGATTTTGATAATAACTGTACTACAGTTATGTCAGATGTGAACACTAAGGGAGCTTGGGAGAGGGAATATGGGAAATCTGCACTATTTTTGAAGTTTTTCTGTAGGTCTAAATTTATTCGAGCATAAAGTTAAAAAAAAAAAAGATAGTAATGACTATAACCCATTGAATAAAATAGGAATCTAAATTCCTATATCCACAAATAGGAATCTGTCCATGCTGATACAAATAAATGGGGAAAAGAGAAGGCTGTTTCTTGAAACAGAATAAATGTAGAAGAAATGATGGAATTAGAAAAATAATTATTTGGCAACTATCTTAGTAATAAGTGATTCAGGCAAGTGTCATTAACAGATGGTAAAATAAGTAAGTGAAAGATGAGAAAAAGGCTATTTATATGGTTTCAAGGTTAATCAACACTTATTAATTACTTATTAATTAATAGAGAAACCTGGCCAATACCATCTAAACCAAGTAGTAAAACTGACCAGCACAAGTTGTGGGACACATTGATACCGTGTGTCTCCTGACAAGAGTTACTGAGAAGAACATGGTGCCACTTCTGTATGAATCATAAATCATGAGCCAGCAACAGTCAGAACCAGACTGAGGAACATTCCACAAAGTAACTGGCCTACACATGTCAAAAATTTCCAAGTTGTGGGACTTCCCCGGTGGCGCAGTGGTTAAGAGTCCACCTGCCAATGCAGGGCACACGGGTTTGAGCCCTGGTCCAGGAAGATCCCATATGCCGTGGAGCAACTAAGCCTGTGCGCCACAACTACTGAGCCTGCGTGCCCAGAGCCCGTGCTCCGCCAAGGAGAAGCCCGCGCACGGCAATGAAGAGTAGCCCCCGCTCGCAGCAACTAGAGAAAGCCTGCGCGCAGCAACAAGACCCAACGCAGCCAAAAATAAAATAAAATAATTTTTAAAAATTTCCAAGTCATGAAAGATAAAGAAAGAATAGATTATTCTTCTGGATTGAACCAAAGAGACATGACAAATAAATGTAACCTGTGATCCCGGAATGGATTTGAGATCTATAAAAAACAGGACTGGGGCAAATGGGGAAAGGGAATAGGGTCTATGGATTTAATGGGAGTGCTGCATCAATGTTACCTTCCTGATTTTGATGGTTTGTACTACGGTTACATAGACTGTGCCCTTATTTACAGGATACACACACTGAAATATTAAGGAGTAATGGGGCATCTTGCCTGAAATTTGAGAATTTGAATCTCTCAGGAAAAACAACATGTATGTGCACATATCCGTGAGTATGTGTGTGTCTGTCAGTGTGTGTGTCAGAGGCGGGAGAGACAGCCGTTAATTGAGGAACCTGGGTGAAGGATACACAGGAGCTCTATGTACGATTCTTGGAACTCCTCTGAAAGTTTGAAATTAATTCAAAACAAACAACAAGCAACATTAGTTTATAGAGAGACTCTAGGCTCCACCCAGCTAGAAGAGGTGGCGGGCTCTATTTCAACGAAAGCTGTGACAGGGAACTCAGGAGAATGGGCAGAAATGGAGTCCCTAATAATTTCCTGGACTGAGAATGTCACTGAATGGAGCGAAGAAAGTGCCTACGGAGAGAAATCTCTCCTGCAAGTCAGCCAAAGAAAACGCCTACATCCCCAAGAGGAGAAGAGACACTACTAACTTCCTCCTTGGACATAGACAAAAACTGAGAAAAGTGCTCAAAGCACAGGAGGACAGCTCAGCCCAGCCAGCGAAGAGGTGGCCGAGGGACATCCCCACGCCTCCTCCCTGGGCACCGGCGCCGCAGTCCTCCTACCAAGGCTGGGCCTTGGGCTGGGGCAGGTGCTGCCAGGACTCTCCCCGGGCAGGTGGGAGGCTGGGGAGACGGAAGAGTGGACCCCATGCCAAGCCCACAGAGAGCTGGCAGCACCAAGCAGGCCACCCAACCACAGTCCAGAACAAGATCACCGGAAGGGCAGGGCAGGCACAGTTCCCGCGTGCTGTTTACTTGTGCCGAGTGACAACGTGTCATGTCATTTACTCCTCACCGCTAATCCTGTGAGGGGGGCATTATTCACTTGACCGTAGAGAGCACAAAATAAACTCGGAGAGGTTAGGGGCATGCTCAAGGCCCCAGGCTGGGGAGTGCGGAGCGCGGACTCAAGTCCAGGTCTGTCTCTTTCCACCCAGGCCTATGCTCTTTCCACTACCCTGGGTTGGGTCTCAGTCATCGGGGAACTTGTGAATGGTCTCAGATTTTCCTCCCTTGCAGATTTTTGAGTCAGAACTACAACAAGAGGAGTACTTTGTCCCAAATCAGTCCCCACCTGAGCTCCTTCCCCGGTCTTAGGATTCTCTGACTTAAGGGAGGACGAGCTTCGTAGAACCCCTTGAAGTTGTGCTCAAGATAGCGTGTGGGTTTATGTGGATGTTTTTTTGGCAAGAGGACCTGTGGTTTTCATCGGGTTCTCAGAGGGATCTGTGACTCAAAAGAGGTTAATAACCTGCTGCTTTAGGCATTATTTGTCTGATGCGCTCCTGTAACAGATGAGGAAATGGATTTCTTGAACTCTATTTTCTACTTCAAGCTTTTGCTGTTTATTCTGGAGCGACAACAGCACAGCCTACGCAGTTCTCCTACGAGAAGCTTCCGCTACTGCACTAGTGCTGTGGAAACATCCCAGCGAGGCCAGACGGCAGGATGAGGGGCCAGCACTGCATTTTTCATACAGAAATGGAGAGTCCCTAAGGAAGGGAGGGCTGGCTCTTTGCCCAAAGTCTCACGAACAATGAGTGTGCTTTATACGAATCAAGGCCATGCGAAAAGAGTAGATCCCAGAATTACACCAGATAATTCAGAAAACTGACTCTTTAGACCAGATAAGTTTTGAGAAAGTACGTGGTTATCTCAGATGTGCACTTTAAACCCTGGACCCAATAGCTTTTAAGCCTTTTAAGAAATAAGAATTTGGATTGATAAGAGAAGAGAGGGCTTTGTCCCAAAATAGTCATACGGGTGGGCTGCTCCAAGACCTGTTCATCTAACAGGCAAAGAGCTGCTCCTTTTCCGGCCCCGTAAGGGTGTCTTATTAATATCCTGAGAGAAAACTTTGTGAATGCAGAAGAGAGGGTGTTTTCAAAGGACTAAACGGCAATAGTAACTACTGCCCTTCTGCACGCCTGCAGACACAAGCCCAATAGATAGAGAGCAGGAGGAAAACTGGGGCTTTACAAGACAAAAAACGTCAAGGCAACTTTTTCTGTGTGAGGTGGGGGGCGGTGAGGAGGCTGTTTTTGTTAACGTAGAAGCGGTTTTACAAAGGTAATTTTCTGGGGTTTTCATATGAAGCATTTTGTAATCAGGGAAGAAAAGAATAGAAGCAATCTACTGATACAAAATCAAATAGTTGAATAACAATAATGTTCCATTTAAGACACAAATAGCCATTTGAAATGTTCTCTTAAGCTGACGGTTTACCCTTGAAACATACTTGGAAGCAAGAATGTTCTAAACTGAAAGAAGCATTAAAAAAAAAAAAAAAAGGACTGGACTTCAGCACCTAAATGCTTTCCCCGAGAACCCCCCTCAGGAACTTTCTCACAGCGGCTGTCCTCCCTGTGTGACCCACTGTCTCGTCCTCCCAGGCGTGTGTTCTTTAGGCTACGGGCCTTTCCTCAGAGCCTGGACCAGCCTGTCTCTGGTCAGTTCGGCCTGTTCCAGAAACTGGGCCTTTCCAAAATGTGCCTTCCGGCATGGAAGGGCCTTCCACAGTTGCTCTGGCTGTGGACAGAGATTCAGGGATGAAGAGGGATCTCTGTCCTTCGCATGAACAGTGGATACTGGAACATGACCATACTCTCTGGCTGTGAGGGAACCCGGCTGCAGCGGGCTGCTTTGTAAACATTTTCTGGAGCCCCTCTGTAAAAAGCACATATGTTAAATGGATGATAATTCATCAAAGAAAATATAACACATCAGCCCAAACAGGAAAAAACAAACAAATCAACAAGTGGGGGAGAAGGGGAAGCTCTTCCTTATAGTAGAACCCTAATGAGTAAATACAGCAGAAATGACAGAAACAGACCATCGTTTGGCAAACACTACAGTAATCATTGTTTCAGGCAGGAATCGTCAAGGGATGTGAAAAATGAGCGGGCAAAGTATGATGAGACATGGGATATTTACATAGTCCCCAAGTATCCCCCCCTCCCCCCGCTGCAAGATACTTATGAATTACAGAGCAAAAAATAGTGGCTTCACAGGGAGAAAGCTGGCAGACATCACTTTAGCAAGTGGTCAAGGTCAACTTCAGCAATAACAGGACAAATCCAGGTGAGATGCCTCCTGACATCACGCACTGGGCTCTGAGAAGGACACGATGTCACCCCTGTGGTATTCTTGCCCAAAATGCATAACCTTGATTTAATCAAGAGGAAACATCACAAACAGAAATTGAGGGCTTTGGACAAAATAGCTGGTCAAACACTCTTTAAAAGTGTCAAGGTCATGAAAGACAAAGAAAAGACTGGGGAATTATTCCAGCTTAACGGAGCCTAAAGAGACCTGACAACTAAATGCATGATTGAATCTTGGACCAGAGAAAGGACATTCGTGGGAGAAGGGTACCTTCCTGTTTTGATAACTGCGGTTATGTAAACTGTTAACATTTCTCTGGGCGAAGGGTATATGAGAGCTTTTTAAAACCTTTTGGTAAGTCTAAATGATTTCACAGTGAAAAGTTAAAACAAATTATACTTGAAAACATATACATTAGAGATGAGGCTTTCTTTCTCCACTTCCCAGCGCCTGACACTGTAAAGCCTCACGAGCTGACATACAGAGTGGGATACGGGCTCAGCGCCCACCTGGGAAGTAGGTGCTGGGACCTGTTTGGAACCTTGTTAGAGTCAAATCCAGGCTTCTGAGATTTATGGACACAATACATGATAACACTCAAAAGGCCGAAAAACATCCTTAACAGGTTTCCAGGGAGGGTAACGGGTGCCCCAAGTCCCTCCTTCAGCCTCTAGAAGGAGCTGTGCCCTTGTGAGGCCCCAGCCCTGACCCAAGGAGCGAGATATGCAGAAGGCAGCAAAATGTTCATCACTCACTTGTCCTGGGACTCAATATACACGTAGAGATGAGGCTCAAAACACTTGGAAACAATGCCGTGAAATGGATTGTCTGGGGCTTTAGGCTTCTTGGGCTGTAAAGGAAAAAAAAAAAAGAAAAGAAGAAAAGAAAAAAGAAACCCTATACTTGAGCCATCTTTGCAAACTTTCAAGCAGTTTCAAAGAAAACATCCCTTCAAAGTTCACTCCCAACTTACAGATAAGAAGCACTCAGCGTAACTAGACTGAGACTATGTCCTGTATTATGAGTCATGCCAGTTTGTGAACAATAAGCCAGCTTTGTTGGCATCATTTACGTGCTCTGTGCGGTGAAAGATTTATTGCTACTTTGATAACACATGCGTTTTCAATTTGGAAGCTCCTCATCATCTGACTGATGTTTTCAAAATGTAAATTCTAGCTAATAACAGCACCGCAGAGCTGTGCCGTGCTTTGGAACATATAAAGTGCTTTCACGCCATCCAGTTGTAAAAGCCTCCATTTACTGCTTGTTATTATGAGCCAAGCACTTTGGTACGAAATATCTCATCTATTTCCCAAAACAATCCCCAATATAGGAATTATTACTACTATTTTACACCTAAAGAAAGGGAGGCTCAGAGGGTGTTAGCAGCCTGCCTCAAGGCACATGGTGAAGTTTCCTGTCTCCTAAACCAGAATTCTTTCTAGTAGATCATTGCTGTCTTGCGGTGCTTCCTAAGACTGTTGAATTTCACCAACAAATATAAGAAAAAAAGAAAAGTAGGGGGTCAACACAGGGTTGCTAACTTTTTATTTTGTTACTTTCTACTCTAACCACAAGTTCCTAAAAGAACTTTTATACCCAAACATTTTATAAGAGAAAATACTTGCATAAAGGCCGTCCTTCCCAAGAAAAGACAGTTAGTTGGTGACCTTATACCAGATAGAAAGACAAAGAGATAGACACACAGGCTGGCTGTTTTGTCTTTATTTTTTGCCTTGCACCAGCTAAAACCTGGATCAGTACTGGTCCCCAACTGAAACTGGGAAACCACTGATAAAAAGGTCATCCGGGCAGGCAAGCATTTAAAAACTATTATTTGCTACTTAAATTCCCTTTCAAAACATCTAAAAAATAAACAAGGATCTTCCTACATATTTCTTTCTGTTCCTAAAAAAAAAGCCAATTCTATCTATTTCTGTTTGTTGGTATCTGAAAATAGACAGAGGTCCTTGAGCCTTTGCTGGGCTTGATATAAGAGTACAATCTGGATATAAATTGGCACGCACAGCACACCTGTTGAATTGAATGGCTCATATCTTTTAATAAAAAGAGGAAAAGCTAAGCCCCCTAATGACAGACAGAAATGATTACCTTCTTCTAGTAATTAAAAACAAATAAACGTTGTAATGGTTAAAAGCATCTGTAAAAACTGGTAATGATCACCAAAAATTAAATGTCAACTGCAGATATATCCCATTTAATTTCATGTTTAACTCTCTTCCCTTTTCACCTTCTAAGAGTTCCATGTCTTTAATTTTTTTTTGCAGGATTTGAAGAAACTCTGGTTCTTCCTAAGAATAACTACAGTCTGGGCTATTTTCTCTTATCATCCAGAAGCCACTGCCAAAGCCAGGCCTCTTAGGCTGAGACTGTAAGAGGCTCTCAAGTTCAGGTTCATTGAGTTTAAACTGACTGGATTCAAAGTCCCACTTCATTTCACAGAGGCCTTAGGAGTTTTTCCACATTTCCATTAGTTTAAAATGAGGGATCCATGATGTAGTATGATGGTTGTGAAGGTATGGTCCTTATCTATTTGTTCTACATTTTCCAAGTCAGTTACCTTTTTAAAAAAATTATTCTATTCTTTTCAATAAGATGATCAGATAAATGAATAGACAAATGTGATTTAATCTGAATAACTTCTGTAGGATTAGATATCCTGATTTTAGAACTGGAAAATATGGCCACTATAGCCATATATCTTTTCATTAATTAAAATAGAATCTTCATAAATATTATAATTATTCCCTTTATTTATATTTTCTTCCCTTGACAAAAATATTCACATATCTGTAGGATAGCTTCTGGAAATTATAAATGGGAGTTTATATAATAGAGAATGTTGTCATGTTTTAAATCAACATGTGTATTTTGTATTTGGCTTTATTTACCTACTAATTTATGTGTACTTTTCCAACTACTGACAATGTTTCAATTTATCACTCTTGAATCACATTATAAAATTTATATAAGTCTGTAAATGAGATAATAGTATTGTACTAATGTTAAGTTTTCTGATTTTGATCTGTAGTAATTTAAGTGAAAAATCTTTTTTAAGTGAATATATTTCCTAAAAAGGAAATACATACTGAAATACTCAGAGGCAAAGGGTGTGATACCTATAAACTTACTTGTTCTGAAAGAGAGAGAGGGAGGGAGGGAGACAAAGAGAGAGAGAGAGGGAGGGGGGAGGAAATGGAAAAGTAAATGTAGCAAAATGGTAACAACTGGTGAACCCAAGTGAAAGATAGTTGAGAGTTCCTTGTAATATTCTTAAAACTTTCCCTAAGTTTGACATTATTAAAAAAAGAAAAAAAGTTTAAAATAACAATAAAAAACGTGGCAGATAATCCCAGGTACAGTAGTGGAGCATTTTGAGAAACGGCATATCACCAACACTCCGGATGACCTGGAGGACCACATGTGGGGAAACACAGACATCCACGCCCGAGTGAAAACAGCGTTAGAGCCAACGTCCTGGTTTTGATAATGCACTATAGTTATGTTAGCCGTCAGCACTGGGGGAAGCTGAGAAGTGGGTACCCAGGACCTCTCTGTGCAACTTCTTATGAGTCTATAATTATTTCAAAATAAAAAGTTTTTTTTTTTAAGTGGTTCAGCAGAGTTAGACTCTGAATGTGAAGAAGTCTTGGGAATATCTCAACCTATTTATTTTGCTTATACTTTCCTTTTTATGTATGTACAAAAGTGATACATGATAAAAATGGATGGATAAGTCTGAAGAGCTCATTTAGTATAAAACATAGATTCTAATGGTTAAGGAAAATGACTACATGATATTCCAACAAACTCATCTTGATCAGTCTCCCAGAGGCCCCGTGCTTGATGAGTCCCCACAGAACCCTCTGGATGTGGCTCAGAGAGCCGCACAACCAGACAGTGCAGGTGGCCCGACCCCCGTCCCCACAGGGGAGTCCGCTCCGCCCAGCCTCTGCCCGCTAACGGCACTCCTGGCAGTGAGGAGGGCCCTGTCGCCATGGCTCTCTGTCCTCTTACAGTGTTTTCAACGTGAGTTGGAAGCAAGAGGGGAACAATGGGAGGGATTGCCTGAAGTTTCCTGTTTTCTTTTTTTCCACAGGGCTGCCTCCTGCCTCTGGCTGCCTCATAGCTGTGCTCATATTTAGATGAAATGGGCTGGAATTTCGGCTCATACTGGTGTCTCCCTTTGTACCGTCCAGCTCCCCAAAGGGTTGCTTCTCAGCTTAAAGAATATACTAAGTCATTTAGCAGTAGCACTCAGGCTGGATTTGGTAGTGTGTCCAAAAGCTGCAGATGTTTAAGCTATTTCCTCCTGGAGTTTGATGGAATAATAAAAGGTTACTGTTGTCACAGTAAGGAGGTCTGCAGCTGGTCCCATTTCCTTTTATTACTATCCAGTGTAAACAGATTAAATCTAACTGCTCGGATCACCAGAAGGGTACATTTTAAAACCAGAAACTCCTTATTTCTTCTCTCTTCCTTTTATACTCTGAGTACCCTCAGTCCCTCTTCAGATGCCAGTTTTTAATCATCAGGAACATGTTGGCAACTGATTGTTCAAACTAAATAGCTCTTTTCAAGTTCACGCTCCCTTCTCCAGAGCCTAACTGCAGTGGTGAGCAGGGAGCGACCCTCACCTCGAGGGCCACCCGTCTGCTAACTGCAGTGATGCAGTGGGTTGGGTAACCCAGGACAACTACTGGGGCCTCCCGCCACCTCTGGCTGAGCTTGCCGCTAGTGCACTGTGGGCTTGCCCCGAGCGCCCCACCTGACTCCTCATCTTCCTGTGCGCCCAGCTCCAGAAGCCAGCGAGTGGCTGGGAAAAGGGGGGCCCTGAGCTCCCACATCATCAACCACAAGTGGGACAGGTGCTGGGGAGGTGGTGGGAGGTCGGGATGGCAGCTGAGGAGTCATTAGTCACTGACGTGTAAGCTTTATTACTAACAAGTAATAGCCCGTGAAGCTGTGGGTGGATCATTTAGTCCAGGGGTTTTCAGTACTTTCTTTTTGAACACACCTAGAACCCCTGATCCAAAAGCAATTTTATCTGGAAGTCCATGAAAAAAGTGACTCAAAACAGAACTGCTGTATTTGGAGGGACCTGGGGCCCTGGTCTCATCCCAACTCCCCACAGTGACATCTGACAGGGCAAGGAATACAGCTGGAACACCACTGGCTCTCTACACATGGAGAAGCGAGGAAGTCTAGAGAGAGTGAAAACCTACCTAAGGTCATGGGGCAGCTAACGGCAAACCAGAGGCTGGCATCTTCCCCATCACGTGACTCTGCTTTACCCCGTGTGCCTGTGTTCTGTGTCCTTAGAATGAGCAGGTCTTTGTCTTTAAGACAGTAACCTCAAGCTTAAAAGACGAGTAAAAAGTTCCACAAGAAAGAAAAATCATATGTTACCTGGAAAAACTGATTTTGTAGCTAATGGGGGCTATCATAATCCAGTTTAATAATATCCAGAGATGACTAGCGAAAGGGATGACTTTTCACAGCAGCATCTGAGTGTTCAGCTACACAATTCTGGACACGACAATGGCAGCCACTTGGACTGGGGAGACATGAGGGCCCTGAAAACGTCCCAGCTACACAAGGCCAGCTCAGAGGGTGCAGGTGCCAGGCGTGGGTGGAGGATACATGGGAAGGATGAGCTCCACACCCAGAGTCTTCTTTCCCACCCCAGTCCTTCCTCCCAAAATGTGAGAGACGCATTTCTTTAGTTAGAAGAAATCTTTTGTTTTCTCCCAGCCTAGCTGATATGATGGCTTTAAATCAATTACGTCTAATCCCATAGATCTCTGGGATACGGCCTCAAGGTATCCCTTCAGTTTTATCCATTCACTTTTATTCACGGGATGCATTTCTATGTCCTCCACTTTTCAGGGAGACATCACCGATGTAACAGAAGGAACGCCAGAAAAGGAATTCTAGTCTCCGACTTCTAGACCTAGCTTCTGGTCTCAGCTCCTCCACTTTCAAACTGTGTAACCCTGGGCTAGTCACTTAACCTGCAGCTCCCATATAAAATCCTATAAAAGGAAGGAAAGGCAGGCATTGTGAGGATGAAAGGGAATAAAGCGTGGAAAGGAATTCTAAACCATAAAGCACCATGAAAATGTGAGGCATCCATGTTATTATAATTATTTAATCGATGGATCAGACACGTTTGATGACGTCACTTCAGAACTGCTCCTGGAAACTCTGCTCTCTCGGCTCCTGCCAGGATTGTACACCTACCCTCCCCATGCTAGGAATGCAGGGTTAACTGCAAAGTGCGTGGCTACGGGTTTCCCAGAGCTGCTCTTCCCAGTAGGCCTCCCTTTCGGTGATGTCTGGAGCAAAAACAATACCATAAAATAATCCTCTAGCAGCCAAGTGTAGAAAATTAAAAAGAAGGATCACTAATCCAGACAGGAAAAGTCCTGATTTATTGCTCTAAGCTCTCTCACCATAAAATGGCAGTGAAACAAAACCACCATTCTGTGGGATGAAGGCAGAGGAAAATTTAGAGTTGGACAGAAAAAGCTGAAGGAAATGAAAGTGCTGGTGTGCTCTGAAAAGTAACTCTCCAAATATGCCGTTGGTCACCATGGTGTTTCCAGGCCTCTCCACCGGCTTCCAGACTAAGGTGCTCGGCTTGTGCTGAGCAGAGACCTCTCCTGGCTGACGGTGCTGCTAACTTCACCCGGGATCTTTCAGTCACCCATGTCGTCACCAGACCAGATCAGGGGACAATGGAAAGCTAAGCTGACAAGCTTGGGAGATGATGAAGGAGGCAGGGCAGAGTTCTGCTGCCCCACCACATGGGCTAATTAATTAAGCTTGGCCGCGTTGCTAAGGCCGGTGTGCCATTCGGGAGCCAAGGGGTGGGGCAGGAAGGGCTGCTCCTTCACTCCGGTTTCTAAATGCACTTTCAGAGCAAGGCCTTCTACAAAGACCACCAAGGTTGTAATCTCTGAATGTGGTCAACAGCCAAGGGATCATATTTAGAGCAAGCAGACCCATTTTCAGAAACAAACATTAGGTAGGCTGCACAGGGGAATGCAAACCAGACTTACTTGCTCTACGTCTCCTTTTTCCATCGCCAGTTCCTCCATTTCTGGTGCTGGCTCATCTTCTAGGAAGGGATTGGTGGATGCGAGTGGAGACTCGAGTTTTTTCTGTTGATTAGATGTGAGAAACAGATAGGTATTTTCTGAGCGTGGTCAGTAGCTTTCCCCACTGATCTGCTTTTTCCAAGTCTCTCCAACAGCTACATCATGAAATCTGATCTAATGAGCAAAAACTGAGACAACCTGGACCACATTCTCACCTCCAGGCCTTCACACTGCTTCTTCCTCTTCCTGAAACCTTACTGCCCACCCAACCCCAATCCCAAGCTGCCTAAGATTCTCCATCATCCTTCAGTCTTCAAGTCAGAAGTCCCCTCTTTTGGGAAGCCTTTCTCACCTGTCAAGTCTGGGTTATAGGTCCCAGTCACACGCTCCCATCACCCCGGTATGTCCCCTACCCAGGTATTTACTAACGTACCACAACCGCTCATTTATTTGTCTTCTCCCCACTAGCTTCTGTGACAGCAGGAATCACGTCTTGTTTCTATCTCTGGTGTCTGGCATGTCATAGGTCTTCATAAATATGAATGAGTCAAAATGCCAGATGGGTTTGAATTCAAGAACAAACTGTAGGACTTCCCTGGTGGCGTAATGGTTAAGAATCCGCCTGCCAATGCAGGGGACACGGGTTCGAGTCCTGGTCCGGGAAGATCCCATATGCCGTGGAGCAAATAAGCCCGTTTGCCACAACTACTGAGCCTGTGCTCTAGAGCCCATGAGCCACAACTACCGAAGCCCTCGTGCCTAGAGCCCATGCTCCGCAACAAGAGAAGCCACCGCAATGAGAAGCCTGCGCACCGCAACGAAGAGTAGCCCCCGCTCGCCACAACTAGAGAAAGCCCGTGCGCAGCAACGAAGACCCAACACAGACAAAAAAAAAAAAATTTTTTTTAAAAAGAAACTATAGAGCTAATCTTTTGTGTTCTAGATTATAGAGAGAAGTCCCTTCCCAAAGAAGTCTCATTACAACAACCACAATAAAATCTTGAGAGAAGTTACTCCCCAGCTCCTGAATGCGACCATTCTTTCAAAAGATGTCATTGAGTGGGACCTTGGGCTAGCAGGAAAGCTGGAGGCAGGAGATGCGGGTTTTTAGCTCCAACGCTGCTGCGCTGGCCAAACCGCCTAGCTTCTCTGAGCCCCGGCGGCCCGATGTGCTGAATGAGGAGGATAGAGTTACAGGACTACTTGAGTGATAAAATGTGATAAAGCATGTGAAGCCCTAGGAGAAGCACGTGATACATATTACCGGTGATGAGTCCCATGTGACAAAAGAATCGAGGCAGGTCCTTGGAATTTTTTACAAATTCTACCTCAGGATGTTATTTATGCCAGGGAGCTGGGAGTTCTAGCAGAAAGGGAACTAAGTGGACAAGCAGGATAAAAGGGACTGGCTGGTGCTGGGGAAGAGGGGAAGGAGAAAGGAATGACTCTCTGGAGACAAGAATCTGGGTGGAGAGGAGCTTCTAAAAGTACTTATGACATTTGAGCATATATCAGTGGAGCAGCTTGAACTAATCCCTACGCCAAGAGGGAAGGCAGATGGACCACAGTGTGTGAATGACTTTGTCAAGTGCCAGGACATCGGCTGAAGATATTACCAAAAAAGAAAGAAAGGAAGAAGAAGAAGAAAAAAAAAAAACCAAACAAACAACCCAGAAAAATAAAACTTAAACACAAAAACAAAAACCACACCTGTGTCTGGTTGAGGCTTTAAGACAATTCCACTCACATTCATGTCAACTACTTAATTCTTGGCCCCAACACTTGGACGCTATTATGTAGCTAGCCAGAGCCTTGGGGTGGGAAGAAAGCCCTGTGATTAATGTATTAGCTCTAGGTAATCAGCAGTAGGACAATGATTTTTGTGGTATCCTCTGGAGAAACAATATGGCCTAAGAACCCAGCAAACATTTCAAATGTATACACTCCGAACTTTGGCTTCTTTGCCTGATATGGAAAAAAAATCCTTATAAATGTAAAGCAATTGACATTCATTTTCAAAATTAGGATATTTTTAGAAATGTTTCTTTGAAAGCCATATTTCTAAGTTTTAGTTGTCACTGTGAGGGTTGCTGGTATTTTAGGGTGAGGGTGAGAAAGGGAATCTAAGCTTCAACAAGTTAAATTAGTTAGTAGCACTGGATTCCTGATCCCACTGGCTCAACAGTGGGTTTGGGGATCATACTGACGAGCTGAATCTCTATGATTCTGAGCCTTTCAGTCCTTTGGACGTGTAAAGAGCAAGCCAGCAACTGAAGTGAAAAGCTTTGTTCAAAATCATTCAGCCACAGAAACAGGATACGAATTTTTGAACCAAACGTTCCTCATCTATTGCTAGGTCTACCAGGGTTGATAATAACGTCTCACAATTACATACAGGTGGACCTTATTTTAAAAACGATGTGTTACTGGAAATATGACAAAAAGGGGACATTGGTGAAGTGGACTGAGGGTGTTCCTGGGCTCCGTGCTCACCGGTGGGGTATCCAATGGGTGGACATAAGTACTAAGAAGGAAACATAAAAGGCAACACTGAAAAAGCAGAGCAACATTTCAGGCAGTATAATGTGGGCTACTTGTTGGTGTCACCGGGTCAGGAGATTCCCAAAAGGAAAGGTGTCTTTCCTATTCCCGCAGTCTCTCTCTAGTCACAAACTGATGAGATTACCAAGGAGTCAGGGGCACTCAGGAACTTCTTGTTCATTTCAGGCACACACATTCCAACCGGGGACCAAGCTGATACCAGAAAAGGGATTCACTCCTCCATTCACCCATTCGACAAAGGGATGTGCTGGGCACGACGAGGAAAGCAGGGAGCAAGGTGGACCACCCTCTGCCCTCAGGGAGCTTACAGTCAGGTGGGAGAGACAGACTCTAACCAAATAATCACACAAGCATATGTGATTATTTGCAGGAAAAGCAAAGGTGACGAAAGGATGCAACAGAGGGTCACAGAAAACTTCCCTGAGGAAACGACGTTTGAGCCAGAACTGAAGGATGCTCCACAGTTCAGGTGGGAGGGGCATGGGATGGCTGGGGCTTTCTAGGCAAAGGGACCAGCACGTGACGCCATCCATTCCATAGTCATGTGTTGAGCAACTGCTCAGCTCCAGGCACACTCTTAGGCACCGGAGATGCAGCAGTGAGCAAGATAAAGAAGGGAGGCACTGTGATGAAAATACAATGTAGGAACTGGGCTGGGCTGTGGGTGAGGCTGGGGAAGGGCTTCTTCATATGGTGATCCGAGAGGGCGCCTGTGGGGAGTGGATTTTTGAGCAGAGACTTGAATGAGGAGAAGGAGCCAGCCGGGCAAAGATCTGGAGAAGAGCATTCTCACCAGGGGGATCCCATGCAAAGGCTGGAATGAAAGTAGGACAGGGTGAGGGAGCGGGGCAGCCAGGACCCAATCACACAGCCTGTCGTGGGCCGTGGGAAAGGTTAGGTTTTCTTCTCATGGCAACTGGGCAGTCACTGGGGGTTTTAAACAGGGCAGCGGTAGGATCCAGTTTTAGAGTGTGAAGAGGTTGCTGCAGCGTGCCAGGTGGGGCTGATGTGGGAGTGGGCTAAGCTAGAGTTGTGGAGATGGAAAAAAGTGGCCAGACCTGGGGCATCTTTAGGAGAGAGAGTCAAGAGGACTTGGTGAGAGGGTGGATGTGAGGAGGAAGAAAAGAAAGGAATCGAGAGTCGTGCGCTTTCTGGCCCGAGCAACTGTGTGGCTGGTGCAACCACTGACTGAGGGACGGGGCTGGGTTCGCACCCAGGCTCTACCGCTTGGGTATGTGGCTTAACTTCTCCACGCTTCCGTCCTTCTAGCTGCAACGTGAAGGGATATCAACACCCGCTGCACGGAGCTGTCATGAGAATTAATGAGGTAACGCACGCAAAGCATGTCTATAGAGCAGCTTCACACAACGGTCGGCTCATAGCGGAAGCTCAGCACATGGGGGCTGTCGTTAGTGTTTAATCGGGGTGGGCAAGTCACGAAGGCAGAACCGTGGCTGTGCCTCTCTCAGTGAAGCAACTCTCCGGAGGGAAAAAGCGGGGAGCACAGGACTTCGAAGACTCACAAAAAGAATTCTTTTTAATCACAAGTGAGATCCTGTCCCTACTATACCGTCCCCTTGGGAGCTCTCCAGGAAATGTAAGCAATGCACCCATCAAATTACAAGGCTTCACCCTTCTCCCCTCGTCTCCAATGAAGCCCTCAAAGTAACGCCTGTACCACCACCCTACTGGCAAATGTTATATTATAAAACCCTGAGGGGTGGACACAGACTCCTGCTATTTAGGGGCCATGTTACTGCTCAGATTGATTTGCTGTGATGAAAGAACAAGTCTTTGCAGGGAGCCATCACCAGCACAATTCAGCCTTCTGTGCAAGGGCCCCTCGGGCGGAGCCAGCCAGACCATGCTTCTCATTCCTGCTCTGCGGCTGTCAGAGCCCACAGAGAATTACAAGGTTAGGTTTAGATTTGAAAGAACTCAAATGACATATTCCATGAGCTCTGGGGCTGCTAAGTGAAACCAAAAATTTGCCGAGAAATGACCGACTTTCCAATTTTAAAAGGATTCATTCTTTTTGCTATGATGACAGTTGATTTCAAGTCCATACAGGAAGGAAAAATTCTTCATTCGGCAAGTTAATTCCTACTAATTAAACCACATGGGACTCCCCACACCCACCTTCAGTACCACAAGGGCCACAGGCCAGCCAAGCTGTCTAATTTACTGTTGGGAAGAGATGGTCAGGCTTTAGTCAGTAGTACATCCATACCTGGGTCTGCCTGCACACATGCCTTTCTGAGGCCTAGCTGGACACTTCAAATTATCAAAGAAGGAATTCTGAAATTTAAGATGAATCTATTTCCTTTCTCTGGAGGAGAGAGCTTTCATTATGAGGTGAAAGTTCCACAATTTCTGCATTTCTCATTCCATAAACACTTTACTCCAGCCCAGTTCCTGATCTGTTCTTAAAGAGATGGCTTGGAGGCTTCAGTTGATAGGACAGTAAGTACAGGACTATTTGCACCTGGTTTAACATCACTGGAACCCCTCTTTTGTTCTTGGTACCACCATGTTCATATCTTATGTTGTGACAGTTATGCATAGGTTTCTTTCTCCTAATAGAACATAAGCACCTGTCTGATTCAATTTTTCATCTTTTCCCAAGGCCCTGCACCAAGACGGAGCTTGAAAAACACTTGTGGATAAATGCTGATCACATGAGAAGCACTAAATAAAGTCCTCTTCAGACACATGGGCAACACTGTCTGTTTTTTTGTAAAACAAACAAACCAAAAAACCCAGTGTGTGTGTGTGTGTGTGTGTGTGTGTGTGTGTGTGTGTGTGTGTGTGTGTGTGTGCGCGCGCGCGTGCACGTGTATGCTTGGAAGAGTCTCAAATTATACCCCAAGTTGTTAAACAGTGCACATCTCTGGGGAGAGGGATTTAGAGTAATTGAGAAAGAAGAGATTGTTCTTTTAGAATTTATATGAGCTTTAACAAGCATGTATTACTCTCCCTCCGTCTCTCTTTTTGGTAAACAAATTACCTGAAACATGAAGATGATTTATAACTAAACTCAGACAATATTTTCTAAAACCCTTGGTATTTTAAAATTGTGATATAATTAACATAAAATTCACCATTTTAAGGTGACTTCCGCTTCAGTGCTTTCATAGAGGCTGAATATAATGTTTAACCTTAAATCTAATCGTCGAGTCCCTAATAATGCACGTGGGCATAGTTAAATCATACCTAGACATTTGCTTTTAATTTCAAGGCATTTTAATTTACAGACTTTTTTTTTTTTTTTGGCCGTGCAGCACAGCATGTGGGATCTTAGTTCCCCAACCAGGGATCGAACCCATGCTCCCTGCACTGGAAGCGTGGAGCCCTAACCACTGGACTGCCAGGGAAGTCCCTTAATTTACAGACTATTTTAAATCCCTCCTAAAGGGTCAGGAGTTTAGGCAATTAGTTAGAAGGCTTGGCAACTCCCTTCTTCCAGTAACAGTTAAGCACAGGGTGTTATAAGCTTGTCGGGGCTGGAATAGTAAAAAACAAAACAAGCCCTGTCCTTGAGGCTCTTTCAGTCTAGATTTCTAACAGATGTCAAAGAGCATCTGTCAAAAAAAGAGCAAAAGATGATGCATCGCATGGATCAGTTAGGAAGGTCTTTGCAGGTGAGCCTGTCCCCTCTCAAGCTCACCCTCAGTGTTTGACTGTCAATCAGTCACCAAGGGTCTTAAAAGGTCCTGAGTGATAAAGTGAAGAGGGGGAAGGGCACAGGCCTGGGAGGGTCTCTGGTCAACTTGGCTCCTTGGCTGACTTCTTATCTGCTCTATAATCTTCCAAGGAATTTGCTAACTTTCTATGAAATTTGGCATATGTTAAAGGGTATTATGATATACTCTGGTTCATTTTGTAGTTCTGATACCCTGAAATAAAATGGTGACCACAAAAGATTTTCCAAAAGGTATATCCTGGGATCAAGGCACGACGGGGAGGAGACAAGGGGCAGCCAGTCTTCAGGTGGGGTATCCAGCAGCTAGCATGGCCATCAGGCCAGGCGGCCCTCCTGGCCCAGGCCAGGCCAGCCTCTTCCCAACACTGTCTGTTGGGAGCATGGTCAGTGGTCATGACTAAATCCATCGGGGTCCCTGATGCTGAGGCTTACAGGCTACTGATGAAGGTGTGGCCCCAACTGCCCACAGCAAGGTGCTGGCAGGACCAGGGTCAGAGTGAACATCACCGACAGTGAGAAGCACGGCGTTCACATCTCCCCACAGCAGGGCTGCAGTGAACCAATTCTCTAAGACCTGGCCTGCCTTGTGGAAGAGGCCAGAGGAGTTCTGTTGCCTTTCTAGAAACTAATCTTTAAGGGAAAATCCTCACAGGCTATGGAGCAGCCATGGTCAGGACTTGGAAAATGCAGAATGATCACCGGGTCACGATAACTGTGACAAGTCTGAGGGAAGAGCTGACTTAAAGACGTTGAGTGACTTGGAGAAGTCTGTGCAGAAGACAGCTGACCAACTGGAGGGATGAATGAAAAGCTCCTGGCTCAGCAGGATTTCCTGGCCAAGGATCTGTAACCTGAAACTCTCTGCAAACTTTATAGGAGAGGCAAGCAACAGCTGAGCAACTGGAGGACATCTCTGTAAATCAATTATGCCAGAAAATTTCAAAACCAGAAGTCCAGAAAGGAAGGGATTGGTGGGAAAGGTTCAGGGGCTCCTAGTGACCATGAGCGGCACCGCAGAGCGCAGCACCCCCAGGAGATGGAAGGCTGCAGCCCAGGAGTGTGGCCCTGGCAGCGGGTGAGAGTGGAGGGGCTGGGCTGCCCCAAAGAACAGGTGCCTCCAGCCGTCTCCTCCCTCAGACAGAAGTTGGTTAACAGCTGGCCAACTGCTGCTTTGACATTCCTATACCAGTTTTCCACAGAAAAAGCGCTGTCTTTGCAAACTTACATTCAGCTCCTGCCTGCTTTTCATGGTCTCTACGCGGTCACCCTGCACAGTAGCCTCACCTGGTGTAGAGGGGGCCTTCCCAGCCCACACTACTCTAGCTCTTTTGACCTTTGGGGCATTTCCTAGCGCAGGTGAGACCTGACGTGTCCCAGGACAGCCCCGAGTTTACAAGGTCTCCTGGTCATCAGGTACCACAGGGCCGGCCATTCGTTCCCCTGTGACATTAGAGCTCCCGAAATGTAAAACCAAAATCACTAGGAAGAAGGGCCCAGCCAAAGGAAGGGAGGAATGGCTCAAAACAGGTGTTTAGGAGTGCTGTGATTCAAGCACTCTTCACGGGACACATTTCCTGGACAGTGAGCCGGACTACTGGCTCCCGGAGCCCAACCCCGTGCACTACCCACCCTGCCCGGCGGGGAGCCATGTGACACAGGCGGCACACCCAGCTGGGGCCTGTGCTCAACGCTCAAACCGCCTGGTCCCCAGGCAGATCCCTGGAGGGCTGAACCAGAGCCACACGAGCCTCTGCTGGAAGCCAGGCCAAAAGCACAGCTCGGGCAGGGAGGAGAGGAGCCCCAGCGTGAGGACATCAGGTGGGTGCTGCAGTCAACCCAATACTTCTCAGGAGAGACACAAGCTTCTTTCCACAGCATCTGTGGGACCTGCTGCCTTTGGGGATTTGCATTTTCTTTAAGGGCACTTTCATTTGTCTCATGTACTATTTTTCTTTTCCTTGTTAATAAGAAGAAATCCATTTTGAACATGAGTTAACAAGCAGAGGAGCGTCCATATATCTGTATATGGATATAGTTTTATTTGTTAAGTATGGAAAGAGTGCTTTGTGGTTCCCCGCATTTTATTTTAATGAGGTCACGCGTGGCCCTGAGTGGACAGGGTTTTATGGTCTTGCCTTAAAACTAAGCGCTGCCATCACCACGCTTCAGCCCACTGCCCTGAGGGACAAGCTCCTTACGTGCCTACTCTGGGGCAGGTCTTGGGGGGAGGCAAAGAGGGGATTCCAGTGAGGTCCCAGGATTTTATGACTGGCAGGGTGGGGGAAAGTAGAAAAGAGAAAGTAGAGGTGACAGGTGAGCAACAGAAAGGCGCTCTAGGCCCAATATCCGCCTTGCCCCTGCTTCAAGCACAATAGCTCAGAGTTTTCTATATGTGCCGGGTAAGTTTCAAATGCGTATTTCCTACAGTTGATGAAGCAAAGTGATGGACTGCAGGCAAACGCACCTGGCACAGTGTGCGATACACAGTGGAGGTTCCCAAACTGTGAGCTCTTATTCTGTGTGGATCCCACATTACAGTTTGTTAGAAGAAAGAGTTTAGACTCACAGACATTGAAAATAAACTTATGGTTACTAAAGGCGAAAGAGAGGGAGAGGGATAAATTAGGAATACGGGATTAACAGATACACACTACTATATATAAAATAAACAACAAGGACCTACCGTATAGCACAGAAAACTATATGCAATATCTTGTAATAAGCTATAATGGAAAAGACTCTGAAAAAGAATACATATATGTATAAATGAATCACTTTGCTGTACACCTGCAGCTAACACAACACTGTAAATCAACTATACTTCAATTAAAAAAGGAATGAGGGCTTCCCTTGTGGCACAGTGGTTGAGAATCTGCCTGCCAATGCAGGGGACACGGGTTCGAGCCCTGGTCTGGAAGGATCCCATATGCCACGGAGCAACTAAGTCCATGCGCCACAACTACTGAGCCTGCGCGTCTGGAGCCTGTGCTCCACAACAAGAGAGGCCGCGACAGTGAGAGGCCCGCGTACCGCGATGAAGAGTGGCCCCCGCTCGCTGCAACTAGAGAAAGCCCTCGCACAGAAACAAAGACCCAACACAGCCATATATAAATAAATAAATAAATTTATGTTAAAAAAAAGGAATGAGGAGGAGGAGGAGGGGGAGGGAGAGGGGAGGGAGGGGGAGGGAGGGGGAGGGAGGGGGAGGGGGAGGGAGGGGGAGGGGGAGAAAGTTTGGAAGTCACTGTTTGGGCCATCTCCCTCATTTAAAAAAAATTGAAAAATAACGTTGTTAGACTATGTAAAAGCAAAGTTTAAAAAGTATGTAAATGTATTTTTATAAGAAAAATTCAAATGAATTACCAGAATAAAATGAAAAAAAAAATTCTTTGCTTCTCTACCTAGTCTCACTCCAATTTCCTTTCTCCAGAGACATCCATCCACTGTTACCATTTCCAGACCTTTTTCTTACCTATTCACATATATAAACATGCTTCTCACACAAATGGAATTATACCATATATACTGGGCTGCAGCTTACATTTTGCACCTAATATATGTGAGAGGTTTTCTTTCTATGACAGCACATCTAGATCTATCCCCCATTCTACCACTTTCAAACTGCTATACCTATTCCACAGCATGAATTTACCATATTTTATTTAACTATTCTTCAGTGATGAACATTGTAGAAATCGCCAACGTTTTCTGCTTTTAAGGCTGCAGTTCACCTCTTTCTTGGTACATTTCCTCTAAACATATCCTAATTGTAATAAAACTCAAGAGTTGATAATGTAATAAGGTATTTGTGACTGAATAAGTGAGGCCTCTGTGACTCACAGAATTACTAGTCTTTAAAATGGGGCCTATCCTTAGACAACATGATGACAGGACATTCTAGAAACATGAAGTACTGCATAATAGACAAACAATAAATCCATACAGAGCATCCTGTATGACTATTTGCACAAATTCAGCAAAATCCCGGGGATGGGGGATTAAGCACTTGAGCCAATGGATGGAACCACCACAGTGTGAAAGACTGAAGTGAAGCCCACCCACCCAGGCCACTGATTTCCTGGTCCAGTCTCCCTTGGGACCGTCTTACCAGAGTTCCATCTGTCAGGGTACACCCGGAGAAGCGTTTTGCAAGAAACCCCTCAAAGTTAGTCGTTCTCTGAATAGCAAAGAGAAGCAATTTCACTTCAATTTCCTTAGCTCTGGTACGCATGATCTTGGCCAGTTCTGTCCTTCAAATTAAAGATATAGGAATGTTGTCAAACAAACTGATCATTCAAGATAAGACAAAGTAAGTGGCTTTAGCGTATATTATAAAAAAAAAAAGTATGTGGTCATTTCAAAACCTGACATCTATCACTAACTAAGTTTAATGCCCAGGGAATAGAAAAACATATCCTAAGTAACAATTTTAAGATGAAATTATCCACTAGTCAAAAAAAACCTCAAGGATTATGGACATCAATTTGTTTACATGGGTACTACAATTTTTATCTTTAAACTTTTCAATAATTTGTTAATAATATATATGAAGCATTTACTCAGTATTTTATAAAAATGCATATATTCTATAAAATTTCACAAGTCATTAAGTACTGAATTACAAAGCCCTCCCTTTTCCAGAGAGCTCAATAATCACCTCTTCCACCATACAGCAGGAGCCCTGGAAAGAGACGTGAGAGACGGGAATCCCCATGTGAAAAGTGACATGTACATGTCTGGGTGGTTCCTGCCTGTGAAGCTTACGTGACACTCAAGTGTCCCGTCTCGGAATGTTAAGTGGTAAGGGAGCAGTAACACAAGAGTTCTTAGTAAGTACTGAGCTATGGGTCATCTTTCCTCATAAATAAGTGACAAAAACCAAATAAAGAGTCTCTGAATTTATTTAACAATTATGTATCTGTAGGATTTTAGCCAAAATTCGAATAATGAAAGCTTGGCAGCAACACTGCCATTAGCTGACGCAATAGCAGCAGATGTGTTGGCTTTTGGGTACTCCCAGTCTCCTGCGGACTTCATTTTTCACAGAAAATGAATTTTGCAAGTCACTGAACTGGAGGCTAAAGCGAATTATTTATGAATTTCTCAAGGAATTCACTCTTTCTTTGCTAATCAGGACTTAGAAAGTCATAACCACAATCAACCTTGAATCAGTACAAAAAGGTTATCTAAATCCAGTGGCAAATGTGTTTCTGAAAACCACCACCAGAAAGAATGTACAGCAACCTAATGAACCCTAATGTAAACTACAGACTGCTTGGTAATGATGTGTCAGTGTAGGTTCAGTGATTGTAACACAGGGTACACTCTGGTCGGGGATGTTGATAATGGGGGAGGCTATCTGGAGGGATGGGGCAGCAGGGGGTATATGGGAAATCTCTGTATCTTCCTCTCAATTTCGCTGTGAACCTAAATCTACTCTAAAAAAATACAGCCTATTAAAAAAAAAAAACAGGGGCTTCCCTGGTGGCGCAGTGGTTGAGAGTCCGCCTGCCGATGCAGGGGACACAGGTTCGTGCCCCGGTCCGGGGGGATCCCACGTGCCGCGGAGCGGCTGGGCCCGTGAGCCATGGCCGCTGGCCTGAGTGTCCGGAGCCTGTGCTCCGCAACGAGAGAGGCCGCAACAGTGAGAGGCCCGCATACTGCAAAAAAAAAAACAAAAACAAACAAAAAAAAACAAAAAGAAAACAATAGCCAATATCCCTTAAGAAATCCCCACCCCCCCACAATGTGCCCTTAAAGCATACAACTTGACTGTACCTATGATTTTAAGAGAGATGACTACCATGAATTACTCTAAGGTGGTTCAGTTATGCTTAGATATGGGACTTTTTAAAAAATTAACTTGGAGTTGGGACTTCCCTGATGGTCCAGAAGGTAAGACTCAGCGCTCCCAACGCAGGGAGCCCGGGTTCGATCCCTGGTCATGGAACTAGATCCCGCATGCATGTCACAACTAAGAAGTCCGCATGCCACATGCGGCAACTAAGACTTGACGCACCCTAAATAAATATTTTTTAAAAATAAATTAATAAATAAATTAACTTGGGGCTTCCCTGGTGGCGCAGTGGTTAAGAATCCGCCTGCCAATGCAGGGGACACGGGCTGGAGCCCTGGTCCGGGAAGATCCCACATGCTGCGGAGCAACTAAGCCCGTGCGCCACAACTACCGAGCCTGCGCTCTAGAGCCCATGCTCCGCAACAAGAGAAGCCACCGCAATGAGAAGCCCACGCACCACAACAAAGAGTAGCCCCTGCTCGCCGCAACTAGAGAAAGCCCACACGCAGCAATGAAGACCCGACATGGCCAAAAATAAAATAAATAAATTTATAAAAAATAAAAAAATAAATTAAGTAACTTGGAGTTAATGTAATTGTGCACTATTAGAAGGGACTACATAACCAATAAAAGCCCGTTCCCACCACTGTTGTGGTAAAGCTGCAAGGAAAGAATAAAAACTTTTGACTCTAGCTTTGTCAATGGATACGTTGATCTATACTTCTTGGGCTTTAATTCTTTGATATAAAGAGATTATCTGGGACTTAGCTGGTGACGCAGTGGTTAAGAATCCACCTGCCAATGCAGGGGACACGGGTTCGAGCTCTGATCTGGGAAGATCCCACATGCCACAGAGCAACTAAGCCCATGCGCCACAACTACTGAGCCTGCGCTCTAGTGCGCAAGAGCCACAACCAATGAGCCCATGTGCCACAACTACTGAAGCCCACGTGCCTAGAGCCCGTGCTCCACAACAAGAGAAGCCACGGCAATGAGAAGCCCACGCACCGCAACAAAGAGCAGCCCTTGCTCGCCAAAACTAGAGAAAGCCCGTGGGCAACAACCAATGCAACCAAATATAAACAAACAAACAAACAAATAAATTTTTTTTAAAAAAAGAGAGACTATCTGGCCCTGGGCTACACTCACTGAAAGTGAAGACAGGATGAATGACAGAAGGTCTTTAAAATGCTTAGAACACTCAGATGCCAATAATATTAACTATCCAAAGACTATAAACACTGTATTAGGGGTGGGAAATGTTCTCAACAACTATTTCCTGAGTGCCTACTATGTCACTGAAGTAGATATTGCCCCTGTCCCTCTGGAACCACCTACCCAGCAAGTAGAAAAGCAGAACAGGGCTTCCCTGGTGGCACAGTGGTTAAGAATCCACCTGTCAATGCAGGGGACACAGGGTTTGAGCCCTGGTCCGGGAAGATCCCACATGCTGCAGAGCAACTAAGCCCACGCACCACAACTACTGAGCCTGAGCTCTAGAGCCTGCATGCCACAACTACTGAAGCCCATGTGCCTGGAGCCCGTGCTCCACAACAAGAGAAGACACCGCAATGAGAAGCCTATGCACCGCAATGAACAGTAGTCCCCGCTCGACCCAACCAAAGAAAGCCCGTATGTAGCAACGAAGACCCAATGCAGCCATAAATAAATAGATAAATAAATTTATTAAAAAAAAAAGAAAAGCAGAACAATGATGGATGTATTCTCACTGCACATTGATATAGGTGATACAGACACGTGGGAAAATGTGGGGCACTGAACCACTACAGGGAAATCTGGCTGATGAACTTTTAGTTGATTAAGAAGGCAGGCTGTTCAAGGCAAGGGCGAGGCTATAGGAAAGTCCTAGAGCAAAGATAAGAGCAGACATAGCTGCTGTGTTGGGTATATTTTACTCTTAAGGCAAAACAAACACAAATACAAGTGCTCTGGCTACAATCTACTGGCCCAGGGCTTCTCATGTAACCTTTTCCATGTCTCCTTATCAAGTGTTTACCTTGCCTTCACATAATGCCCTCTCCTCTAGGGCTGGAACTCTAAAGTTGGAGAAGGTGGGATATAGCTACAGCTGGAGTTTGGGACTTGGTTTTGGGTATATAAAATCTGACTTTCAAAAGGAAAGGAGTTCTCTGAGGGGAGTCCAGCACAGGTGAAGACATTCTCATTAAAATGATGACTTTCAAACAAACAAACCAAAAAAGGTGGGAGTAGCACCAAATCCACAAGACAACACGGAGCCTGTAGAGACTGGGGGACTGGTTTCAATCAACTGGTTTCAACTGATTCCAATCAACACCAAAACCAGTAGAGAGTTGGCATCTACCTTGTGACGTGGCAAAATTCTACCGCAATCCTCTCCGCCATGTACCACTCTCGCGGGAACATCCGGCCGTATTTCTCCTCGTAGTCCACAAGCTGGCGCTTGATCCAGGCATAGCGCCGGTCAATTTTGTCCAGCCAGGCAACCTTGGGGAGGCAGGGAACAAAATCCACCCCGCTGCTTAGAAGTAGTATTGACAGTTCAAGGAAATAAGCAAAAACATAGAAGAACCAACAAAAACAAAACCAATTTCTCACAGTTTCAGAGTCTAGGCTACTTTTTTTTTTACTTGATCCAGAGGTTCTTAACCTGGGGTCTATGACTGGGCTTCAGGGTTCTACAAACTTCCTGAAACTGTATGCAAAGTTTTATGCATAGGTGCATTTTTGGGGAGAAGATCTGTAGCTCTCATTAATTTCTCCAAAGGGTCAGTGACCCCAAAATGGTTAAGAATTGCTGAACTGTACAGTCAGCGCCTAGGATTCATGGTCCAAAAATCAACATTTTAAGACAGTAACACTAATAAAATATAAATCACAGACTTGAGAGCAATCAATTTTCAATAAAATTCAAACGTAATAGGGCTTCCCTGGTGGCGCAGTGGTTAAGAATCTCCCTGCCAATGCAGGGGACACGGGTTCGATCCCTGGTCCGGGAAGATCCCACATGCCGCGGAGCAACTAAGCCCGTGCGCCACAACTACTAAGCCTGCACTTTAGAGCCTGCGTGCCATAACTACTGAGCCTGCAAGCCACAACTACTGAAGCCCGAGCGCCTAGAGCCTGTGCTCCGCAACAAGAGAAGCCACCGCAGTGAGAAGCCTGCGCACCGCAACGAAGAGTAGCCCCCGATAGCCGCAACTAGAGAAAGCCCACGTGCAACAACAAAGACCCAATGCAGCCAAAAATAAAATAAATTTTAAAATAAACTAATAAATTCAAATGTAACATCTGATCTCCTTTGGTCAATACTTACATCTTGGTTTTCTTGAAAAAGTACTAGATACTCTGACAGATGCTGTTTAATAAACTTTTTGATGATTTCCTGCTTGATTCTGGGGTCCAAAATATTAGCAACCAGACAAGCATCTCGTAGGACATTGCTGGGTCCTCCTGGCCTCTGGAAAAACAAACAACACACACCAGTTCAAAAGCCAGAAATGACCTTTAAATCTTATGGCCTCTGACAGCTGCGGCTTCTTGTTCTACTCATGATGTTATTATTATTTCCACTCCCCTGACACTCATTCTTGTGCTGTGGATGGATATTTTAGTTACTTGTTCCTTGATGAAAGAATCATTAAGCTAGTCTGCAGTAGCCAGTATAAAAGCTACTCCATGAATCAGCAATGAGACATTTTAGAAACAGGGCCAGCAATGATGGTAGAAACTTCTGCGATCTGAACTGAAGTCGCCTTGCTGAAGAGCCTTAGGAATCAGAATGATACCAGTCTCACTCCACACATGCCAATTTCCCCTGATTCTAACCTTGGATTCCTGTTCCTAAGGTGCTATATTTGTGCCAAACAGTGTGCTGGCATTTAAAACCTAAATCCCGGTTCTAAACCACCAGCCTTGTCCCACTGATAGTCAACCATGCAGACAGGTAGCCAAAGGTAAAACATGATGATACTGGCCCCCTGACCTGAAAAAAAACAGTAGAAGTAACTATCAAGGGGCTGTATTGATACATCATGGTGGGAAGGCCTTTGTACTGCTGAAGGCAGCTCAGCCTCGCTGACCCTTTCTTTACAGTAACTCACTGAATGAACATGGCTGGCTGAGTGGGCTATAGCGAAAAGAACACCTGGCATCTGCTCTTGGCTTGGCTAAATAGCCACATGGCTTTGGCACAACTATTGACACTCATCTGAAATATAAGTGAAAAAAATAATGGACTTTAACTAGGTGATGATTAAGGGTCTTCCAAATCTTTATGACTTCTTTTTTTGTCAATTCTGTCCAATTTATCCACCTCAACTGAAGTTCAAGAGTTTCCTAAGTGTTACCTAAGCTGCCCGAGAGCTAAATTGTTAAAATTCTGACTTGCTCCGTGCTGAGTGGCTGTTCTGTCATTCACTGAGCACCCTGACTGCTCAACTCTGGCTTCTAGATGAAAATGTTTGATCTGACAGAGGAGTCACGAAAGCCAAAACCTATGGGCTCATGGGTTCAGATTTTTTCATTTAAAAAGGACCTAACAGGTAACCTTTGGGTAATTAAAAAAAAAAATCTTTATTTCCATTTGTGAAATAGTAATAGTAACACAAGGCCTTTAAGAGAAGTCAATAGTCATTCAGAAGAAAAAAGAAAACTGTTAAAAAAAAGTCACCCAGACAGAGAAAAGGGAAGCAAGCTGTTAAAGAAAACCATTTTTCACCTCATCTGCCTCGTGGAGTCTGAGAAAAAGATATAATGTAGGTCAACATTATTTTTTTCTAAATGATAAAGCTGGGTTTCATCCACATTTTTCTGAAACTTCTTAAAACCAGGGTGAACAGCGGAGTACAGTGTAGTAGGCCCTGGACTAAGAAGAGGCTAGTGTTTGTATTGTGAATACTGTACAACCCCTTGTTACAGGACAGCTTTCCAATATCCACTCTCCACACTTACAGCAAATGAATAAGGAAGATGAAGTCCGCAAAGGAACGTGCTTTACACATAAAATACCTGATTGCTAGAAGTCAGCCAGAATATATGACATTAAAATCAGAGGCAGGTTTCCTGTAGAAGGTAATCTACAAAGCTGGGGCTGCTACCCCCACCTACGTCCTAAGTTTCTTTTATGAGGCGCAAAGAAAAACGATTAAGATATTTCCAGTTATTGAATTATAGAGCAGATCCAGGAAACGTTCCTTGGCTCGGTGAATGAACATATATCCCCCATCTCCACCCACCAAGTGCTGCTTGCCGGCGTGTGCTTTGGGTCACTTCTGCGCTGCACAGTTCTTTCTCCTGAAATAGCTCAAATAATAGAGGGGGAAAAAAGCTTCTGAGAGTTCTTCTCTCCCCAACACATGCAAAGCATTAAGATTATGTCTGCTATAATTTGCAGGATGGAGCTGAAGGCAGTTACCCCGGCAGTTACCCCAGCACGGTGATGGCCAAGTGAGGCAAAGCTTGTTACATGAGAAGTGTAACCAATAGCTCACAAGTGAAATACCGTGGGCTTTGCAGACACAACACAAACAGCTATGCTACCAGTGAGAGCTAAAGGGATTAATCGCAAAGAACAGGATCATTAAAAACCAGCCTCCTAACTGTGTCACTCCAAGAGTTACATAAGCCTGGGGACGTTCCTCCCAGTTGTCTCTTCACCAAACTGAAACCAAAAAGTTATGTAACGATCCTAAAAAACACTGTGGCTTGAAAAAAAATTTATTATTATTATTTTTTTAAAACATAACCATGAGAAAAAGAAGGAATTTACCAGGCAGACATCTTGGGTTTGACACACATTAAATTAAACTGAAACAAATCCTCACTTTTTGATGCTGGGAGGACACAGATGGGGAATCAATTGTTGCTTTGGGATATTTAAAATCAAGGATGGTCTCATTACCCTGAACCTCTAGCCAACAGACGTTATGGCTGCTGGCGAACGCTTTTGGAATGGTAAATGAACAGTAACTACAGTGAGTGTGCCTCAGGCACAAATGGTGATAATATCCAAAGACTGAAGGGAAAATGCAAAACAATACCTTGGTACCCTGGGAAGGAAATGCTTCTTCGAAATCGGCCAGGATTTGCTGTCCTAACTCGGTCTGGGCAGCCTTCACTCTGTAGGGAAAAGAGAACATATCATTGCCTGGTATAAATTTCCAAATGTCCGTAAGTAATTAAGCACAGATCCGTAGGGGTTAGAACTGTTGAAGTCTTTAGGGATCATCCAGGAAGGGGGGAGGGGTGGCTAGATAAGAGAGGTCACACACTAGTTAGCAGCAGGTTTATGACCAGGACGCAGGCATCGGATTCATGCTCACTACGGGTTTTCCACATCCCAAAGTTCTCCTGGGCCACCTCTCACCCGTTGTGAGGTAGTAGATGTTAATCTTTACAAAATGTCATTAGGGGGTAGTTATGCTGCAGGAAAGCGCTATATAATAATGCCCAAATCACATATAAATCCATTTCGGGTTACTGGTATAACTACTCTCCAGCTCCGTGGAGTACAGGATGGGAGGAGGGCTCCACAGTGCTTCAGAGTCGCTGTTTTTTCAACCCGCAAACTAACAGCAGGATCCCAAGTTTCAACAAGAGAACAAAAAGCATGTTTTCTAAAGTAAAAAAGATCCAAATGATAAAATGAACTGCTAATTGAGGGTGAAGGCCACTGAATGAAAATTTAAGTTCTCTCAGAAGACTGTGAGGATGAAAACTGAGTTATCCTGAGCATGAGTTAGAACAGGGAAGTCGGTCCTGAACACGGTGGTTTGTATGGAAGCGAGGGGCTCAAGAAATACTTGTCCGCTGAGAGGAAAGAGGAGGAAGGAGAGCAGCTGGGAGGGGAAAGGAGCTACGGGTCAGCCTCCTGTGAGGAGCTTGTCCTCCACCAGCCCCAGGAGTTGGATGCCTCCCACCAGCCATCCTCAGAGCTGAACGGCCCTGAGCCTGCAGCAAATATTTTATCTTTGCTAAAAGCACCGTAAAATAACGTTCTTCCTTTTTTGGTCTCCACCCTGTTACTTTGGAATTAACGTTATGAAGTTTCTAGAAATAGCGAACAGCTCAAAACCACAATTTCTTTGGCTACTAGGCAGTGCCTGGCGACGTACTCAGATTTTTTTTTTTTAATGAGGGGATAGTCAGGACCCAAAACAGTTTGGTTTTTCTATGGCATAGTTATAATTATGCCTTATTCCAAATACTTTCCAGGGTTTTTCCACCATCTTCAAAACTTTTAAAACCACTCTTATAGGTGGGTTTGCAGCCTCTTTAGTCACCTTCCGAGGGGGTTAGAAATGACAGAGTTAAGGCTATCACCGGAGGAGCCCCCAAGGCAGAATCAGGGCCATCCACCTACAGTTGCCCAGTGGACCACAGGAAACATTCCTTGAGTGTGAGCTCTGACAGGACAGAAGAGAACACGCTTTTGTTAAACCGTTGCCTCCAAGGTCTTATGACTCCACATAACGGGCCAGGCAGACAGACTGCCCTGGTGCCAGGTCACAAGACGGAGCTTCCAGAGCCTCAGGCCCCTCTGTTCCTCCTCTCCCCTTGGCAGCGCACAGAGAGCACAGGTTCCCTCCTAAGCCACAGGATCATTCCTGGAGGGGGAGCTCCAGCCCCGCCAGGGACAGTCACAGTCTTATTCTCAGGGCCCCTGAGCACTTCAGTGGTAAAGATGGTCCCGGCTCTGCCTCTGTCACCCTACCCAGCCCACCATCCCCTAACTCCATATTCTTAACCAGATTTGAAACTGGGGTGCCTGAGGTAACATGGATGGACCTAGAGATGATCACACTAAGTGAAGTAAGTGAGAAGGAGAAAGACAAAAACCATATGCTAACACGTATATGTGGAATCTAAAATGACACAAATGAACTTATCTATGAAACAAAAACAGACTCACAGACATAGAACACAGACTTATGGTTGCCAAGGGGGAGGAAGGGTAGGGGAGGGATGGATTGGGAGTTTGGGATTAGCAGATGCAAACTATTATATTGGGTAAGTTTGTCCACATTTTTCCGTAAGATCTTATGAACTTTTTGGCCAACCCAGTATATAGACTGGATAAACAACAAGGTCCTACTGTATAGCACACAGAACTATATTCAATATCCTGTGATAAACCATAATGGAAAAGAATATGAAAAAGAATGTATATACATGTGTAACTGAATCACTTTACTGTACAGCAAAAATTAACACAACATTGTAAATCAACTATACTTCAATAAAATCCATTAAAAAAAAAAGAGAGATTGGGTGCCTGAAAAGACAACCAAAGCCTATGATAAATACAGAAGTACCAGGCTGTGATTTGCAGACCCCCTTGTCTTCTTCTTCAGTCCATTCCCAAGGTCACCTCTTGAGAAAGTCTAGACTTAGCTGTGCCACTGGTGAGCTACGTGTAATCCTAATTAAGCCATTTCCCCTATGTGGGCCACGACTAAGAATGGCTGTGAAATCAGAGGGTGGGGATGGAGGCCTGGACTAGATGCCTTTCAGTATCCGCTCCGATCCTGACTATTCTACCACACCCGTCTTACAGCACTAGCTGGCAATGGCATCCATCTTTACAGGTGACTGGAAGTCGGATGTTTAATTAATGTTGGAGCAGAATAATAATAATAATAATTATAATAATATGTTTCCAAGCATAGTTCCTGAAGTATCTACCAGTGACTCAGATGAAAGAGAAACCATTTCCCTTACTGACGATAACGATGGTACCTATAAAGCCAAACCCTGATCCGTGTACTTTCAGGGTAAGATGTGAAGAGCAGTCTTTACAATCAGTTGCCTGAGCGGGATCCTAGAAAGACGTCAACATACTTAAAAGAACACAGCTTCGGTCTCACTCCTTTATACTCCTTCCTCTTCCAAAGATGAAAAGTAAGTTCCTACTGGGAAGAGATGCAGCAACAGACTCTGTTAGCGGAGCATATATGTGAGTTCAGCTACCAAGACTTCCTAGTCATCGTTATAAAAATCAATCTACCACTACTAGAGAAGAAAGGAAATAACAATTCCTCCTGGCATCTAAATAAGCCCGGCCTGGTTGGGTGGTGACAACTCAGCGTTGACCACTCTTAGGAGATGAAAGATTCCCTGTGCTGCCCGGAAATGAAGGTGAACCAACTGCCTCCTAGCATCCTCCACGCCCTGTGACCACGGGTTGTTCAAGGGCGCCATTCCCTAAATGTGCTTCATAAGAGGTGGCAGCAGAGGGACAGCAAACTATGAAAACCACTTAGACATTTATGGATAAAATAACCCTGATGCTTCCAATACCTTGTGAATGACAGTCCTAAAGAAAATACCCTCAATGAGTCGCAATAAACTGACCTCTCAACATACGGAGTGCCAGACACAATGGTTAGTCAGTCAGATTAGTCAGACGCTCCATCTCCAAACAGACAGAAATCTCAACCCAGAATCTTAGAGTGACTCAGTGGCATGCTTTGAGATCATCAAGTACAACCCTTATACTTTCTTTTGAAACTTAAGTTCTTTCTGTCATAGTCACACAGCTAACCAGGCCTTTTCTTTCTTTTTTTTTCAAAGTTTATTGAAGTACACTTGATTAGCCAGCCCTTTTCATTCTCCACTTCAGTTTCTTTGATCACTAAGCCATGTGATCCCCTCAACCTGCCAAGTACCTGTCATGTATAAGAGGTTAGAAATAGCCCTGAAAAATATGTTTCAGTTCAACGGTTTCATGGGTTTCAAGAGAATGCAAGAATCTTCCATTCTTCCTCAGGAAATACTGACTGATTACTAGACACATTTGCTTTCATGGATATTCTTAAGCCAGAGGATCTGAAATGTAAAGATGACATTAAAGAAAAAAAATCTTTCCTTCAACGCTACATTAACGTTTAGGCATTTTCCAGAAGGGTAGTTGGAAGAAACAGCTATATTCGAATCAAAGCCTATGAACTTCATATGTCAAATGTACAGGCAAAGATTTCAGAACACAACCCTTTGTATGACTTCCACAGTTTACAGACAGCAAGCTATTAAGTTAGAGAACCTGAAGCAGCGCGCAGGATGTAACTCTCCTGCCTTTTCCCCTCCCCCCAAACAAACAAGCTATTTCTATCATTTCCAGATGGTTCTATTGTCACTATGTAAACATAAGGGAGGAATATTCACCAGAAATGATGCTAAAAATAAGAAGTCTGGACTTTCCTCAAACTTTTAGTACCTCTTGAGAAAGAACTGTAGTCAGACACTGGAAACTCCTTCCCTTCCGTTATTTTTCGTGTTACTTAATAGTATATATTCTCTGTTAATCAACACTTTTTTTTTTTTTTTTTTTTTTGCAAATAGAAGTTGGGAAATGAACTAAAAGAAAAGTAAATCCTCCTGTGTTTGCAGCAACCCTACATGATAATGAATGGCTGGAGCACCAAACTATACTGATAGAATGTTATCTTTTTCCATTTCTAAGGGGAGTGTTATTACAGCAGTGATCACAAAGTTCCTTCAAATTTATAAAACCACTTCTTTGAAAAAAATGTTAAAAGGCAAGGAATCCTAAAAGAGTGCATTCTCTTGTTTGTCCCTATGGTGCTTTTTTATAACTAAAATTCAGTTCTGCCACATTCCTGCCATTCAGCAATGCCCATCTCATGGAACCAATGGGTAACCAACTCTTCCCCACAACTCCTTGACCTCATGGTCACTGTCATGGTATGGTCTTCATCTTTTCTAATCCAGAACATAGCCCCAACCTCCAGTCTCTTGTACCTATAACCCACAAGAGTTTTACAAAATACAAATGAGACCATGCCTCTCCCCGCTTAACATCTTTTATTGTCCACAAGATGAAGAACGGATTCTTTAGCGAGGCATGTAAAATCTGACCCTGCCTACCTAGACAGACTTTCACCCTCCACTGTCTCCCCAAGTACCTTGATGTTCTCTCTCTCTCCTATTTATCCCCCCTCTCTCTTCTTGTCTTGGTGGTAAGATCCTACCCATTCTTTTAAGGTCACGTTAAAATTGAATTTTTCTGTGACCCCTATCCTTGACCCCTGAAGGGTCAGTCTATCAATTCCCTGCTGTGCCTGTACATATACTATATCCATCCTATACTGAAATTTTCTGTTAGTGTCTCTCACAAAAACGGTGAGCGCTTTGAGGGCAGAGAGTATGTGTTTCTTATCTTTGTGCCCTCAGTCCCCCAGCACAGGGCCTGGGATACAAAAGTGTGTGGTAAGTATCTATTAGTGAGTGAAGAGAAGAACAAGTGAACGGGGAAAAAAAGATCAACTCTGGATTATCAGGAGGGTAAGGGGAGGTGATGCTGCCTCTCCTCTCTCCCCCGCATCCACTGAGAGTGAGTCTGCCTTCTCCATCCAAGCTTCCTTCTTTCCTGCAGCTCACAAAGCCCCGTTTGTCTGCTCTCCTGGCTGCCTCACATCCCCAGTGTGACATGGCGATCAGCCAGCTCTGAGTGTGAAGGGTTTAGGAAGGATAAGGGAAAGGGTGGTGATTTCCCGAGTATTCCGCCAAGCTCTGTTCCAACATTCCTTAACAGTTCCTTGGCATTTCACCTCTAAGATGGCACCCTGAGCACGCAGGGCAACCCCTCCCCTTCCTGTCCCAGAAACTGAGAAATAATGAAAAGATTTTTTTTTTTTTTGCGGTACGCGGACCTCTCACTGTTGTGGCCTCTCCCGTTGCGGAGCACAGGCTCCGGACGCGCAGGCTCAGCGGCCATGGCTCACGGGACCAGCCACTCCGCGGCATGTGGGATCCTCCCGGACCGGGGCACGAACCCGTGTCCCCTGCATCGGCAGGCGGACTCTCAACCACTGCGCCACCAGGGAAGCCCAATGAAAAGATTTTAGTAAGAATCCAGAACTGGGCAAGAAAAGGAGTGGTAGACTAGAAACTCTGGTAGGAGAGGATTGAAGAAGGAAACCCCTGCCTAAAACGGCTTCTCAAAGATGAAGGACACGAGGGGAGTGGATACCAGAGCAGGAGGGGGGCCCAGGGAACCGCTGGAGGGATACGCTGGGGTCCTGCAAGAGGAGCCATGAAGCCAGTGCCCAGGTCTCACCCCTGCCTTGAGCGTTCAGCAGAAACGGGTGTGGGTCTGAGAAGCCCAGCAGGGACCAGAGGGCTGACAACATCCAGGCAGATCAGGGAGCCCTCGGGCCCAGAAGATAAGCCACCAGCATATCCCACCTGGCAGTTCCCCCAGCTCCAGCTCCACCTCACCTGAGAAGCACAGTCTGTGGCACACGTAGCCGAGCGGCACATCCCGCCTCCCCCTCACGAGCAGGTGACAGTAAAAGAGCATCTCTGATCAGAATGACAGAGAATCTCACAGCCAAGACTGAGCGATCAGCTAGAAATCACCAAATATTGGCAGAGTACAAACACCAAGAAAGAGAGTCATCGTGCTCAGCAAACTGAAGACCTGACATCAGAGGACAGAGAGATGGAACAGGCGACTCAGAACTTTAAAACGCATAGTTTATACTCCCTGAGAGACTTAATATGCCCATGAGAAAAGAATCAACTAGATACCCTGAAGATTAAAGTTGGATTGTTGAAATGAAAACTCAACAGCTGGGCAAAATAACAGGATGGACAAGATTGAAGAATAAATTAAAACAGGGGGGTTGAGTTGAGGAACTCAGCTTAACACAACAAAAAGATACAAGGTATTTAAAAAAATTAAGAAACAAGGCAGCAGACCTAGAAGTTCCAATATTCATGTACTAGGGATTCCACAAAGAGAGAACACAGAGAACAAAGCATAAAAACTACTCGAAGAAATAAAGGAGAACAATTTCTTGGAATTTAAGGAACTCATGAGTCTTCAGATTAAGAATACAATTAAGGGGGCTTCCCTAGTGGCGCAGTGGTTAAGAATCTGCCTGCCAACGCAGGGGACACGGGTTTGATCCCTGGTCCGTGAAGATCCCACATGCCGCAGAGCAACTAAGCCCATGCACCACAACTACCGAGCCTGTGCTCCAGAGCCCGCGAACCACAACTACTGAGCCTGTGTGCCACAACTACTGAGCCGGCATGCCACAACTACTGAAGCCCACATACTAGAGCCCGTGCTCCGCAACAAGAGAAGCCACCACAGTGAGAAGCCCACGCACCACAATGAAGAGTAGCCCCCGTGCGCCACAACCCGAGAAAGCCCGTGTGCGGAAACAAAGACCCAACACAGCAAAAAATAAATTAATTCATTAAGATACAATATTAAAAAAGAAAAGAATACAATTAAGTACAGAGCAACATGAATGAAAAGAGACCCATGTCCTAGTAAAATTCCTGATTCTCCCATCCCGAAATCTCAAATGCTTCCAGAACAAAATTAATTATTTTATAGATTATTTTATAAAGGAATAAGAATGAGATGGACTTCAGATTTTTAATAGGCACCAGACGATAGATTTGCTTATTCTACACTACAACAGCCACAAGGTAGAAGCAACCCAAGTGTCCATCAACAGATGAATGGACAAACAAAATATAGTCTACATGCACAATAAAATATCCAGCCTTAAAAAGGAATGAAATTCTGATAAATGATATGACACGAATGAACCTGAAAACGTACTAAATGAAATAAGCCAGGCAGAAAAGGACAAATAGTGTATGATTCCAAGTATATGAGGTACCGAGAATAAGCAAATTCATAGATAGAAAATAGAACACAGGTTACCAGAAGCAGGGAAGAGGAGGCAATGAGTGTTATTATTTAATGCATACAAAGTTTCTGTCTGGGGTAATAAAAAAGTTTCGGAAATAGAGTGGTAATGGTTGTACGATACTGTGAATTTATTGATACTTAATGCTACGAAATTGTACATTAAAAGATTATTAAAATGGTAAATTTTATGTAACGTATATTTCAACACAATTTTTAAAAAGGAAAAAAAAATAAGTAGGCAACATGAATAGACCAATTACCATTGAAGAAACTGAAAGGACAAAGATCTGCCTTGAAAACAGGTGACACACCTACATAGTTTTGCAGGCAAGATCTGCCAGATCTGACAAAGGACTAGCATCCAGAATACATAGAGAACTCCTACAAATCAATAAGGAAGGGATAACTAACTCAGTAGACAAACAGACAATGGATATAAACTGGCATTTCACAGAGGAAATGCAAATGGCCTATAATCAAGTGAAAAGAAACTAATCTCACTAGTTAACAGAGATATGAAAATGAAAGGAACTAGGTACCATTTTTCATCCATCAGATAAATGAAAAGGAAAACTGACAATACCAAGTGTTGTTGAGGATATGGGGAAATGGGTACTCACACGCTATGCAGATGGTACTATAAATAAATAAAGCCTCTTTGGAGGGCAAAGGGGCAGCAGTTATTAAAATTTTAAATGCACGTGACCTATCACCCAGAATCTATCCTAGAGAAATACTTGCAGATGTGCAAAAGGGAGTATATTTTTCCAATTAGAAGCAGTCTAGTGATATGAAAATGGTTAAATAATCTGTGGTATGGGACTTCCCTGGTGGTGCAGAGGTTAAGAATCCACCTGCCAGTGCAGGGGACACGGGTTCAAGCCTTGGTCCGGGAAGATCCCACATGCCACGGAGCAATTAAGCCCGTGCGCCACAACTACTGAGCCTGCTCTCTAGAGCCCGCGAGCCACAACTACTGAGCCCATGTGCCACAACTACTAAAGCCCACGTGCCTAGAGCCCGTGCTCCGCAACAAGAGGAGCCACCGCAGTGAGAAGCCCGCGCACTGCAACCAAGAGTAGCCCCCGCTCGCCACAACCAGAGAAAAGCCCGTGCGCAGCAATGAAGACTCAACTCAGCCAAAAATAAATAAATAAAATAAATTTTAAATCTGTGGTATGTTATACTACAGAATTCTATGCATCTGTTAAAAGGAATGAGATAGGTTTGTATACACTGATGTGGAAAAACCTCTAGAATACACTGCTAAGCTAAAAACAAAGAGAAAGTTTCAGAATGAAGCATACAGTATGAGATCATTTATTTAAAACAAAACAAAGCAAAATAAACCCACAATCTAAAACTACAGATTTATTTAAATGCACAGAAAAAAATCTGGAGGATAAGCATTAAATTGATAATAGTAACTACTTCTATGGGTAGCACTGGGGGGTGAGGTATAGTTAAAGAGGACTTAAGTTTCATCTGTATGTTGACTTTTTTCTAATAAAGAAAATGTATACGTGTATTACTTATATAATTAGAAATAAAGTAACTTAGAAAACAACAGGCCTGCAGCCATCAGGCCTCATGAGAAAGCAGAGTTGAAAATGATGGCTCCTGCTGAGTAACGGCCCCTTCGTTTCCTCTTTCTTGCAAAAAAAAGGTTGTGATCCATCAATTTTGACTGTCTCTTAGTATTTTCCCTGCTGCTACTTCTAACAGAAAAGGCATTAAATTCCCCACCCCTATCTTCTTCCAGATCCTCATCTTCCTTCTCTTTAAGCATCTGCCTTTCTTTCTACTGGCTCTGAATCTAGGATTAAAACTCAACAGAATAGGAAGGAAAGAACAAATTTAAAGAGGCTAAGTCATCATTCTGTCACATCTGAAGTTCAAGGGCAGACTGTATTTGCAAAGACTACCACAGTGATCTCTCATCCCACGTGCTCTTCGTTTTTTATTATTATTTAATAATACTTTAAAAAATAATTTATTTAGTTTTGGCTGCATTGGGTCTTCGTTGCTGCAGGCTTTCTCTAGTTACAGTGAGCGGAGGCTACTCTTCGTTGCTGTGCACGGGCTTCTCGTTGCAGTGGCTTCTCTTGTTGCGGAGCATGGGCTCTAGGCACACGGGCTTCAGTAGTTGCAGCACATGGTGTCAGTAGTTGTGGTTCACGGGCTCTAGAGCACAGGCTCAGTAGTCGTGGCGCACGGGCTTAGTTGCTCCACGGCATGTGGGATCTTCCCGGACCAGGGATCGAACCCATGTCCCCTGCATTGGCAGGAGGATTCTTAACCACTGCGCCACCAGGGAAGTCCCCCACGTGCTCTTTATACCAATGGGGCTTTGACACTCCTCCCGTTGGGAGTGGCGGAGGCTATATCCCTTCCTCTTGAATCCTGACAGGCTTGTGACTACAGAAACGACTCTCTGTGGCTTCTAAGACCTGGTTCTCTTGGCATGCTCATTCATGGGCCCCAGCACCACCTCACCATGAGGAAGCCCAAGCAGCCCAGGGAGGACAACCCGGCTGAGCTCGCAGCTGACAGCAAGCACCCATCTGCCAACCATGAGATTAAACCAAGGGATCCTCCAGGCCCCTGTGGAGCCACCCCAGCTGATGCTGCACGGAGCAGAGATGAGCTGTCCCTGCTGGGCCAGGCCACATTACACGAGCGAAATAACTGTTGTCATCAGCCACTAAGTCCTGGGTTTTGTTGGTTTGTTACAAGGAAGCAGACAACTGGAACAGCTTCCCTCACGAACGTGGGCTTGGTTCACTCCAGTGCACCAGGCCAGCAACTATCTAACACAGGTAGTGTTAGAAGACATGGTAAGGAGGTGGTGAGGGGACATAGAGGGGACGTCTGCAACAGGCAGAGTCAGATCAGGTGAGCTCTGAGGCTCCTTCCCACAGGGAGACTGTACAATGAACATCCTGAGCTGAGTGCTTACGCACTTCCCAGCACCACCTTCTCTTAAAAGGGAAGGTCGTTTTCTCCAATGACATTTTACCTTTCAGAAAGCTGCCGGATCTGTGGAATTCCCATATATTTGTGGAAGTGCTCCAGAACATTCATTACGCCCTGAAGAAGATTAGCAACTTCTCCATACTGCCTTCTCCTGGTCATGGCTCTGCAAGGAAATAGGAAGTTGAGGACTCCAGAAAAACACTAAGGACACAAGATACAGATATGGACCAACCTACTCTCGGCTCTAAAACAGACATCAACTCAACTTAATAAGCATTTCCTGAGCACTGAATATATATGGTGCTGTGCACTGGGGGAGAAAAAAAATAAGACCAGGTCCAAATCCTTAAGGGAACATGAGTTAGTAAGGGAGAGCAACAGGACACATCTAAGCAGTACCAAGTAGGATGAATGGAGCTCTAAGCAGAAGTCCAAGTTATGTGCTCTGGGACGTAGAGAAGAATGTGTGAGTGATGGAGTCTCCCTGGGTGGGGGAAGGGGAATCTGGGAAGACTGTGGATTTGGGGTTTGGGATTTGGGTTGGGTATTATGGATCAGTTGGCTTTTGACAGAGAGCAGGGGTCGGGATGTTATTATTTGAGGGTTACGGCGTTTGAGCAAACCAAACATATCTCAGGACACAACAAAGAGCATGTACATGCGCTTACATGTTAACTCAAATCTGTAGACTTTAAGCCAATGTTAAGCAACTCTGTGTATGTTTAGGTATGTTTAGGTTCCCTGCTGCTAAGGTTAATGAAGCTTAAATGAAAGGATGCTGATAAAATCAACAGTTATACACAGCAAGGAAGGAACAAACGATTAGATTTGAAATTTTCATTAGGATTGGGTTTTTTAATTAAACGTATAATTTATGACTTCCTTTACAAGGCATTTAAAAAGACAGGCTCAATTTCAAGCCAAGGAGTTACGTTGCTATCACTGCCTGGTCTGCTGGTTTGTTGGAAAGCACTGAGCACCTGGGGAAAGGGACAAGGACACTGCTCTTCCAGTCTCCTATGGGCCTGCTGTCCTCTCCGATCACTGCTCGCAGGAGAACAGGCCAGGGTTCACTGAAGACCATGCAATCTCTGGGAGAGACCAAGAAGGAGTCTGTCCCCTACTTCCCCCAACTTTGGACACTGTGTCTAAATTCCTATGGAGGTGCTCTTTCTTTATCCACACATGAGATTACACTGAGGCTGGGACAGGGGCAATTCTCATGAGACAGACCACAAAAGTGAACAGGAATATCAGAATCTTCTAGGAAAGGAGGCCTTTGGGCTGCTTCATTGTGGTCAATAACCAACTCTTCCTTTTAATACTGTTTCTCATGTTCTCATGTACTATTCCCTATAGTTCCCCTACAAGCCAAACAGAAAGCTTCTGCCTTTGGACAAGTGGGTGGAAAAAAAAAGAAAGAAGTGGGTACAAGGATCTGTTTCCATAAGGCATGTTCAACGACAGTGCAACTGAGCCCAACATAAGCAGGAAAACTTGCCAACGTGCAGGCTGGGGGCGTGATTACAGCCCTACACTGCCTCGTCAGCCTCCGTGGTAGAGATCTACCACATGGAAATGACCTGTGCTCTTGAAGTCATTCTCCACATGCTTTTTGGGCCCCTTCAGACTCACCTGCCCCTCACCTCAAAGTCTCGGGTGTCTGTTACACGTTGAGCACCCGAGGGCACAAAGCCAAAGTGGTGACTAAACATCTGAGACCGCTTTGCAGGAAGTGGGCCAGGATGATGAGACTCTCCTGGCTGAGAAGTAAATAAACCTACGGTGCCATCTCCTCTGATACATTTATTTCCCGTGGACCTGAAAGGGACCGCTGACGTGCTTACTCGAGGGAATCAACGCCGCCCGCCAGCATGTGCAGGTGGTTCAGCGTCGTGATCGAGGTGGTCAGGTGGCGTTTGGCGTGATCTAACTGCTTGATGTCGCGGGTGATTTCCTTCACCTAAACAGTGAAAAACCACAGGAGAAAAAGGAGGAGGGTTAAAACAGACGTCAACCGGTCTGCCAGTGGCCTCCGGAGAAAATAATGCAAACGAAATAGGGACAAACATACCTCGCGTTAGCCCTCGGAGAAAACACAGGTGTCCTCCCAATACATACTCAAAATAATTTCCAATCAGCCCGTTTACATTTAATTGGGCATTTCTTCAGCAGACTTTACCCAGGGTTACAAAATCCTCAGTTGTGAGAATGAAATGAACTCTATTCTTCACCCCAAGTAAAGAGGAGTGAGCCACATGGTGACTGAGTATGGAGCACACGGTGTCCGGCAGCCAAGGACGCCGATCTCCTCCTGAACAAGGTCAGGGAAGTATGCCTTCTGGCACCGGGGTTACTAGGTTCCATACAAAATGGATAGCAGAGTATGACTCAGCTAATTCTATTGAGATGGGCTTTATTCGTGGATCTAGGGCTTATTATCCGGTCTCCAGATTTCTCCTCAAATCTCAAGAAGACTGAAATGTAACCCCCGCAAAGTAAGCTTAACATGACATCATTAAGAGCAGAGCCTTCAGGGAGACAGATGGCCATCAGGGGAGTAAAATGCCAACAGTGTTGATCCAGCGGGTCCAAGAGAAAGAAACTCTGTAGCTGGGAACGTAAGTGTATTTAAGTCACTAGAAAAGTACATTCAGTAGTGAGGTGGGAACAATTCTCCACCTTTACTAACACCCAGGCGGACTCTTCCACTAAACTGCCTGAGTCCATGCTGAACAAGAAACTTTCTGAAGAGCAATTAGGTTCCCCAGGTTCTATGACACCCGGAGGGAAGGGAGCGCCCTGGATACCAGGCACAAACATCCTAGTTACTGGAAACATAGGTCTCCCGTTAAAAGAGAAAAAGGCCGGTAGTGAGTTAAATTCACATGACCTGATTTTTTAGAGTTTGATCATCCTGGGTAGAGTTATGAAGTAAAGGTCACGACCTGTACAGCTGAGATCCACACCTACAAAGCCACAAGGCTGACCTGGATCCTAGCAGAGAAAGCGTCTTTCACGGGGACTTGGCCCATCAAGCCTGCTCTCTCTGTGACCCTCAGGCCACCAAAATGTCTCTATTTCTATCGTGGGGGTTTGGGGAAGAGGTGAAGAACCTACCACACTTTTACCAAATAACTGAGTCTGGGGGGAGAGACGATCAAGACTGATATAATAAACTAGATATAGGAGTTCGGCCTTATAATCTAATTACCCTTCCAACTCTGAAATAAATCATTCTCTTTCCCATCAAAAAAAAAAAATCCCTGTACTTCTTCCTGGGTTCCTTAGCTCCAGCACTAGCATCAGGGGTCTTCAACTACTGTGTTAAAAGTCAGCGTCATCTACCAGTCTTCTCATTCCTGCAGGTCCTGCATCATTAGTCAGTCATTAAATCCGGAACATTCTTCCTCTGCCTCATCTCAAGACTCTGTCCCTTCTGTTCCTCCTCCGGGCCCTCGCTGCTTTGCACCGGAGCTCACTGGTCCCTTCACTCCCAGTGTTCCCCATCTCTCCCCATCACACACCCTGTGCATCCCTAGACAAACCCAACTTCTTGTTATTCCCCAAATAAAGCCCTTAATGGCAGCTCACGCAAGTGGCGCTCAGGCCACACCGGTTCGCCAGACCAGTTCGCAAAACAGAATGCTGGTCGTTAATTTACCTTAACTGTTACCCCTGGACAGCCAAAAAAGGACAGAACAGGACGTGGCAGGTTTGGGAGTCAGACAGTTCTCAGATTGAATCTCGGCTCTTTCACTCACCGACTCGGTGTCCTAGACCAAGTGGCTTAGCCTCACTGAGTCTCAGGTTCCTCACTGATAAAATGGTCAATCATAAAAATAATAATGAGAGTAAAACCGAGTTCGTAAGGCTGTTGTGAGGGCAAAATTAGATCACTTGTATAAAGGAACAGGCACAGTGCTTGGCACAGTGAAAGAGCTCCACAAATATCCTCTTCTTCCCTTTAGCAAAGCACCGTCTGGGGAAGCAGACTGCTTTTTTTTTTTTTTGGCCACACCACACGGCTTATGGGATCTTAGTTCCCCGACCAGGGATCAAACCCACGCCCCCTGCACTGGAAGCGCAGAGTCCTAACCACTGGACCGCCAGGGAAGTCCCAGACTGCTTTCAAATAAAACATCTACTGGCGTTAGGAGCGGTCTACTCAGACTGTTATTGCATCCCCCCTCAGCTTCAAGAGGGAGCGTGGTCCAAACTAGCAGATCAGAATCCTAAGTGCTCATGAACCTCCACAATTCTGTGATGTACACACAAATATTACCTCCACTTCACAGAGAGGCAGCTGAGGTACAGAGGGGGTAAGTAACTTGCTTAAGGCCCCCAGGGAGGAAGGAGAGAGGGTGGATCTGAAGGCAGGCGGTCTGACGTCAGAGGTCATGCTGCTCACTAATGGTATCCAACTGTCCCCTCTCCCACCCCACTGCCCCATGCCCTCCGCTGAAGCCAGGCCCGCCCCCGCCGCCTTCCACAGCCTGTCCAGTCTTGCCAAATGGCCACTGAAGAGAACTGAAGGGTCCATGGGAGTGTGACCTTGGATCTGTTCCTGAGTAGATTATAATAAGGTGTAGGCAGAGAAGTCTGGGAGGGTTTAGGAGTTTTTATAACCAAAACGAGCAGGGGGAAAAGAATGACATTAATAATAGCTTCCATTCATTAAGCAACTAACCCCAGCCCAGTACTATGCTCTGTGCTCTTCATACGTTTAATTCTTACAACATCCCTTTGAGGTAGTTATTATTCTTATTAAGAGTGGAAGAAACTGGCGGGCCTCTCGGTCGGTGGAGGTCCCTGAACACATCACCCGAGGGCAGCACTGCGTAGAGGGAGAGCTTAATCAAGCCCCTCTGCACGTATCACAGGCAGGATGCGGCCCACCTCCCAGATCCAGGTCCAGTTTTCAAGCAATGCCAAGTTACATGTCATACATCTGAACTGAGAAACACGTGATATAAACAAATGCTAGAGAAAGGAATCCAAAATGACTAGGAAACTATTTTGGGGAAAGGAGAAGAAGAGAACTTTCCCTGTTTAAAAACAGGGCTGCAAATACAGGGCAGCAGAGACAGTGAGTCACTGCATGTCTAGCGGCACCTCCTGAATGGACGTCGTCCCAGGGCCAGCACTGGAGACGTGGGCGCTGTGCTTGGCACAAAGAGGGAGAACAAGTCTATTGACTAGTGTGACTGGACGAGAAGCCAACTTCCTCTTCCGGCGCAAAAATGTCCGGAAGAGACCGGAACTCACCATTTGCTCCGATTTTTCTGCTTTGTCCTTGATGTCTTTGATTTTTCCAAAGAGTTGCTGAATCGCTTTCTGGGCCTCTTCAAGTGCCTAGAATAAGAGCATAAATGAAAAACAAGGCAGCACCGGTCCCTACACTGTGATCAAGTGCAGCCTCAGAAGAAAATGCCTAAAGCTCTCTTGCTTCGCTGCACTTGCACTGACAATTTTACCAGACCTGAGGCCGAAGCAGCAGAGGCAGAGGGAGTCCACCATTTGGATACAGGCAAACAAACACTCAGAGCTCTTGCCAAGTGGCATCATAAAGTTTTAATTTAAAAACTAAACTATTTCCCTCTGTATCAGTGATTACTACACATAATTACTACACATATTTCCCTCTGTATCAGTGATTACTACACTGATGACATCACTGTCATCAGTGATGAAAACAAATAAATAAGACATGCACATCTGTGTGTATATGTGTGTGTGTGTGTGTGCACGTATGCAGTAACCTTCAAAACCCTGAAGAGAGACATAGGTGGCTCAAAGTTGGGGGTAGGGGAAGCTCTGGGTTTTGAGAGTTCCAGAAGATGATGCCATCAAAAAAAAAAAAACAGTCACAGCTGCACATGGGGACTCCAAAATCGTGGGCAGACCTTAACGACATCTGTAAGTACCCCACTTGGAAACCAATGAAATGAAGTTAGAAAGGAATACTTACACCTAACGGTGAGCTAAATGTTTCCACTGAAATAAAAACCAACAAAGATGGATGCCACCCATTAAAAGCATTACAACCCACAGTGGTAATTGCGTGAGTCTGGGAAGCAGTATTAGGGGAGGGGAGAGGGCACTCAGCCGCACACGTGAAGAACACATGTACTGGTGAAAGAGGCAGCAGCCAAAAGAACTCCCACTTTATTTCATTGAACGCATTTATTTTGGATTTAAGAGTGGCCTGGGGACTTCCCAGACGGTCCAGTGGTTAAGACTTCGCCTTCCAATGCAGGGGATGTGGGTTCGATCCCTGGTCAGGACACTAAGATCCCACATGCCTCGCGGCCAAAAAACCGAAAACACAAAACAGAAGCAATAGTGCAACAAATTCAGTAAAGACTTTAAAAATGGTCCACATCAAAAAAATAATAAATAATAATTAAAAAAAAAAAAAAGAGTGGCCTGCCCTAACATGGCTTCCCGAACCCTTTGTAAATGTAATGACAAGGCCAGCATCGCCCTAGAGCTGTGTGTGGCCATCTGTGCCTGCAGGGGGGAAACAGCCAGCCTCCCTGAGGACACCCTGACAGAGGAAAGAGGACAGTAAAGCTGCGACGTGGGGAGAAAGTCAAAAGCCCTGACAGAGGTATTTGAACCTCTGCCTTCAGTAGAACCCAGCAGAAGAGCTACCTCTAGACTATGAACTAACACGTTTTCTTCATGGCTGAAAAACATGCTCAAAAAGCAAACTTAAGTCTGCTTCCGCTGCAGGAAGTTCCTTCCTTGTTGGAAGGAGGGATTGTATCTCCCTGTCTTTCCCAGGTTTCCGGGAGGCCCACTTCTCCTGATGCTGGGACTCCTTCCTTCCCCTGCAGCTCCTCGCCCTGTGTGTGTCTCAGTCCCAGACAGAGCTCTCTTCTGACCTTCTTCATCTCTGGGATCTGCAGGGGTTTCACGCCTGGGGACAAGGATACCGAGCTTCTGCGTGTGACTATGTTATGGCTTCCTTTACCCGTTTGTTGCCAAGTCTGAGGTGATGCTAGTCGAATAAACAGCGGCTCACACCACCTCCTGGGACAGGCAGGGAGTGGGCGTTTGCTCTGCTGGATCGCTTCACTTATATCTACCAAGGCTGGGGAGCAAAGAAGCTTTTATACTTGTCATTTCTCTCACCTGGACAGAGGTATTTTAATCATCAGAAGGTTTGGTCTTAGAACAACAGTTGGCATTGCTATCAGAGACCAAAATCCGTAACTCGGGAAGTTTTACCTGAAGAGTAGTAACCAATCAAAAGGGGCGATGGAATGGAATTGGGCCTCACTGAGCAGCCCCTCTCAAACCCATTCCCTCCCAAGAGGGTGCCTCACTCAGCAGCTGCTTCCTCTCTGCTTCCTACCATCCTGCCTCCCTCACTCCCAGATTCAGCACCCCCAAAACAGTTGTGGTGCAGTGAGAAATCCCTCCACTTTCCAGCCAGAAGGCAGGAGTTTGAGGCCTGTCTCTGCTGTCACATACCAGCAGGGCAACCTCTCTAGGGATCAGTTTCCTCATCTGCAAAGTGGTGACGATGCCACCTACTTCAGGTGTTGTTGGGAAGACTCAATGACATAATAGGTGTTGAAAGCTACACAGATATTAGGTCTATTTCCAGGGCTTTTGACCAGCCTGGGCAAATGCATGTTTGCACCTAGGGATACATACATATATATCAAGTGGAGATATCAAGATGGACATATGAGTCTGGAGCTTGGAAGAGAGAAATTGAAATTCAGAAGTCATCAGCTTATACATGACACTTAAGTCTGTAGGACTAAAAATCACCTAGGAAGAGGGTACAGACAGAAGAGAAAAGAAGAGAAGAGAAGATGGCCCAGGGCTGAGCCCTTGGACACTCCAATGTTCAGCAGTCTAAGAGAAAAAAGGAGGGAGGAAAGATGCAAGAGAAAAACCACCAGTGACAGGAGAGAAAATCAGGGACTATGGTGTCACAGAAGCCAAACAAAAGTGTTGGAAGGAAGAGGAAAAGAGTGATTATGTCTTACATTGTTGAAAATTCAAGTAAGATTAGGACAGAGGATGACCACCAAACTGGACACCAGGGAAGTCACTGATGACCTTGACAAGAGTGATTCCAGTGGAGACAGTGCGTGTGAGAGCAGGGGCCAGCAAATGATGGCCTCAGGGCCAAGCCCAGTGTGCCACCTGTTTCTGTAAACAATGACAGCTTGGATCACACAATCCCGTTCATTTAGGAATTGTCTGTGGCCACTTGCTCCACGTAACAGCAGGGATGGGTAGTTGCCAGAGACCAGATGGCATATAAAATCTAAAATACTTACTACCTGGTCCTTAACAGAAAATGCTTGCTGACTCCTGGTATAGACTATTTTTTCAAGAAGCTTTTATTGTGAGAAGACAAGAGAGTACACAAGAAGAGGAGAAATTGATTGGGGGGGTAGGGGGTGGGTAATGGGACAGTTTCGGAAGAGAAGGACTTTTTTATAATGTTCTTGAATTGTTTACTGTTTAAGTACCAGCTCTCTAACGGGGCTGTAAGTACCCTTTAGAGTGTGGCCCAAGGATATGAATGGCACTCTTAAATCCCCTATGGTTCAGGCAATTGCCCATTCTGGTGGCCAGAATGACAGGCCCAGCTGATAAGTACTGTCTCAGTATAATCACCACTAGCTCCTTCTCACTCCAAAAGTGACTCTGATGATAAACCATATGATCACCTCAACTACAGCATCTAACCAAAACTGGAGCACAGCTGGAACTCGACAAACATGTGCCAACAGATTAAAAACATCGTGGGGGGGCTTCCCTGGTGGCGCAGTGGTTGAGAGTCCGCCTGCCAATGCAGGGGACACAGGTTCGTGCCCCGGTCCGGGAAGATCCCACATGCCGCGGAGCGGCTGGGGCTGTGAGCCATGGCCACTGAGCCTGCGCATCCGGAGCCTGTGCTCCGCGACGGGAGAGGCCACAACAGTGAGAGGCCCACATACCGCAAAAAAAAAAAAAAAAAAAAAAACATCGTGGGGCACTTCTCAGAAGAGTAGCAGTGCTGAGGCTACTGTTCTGGATGAGGTAGGATGACACCCATGGCTTTCCCTAACTCCAGGCACAACTGTAAGCAGTGGTTCAAAAACACGGCATCACACTTTCTGCAACTGTTACCTATTTGGCTAATGTGGAATCTAAGGCTCCTGATGCTGCCAGGGGTGAGTAAATTCTAACCCCCCGGAACCTTCTAAAACATGTTGCCTCGTGGCACGGAAAAGCACTACAGAGGCCCTTGCCGGCAACTGCGCACCTTCTGGGGCACAGCTTGCATGAAATTCTGTGATCTTGCTGGTCATGTCATGGTATAAGGATGTGCTGATGGGATTGTAGCCATCATGTTCTGGCCAAACACTCTAAGACACATGACATTCAGCTAAGAAAGGCAAAAAGGGCCAGTTCTATACTTAGATCTCAGGGCTGAAGAAGTTTCCACGATCCTTTCTCAGAGAAAGGGTTTCTATCCCTATTTTTCTCTTACTCTCCATCTGGCATCCTACCAGAGTTGTCTCTGCTCAAGGTACCACTTTTTTCTTTCAGCAAACAAGTAAGACTCACACAATCTTACATTTCACAGTCTTAAAGAAAGACAAACTGTCTGCCAGATTTTTTTTTCAGGCTGGAATACTTTCACTTGTTATAACAATGCACTGAAGTCGAGGAAATTTAATATAATTCACTTTCCAGAGTCAAAAAGGTTCTTCTGAAGCATTCATTCCGTCAGCAAGTCCATTCTCAACACACACCCTAATATTTGATATCTAATGTCTAAAAATCAATCACACAGGAAGAGGAGTGTTTTGTAATTGGAAAGATCATAAGACCTATAAAAGGTTAAGATTTTATTTTTAAGTAACACTAAAATACTTTTATACCTAGCTAATCAGAAAATGTGCTGAAAGAAAGATTCTGGCACTGTCCCTAGACACTCTTTAAAATAAAATGTGGCTACTTTTCCATTCCAGGCTGTATATGGATTAAAAACAGAACTAATCACCCAAAAATGTCTGCTTTCAACCCACCCTTACCGGAGTTTCTGAATCGAGCACTGGAGCGTGGCTGCAGCCTGCATGCGAGGGTGCTATTAGGAGGCAGTGGTCGTCCTCTTTACTAACTCAAATCCTGCAATCATGGGATGCAAGGCGACCCACCGAGCTGACCCAGAACACTCAGCAGAACCAATTATGCTATCTTTGTATTTTTGCGCATCATTAACTGTAACCATGCTTCTTAATTTTCCTTGCTTCCTGAAGCAGACTCTGAACAGGCTACCAAAGCCACACTAGGTCACGTGCGCAGAAGATAAGCAGCATGGAACCCGGCACAGACCCCACTGCTTTCTTCTTCTTTCATCTCTTTTTTCTCCCCAGCACTGTGTCAGCCACCTGTGTAGATAGAGCGGATCCGAGCCAATGGAAATGCCTTGAGAAATTAACATCCCCTCTGGCTCTTAGACGCATCGAACTTTGCAGTTTGCTCTATGAGAGAATTATATTGCCTTTATCCTGTGAGTCCACGGGCAGCCTTTAAGAGATTTAAAACTGAGATCCCATTTGCTGCCACTACAGGAAGGAGGAAGAGGCTGCTCATTTTCAGAAGAACTAATATGGCATTCTGTTCTTTGAAAAAAAATAAGGTGCTAATATTCAAGGCTACTGGGAAGAAAACGATATTTTCCCACTTATTCTGCTATCATTTCTGTGGTCCAACTTTACATCTGTCTGCCGGTTCCCTTCCTATTATTTGGAAAAACAATGTACTGTTTTAGTAAAAAGCAGGGGTTTTTTGAACCAGCAGACTGGGATTCGAATGCCGGCCTTGCCACTTACTGTGTGATCTCTGGTAAGCCAGTTAACCTCTAGGAGGCGCAGACTCATCATTTCTAGAACAGGGACAATAGTCCCAACCCAGAGACTTGTTAGGAAAACAGGGCTTAGCAGTAAACACCTTGGGTACTGTTTACTCAGTACTTCCTTCCTCCTGGGAGTCTTCCTCTCACTGTGTTCTGAGTCGCTGTCCCAGAGGCAGTCCAGGCCTAAGCTGGGCCACCTGGAGCTTTTCTGTGATTTTCCAGAACGAATTGGGAAACAAAGTTTCTCTCTCTCTGGTGGTGGCATCCCCACGATGTGAAATTAGGTTAGATAGTAGCTGGTCTCCAGGTAGAGACAATGAAGCCGACTCCCAGAGAGAGACACAGACAGGAAGATCCAGAGCTGTATTCCAGGGCCACCTTCCGCTGTTTGAAAAGCCCAGCTGAGAAACTACTCTTTCACAGAGTGACTGTTCAAAACAAGACACAAGAGGCTTCCAAATAATCCCCCTTTTGCCTAAGCCAGTTTGAGCTGGGGTTTTGTCTTCTGCAGTCGAGAGAATCCTGACGGAGGATGCAGCTCATAGAAGGGGTTTACTAAATGGTAATTATTAATATTATTCCCAGATCTCCCAGATAGAGTGTGACATTTCAGATGAGACTGTCCCTCTAAGAACCAAAGGTTGTCGATCCGTATTTTAGAGCTTTGCAAATAGGCTGGTTAAGTTCAACATCGGCAGGCACACACACAAGAGTGGCTCATGGATCGGAGGATGGTCTCCTTGAACCATGTCGTAAATGAGCCATTCTCCAGGGGAAAAAAAAGTTTCAATCTTTTGTTCGCCCCGTCAACAAAAAGTGAGCGCCTACTATATGCACTAAGCTAGATACGGAGAGAAAAAGATCGCAGATGGGGACACATCTTTAAAGAGCTTGTGAGGGATACGTCAGAAACAAATAACTAGAAGATGAGAACGATAGAAAGAAGTATGAATGCCAGGATCATTTGGAAAGCAAAGGACTCCGCAAAAATGTTGCTGAGGGCGACCACATCTGATGAGCCCTGAACAAAGTGCCCTGTGACATCCACTAAAGGCAGACACCTACGGGTAAGTAGCCTCTATTTATGGAATGTCCCTTCTTTTGACACTACTGGCTAGCCTGGTACCACTGAGAGCTGTTGCTATGGAAACAAGGCATCCCTGGCTGGAGCAGAGGTGCTTTAAGAACTCTCAGCAATAAAAACAACGCAGCCCATTCCCCACAATGGTGCTAAACAGGAGCAGAGGCTCCAGGGATCTCACCGCCATGGACGGCTGCATGTGCACAGCACCACGCTTCTCTGTGTCCTTGAACACACTAGGTACCTTCCAGGCCTGGCAGCCCCGGTCAAATGCCAGACGGGCACCCATCAGAGGCAAAGCATTGGTGCTAACGTTAATTCCTCCTTAGCCCATTCAGAAACCTTGAGTATAAAGGGGCTTTATTTAAAGCACAGATTTCTTTCCAAGTTTGTGAACCAAAAGAATATAAAGGGCAAAAGGAGTAATTTTCACCTTATTTGTTAAAATGCTCTGTTCCACCTGTTACTTTAATTTACGATGTCTGCAAACCACATCCACTGAAAATGTGAACCAAAGAGTTCATTTTTATTGTTTTTAGGAAACAAGCCAGAAATTAAAATTGTAAGACAGGGCTGGGACACAAATTCAGCAGTACCCTAACAAGACTAAACATTTAGATTTTAAAGTTCTGCTTATTCCTGTTATCACCTGTAACTTAAAATCTGTTCCTCCTGAAATAGCGGGGAGGGGGGAATGCACTCATGCACAGCCTCCTTTGATGAAATGCAACCCCTGAGGATGAGCGCATTTAAAGCAACAACTCCGAATGGAGTTGGAGAAGGAAAAATTCAAGCAAGAGTCTCAGTTGCTTTGCTGAATAGAAGGTACAGAAATGCAATACTGTAGAAGATGGGGGCACATTTAAAGGAACACCCTGCCTGAGTTTAACAAAGGACTATCTCCCGCAAATAGCTAGGACTTCCCAGCTGCCAAGCGAAATTCAAATCCCCCACTGCAGTCACTCAGTAACTCTCATCTGTTTTACGGGTTTTCATTCAGGGCTTCATTTGGGGTTGACTTCTGGATGCTCCTTCAGCTGCTTTGCAGAGACACCTTCTGTGCCAAAGCCCTTCAGGCTATGGCCCGCCTTGGGGTTTCATCTGGATGACTTTCTCTTCCTGTTTCACTTCCCTTCAGGATCGGGTCCCATGTGTTCAGGACCACAGGTGCTCAGTTCTCTCCTTCCCTCCTGGAGTTCCTCTCTTCATGCTGAGAGGGGCCCAGCTGGTTAAGGAGGCCACAGTCACTGTCACTGTTTGGATTCCCTTGTGAACCAGTTAACTTTCCAGGTTCTGCAGTGGAAAAAAGTGGCTCCCAAATCTGCTTTTAAAGTTTGTCCCTGTTTCAAAAGAGAATTTGGTATACACAGGTAAGGCCAGATCAGAAAATCTGGACCTGTGATTAGCTCACCCAGTGTAATTTGGGGCAAGTCACAGAACCTGTGTGAGCCTGTTCCTACACCTGTAAAATTGGGATAATAACATCTATGTGGCCTAATTCACATCTTTGTGAGGATTAAGTAATCGATGCAACAATGTTTTGCAGAACGTAAGATAAACATGTTTATTTGCTTTTTTGGTTTTGTTTTGTTTTGGGGGGTTTTTTTTTTGGCTGCACCTCACAGCTCATGGGATCTTAGTTCCCTGACCAGGAATCAAACAGGGACCCTGGCAGTGAAAGTGCTGAGTGCTAACCACTGGACCACCAGGGCATTCCCCAAGATAAACATATTTATATTGTAATAAAACATAAGCACTATATATTAAGACAAACAAATCAAAACGTATCTTCTGCCTAAGCAACTCAGAATGTGTCTCTGCTTATAGTGAATCAATCAAGAATGGCACATTCGCCTCCCAGCAGTACCTTCTTCATTCTAGAGATCTGGGTAATTACAGGGCTGCCAAGTGTATTGGAACTGGACCACAAGATGCTAATCCAGAAACCAAAATCTCCAAGTATTCGATGAAAAAAAAAAGTATAGCACTTGGCTTCGCATAAATGGTATTATATGAATAATAGTTGGCTCTCTGTCCCTACTGTTCTCATGTGACTGAGAACAAGAAGAGTTCAGAAGTATGACAAGAAGACAAGGGTGAGTAACTAGGTCGGAGATGGGGTAAAGACCCCTCAATTCACCTCTTCTGTTTTATAGAAGATGGTATTTGGACCATCAGATTTACCTATCTTTAAGTATATCTGTAGAAGAAACATCCCCCTTCTGGTTGGGGGCCATTATGAGAGTGACACTCATGTAGTTTGCCCAACATGCAAATTCTAGGTGTCACATACAATGCCTAGAGGTGAACACAGCATCTGCTCAGAGGGTCCACAATGTACCATGGAAACAAAAATCAGAAATCCTGGCATGTGATCCAATGCTATCTGAATGACCGTAAGTGTCTTGTATATTTTAGAGCTTTGATTTAGACAACTATAGAACACCAAACCAAAACAGACTAAAAAGGCATTATCTCTGGTTTGGCAAAACTAATCTCCTTCCAGAGGAGACCTTAGAGTCCAAATTAGAGTGAAGGACATTTTACAGCTATGTTACAGACTCCTGAAAATAGGGATTTATGAATGGAAATGTTGACAGAACCACCACAGAACTGAATTCATGCTGCTCTAAATTCTGTATTTCCATGGATGAGAGAAGGGAGAGAAAAAAGGAGGTCAAGTTCTTACATGAAGTAACATAGTTTCAAATTCCCATCCATTGTTCAAACACACCTGGATGACTTCCCCTGTCAAGGATCTAAAACCCAGAAAGCTTCACCTTGTCAGCAGCAATACTGCAATTTTTCTCACGGGCAAACTCAAACTAAGGGTGGAATTTTCCTTCCATCACTAACAACCAGCAGTCAAAAGCAAGAGTAACCTGGGTAACAGCCAGAGCAGCTTCAGTCGTGATGAATAGCATTTTCCTCTTTAGATGCAGAGACTGTAGTTTAAACTTGTGACTGCCCTTAACATGGGAACAAGCAGATGGCAAAAGTTATGCTTGACCTTCTTTGTTGGCTCCTGTAGAGTGCCAATGTACATGGAGATGGCTCAGAAGAATAATACACTTCAGCGTTCCTCCTTGGCAATACTATTTTCCTAAAACCATTTTCAATAATCATGTTGCACACAAGTGGGACTTGATGTGTTTCTAAGGTCAGGGAGGAAATAGTCCAAATGCTGGACATGCTAACTAAAAGAAATCATCATGGTAGTTTTCTTTTTCAGAGAAGGCAGCAGTATTATTATTAGGTACTGAACACAAAACTTAAGCCTGTAACTAATCTGAAACACATCGTCTGTATGGATTAAATGAAGACAAAACAGGCTTGTCTAGAGGAAGAATATATTAAAGTTCAGAACAATATGGAAAAAAGTCTCCATTTCCATTTAATGTGAAGGAGCTTAAATATTGAAATGATTAAAAATTACCATATGATCCAGCCATTCCACACCCTAGGTATATACTGAAAGGAACTGAAAGCAGGGACTCAGATATTTGTATGTCAGTGTTCATTATGGCATTGCTCACATCCATGAACACATGAATGGATAAACAAAATGTGGTATACACACGCAATGGAGTATTACTCAGTTGTGAAAAAGGAATGAAGTTTTTGAACAGGAATGAAAACCCCAGATACACATACCAGGACAATACACTGTGACTCAGCAGGTATTTAAGGTGGGTTAAATATTAAAAACAAAACAAAACTAAGCTAATCATCAAATGGAAAAACCATATGCTCCTATCAGAAGAAGATGAAAAGGCATATGATAAAATTCAACATCTCTTTTCTGGCAAACAGGCTTAGTGAACCAAGGTCATGAGGATAAGTCCTTAATAGAGAATTTGGAAACGAGAGACCTTCACACTTGGTGTCAGCTCTAGAGGAGAAGGGTCTTGGCTCTGTTCATTGCATTATCGCCAGTGCCTAGAAGAGAGCCCAGCATGGAGAAAGCACTGACTTTCTGTAGGAGTGAATGAACAAATACACTAATTAGAGTCACTAAAATCAAGAACAAACTGCCTGCCATTCCTACGTATTGAACACTGAAATATTATTCAGAAAGAGTATTTCTAAAAATTTTTATCTCAGGATCCCTTGATACTTTTGGAAATTACTGAGGGCCCCAAAGAGATTTTATGTGGGTTATAGCTATACCATACTGGAAATTAAAACTGAGAAGTTAAAAAAAATTTATCTATTAATCCATTTAAAAATAACAATAATAAACCCATTACATGTTAACACAAATAACATGTTTTTATGATAAATAACTCTATTTCCTCCAAACAAATTTCTTGAGAGAGCGGCATCGTCTCTGTGACTTTGCAAATATCTTTAGTGTCTGCTTTAATAGATGCCACCTGGACTCTCATATATGCTTCTGTATTGAATCTGTTGTGATAAGTTGTTTTAGTTGAAAAACATGATGAAAATCTGGCTTCACACAGATTTGCAGTTAGAAAAGAAAGAAATATTTTATTTATTATTTTTTTTTTTCACTTATCCATACAACAACACTATAAGGCAGGTAGGGAATTTGCATCCATTCCCTTGGATCACTGTTGTGTTCAAGCACTGTGCTATATGGAAACATTTCTGTACCTCTCAGATTGCGTTCTATTCAGAGGTGAAAGCCCAACAAATGATAGCATCGTGACTGGAAAGCATATTTCATGCTTTCTACCCCAGTTTTCTTACCACTACTCCAAGTGCTTATTAGAATTTTGTTAGAAGGAAGAGAGATGAATGCACATCCTTACTGGACCCATTGATTTAATAGGTCCGGTAAGGAAACAGCAGCCTGAAGAGCTGTAGTCAGTCTTAGAAAATGTTCCTGCTACCTCCCAACTTAAGTACATTCCTTTCAAATTCCTTGTTTATGTTACAGTACAAATGGTGGAACTTCTCTTGCTGAAAGAAATATTTTAATATCCTTTTCAGGTACTTACTGATAATCCTTTTTGAAACTACATCAAAACTTGGAAAGTGGTAGATTCTTTTTAAAATTTTTTAATCAAACTATAGTTGGTTTACAATATTACATTAGTTTCAAATGTGTAACATAGTGATTCAGAAATTTTATAGATTATACTCCATAAAATTTATAATATTAGTTTCAAGTGTATAACATAGTGATTCAGAAATTTTATAGATTATATTCCACTAAAAGTTATTATAAAATATTGGCTACATTCCCTGTGCTGTACACTATATCCTTGTAGCTTATTTTACACATAGTAGTTTGTACCTCTTAATTCCTTACCCTTATTTTGCTCCTTCCCTTTCCCGCTCCCCACGGGTAACCACTCTGTGAGTCTGTTTCTGTTTCCTTATATTCAATCATTTTTTAGATTCCACATATAAGTAATAACACACAGTATTTGTATTTCTCTGACTTATTTCACTAAGTATAATATCCTCCAGGTCCATCTATGTTGTTGCAAATGGCAATTTTTCATTCTTTTTTCAGGACTAATATTCCATTCCATATATATATATAACACATCTTCTTTATCCATTCATCTGTCAATGGATACCTTATGTTGCTTCCATATTTTGGCTATTGTAAATAATGCAGCTATGAATATTGGGGTGCACGTATCTTTTCGAATTAGTGTTTTAATTTTCTTCAGATATATACCCAGGAGTGGAATTGCTGGATCATACGATAGTTCTACTTGAAGTTTTTTGAGGAAGAGTGCTAGATTCTTAAAGATTGGTTGCAATGTGGAATCTGAAATCTTATTACTGAACTTCTGACACTATGTTACATGAAAATCCACTGGTCAGTTGTGCTTTTGCCCAAGATGCAGAAAGCTCGAGTGTTGCTCTAACATTAACAATGAGAAAAAAAATAAACAGCAAAATCACAACATTTCTTGAACCCATCAGAGAGCTGAAGGCAACCAGGTCTCCTGAAATCCAAGAGATGGGGACACCCAAGCACTGTTTCATATGTGGCAGAGCCTAAGAGGAAGATGCAGATGCTATCCCAGCGGACAGGAAGGAATCAACTATGGTTTTTAACAAATTGCTAAGGGCCAAGTGTGGGGCTAGTGCAACAGCGTGGAACCTCCGGGAACTGCATAGTCAGCAGTTTGCACCCCTCTCAGGCTCGTTTCCAAGATCTGCACCGGGTGCTCGTGAGAAAACCTGCAGGCAGATGGGGAGACCAGAAAGAGCCTCCCTTTGGGGTGCAGATGTGCAGGAAATTAACGGGCACTGTAGGAAAGGCTAGAAGCCTTGATAACCTTCACCCTTGCCTGAACCCACCTCTCTAAAGCCTTAAAACTCTGAGTGAGGGGCAGCCTGGCAAATGTCCGAGGTAAGTCTTAAGGACAGAACAAGAGAACAGAGCCTTTCACTACCTCTGATGCAACAATTCTGGGCCTCGGGTAAGCTGTGCTGCGACTTCCATTCACAAAGAACAGCACACCAGGGGACAGTAAGGAGGCTTTCAGAGCAAGGAAACCTACAGGTGCTTCAAAGCAGGGCAGTAGGGATGGAAAGGAGTGGAGCTGATGGAAAAGCCACCGGAACTTGAGAAATGCCTGGATGCACAGAATTAGGAACATGGATAGTCCAATGGTTACCTCATAACCAGCAGCAGCAGTATTACGGCCATTTGCTAAACAGGACTGAGCCTGATGTTGTGCTTGGTGTTTTTAATTAGTTAACTCGAATCCCCACCGCCCTGAAGTAGGTATTATCATCTCCATGTCCCAGATGAAGAAACTGAGGTTCGGAGAAGTAATCTGTCCAAGGTCACACAGATAGAGAGAGTGGCAGGAGCCAAACTTTAAATCCAAGGCTCAGGTTTTTTCATTTGACCAGGCTGCCATCTAATGTCACATTAGGGACAGTGTCCAATTCCCCCAATCCTTAGAGAATCCAAATGCAATGCTCAGTCCTGTACAGAGAGGAGAGAGAAGATAGCTGTCTGGATTCCCTACAGATTGTCTAAAAATGAGAAACCTTAGAGGACAAGTGGCAGGAGGTTCTAATATGCAGCAGACATGTCCTTCTGCCTAAAAGCACTATACAGGCTCACGGGCAGTAAAAAAGATGAAGTACAGTGATACGACCGCACCTAGCCCCTGTAGTGCTCGATACTGGACATGCTATGAGTCCTTGCCTCAACTACAGCCAACAGCGCACTAGAAGCATGGGAAACTGAACACTCACTTGGATGCAACTTATCAAATAAAAGCAAGCCAGCCCTGACCTCTGCACCCGATGGAAGAAATCCTGGTTGGGGAATGGCGGAGAGTCCCAGTCAAAACCAGGGGCGCTGGCCCCTGCAAAAGACTCAACTACACCCTGACTTCAGCACTGCCCCACTGAATCACAAGGCGTGCTGCACTCCCAGGCCACTCTCACACCTTAGCGATTGCTGAAGTTCATTCAGTGTTGTCTGCAGTCTGAAAAATATAATTCAAAAAAAATCTAAAAGAAACCAAAAAATGCCTAACCATTCTCGGTCACAAATGGAAAAATTTGAGCCTACATTTTAAAAAGCTCACTTGCTTCAGATTTAGTATGTTTCAGTAGAAGGAAGCAAGTGACAGTTGTCTTTTTTTTCCCTCCCCAAACTATTTATGGTCCCTCTACTAGTTTAAAGTATTTTTTAAATTAAATTAAATTAATTTATTTAGTTGTGCCAGGTCTTAGTTGTGGCAGGCGGGCTCCTTAGTTGCAGCAGGTGGGCTCCATAGTTGTGGCTCGCCGGCTCCTTGGTTGTGGCATGCGAACTCTTAGTGGTGGCATGCATGTGGGATCTAGTTCCCTGACCAGGGATCGAACCTGGGCCCCTGCACTGGGAGCGCAAGGTCTTTACCACTGCGCTACCAGGGAAATCCTGGTCCCTTTACTACTAAGTGCCCTTTATTTTCTGCCATCGATGGGCTTCATTTTCCTCCCAAAGAAAAGATGAGAGAAAGGATATATTTGAAATGATGGAGGGGAAGATTCAAGCCGTCTTGCAAGAGAGCTGACAATTACAAAGTGATAATGCCACATGACGAAGATCGGTGCTGTACTGTGAAGTCCGTCTACCTAGTTCAGGGTCTTGGAGAGCACAATTATTTTTGCTCTAAGGCCTGACTCAGATGATATACTAATTTTGAGGGTGAAAAGCAAAGAACACTTTCTCCTTGGAAGGCAATATGCTTTGCTGATTTAGTTAATAAATCTTCACGATATCTCTACGTAAAAGAGAAGAAGGCAAGTATGATTAGCCTCCTCTGCTGAGGAAAACGAAGAACATGAAAAATTAAGAAACACAGCCTTGGACGGATACCGAAGACCGGGAAAACAACACTTTGTCCCCTGGGCCTGGCACTTTGACTAAAATGAGGATAAGAAGAGAAAAATGAGAAGTCTCTAATAGCATGCCACGTGACTCTGAACCCATCCTGGTCAACCTTTTCATATGCAACTTGAATGAAGACAGAGAAGGCCCATCTGGCAAATCCGCTCATGATAAATGGGAAGGTCATCAAGATTCCAGAAGGTCTCAACAGGCTGGAACAATCAGGCAGAACTGGCAAGATGAAACCAAGAGTGAGACACATAAAGTCCAGCACTTAATTTCAAAGAATCCCTTAAAAAAACAGAAGAGGGGAGAGTTTAAAAGCAGTTCGTATGAAAAAAATATTGCCGATATTGCAAACTGTTGGCCCACAGATGTGTTTTGTTTGGCCTTTGAAGTATTTGTGAAAAACGTTAAACCAACATTTAAAAATTGGGGAGAGTCACGTAAAAATCCAAATTTCCGGCTTCTCTTGAAAAACTGATAGATCTGGCAAACTCCATGTCTGTGCTTAGACATGACAACAGTGGGTGAGGAATGAGCTGTGGCTCTCTCCTTTAGACAGGGCATCCAGTCCCACAATGGGTGCCCGCAGATGCGTCCTGACCTGCCAGAGCCAATTTAGGTAACTTTCTTAGCTCTGTGGGCATCTGTTTGCAACTCTTGACCTGGAAGTTTCAGATACCTGACAGCTCAGCAGAGGCCCACCGTGTGATACACCTGCCAAAAATGTCACCCAATCCATGGTAATGGAAGAACTGTGTCACAGACTCCTTAGAAAATCTAGAAAAATCAGTGAGTCTTCTCTCCAGACATATGTCTATCCATATAAAAATTTACAATTAATTTCTGGGAGTTGAAAGACCCCCCTGAACTCCCAGTTCCCAAGTTAACAAGCCCACTCTAGAACAAGGAGGTAAACTGTCCCACTGTATGTTCACACAGTATGTCTACCCATGGCCAGGAGGGATGCTGACAAACTTCAAGGCAACCAGGATGATAAAGGGTCTAGAAATCATATCATAGAGCTGAAGAAACTAAGAGTGGTTAGTCTAGGAAAAGGAATGCTCGGAAAGGAACATAATATCCATTTTTAATTTTAGAAGCTATAATAAGGGACAGGGATTAGGTCTACACCTGTCCAGCTGTCAGAACTAAGACCAGTGAGAAGTTACAGTGAGGTCTATTTTCTTTCTTTTTTTTTTTTTTTTTTTTGTGGTGCGCGGGCCTCTCACTGTTGTGGCCTCTCACTGTTGTGGCCTCTCCCGTTGCAGAGCGCAGGCTCCGGACGCGCAGGCTCAGTGGCCATGGCTCACGGGCCCAGCCACTCCGCGGCATGTGGGATCTTCCCGGACCGGGGCACGAACCCATGTCCCCTGCATCGGCAGGCAGACTCTCAACCACTGCGCCACCAGGGAAGCCCCAGTGAGGTCTATTTTACTATTTCAATTCGGTGTAAGAAAAAGAACTTTCTTACAATTAAAGCTGTACAGGGGGCTTCCCTGGTGGCGCAGTGGTTAAGAATGTGCCTGCCAATGCAGGCGACACGGCTTCGAGCCCTGGTCCGGGAAGATCCCACATGCTGTGGAGCAACTAAGCCCATGCGCCACAACTACTGAGCACTTGTGCCACAACTACTGAAGCCTGCGTGCCTAGAGCCCATGCTCTGCAACAAGAGAAGCCACCACAATGAGAAGCATGTGCACTGCAACGAAGAGTAGCCTCCGCTCGCTGCAACTAGAAAGCCCGTACGCAGCAACAAAGACCCAATCAGCCAAAATAAATAAATAAATAAATAAAATAAATTTATTAGAAAAATAAAAATAAAGCTGTACAAAACTGGAACAGACAGTCCTGTGGAACAACAGAGTAGTGAGCTCCCCATCCCTGCAAGAATCCAAGCAGAAACAGAAAAATGAAACGTCAGAGATGTGATAGAAAGGATTCCTGAACCGGGTGGGAGGTGGTTCTACAATTATCTAATGCTTCTTCCAAATCAAAGTTTTAGTGAGCAGAACTGAAGATGGCAATAATAATTTTCTTCCTCTCCCAAACCTTAGTCTTGCTGTGATGCAATAGTTAAATTATAGCCAAGCTCCACACGAGACACTGAAGGAAACCCAGAAGGAAGCCCCATGACTGATCCTCTCTTGGTGATTCTCAGTGAGCTGACTAGGAATTGATAAAGGTATGGCCACTCTTGAAATTTCACATGCTAACTTTTTCTTCTTCTAACCCACTCCTCTATTTGCCTTTCTTTCTACCTCTGTTCAAGCTGTCCATTTTAATTCTTGGGAAGCTGTGTAAGTTTCAAAGCATATCAGCTCATGTACTTACTGAACTGACTCATCTCATCCACAAAGTTTCAAACATGTGGGCATTTAATTAAAGCTTTTGCCTGAAGATTTCAACAGATAAAAATGGGGAGAGGGCTTCCCTGGTGGCACAGTGGTTGAGAGTCCGCCTGCCGATGCAGGGGACATGGGTTCGTGCCCCGATCCGGGAAGATCCCACATGCCGCGGAGCGGCTGGGCCCGTGAGCCATGGCCGCTGAGCCTGCGCGTCCGGAGCCTGTGCTCCGCAACGGGAGAGGCCACAACGGTGAGAGGCCCACGTACCGCAAAAAAAGAAAAAAAAAATGGGGAGAATTCTGTGCTGGATTAATTTTGTACAAGCACCACATTCTGGTTAGAAAAGGTCACGGACTAGACCACTTCAAGTCTGCCCCCATAGGGGGTGGTCGACATCGAAGGCTCTCCAAAACGTGCAGCAGAGTGCTAACCAGGCAGCGGGTGTTTCAGAAATTTCGAGAAACTAAAGCAACTGACTCACTGTGTCTTCAATTTCTAAATCACTCCCTCTCCACAAATAATTTTTGAGTCAGAAACACTGCTTTCCAAAAAGAACTTTTCTGCTAAAGACGTCTTTTAAGACACCACAAATGCGAAGTCAACACTTTCCCCTATTTACACGGATTACAAAGCATATCTGTTCAAGACGCACACAATCAAGATGAAATGTATAAAAGGAAAACTTCCTTTTGCCCATATTACTGCTCTCCCCTTCTGAGTTGTTCCCCAGAAGCTTCGGAAACAAGTTCTGAAAGCAAACCTTTCCTCCGTTCCAGGGAAGAGGGGAAACTGGGGCCTCTTGACCTAAAAACTCAACATTTTGGAACATCCATAATTCTCCCGAGTCCATGCCAGTCAAATGGAGTCTCTCTTTAGCAAACCACCGGCCAGCTGGGGCTGGACAGCAAGGCTCTCACCCCTAGGAGATGACAAGGACAGGACTCAAAAGCTCCCTGGAAAAAAAAAAAAAGTCTCTCCTTCAGCTTGCATTACAAGCTGTTGGAAAACACAGATGGAGGAGATGACAGGAAAAGCAATTACTTCTTCTGGGCTTCCTTTCTGTCTGGATGCTAAGGAGACGGATACCAAATTCCATCACAGATTGAAATGCTATCTAAACATTCTTGAAATGTGGTCTTGCTCTCTGAAATATGGCCTGCCTTTGCTGCAGCAACCTGTAACCTATTAACATGTGAAGGTGGGGAGGGCCGACTTTCCTCCAGGCTAATTCTGGGCCTGCCTCTCCAATAACGCTCGTTTGTGACCACAGGTTAAAACATAAATAACTAAAAGATATATATATCTACACAGCATGACCCAACAGAAAGTGCTGATGAATCATTCACTTTATTTTCACATTCTTGGAATTGTAAATACCTGAAACTCTGAAGTATTTCAAGGTTTCTAGTGAGCCTTTCTAAATATAGGTGGAAACACACTAAACAGTAGTGTTATTATTTCAAATAGTAGTAAGCTGGGACTAGTCATAAACAAATCAAGCTTTAAACATCTTTAAAAGAACACACACACTGGTCAAAATGATGTTTTATGGGAGAGGGCTTTCGTTTACTTACAAATAATAAATACTCTCCCACAGACCTAATATTCAATACAGTGGAATAAAATGTTATTGCAGGTGGCCTATGTGTTCTGAGAAATGCCAAGATGAGAGAGAGACAGCTTTTGCCTCAAGGACCTTATACACGAGCCAAAGGGACAAGATGTATTCACTGATAAGTCAGAGCAGATCACGAAAGCCAAGTCAAAAACACGGGCGCAGGACTGTGGGAGTTCGTGGACAGAGAGACTGTACATCTAACTGATGGATACTGGGATCGATTTTCTCATCTGTGAAATGAGAGGAGTGGACCAGATGAGTTCCAAGTCCCTTCGGGTTCTAAAACTCTGATTCCTTTGGTATATACTGTTGAGCCAAACAGAAAATTTCATAAAGGAAGTAGTGTTTGAACTGGGTATGATCTTGAAGTGAAGCTACTGGAAGAAAAAGAGGAGAGAGAGCATTTTAGGCAAAAAGAAGAACATAAGCACAGGTCCAGAAAGCAAAGGGCATGCTTGGGAGAGCACTAGGCTTCCAGCGTGGATGGGTCACAGCAGGAGACAAAACTGGAAAGGTAGATTGAGGCCTTCAATGCCATGCAAAGGAACTTGGATTGAAGTTGGTAGAGAGCCCACAGGGGTTTGTGGGCTGTGTAGATGACATGACCAGACGTATGTTGGAAAGTGAAAGAGCAGAATGAGGCTACAGTGTTGGCCGTCTACCCTGTTACTCTTTTTACGTCTAAGGGCCCTATTTACACAGGCCTCACCTGCCAGAGAGGTGACACTTCATGGGAGAGACCTAAATAAACAAAAACCAAAGCAATAAGGACTAAGAACCAAGCAAGGCCAGGAAATAGGATCAGTTGCGGGAAACTAAGATGTCTACACACAAATATTGACGATGACTACAAGGTAGACTACTTACAAACAGGCCAACGGAAGATGACGAGTAAGAGGAAAAAGAAAGTCACAAAATGTAGGAAAAATAGAGAAGCGGATAAAACTAAACATATAAGAGAAAAGGAAAAAGACTTATATAACACCTGTGAGCTACTAGAGGAAACCGGAATATGAGCGATCATAGCACTACACGCTACCCCCATAAAATCTGGGCAGCATAATGAACATTTAAAAAAACTGGCTATATACTAAATAATGTCAAAACAGGACAAATAACAGAATTGAGAGGCGCACACAGCCGACCTAACTGAATTACTGTTGAAGAGGGCAGGCCGGACACTGTAAGAGAAGACTAGACAGGGCACGATCAGCACTTCTGTTACGACAGCAATTCCGTAATAGGACGTCTAAGCAGAAGACTAGAATCCAGATGAAAAGGAAAAATGGTTAACAGATAATATCTGGCCCCCCAGTCACTGAAGAATACCTCTTCCCCGTACAATGCTTCTCCCCTGCATCCCCTTCCAACAGCCCTCCTTAGCTAGATCCAAAAAGAACTATAAAACTTTGAAATGAATCGACAGTTATCTGCTAGGCAACAAAACTAGGTATGAGGAATTATAGCTGTGTCAGGTTACTACTATCTCTCTCTCTTTTTTTTTTTTTTTTGCCATATATCAACTTTATTTCCATCTTGATTTCAAAAAAATTTTATTGAGGTAAAATACACATAACATAAAATTTACTATCTTAACCATTTTTTATTGTACAGTTTCATTGACCTGTTGTGCAACCATCACCACTATCTATCCCCATAATTCATCCTGTAAAACGGAAACTCTACATGTATTAAACACTAACTCCCCGTTCTCCCCCAGCCCCTGGCAACTACCATTATACATTCTGTCTTTATGATTTTCACTACTCTTAAGTACCTCATATAAGTGGAATCATCCGCTATTTGTCTTTTTGTGACTGGCTTATTTCATTTAGCATAATGTCCTCAAGGTTCATCCATGCTGTAGCAGATGCCAGAATTTCTTTCCTTTTTTTTTTTTTTAAAAAAATATTTATTTATTTATTTGGCTGTGTCAGGTCTTAGTTGCAGCACATGGGATCTTCATTGCTGCATGCAGGATCCTCAGTTGCGGCATGCGGGATCTTTAGTTGCGGCATGCGGGATCTAGTTCCCCAACCAGGGATCAAACCTGGGCCCCCTGCATTGGGAGCTCAGAGTCTCAACCACTGGACCACCAGGGAAGTCCCCCCCCACTTTTTTTTTTTAGAATTTCTTTCCTTTTTAAGGCTGAATAATATTCCAATTATGTACAGACCATATTCTGCTTATCCATTCATCTGCCAATGGACACCTGGGTCGCTTCCATGTTTAAGCTATTGTGAATAATGCTGCTATGAACATGGGGGTAACAGGTATCTCTCCAGGACGCTGCTTCCAATTCTCTTGAGTATATACTCAGAAGTAGAACTGCTGGATCATATGATAATTCATTTTAATTTTTTGAGGAACCACTGTATTGTTTTACACAGCAACTCTACCATTTTACATTTCCACCAGCAGTGCACAAGCATTTCAATTTCTTCACCTTTGCCAACACCTGTTGTTTTCTGGTTTTTTGACAGTAGTCATCCTAATGGGTGTGAGGTGGTATCTCATTGTACATTTTTTTTTATAAATGCTGTGTTTTTTCCCAAGAGAAACACTTTATTTATTTATTAATTTTTGGCTTTGTTGGATCTTCGTTGCTGTGCGCAGGCTTTCTCTAGTCGCGGTAAGCGGGGGCTACTCTTCGTTGCGGTGCGTGGGCTTCTCCTTGCGGTGGCTTCTCTTGTTGTGGAGCACAGGCTCTAGACACCTGGGCTTCAGCAGTTGTGGCTCGCGGGCTCTAGAGCACAGGCTCAGTAGTTGTGGCGCATGGGCTTAGTTGCTCCGCGGCATGTGGGATCTTCCCAGACCAGGGCTTGAACCTGTGTCCCCTGTATTGACAGGCGGATTCTTTTTCTTTTATTTATTTTTTACATCTTTATTGGAGTATAATTGCTTTACAATGGTGTGTTAGTTTCTGCTTTATAACAAAGTGAATCAGTTACACATATACATATGTTCCCATATCTCTTCCCTCTTGCATCTCCCTCCCTCCCACCCTCCCTATCCCACCCCTCTAGGTGGTCACAAAGCACCGAGCTGATCTCCCTGTGCTATGCAGCTGCTTCCCACTCGCTATCTATTTTACGTTTGGTAGTGTATATATGTCGCATGCCACTCTCTCACTTCATCCCAGCTTACCCTTCCCCCTCCTCATATCCTCAAGTCCATTCTCTAGTAGGTCTGGCAGGCGGATTCTTAACCACTGCACCACCAGGGAAGTCCCACTCTCACTGTACTTTTTTTTTTTTTTTTTTGGTGGTACGCGGGTCTCTCACTGTTGTGGCCTCTCCCATAGTGGAGCACAGGCTCCGGACGCACAGGCTCAGTGGCCATGGCTCACGGGCCCAGCCGCTCCACGGCATGTGGGATCTTCCCGGACCGGGGCATGAACCTGCATCCCCTGCATCGGCAGGCGGACTCTCAACCACTGTGCCACCAGGGAAGCCCTCACTGTACTTTTGATTTGCATTTTCCTAATGATTAGTGATACTGAGCACCTTTTCATGGGCTCATTGGCCATTCATATTATCTTCTTTGGAGAAATGTCTATTCAAGTCCTTTGCCCAGTTTTTAATCAGGTTGTTTGCTTTTTTGTTGTTGAATATTAGGAGTTCTCTAAATATTCTGGATATTAATCCCTCATCAGATATATGATTGGCAAATATTCTCTCCCATTCTATAGGTTGACTTTTTACTCTGTTGATAATGTCTTTTGACACACAGGTTACTGCTATCTTTTGCAGCAACAAAAGTAATATGAGGGACTTCCCTGGTGGTCCAGTGGGTAACACTTGTGCTCCCAATGCAGGGGGCCCAGGTTCAATCCCTGGTCAGGGAACTAGATCCCGCATGCGTACCACAACTAAGAGTTTGCATGCCACAACTAAGACCCAGAGCAGCCTAAATAAATAAATATTTTTTTAAAAAAACTAATATCAAAATCCCAACAACTTAGCAGATAGATAAATGCAGCAACCTTGTTGGGCCGTAGTACACAAAATAAAGGAGGGCTCAGAGACGTCCGACATTAAGGAGAAAGCCAAGGAAACTTCGGTTTTCTCATTTCAGCGTGCATTTAACCCTGGACCTGGGTGAGCTGTGCTACAATATATGCTTCTGGTCCAAGGGACGCTGAGTGACAGCTCATGGCTGGTCTGGGCAGCCTCCCCCTGCTACTAGTGGGACAAGTCATGCAAGTTTCCTGCTGTGTATGGGGCAGATCAGTTAAGGAAGTACTCTGTAAGCAGGCAGATCAATATTTTGGTCACTTGGTTGTGGGGTCTTGAAGAAATCGGGATATACTTAATACGAAGGAATAAGTTACTTACTTGCCGGCCATCCTGCCCCACATTTGTTTGACCTCTTACAACAGTTCGAATGCTGTCATCCAGTCTCCTAGCAAAAAAAGTTAAAGGATACAAATCATTAAAATATCTCGATTCCTTCAAGATGAAAAGACAACCCTCAAAACGGGAGAAAATATTTGCAAACGAATCAATGAACAAAGGATTAATCTTCAAAATATATAAACAGCTCATGTAGCTCAATATTAAAAAAACAAACAATCCAATCCAAAAATGGGCTGAAGACCTAAATAGACATTTCTCCAAAGAAGATATACAGATGGCCAAGAAGCACATGAAAAGCTGCTAGACATCAGTAATTATTAGAGAAATGCAAATCAAAACTACAATGAGGTATCACCTCACACCAGTTAGAATGGGCATCGTCAGAAAATCTACAAACAAATGCTGGAGAGGGTGTGGAGAAAAGGGAACCCTCTTGCACTGCTGGTGGGAAGGTAAATTGATACAGCCACTATGGAGAACAGTATGGAGGTTCCTTAAAAAACTAAAAATAGAATTACCATATGACCCAGCAATCCCACTACTGGGCATATACCCTGAGAAAACCATAATTCAAAAAGACACATGCACCCCAATGTTCACTGCAGCACTATTTACAATAGCCAGGTCATGGAAGCAACCTAAATGCCCATCGACAGACGAATGGATAAAGAAGATGTGGTACATATATACAACGGAATATTACTCAGCCATAAAAAGGAACGAAATTGGGTCACTTGTAGAGACGTGGATGGATCTAGAGACTGTCATACAGAGTGAAGTAAGTCAGAAAGAGAAAAACAAATATCGTATATTAACGCATATATGTGGAACCTAGAAAAATGGTACAGATGAACCAGTTTGCAGGGCAGAAATTGAGACACAGATGTAGAGAACAAACATATGGACATCAAGTGGGGAAAGTGGTGGGGGTGGTGGTGTGATGAATTGGGAGATTGGGATTGACATGTATACACTGATGTGTATAAAATGGATGACTAATAAGAACCTGCTGTATAAAAAAATAAATAAAATTCAAAAAAAAAATCTCGATTCCAGGTTGACCAAAAGAAAAAAAGCTGGGATTCCCTGGTGGCACAGTGGTTAAGAATCCGCCTGCCAATGCAGGGGACATGGATTTCATCCCTGGTCCGGGAAGATCCCACATGCCGCGGAGCAACTAAGCCCATGCACCGCAATTAGTGAGCCTGTGCTCTAGAGCCCACGAGCCACAACTACTGAGCCCGCGTGCCACAACTAATGAAGCCCGCGCACCTAGAGCCCGTGCTCTGCAACAAGAGAAGCCACAGCAATGAGAAGCCCGCGCACCGCAACGAAGAGTAGCTCCTGCTCGCTGCAACTAGAGAAAGCCCGTGTGCAGTAATGAAGACCCAACTCAGCCAAAACTAAATTAATTAATTAATTTTTTAAAAAGTTAGTAACATATCCATCAATGTTTGCAGATTGCAGCTACTTATTCAGAAGAAAAAACAAAGATGTCTGATGATAGGAGGAAGAGTGAGGCCTTGGACCTCAGTGAGGGAGCAGCAACAGTAGTGTAGAAGCCAAGCCCAGCACAGACTGATGAGTCGCCTTTGTTATTTTTTAAAAGGCTATTTTCACTTAATGTTCAGAGCCATTCAAAAGGACCAATGTAACTTTTAGTATTTGTCATGGAGTAAACCAGAAATGACAAAGTTGCTGAAACTTTATGGGAACAAGCCAGAGAATTCAAAGTAGCCCACACAAAATCCTTCCTCAGTAACATCCTAGGAACCTTAAAAGGGATGAGGAGCAGGTGCTGTATGAAATCCATGCCTCGCCACCTGGGCCCTGATCTGCAGGAGGCGGATCTGTGGCCCCCACTTCCTCTTTCTCCTGCAGCTTAACAGGGGCCATTTAATGGCATCTCAACCAGAGAATTTTATGTCAGTTTATGTCATTTATGTCATTTTTCATTTGAAGAACCGTTAAAGGTACGGTGAGAGAAGGCTGAAAATAACTGGCTTGCAAGTGATTTTCATTTTTGTTGTTGTTTTGGGATTTTTTTGGCCACGCCATGCCGCGCAGCATGTGGAATCTTAGTTCCCCCACTAAGGATCGAACCCGCAACCCCTGCATTGGAAGCATGGAGTCTTTTTTTTTTTAACATCTTTATTGGAGTATAATTGCTTTACAATGGTGTGTTAGTTTCTGCTATATAACAAAGTGAATCAGCTATACATATACATATATCCCCATATCTCCTCCCTCTTGCATCTCCCTCCCACCCTCCCTATCCCACCCCTCTAGGTGGTCAAAAAGCACAGAGCTGATCTCCCTGTGCTATGCGGCTGCTTCCCACTAGCTATCTGTTTTACATTTGGTGATATATATAAGTCCATGCCACTCTCTCACTTTGTCCCAGCTTATCCTTCCCCGTCCCCATGTCCTCAAGTCCATTCTCTACATCTGCGTCTTTATTCCTGTCCTGCCCCTAGGTTCTTCAGAACCTTTTTTTTTTTTTTAGATTCCATTTATATGTGTTAGCATACAGTATTTGTTTTCTCTTTCTGACTTACTTCACTCTGTATGACAGACCCTAGGTCCAACCACCTCACTACAAATAACTCAATTTCGTTTCTTTTTATGGCTGAGTAATATTCCATTGTATATATGTGCCACATCTTCTTTATCCACATTCATCTGTTGATGGACACTTAGGTTGGGAAGCACGGAGTCTTAACCACTGGACAGCGAGGGAAGCCTCTCGCAAGTGATTTTGGATCATGGGGGAATTTTCATTTTCTGTGCAAACCGTATAAAACTTAGTGGTCTCTACTACCGCTGTTACAGCTAAAGTCCACCGAAACAATCAACAGGTTTCTTTGTATTTATTTATTTTTGGCTGCATAGGGTCTTCATTGCTGTGCGCAGGCTTTCTCTAGTTGCGGCAACCAGGGGCTACTCTCCGTTGTGTTGCGTGGGCTTCTCAGTGTGGTGGCTTCTCTCGTTGCGGAGCACAGGCTCTAGGCACACAGGCTTCGGTAGTTGTGGCGCACGGGCTCAGTAGTTGTTGCACATGGGCTCAGTAGTTGTGGCGCACGGGCTTAGTTGCTCTGCAGCATGTGGGATCTTCCCGGACCAGGGCTCAAACCTGTGTCCCCTGCATTGGCAGGCAGATTCTTAACCACTGCGCCAACAGGGAAGTCCCTTCTTTGTACTTTTTAAGGCACCCAACTGAACAAAATATTAATGGCAGAGGTCTTCACCTAAAAACCCAAAGGTTGTCAGGGAAAAAAAAATCATCTCCTGGATTCAAAATGAAGGCTTCTCCTCATCACAAGTTAAAAACAACAACAAAAAAACTATATTTAAAGTAATAACATCAACCATTACAATAATAATTACAACAAACAAACTTTGAGTATCTACCATGTGTCAAAACTGGAAATTCAGACATGGATAAACCAGAATAAGGCTATTTGGCAGAAAGGACATCTGATGACCACCGTAGACATCCTAGATTAATCACAATGTTTAGTCCTGGGACACCACCCACACCAACCAGCAGATCTGACCACATTGTTAGCTGATACATGGCCAAGGGATATATAAACCCAGCTTCATATCTAAGCCTTGGGAATACAAAAAAAAAAAAAAAGGGTAAATCTGCTAGGGAAATAAAGTCACTAAAAATGTAGCAGAAATGCTTTTGTCTCCTTTTATAATCAACTGTTTTGAACAGCCTGTTACAGATTCCTTCCTTTTTTTTTCTTTTCTTTTATTTATTTTTTTCTTTTTTTTGCGGTACGCGGGCCTCTCACTGTCGCGGCCTCTCCCGCTGCGGGGCACAGGCTCCGGACGCACAGGCCCAGCGGCCATGGCTTACGGGCCCAGCCGCTCCACAGCACGTGGGATCCTCCCGGACCGGGGCATGAACCCGTGTCCCCTGCATCGGCAGGCGGACTCTCAACCACTGCGCCACCAGGGAAGCTCCTTCCTTTTTTTAAAATAAATAATTGAAGACTGATCAAAGAATCAAGTTCTTTGCCACAAGGCTCATATGGAAACCCAGAAAAAAATACTATTTTTAAAAAGATTACCATCTACAGCAAACTTGAGATTTTAGTGTTCTTACAGATAAGTGTGATCCAGAATGTGATTAACTAAATGAACAGCATACTTTCATTAATTATTAATCATCACACGGTGTTACTTACCTTATTTTCAGTCTAATTTTGTTCACAACTTCATCGATGTTTGCCAGAGACTACAATAAAGAAGGAAAGGTGCCAGCTGTTATTTCACTTCCTGGAATTCCTCTTTCCAGAGAAATGATGAACTGTAATGGCTATTTATGACATCTCAAAGAAACTAATCATACGGTATGATACAATTTTCACTTAAAAAAATATACATATAGGGAATTCCCTGGCGGTCCAGTGGTTAGGACTCCACGCTTCCACAGCAGGGGCATGGGTTCAATCCCTGGTCGGGGAACTAAGATCCCGCAAGCCTTGCAATGCAGCCGGGGTGGGAGGGCGGAGGAAGTATAGCCGGTAGTTGGCAACAACTGCAAAATTCAGCCTGGAATCTATCTTTCATAAATAAAGTTTATTGGAAAACAGCCATGTCCATTCGTTTACATATTATCGACAGCTGCCTTTGAGCTACGAAGACAGAACTGAGTAGCTGCAACAGAGACTGAATAATCCATAAAGCCTAAAATTGCTATCTAGACCTTTACAGGAAATTTCCTGAGCCCTGGTATATAGGATCGTGACAAACTCGTACAACAAAATCCTCATAGCAACAAAAATGAATGAATGATTACAACAGACAACAACATGGATGAACCTTACTAACATGATGTTGCGTGCGCACACACACACATATACACAAACCAGACACAAGAGCATATACTGTGTGATTGCATTTATAGTATTTCAAACGTGAGTGAAACGTTCTCCTGCGTTAGAAGTCAGGATAGTGGTTAACTCTGGGTGGGCAGTGACTGGGGGGGCAAGAAGGGGCTTCTTTATTAATGTTTTATTTCTTGGTCTGGGTGGTGGTTACCTGGCTTCACTCATTTGGTGAAAATTCATCAAGTTGTACATTTAGGATCTGTACACTCCTCCACATTATGTTAAACGTCAATAAATAAATACCTCTGTTTTTTATTTCGTGTCTAGGTCCATTAGAAAAAAGCCTGGAAGGATAAACACTATTACTTTGAGTCTATATTAGTAGCTGTAACCTATGAAATCAGTAGCAGTAGTTGTAATCTATGAAGAAGAGGGATTTTAAGTTTTTCTTCTTTTTGCCTATGAGTATTTTCTAATTGCTCTATATTGACAATGCACTGCTATTGCAATTATAATACAGTTATTTCTATTTTTAAGACAATGACAATAAAAACAAATGGACTAGTACCAATTTAGTGAGCTGAAAACATGAGGAAAGGGTGCCCCCTAATGGAATAGAGATGGTACAATTTTATAGCACCATTTTAACTGAAGTTTTCAAAATATAATTTTGTAAGTCCTCTTTCCCTCTCTCCCGATAGATATTTTACCTCAGAAGGAATTGGGGGTGATGCAGGAATTGTGCTTATAAATTGCTAGCGGCAACCTGTGCTGGCAGGAAGAGGCAGGAACCTTCCAGGCACAGGTCTGATAAGAGAACCAGGTCACACATAAAACAAGATGAAGTCTTGCCATTTACGACAAGATGGATGGACCTTGAGGGTATCAAGTGAAATAAATCAGACGGAGAAGCACAAATACGGTATGATTTCACTCATATGTGAAATATAGAAAACAAATAAACAAACAAATAAACAAAATAAATGAACAAGGGCTTCCCTGGTGGTGCAGTGGTTAAGAATCCACCTGCCAATGCAGGGGACACGGGTTCGAGTCCTGGTCTGGGAAGATCCCACATGCCACGGAGCAACTAAGCCCCTGTGCCACAGCGACAATGCAACTACTGCAATGTCCATGAGGTATATAGATGGATTTTGCCCAAGATTTAGCAATAGCTGAAAGAAATTATAAATCATGCCCTTACTTTCTATTACCTTTTAATTAAGGTCCATGAGAATCTGGGTTGGAAAATGGTATAAATCTGGGGTTGGGGAAATAAAGGTACCCCTGTGTCATAAATTTCCTGAATTACCTGAGAAACTTCACTATACATCACCATGGATGTCGGGACATAATTAGACAAGACATATAAGTGAATCTGTGGAACAACAAATGTCTTATGCTACCTTCAGTAGTTTAAAAACAAAAACCCACAAAAACTTATCAGGAAGAAGGGAGAACCGGGTGGTTCCCTATATACATAATTTTCAAATCTAACAATTTGTTGTGGTGAGTTAGCTGTCTTGATAGGCTGGGGTAAATTAAATCTTTTCGTGGCTAAAACTGCTATCTTTATACCATTGCTTCCAAATTTCTATCTCCAGCTAATTCCTAGAATTCATATTTCATAGAAAATGATGAGCTCTTAGGAATCCCCTGGCGGTCCAGTGGTTAGGACTTGGCGCTTTCACTGCCAAGGGCCCCTGTTCAATCCCTGGCCGGGGACTAAGATCCTGCAAGCTGTACATGGTGCAGCCAAAAAAGAAAAAGATGAGTTCTAAAGGCTATCTGTGAAATCTCAGAAAAGACAATCACACAGTATGATACCATTTTTTCCAAATTTATTTTAAAAATCAGCATGTCCATCAGAAAAAGTTTGGAAGGATATATGCCAAAATATTAACAGTTATGGCAATGATGGGCTCCAGACTCAAATATCCAACTATGTATTTCTACCTGGATGGCCCAAATATGTTCAAAACTGAGCTCACCTTTACACCCTAATTCTACCTTCTTACCACTAAAACTGGCTCTTCCTCCTTACTCCCAGTACAGGATAAAGGGGCCAACACCACCCACAGTCTGCTGGGCTAGAAATCAAAGTTCTGAAATTTACATCTTGAAATAGGAATAAAAGTAGCTTTCTAACTCCAGGCTTATCCTGCCTACCTCATTCCCATTTTTCCCCTATTACATTAGGAAAATCCTGTCTACTTCCCAATTTACTACAGAAAATTGGGGGTTGGGGGGCAACAGGACAGACGCTTTCAACCTAAGGGTATGATTTCTAATAATATGCTCACTATACAGAGAATTCCACACTAACACAACAACAGTATTTGGTATTAGCTAACCCTCCCCCCCCAAAAAAGAAAGCTGGTTACAACGGAGTCTAACTTGAATTTAACTCTCACTTGCTTATCAAGGTCCCTTAGATTATGTAGTATAACACATAATACATCATTAATATTCAGGATGAGCCAGAAGCCACTGCAAGAAGAAAACTCTATACTTACTTGCTCTGTTGGGAACAGGGTGTTGATATACTCCACAGCATTGAAATCTGCTCGATCTAGAGGATCCTGGCTTGGAAATACCTACATAAAGATAGAGAATTAAAAATCACCTATCTTTCTGCCTTGCTTTATGTATTATTTCTTTCCTCCCTATTGGTTGGTAAGTCTTTGGAAGGCAAAGACCATAGCTTTTTTTCATTTTACGAGGCTTAACAACAACAGACGCGCAATAAAATATCTAGTAAAGTAAATCTGTAATTTTCACATCTTAGTAAAACTAACAGAATGTGCAACAGTGAAAAGTTCCAGATATCCACGAAATCCCAAGGACAAGGTAAAATAAGTGGGCATTGTACACTATCAGATTAAGCCAGCGGATGACATGGTTGTATTAAGGGAATCTTGATAACAGACTTATTATACACCATGTCTCAGTGATGTCTCAGCAGTAGAATTCACTATGCATCAAAGCGATTATTATACTCAGCGTCAGGAAGTGGAGAACTGTCCATCTCTTTTACAGAAGAAAGCAAGCCACCTTCTGAGAAATATAGCTAACTCCCTTCAGATGTTGCAATTTGAAGAACATGTATCAAGGTGGGTTGCAAAGCAGTTAAGTGATCCCCTGGGTACTAGATTTCACCAGCTCAAGGCAGTTATTCTGGGAAGCAAATTCTTTTTTGAGGTCTTCTTATTGGAGAAACCTGTGCTAGACTTCAATCTTACCAAGAAATAGGAAAAACTGTGCTCTTCTAAAACCCTTGTCAAACGATAACTGACTGCATTATTTGTTTCTTCTATTGGAGCCCACTAGGTCCAAAGGGAATGAAATGTATGTCTCTGGGAATTCCCTGGCAGTCCAGTGGTTAGGACTCGTGCTCTCACTGCGCGCAGCCCAGGTTCAATCCCTGGTAGGGGAACTAAGATCCCACAAGCCCTGAGGCAAGGCCAAACAAACAAACAAAAAACAAATGAAGAAAGAAACATATGTCTCTTTCTGGCAGATGGAGGTGGGTGGAAAGCAGTGTGACTTGAACACCAAAACTTTTGCCTAATGGCCTGGCATCCTCAGGATCTGCCAAATGTGCTGTGAATGAGTAATCCAACCACTCCAAGGAAAACACACCTAAAAATCTATAAATGGGACAATACAAACAAATAACTTAGTACACTGGCAGACCCATAGTAAGTATTAATGGTCAATAAATATTAACTATCAGTAATAGAAGTAGTAATGTTTAACTTCAAAAAACTTCCCAGTGGTCATTAAGTATGGCTCACCACTCCTTTTCCTAAATCCCCTACACCAACTTCTTTAAGGGAGATTTTTCTCCCTTCATCAGGAGCGATACCCTGTACAAGGGTCTAAATTGCTATTTCTAATATCATCACTCTTAAAAACTCCATACGCTTGAAAAGAGAATTTAGTCACCTAAAGAATTCCTGCAGGGAAGAGAAGCCACCTGGGAATATTCTTCAACCTAACCCAAATTAATCAGCAGCAGGAATTCTCAACTAAGTATGGTAAAGGGTTTTTTGTTTTTTGCTTTTAACCTTTGCCCCTCTGCTTTGCGATATGCTTCAAAAATAGAGGTTACCTCCTCCCCTCAATTCCGCGTCACTCACAAGGGGCTAGATGGAGAATCCGGAACACTGCGACACCAGCCTGATAAATGAATGAACAGCCCCGCAACCCCCAAAACCTGAGGTTGCTACCTATGAGGTCCCTTTTTCTAGGTGCATCCTTTCAGGAGACACAGCTCCTTTACCCAAACCCACCAGGACGCCCCACCCTCTAAAGACAATCAAGGCCTAGAAAAGATTCTCTCCCTCCTCTACATTCAGAAACCCCTTCCCACCACCACCTCCCACCAAAACCTTTCCTTGCCCTTCTGCGCCTAGCTCCCACGTCTCCCACGAAGACCGCTTCCCCGGCGTCCTACCCCATGTCCCATCCCCAGAGCTGCCCCAGCCTCCACACTCTCCTCCCGTCGAGGGGCGGAACGCTCACCTGCTCGATGGCGAGCTGCACGTCGGGCGTGAGCTGCAGCACGGCTTCCAGCTCCTCCACGAACTCCAGTTCCTCCTCCTCCATCATCCTGCCGCCCAGCTCCCTCCCGGCGCCCACCCCTACCCCGAGCCGCACGTCCTGCAGCCACCCACGCCCCAGAATAGCAACCCTCCAGCGGCAGCGCTCCAGACAGCCTGGGCTCTGTCACCCAGTCGGGCACTTCCGGGAAGCCAGGCACTTCCGGGATCCGGGGCATTCTGGGATAGCGGAGGACTGACCTCTGGTCCCAAGGAGGAGGTGTTCCTGTCACCTCCCGGAGTCTCCCTGGGCAACCCTGTAGTCCGGCGGCCCCCACCTGCCCTCACCCCTCCTTAAGATGGTGGGGACCCGCTTCACCTCGCCGAAGGCGCCCTCCCCACTTGGGCCCTGGCGCTGGGGAGGACCCGGCCGCTCCGGCAGGACCCCCCAGTGAGGGTGCGCCCCAACACCGTCGCGATCGAATGACAGCAGCTCTCACGGGCCGCGAGGCCGGCGATCCTTCTCAGGGGCCCCTTGCTCAGTGGCAGTAGGTGTCCCCCCAGCCATCGGGGGAGAAATGACCCCAGCTGGTAAGTGGCGATGTTGCCAAGGACAATTTGTAGGATGGGAATTTGTCCACTTGACAAGAGTTAAATTCCCCGTGTGCCAAGCTTCTAGGCAGCATTTTCTGGGGGCGTCCGCACCTTGCTCAGTGGCAGTAGCGGGGGCGCGGAAAAAGATCCAGATTAGGCAGTGACCCGCCCTGGGGAAATGTTGACTTTCTCTGAGACTGAGTAGCTGGAGTCGAAGTCACGGTCCACGAATGATGAGCTGTGTGATCTTGAACAAATTACTACATCGGCCCTGCTTACCCTGCAAGGATGCGGCGAGAGAGAAAAATTAAAATTGCTATGCAAATTTAAGCTAATAATACAGGTAATATGAGTGTGTCTAGCCCTTATGTACCACAAAGGAAAAAGCCAGGTCACCCTGTGGAACCACTTTTCCTCCAGACACAATGAGATAATTGCAGACAAGGGAAGAGTTGTTTTATCAGTTAAACATGGTAAAACTCCATGATGAAGTGTCCCTGGCCCCAATGAGCTTTTTTTTTTTTTTTTAATCAAAATTGTGGTTAAAAAAAGATGGGAGCAATATAATTTCTAACAGTAAAGGAAGGCTTAAAAATATAAATTGGTTACATAATAGAATATTACTGACTCAAAATCATGGTTTTTGAAAATTATTTAATGACATGGGAAAATGTGCATAATATATTTCAGAAAGCAAAAATATACAGCATGGTCCCAGTTTACATGTGTATGTATTTTGTGCCTATAAAAATTATAGCAAGAAATATTACTTTTCTGCAGATGATGGAATGTATTCTTTGCACATTTTCCCAAAATGTCTATGAGCCTGTAGCATTTTTATAATCAGAAATATAAATGCCTTTTTTTTTTTGCGGTACGCTGGCCTCTTACTGTTGTGGCCTCTCCCGTTGCGGAGAACAGGCTCCGGAAGCGCAGGCCTAGCGGCCATGGCTCACGGCCCCAGCCGCTCCGCGGCATGTGGGATCTTCCAGACCCGGGCACCAACCCGAGTCCCCGGCAGGCGGACTCTCAACCACTGCGCCACCAGGGAAGCCCATAAATGCCTTTTTTTTTGTTAAAGGAAATGATAATTTTATCCATCTGTCTTGGATGTTTTTCATTTTTTATATACAGTAAGAAATAATTTATATACAGTAAAATCCACCCATGTTTAGAATGCCGTGAGTTTTAATAAATGCATATAGTCATGTAACCACTGTCACAATCAAATCCTAGGACAGTTCCATCGTCCCCCCCAAATTCTCTCATGCCCCACCTCATCCCCTGGCAACCACTGACCAGATTTCTGTCCCTATAGTTTGACTTTTCCAGAATGTCATATAAATGGGATCATACAATATGTCACCTCTTGAGTCTGGCTTCTTTCACTCAACATAATACATTTGTATATCATCCATGTCGTTGCATGTATCAGTAGTTTATTTCTTCTTGCTGAGTGGTAAATACACTATCTGGATATACCACAGTTTGTTTATCCATTCCCTGGCTGAAGGACATTTGGGTTGTTTCTAGTTTGGGGCAATTATGAATAAAACTGCTATAAACATTGATATGCAGGTTTTTGTGTGAACATAAATTTTCATTTCACTTGGGTAAATACGTAGACGCGGGATTGTTGGGTTGTATAGTAAGTCTGTGTTTATAAGAAACCGGTCAACTGTTTTCCAAAGTGGGCTGTTATCATTTTCGCATTCCTGCCAGCAATGGATCAGCGTTCTGGTTGCTCACAGCACTTATATTTAATGATGATAATAATGGCTCACATTTCCTAGCCCTTCCTATATGCCAGGCACCATGCTAAGTATACATTGTTTCAATCTACATGGCAGTTCTGAGGTTGGTAGTTATTATCATCATCTGCTATTCACAGATGAGAAAATTGGAATGTAGTTAAAAACTAACAAAAAACGTTCCCAAGGTTCCATAACCAACTCTTCCTGCCATTCATTCATTCATTCAATAAATTTATTGAATGAATAAATGAATGTTCCTGCTGGCAATAGGCACTAGGCCAGGTGCTGGGACTTTAGCAACCAACAAAATAGACCAAGTGCCTGCCTCCACGGAACTATTTCCAGGTATGAAAAGGGTATTCATACTTATAAGCAAAGAATTGTGTTAGGTCTAATGAAAGACAAGTAAAGCATACTATGGAAGACGATATTGATAGAGTGCTCTGATTGTATGTGGGGTTCAGGAGAGGCTTCTTTGAGGAAGTGACTTTTAAGCTGAAGCAAAGGGTGGGGTGTGAACAGGAGATGACAGACAAAAGGAACAGTATATGCAAAAGCCACGAAGATAGAAGAAATTGGCCAGGGTGATGGGACTTTCAAAGCCGAGGGGAGAATGGAACAAGAGGCCGAAGAAATTGGCAGTGCCAGATGGTGGAGACTCTTGAAGGTCATTTGAGAGATGGGAAGCCTTTGAAGGATTGTAAGCAGAGGAGTGACAGGACCAGCTTCACCGGGCCTGTCATCAGCCCTAGTCCCCTCATTTTTGTTTTCTCTGCTTCCAAGTGGCCCACAATGTCATGGAGAGTCATGATACCAGGGTGACCATCTCCAATACAAAGTCATGCTGTCCCATTGCCACTGATTGTCCTTTTACAAGTCCCTTGTCAACTCTCATTGCATTCCCCCTGCAACCCAAACCTTTCCCTATGCTGAAGCTCCCAACTCCATTATCCCCCTTCTCCCTATTTCCAGATAAGATAATAATAATGAATATAAGTTTGGGTTTAAGAGAGTTACATGGTACAAAAGTCTAGGAAGATAAAAGAGCAGAGAGATAGGTGGACATCAGGTGAAGAAAACTGCATTAAATAGTAACAGACTAGGGCTTCCCTGGTGGCGCAGTGGTTGAGAGTCCGCCTGCTGATGCAGGGGACACGGGTTCGTGCCCCGGTCCGGGAAGATCCCACATGCTGCGGAGCGGCTGGGCCCGTGAGCCATGGCCGCTGAGCCTGCGCGTCCGGAGCCTGTGCTCTGCAGCGGGAGAGGCCACAACAGTGAGAGGCCTGTGTACTGCAAAAAAAAAAAAAAGTTTTATGTCCTAAATATAATATTGTTCAAGATTCGATAGCTTCCTCCACCCCAATCCCCCTTGGAGATTCGTTGCTTTGAGAGATCACTCCCACAGCCATCTCTAGTTTCCACATCTTTTCTGTCCACACTTGGCTTTCTCTCCTTAGTGTCAGTCACACATTTTCAAATGCCTGTGAAAATCTTCACTTTGCTTATCATCAGTTTCTTTTTCTTTGCCCTCACTGCCCTAGCCTAAGCACATTTATCTGTTGGGTTTAGAGTATAGCATTTGATGGCGAGGCACTCCAGTAGTGCTATCAGTTAGCGCCCGGGGTACTTATACAGAGTTTTACGGGCAGATTTAATCCACTACACCAAATGATAGCAAATGGTTTCAGGGACTAATACAATATAGTGCATTTACATAGTACTTTAATGAACAGTTTAAATGTTTTCATATATGTTATTATTATTATCTTGGCCAGAAGGCTTGTGCGATCCTAGTTTCCTGACCAGGGATTGAACCCAGGCCCCCTGCAGTGGAAGCTCGGAGTCCTAACCACTGAACCACCAGGGAATTACACATATATGTTATTTCTTTTTTAAAAAAAGTTTTTAAATTTTATTTATTTATTTTTGGCTGCATTGGGTCTTTGTTGCTGTGCATGGGCTTTCTCTAGTTGTGGTGAGCGGGGGCTACTCTTCATTGCAGTGCGCAGGCTTCTCACTGCGGTGGCTTCTCTTGTTGCGGAGCACAGGCTCTAGGCTCGTGGCCTTCAGTCGTTGTGGCACGTGGGCTCAGTAGTTGTGGTTTGCTGGCTCTAGAGCGCAGGCTCAGTAGTTGGGGCGCATGGGCTCAGTTGCTCCACGGCATGTGGGATCTTCCCGGACCAGGGCTTGAACCCGTGTCCCCTGCATTGGCAGGCGGATTCTTAACCACTGCGCCACCAGGGAAGTCCTTCATATATGTTATTTCTTAGACTTCTCCATAGTTCTTGACGTAGGTGGGACAGTAGGGTGAGAAGCCAAGGTCAGGCAGCTAAGTGCTGGCCTGCTAAGATGACACCAAAGTCTGTTATGTTCAAGTGTTTTTGCTCTTAATGCCTCTCAAACCTACCTGAGCCAGGTCCTGTTACAGCATTACGTATAAAAATCAAGGCCATTACTTTTCAACAGCTTATGTGACACTTTCACACTTTAAAAAATGATGATTCCTCAAAAGTATGTTAAATGAATGTCATTTCTTTTTTTTTTTTTGGCCACGCTGCACAGCTTGCGGGATCTTAGTTCCACAACCAGGGATTGAGCCCGGGCCCTTGGCAGTGAGAGCGCCGAGTCCTAACCACTGGACCGCCAGGGAAGTCCCTGAATGTCATATTTTTTTACATATTACCTTTCATACAATTTTCAAGGCAGAGTGGTTTATCAGATTTCTAGCTATAGTTTTCAAAACCCTCATACACTTGTACAACATGGGAAAATGTAAAAGTTATTCTTAATTCACCTCACCCCACAGACACAAAACCGACACACGCCCATACACACTTCTCTCCCCACACTGTTAGTCTGGTGTTCCCCTTCCAAACCTTTCTTTGCGTGATTATGTAGCAATATACGTACAAGCACATTTATAGTTTTTTTTAAACTGTAATTTACATCTCACTGTACTTATTGTTGTGATTTGTTCTTTCCCCTTTAAATTTCCAGTATGTTCTGGAGATCTTTCTCTGTATTTTGGTCTATCTCTCCTTTCAGAGGCTATGTAGCATTCCATTGTTTGATCATACCATAAAATATTTTGTCAGACGGTCTCCCACTTGACTTACGATAGTTCAATTTACAATTTTTCAACTTTATGATAATGCGAAAGCAATACGCATTCAGTAGAAACCATACTTCGAATTTTGATCTTTTCCCGGGCTAGCAGTGTGCTGGGTGAATACACTCTCTTGCGATGCTGGGCAGGGGCAGCGAGCTGCAGCTCCCTGTCAGCGAGGCAGTCGAGGGTAAACAACTGGTACTCTTACCCATTCTGTTTTTCACTTTCAGTACAGACTCAATAAATTGCATGAGATGTTCAACACTTTATTATAAAATAAGCTTTGTGTTAGATGATTTTGCCCAAATGTAGGCTAATGTATGTGTTCTGAGCACTTTTAATTAAGATGGGCTAGGCTCCGCTATGTTGTTCAGTAGGTTGGGTATATTAAATGCATTGTCAACTTACGGTATTTTCAACTTACCATGAGTTTATCGGGACATAACACCACCATAAGCTGGGGAAGATCTGCATTCCACTACTGGATATTTAGATCATTCCTAATTTTTCTTTGCTATTACAAACAATGCTGAATCCTTGCAATACATATTTATACTTCTTTCAGCACTGAGAAAAGTGTCTATAACCCTCATATCTTTATGTGCACTGGATATTATCAGTCTTGTAAATATTTACTTGCACATAATCTCTAATTCACACAAGCTTTATTATTTATTTATTTATTTGGCTGCGCCGGGTCTTAGTTGCAGCACGCGGGATCGTGGTTGCTGCGTGTGGGATCTTTAGTTGCAGCACATGAACTCTTAGTTGCGGCATGTGGGATCTAGTTCCCTGACGAGGGATCAAACCCAGGCCCCCTGCATTGGGAGTGCAGAGTCTTAGCCACTGGACCACCAGGGAAGTCCCACATAAGCTTTAGAAAGAGCTTATGGAGTCCATTAAACACACGCTGGGATTTTGACTGGAATTGTATTGAATTTAGACATCCATTTGGGGAAAGTTGACATGTTTACAACATTGAATTTTTAGGCCATGCTCTCCATTTATTTAGGTTTTTATGTCTTTCAGTAAACGTCTGTGGCTTTCTTCATATAGGTCTTGCATATTTCTTGTTAGGTCTAAAATTAGTGATTTTATAAATTATAAAAAAATTGTAAATGGTCCTCTTTTTCTATTACCATTTCTAATTGTTATTTGTTGGCTTATAGAAAAGCCATTTATTTTTGTGTGTCAATTTTGTATCTAGCCACCTTACCTCAACTGTCTTATTCTAAATTTCAGTTGATTTTCTTATTTTTTCTTGATAAAGTACCATATTGTTTGAAAAATAGTGATAGTTGTTTCTCTCCCTTTTCAATGTTAAAATCTTTTTTTTTTTTTTTTGCAGTACGCGGGCCTCTCACTGCTGTGGCCTCTCCCATTGCGGAGCACAGGCTCCGGGTGCACAGGCTCAGCGGCCATGGCTCACGGGCCCAGCCGCTCCGCGGCATGTGGGATCCTCCCGGACCGGGTCACGAACCCGTGTCCCCTGCATCGGCAGGCGGACTCTCAACCACCGCGCCTCCAGGGAAGCCCTTAAAATCTTTTTTGAAGGCTAATATGTGTGCTGCTGTATTGGCCAGGACCACAATAGTAGACGTTAAACAGCAGCAGATTGAGTGGACATGGTATTTACTATCTAAACAGGAGAAGAAAACATATAAGGACAAACCAATCAAGCCACAGATACTGCATAAGGAAACAATGGATTTATAACACATAAAAGAAGGAAAGTGGCAGACTCTTGACTACCAAGTGCTCCCTGCTCTTCATCTTACACTAATATTATTTAAAACCTTCCAAATCCTTCTAAGACCTCTGCTAGGCAGCTCCATCATGTTCCCTGGCAACGTGGGAGTTTGCTCTGTCTGCAGAGCAAATGTATTTCAGCCTGGCTCTTACATCAACAGCTCATTCAGTCTTTAGACTGACCATTCATAGTTCATGAGGTCAGTCACAGGCAAGTGTGACACTCAGGTGCCACATAAGCATGCGCTAGGATTCTTGGGGCTGAGGTTCTTTTTTTTTTTTTAACATCTTTATTGGAGTATAATTGCTTTACAATGGTGTGTTAGTTTCTGCTTTATAACAAAGTGAATCAGCTATATGTATACATATATCCCCATATCTCTTCCCTCTTGCGTCTCCCTCCCACCCTCCCTGTCCCACCCCTCTAGGTGGTCACAAAACACCGAGCTGATCTCCCTGTGCTATGCAGCTGCTTCCCACTAGCTATCTATTTTACGTTTGGTAGTGTATATATGTCCATGCCACTCTCTCACTTTGTCCCAGCTTACCGTTCCCCCTCCCCATATCCTCAAGTCCGTTCTCTTATTCCCGCCTTGCCCCTAGGTTCTTCATGACCTTTTTTTCTTTTTTTTAGATTCCATATATATGTGTTGGCATACGGTATTTGTTTTTCTCTTTCTGACTTACTTCACTCTGTATGACAGTCTCTAGGTCGATCCACCTCACTACAAATAACGCAGTTCTGTTACTTTTTATGTCTGAGTAATATTTCATTGCAGCTGTATTTACAATAGCTAGGACATGGAAGCAACCTAAGTGTCCATCAACAGATGAATGGATAAAGAAGATGTGGCATGTATATACAATGGGGCTGCGGTTCTTGTTGCTATATATAATGAAGATTCCTTCCCAAAATAGACTTTTAAGTCTCTGTAACTAATCAACTCTCTCTGCATTGTTCTTTTTGTTTTTAATGAAGTATAGTTAACTTATAATGTGTTAATTTCTGCTATACAACAGTGATTCAGTTATACATATATATACATTATTTTTTATATTTTGTTCCATTATGGTTTATCCAGGATATTGAATATAGTTCCTTGTGCTATACAGTAGGACTTTGTTATCCATTCTATATAAAATAGTTTGCCTCTGCTAATCCCAGAGTCCCAATCCATCCCTCCCCCAGTCCCCCTCCTCCCTGGCAACCACAAGTCTGTTCTATGTCTGTGAGTCTCTTTTGTAGATAAGTTCATTTGTGTCATATTTTTATTTTATTTATTTATTTTTAATTAATTTATTTTTGGCTGCATTGGATCTTGGTTGCTGTGTGTGGGCTTTCTCTAATCGTGGCGAGTGGGGGCTACTCTTTGTTACAGTGCGTGGACTTCTCATTGTGGTGGCTTCTCGTTGCAGAACACGGGCTCTAGGCGTGTGGACTTCAGCAGTTGTGGCACATGGGCTCAGTTGTTATGGCTCGTGGGCTCTAGAGCATAGGCTCAGTAGTTGTGGCACACAGGCTTAGTTGCTCTGCGGCATATGGGATCTTCCCGGACCAGGGCTCAAACCCGTGTCCCCTGCATTGGCAGGCAGATTCTTAACCACTGCACCACCAGGGATAGTCCTGTGTCATATTTTAGATTCCACCTGTCAGTGATGTTGTATGGTATTTTCCTTTCTGTTTCTGACTTCACTTAGTATGATAATCTCTACATCCATTCATGTTGCTGCCAATGGCATTATTTCGTTCCTTTTCATGCCTGAGTAGTATTCCACTGTATATACATACCGCATCTTCTTTGTCCATTCACCTGTAGATGAACGTTTAGGTTGTTTCCATGCCTTGGCTATTGCGAATAGTGCTGCTGTGAACATAGGGGTGCACGTATCTTTTTGAATGCTAGTTCTTAGTTTCCAGCATTTAAGTTTTCACCTACAATCTTGCTGAGCTGTAATTAACTCCTGGCGTTGAGATTGACTGTGCATGGCACAAGACACTACAGACTTAGCTTCACAGGAATACTTTTCCTTCATTCATTTCTTAAGTACCAAGCGCCTACATAACCGTAGTTTACTATATAGGTTAATAGAGCTCAGCCTATAAAAAGAAAAAACTAGATACTTAAATAGGAGCTTGGGGTCGCTATAGATATTATGATGCCACCTTAAAAACAGAAACTGAGAGTGCTAGTAAGGATGAGAATCTTAATATTTTTAAGGATAAAGTTACCAGAAAGGATGAAGCCATTGTCTATGTTTGTGTGCCAGGATGTGTCTATGAACAAACCTGCTCTCACCCCAAGAATTCCTTTCAAAACCAGTGAAAACCCACTTTGAAATATAATCTACAATAATTTAAATATCAAATCACTTCTGACTTATTACAAATGAGGTTTGTGAAAATCTTAACATTGAAAATGCTTATGATAAGTGAAATATTAATATTCAAAATTAATTTAAAGGGACTTCCCTGGTGGCGCAGTCGTTAAGAATCCACCTGCCAATGCAGGGGACTTGGGTTTGAGACCTGGTCCGGGAAGACCCCATATGCCACAGAGCAACTAAGCCCGTGCGCCACAACTACTGAGCCTGCGCTCTAGACCCTGCAAGCCACAACTACCGAGCCCACGTGCCACAACTACTGAAGCCCGCGCGCCTAGAGCCCGTGCTCCGCAACAAGAGAAGCCACTGCAATGAGAAGCCTGCACACCACAACAAAGAGTAGCCCCCACTCACCGCAACTAGAGAAAAGCCCAGGAGCAGTGACGAAGACCTAACACAACCAAAAGTAAATAAATAAATAAAATTTAAAAAATTAATTTAAAGCATGATCTCAATGAAATATATAATAAATGCATATTCTACTATATATGTATACATATGGAAGAATTCTATTAAAATGTTAATAATCTGAGAGTAATCTCTCTCAGTGGTGGCATTATTTATGATTATTATTTTCCATATTGCACAGGTTTTACTTTTTAAAGTATTACTTTTATGACCAAAAAACTAAAAAAAAAAAGAAGAAATCATATAAGTTAAAGTAAGCAAAATCAACCTTTTATGGAATTACTTATGAGACATGAAGACACTGAAAATTGTTGACCTGATGATTTAGGAAGGCAGCTGAATTTGTTCACGCCAATTTGCTGGTTCTAACTCATTTCAAAGGTAATTTCCTTAATGGATTAACGTCCTTGAATACTTTTTTTTTTTTTTTGCGGTACGCAGGCTTCTCACTGTTGTGTCCTCTCCCGTTGCGGAGCACAGGCTCCGGACGCGCAGGCTCAGCGGCCATGGCTCACAGGCCCAGCCGCTCCGCGGCATGTGGGATCCTCCCGGACCGGGTCACGAACCCGTGTCCCCTGCATCGGCAGGCGGACTCTCAACCACTGCGCCACCAGGGAAGCCCTTGAATACTTCTTAAGCTTGTAGGACTCACTCTGCTTTTAGTTAGGTGCAGCCATCTGCAAACAAGCAAATTTTTGCATTTATAGCAAAGGAAACGCCTATGTGAAAGGACTTTGAAAAAAACAGAGCAGTACACAAAGGCAAGCACTATATAATCAGCTCTTTGTGTAAATTATGGTTTTTATTGACAGGGATCATTATCACTGTGTACAAAAGCAAAGACTTTCCTGTGGTGTGCAGCTGTGGCCACTGTTTGCAGAAGCCACGTGCTTGGGTGTGACTGCTTCTCGGACTCAGAGTTTGCTATTGCAAATAGTCCAGGATATAACTGAAGAAGCTGCAGTCTGGAAGCTGGCTAAGGCAGGCCTAGGGCATCTTCAACCCAATAGATGTTTATTGAGAAGCTTACCAGCAAGTAACTGTGCTGTGGGGATACCAAGAGAAAGAACAATAATCCGGGCCTCTGCCCTGCATATAGTTTTTTTTTTTTTTTTTGTCTGTGCCAGTGGCATGTGGGATCTTAGTTCCTGGTCCAGGGATCGAACCTGCGCCCCCTGCAGTGGAAGCGTGGAGTCTTAACCACTGGACCGCCAGGGAAATCCCTGCCCTGCATATAGTTTACATGTATTTTTGAAAAGATCTCACCTAATTCTCACAGCCACCCTGTGAGTTAGGTAGAGGGACCCCCATTTACAGGGAAGGGTAGGTAGTTTTCTCCATGTCACACAGCTTCTGAGTAGCAGAGCCAAAACGGGCACTCAGGTCCTCTACTCCTAACCCTGGAGCTGCCATGGCTGCCTCCTGGATGGATAGGCCCCACCTGCCCATCAGGAGCATTCAGTCTGGAGGGGAAACACAAATGCAGGTATCAGTGAAAGGTGTTGATCAGGTGGTGTTACTGAATGCAAAGTACAAGGGGGAAAAAAAGGTAGGAACTAACTTCCTCCTGGCCACACTCTGAGTCCTGAGAGCAAGCTGCCTCCTTGAAATGCTGTCTGGCTTTTGCTGATGGTAGCCTGAAGGGAGTGATGTTCCATTAACGGCCATCACTTTCTTTCTCTTTGTCTGCCTCAGCATGAAGTAGTTGCAATCACCCTGGAACATGAATCAGGAGTCCAGGGTCCTAATTTGAGACTTGCCACTTCGTAGGGTGGCAATTCAGTTTACCATTTGCATCCAAGTCTCCTTATCTATAAAATGAAAATAATATGTTCACCTACCTCACTGGGTTATTTTGAGAACCAAGTGAGATAATACATGTAAAGTGCTTTGAAAAATTATAAAGTTAGGGCTTCCCTGGTGGCGCAGTGGTTAAGAGTCCGCCTGCCGATGCAGGGGACACAGGTTTGTGCCCCGGTCCGGGAGGATCCCACGTGCCGCGGAGCGTCTGGGCCCCGTGAGCCATGGCCGCTGAGCCTGAGCGTCCGGAGCCTGTGCTCCACAACGGGAGAGGTCACAACAGTGAGAGGCCCGCGTACCGCAAAAAAAAAAAAAAAAAATTATATATAAATATAAAATGGTGTTAATAATAGCAGCATCAGAGCCCATAAGCTCCACCCCACACATTTATATTTGTGGGTAAACAATTAGAAACAGTGGTTATTAATCAGCAACCACATTGTGAAAAAGAATTATGTACTCTCGCCTTGCTTATCAAGTTTGAAGGCAGAATAGTCATTAAGCACATTGACCTTGAAGGCAGAAAATACTGAATCCCAACTCTGCTACCAGCAGTGTGACCTTAGCAATATTTTAGTTGCTTTGGGTCTCATTTTGCAGACACACACTCACTCACACAGAGTGAGGACAACAGATTTTTCGCGAGGAACCAATGAGATAACTCATGCAAAATGCTGGATCCGGTACCTGGCACACAGTAAGCACTCAATAAGCATTAGCTTTAAAAAGTATCAAACATTTCTTGAGCGCCTGCAACGTGCCAGGTATAACTTAGGAAACAAAACAAAAAGATTCTGAGGGGTTTTTTTGTTGTTGTTTTTTTGGGGTTTTTTGACCGCGCCAAACGGCATGCAGGATCTTAGTTCCCCAACCAGGGATCGAACCCGGGCCTGGCAGTGAGAGCGCCCAGTCCTAACCACTGGACCGCCAGGGAATTCCCGACATGGTCCTGTTTCAAGGAAAGCGCATACAAATATTAACCAACTTGCTCACTACTCAAATGCAAAGGCAGTTTAGAAAATGAACTTATCAACCTGCCTGGAGAGACAGGTAAATTGAAACCTTCTTGCAGGAGGAAACAGTTGACTCAAGACTTCTGAAGGGTGAGTAGAAGTTTGTGTAAAAAAAAGCTTGATGCTTTTTGACATTATCGTTTGCCCACTTGAAAAGCCAGGGCTCACTTTATGCTTGTTGCCCTTCTGGTGGTTCAGCCTAAACATTCTGGTGACTTCATGAGCATGGTGTTGGAAACTGATTTTACTGGTTATTTTCTATGCATGAAACATCTGTTGTTTTGTTGTCGTTTCATAGACTCCTTAAGAGCTGTACAAACGACTTCTTGCATAGGGGGTAGATTGATCCCCATCACTGAAAAGTATTGGCATCCTTGATGCACGTTGCTGATCCCTTTAAGAAGAGAAGGCAGGGAGGACTTGTGACCACTTGTCCCTCTCTGGAAAAGCTGGAGCCAGAGGTGACTGGGATAAACGGGTAGGGAGTAGAAATTGCAATGCAGAAGGATTTGTTGTTCTGAAGAGAATGGAAGATAGCTGTCCTTTACCCACACGCAAATGTGAATGTACAGAAAGCTTTTTATTTGCCAGATATCTTGCTACCAAATTGAAGTATCTTTCTTATTTCACCAAGGGTGTTACCGGTGAATTTGGGAGTTAGAGATGTTGCCCTAAGTGGAAGAAATATCAGACTTTTCTTTGGGTTTTCTGCTTCCTTAATGTTGCTTCCTAAATCCCTCACCTTAACCACATATACGACGACGTTAAAAGCTGTGTTTACATCGGCTTCTACACCAGCAACTGCCATGTTAGAGAAATTTAATTGACATCTAAAGAAATAATGTTACCTTATGAAAGTCATAGAATCTTAAGAATTTTGAGCTGGAAGAACCAAAGAGAACTTGTAATTCAGCTTTTTCATTTCACAAATAAGGAAACTGACCCAGGGAGGCTGAGCCCAGCTGTTCCAAAGGACTCTTATGGGGCTTTGGTTAGCATTTTGCATGATGGTGATTTGAAGAGACCCACAGTACCTTTCAATTGCTGTAGACATAAATGAATTGTCTTTCCCCCCACATTTGTAAGCTGAGGAAGATACAGACCAAAGTAAAACTCTGGCAAGTCCCAAGAGAAGAGAAGCCGGTAATACTGCAGTTACTGTATTGGTGCCATGTGACTGGGGCTGAGTGAAAATGATTCGATTCCGCCCACCCAAGTTCAGGGCATTTGGCCCGAGAACTCTGAAGTAAGCACAACGCTGTGAACAACAACAACAACAAAACAGTCACCAAGACGGGACAGCATCTTGACCCAAAGCCTAGAAACAGTACCGCAGTACCACGGGAAGTCTGCAGCCGTGAGATTCCACCTCGATGTGTGGCTTGAGAGAGGAACTGCTGGATCGATGCTCCTCTGGAGAAATTTCGGCGGTTGGCAGGACGTGGAAAAGCCATCTCTGGCCGGCAGAACAACCATTTCCTTAAGCCTCCCACTTGGAAGCGAGAGCGCTTCATAGATAAGTCAGGCGAGCAGACGGCCTCAAGCCCACCGCCCTGTCCTTCCTTCGCCTGGAGAGACGCTCACCGCCCTGTTCGCGCCGGGCCACGCCCCTGTCCCGCGGGCTCACCCCACCCTGCTGGTCGGGGTCTAGGCCCGGAGCCTTTTCCTACCTGGCCCTCTCGGGGCCTCCCCCACCTCCCCTCCCTCGCCCGGTGGGCAGGTGCGGGGCAGTTCGTCAGCCAGGCGGGTCCCCGAGGGAGGGGGAGGCGTCAGCGGTGACGGAACAGAAGCCCCGAGAGCCTCGGCGCTTCCTCCACGGCCTCGCCCCGGCGGCGGCCACTCGCGCGCCGCTGGTCGGGGAAGCAACGTCCGCTCACTCGGGGCCCGGCGGGCAGCAGCTCCCGCTGCCGCCTACTCGCCGGCCGGGAAACCAGGGGAAGCCTCGGGGCCCAGGGGCGGTGGCGGCGAGACCCCGCCCCGCCCGGCCAGCCCGCTCCTATCGCGGTCCGCGGCCTGGTCACGCGGGGAGTGGCGCCGCGGGCTCGGGACCAGCGCCCGGCGGCTGCCGGAGTCGCGGCGGGCCGGGGCCGGGGCCGGGGCCTGGGCCGGGGGGCGGAGGGCGGAGGGTAGAAATAGGGGCGGGCAGGCCGCGTCAGTCCCGGAGCCGCGCGCGCGGAGCCGACTGAGCCACGCCGAGGGCGCCGAGCTAGGCGGCCGAGCCCGAGCACCCATGCTGCTGCCGCTGGCCTGGGGCTCGCTCCTCTTCCCGGGGCTCTTCGGGCTCTGCGCCTGGGGGCTGCGGCGCGCGCGGCCCGCCTGGACCCACAACGACTGCGTGCTGATCAGCACCAGGTACGGGGCGAGGCCGCGCCGCCGCCCGACCACGCGTCCCGGCTGCGCCCGCCCAACACCGAGCCCAGGGCGGAAAAGGGGGACGACAGGAAGCGAGGGGGCCGCCTCCCGGGTCCTCGCCCAGTCCACGGCGCGGGCCGGAGCGCTCCGAGGACCCTGTGCAGCCTGCCCCCGGAGGGAGGGAGGGAGGCGGAGGAGGGTGGAGCGGGAGCAGGCTGGAGGGTGGGGGGGCTGCCCACGCTGATGAGGACCGGGAGGGACGTCTCCCCGATGCTGACATCTGCCAGCTGCTTTGGGAGTCGGGAGCGCGGCGGCGGCCCTACCGTTTTCCTCGGCGCCCTGGCGGCCGGGGGAAGTCAGGTTGAAGAGTTCTGGCTTCATGCTGTCCATGGGACTGGACTGAGCACTCTTTCCGTCCCCCCTCCCCCTTTTCTCTTTTCTGTCGCACGTTAGGCTGGTTTCTTCAGTTCAGGCTGTGTTGGCCACCGGGTCTGGGATCATCATCATCCGCTCCTGTAGCCACGTGATCACCGACAGGTAACATCCAATGCCAGGTGAAAGCTACACCGATCACGGCGCTGGGCTTTTTCGAAGCTTCCGCATTTGAGTGGCTCACAGGTCCTAGTTCTTTATCAGCATGTGCCCTCAGGCAGCTGATTAATGGGTGAAACTTGGGCACTATAACTAGTTCCCTCCTCCTCTCCTCACCTTCAGCATCGCCAGCTTAGGAGAAAGTAAACTGAAGAAATGCTAGAGCATGACAGAGCCTGAGTCTGATTTAAGGTGGCGTGTTAGAGGACAGTGTGGTCCAACGATCCAGGTTCTTTATGCGATAGATAAATGTGAAAATTATTCAGAAGTGGAAGTGTGGCTTTTGGTTCTTTTAAATGATCTCCCTGGGGTTCTGCTGTGGAGCATTCATTGGCCAAGATAGGATGTGTGGTTAGCAGAGCCCTGCTACGGAAAGGAACAAATCCACCACCCCTTTCTTTACAAATGCTGCTCTTGTCTTTCCTCTGAAAGATGAAGGTGATGAAGAGTTTTCTGGAGCTTTCAGAAAACTGACTCGAATGGGTGTGAAAGTTCAGTCCACAGGCAGGACAGGAAATGTGCATTCAGTGAAACAAATTATAGCGACCAGGCTGGTCTACTTTGTATAGTATTTAGACCTGGGTAACAGTGCCCCCCCACCCCATTTTAAAGCCATCCTTTCAAAGCCATCCTTTTTTACCTGTCTTCCTAGAATCACCCTTTCCTCCTCACAGTTAAGTTGAAGAGCAATTGTCATATGTGCAGGGAAAGTTAATAGCCTTTCCTAATCCCTTTCTCATGTTTACTCTATTATGTGTCCTGGTTTTCACCTGTTGGGAATGGAATGGGAGGGGAGCCCGAGAGGGGCATCTATCTCACTGTGGCCTGCAAATTTGGTGCCTGGTTCTTATTTGGGATTAACCTTGCCATCAAGATTTTTGTGCTTTTCTTTTGCCTTTTTTTTTTTTTTTTTTTTTTTAGAGAAAACCAGTTATTGGCGATGAATTGTAGATGCTGAGAGAAGATAGGTCAAGTGACTTTGATTGCATACACCAAAGACTAACAGCATTTTCTCAGCTGGGTTCAATTTTTATTTTAATTGAGCATTTCCTGATGGTGCAGCAGGCTCCCTCACTGCCCCCAGTTTGTCAGGTCAAACTTGAAACCTGCCTCCTTTGCAGAGATTAAGCTAAGACAGATGCAGCCCCCATGGCACTTGAGGGCAAGCGGCAGGCAGCTGCTACACATCTCAGGAAGAGATCTGCACACAATTAACTTTCAGTTCTGTAGCACGCTTGTGTTCTCCCCTCAGAAGCCATGTGTCTTAGTGGCTTGAGCATGGTAGCAAATCTAAGTTTGGCTTTTAGGGTCCTCCTTTTGTATATCTTTATGCCTTAGATCCATCCTCTACTTGCAAAATAGAGACAGACACCACCTTCTGTGCCCTCAGCTTACATGGATGCACAAGGATGCCCTAAAGGCACCTAATCATCTGAAAAAAAAAAGCCTTTTGGGGTTCATAGTCTGTACATCCAAATATTTTTCTATTCTATGTCTTTTAATTTTAGGCCTTCATATAGAATGTCTGTAGGTAGGAGGGGGTGTCTATGAATCTTCCCAGATTATCTGTAGGGTGTGATGCAGGGCCAGGGGTTTCATCAGCTCCTTAAAGAGACCCAGATCCCTAGTTGTCAATGTAAGCGCTTCCTTTTTTTTGGCCACACAGCTCACTTACATTTAAATAAGTGCCGAGGACCTGGGTTTGATCCTGGTCTGGGAACTAAGATCCCACAAACTGCGTGGTGTGGCCAAAAATAATAATAGTAACAATTAAAAGTACTCTCATACTTTTAACTTTCTAATCTTCACAATAACTTCATCAGGAAAGTAAGACAAGGATTATTATCTTTTTTTTTTTTTTTAATTATCTTCATTTTATAAAAAAAGTTAAGGTCGGGCTTCCCTGGTGGCGCAGTGGTTGAGAGTCCGCCTGCCGATGCAGGGGACGCGGGTTCGTGCCCCAGTCTGGGAAGATCCCACATGCCGCGGAGTGGCTGGGCCCGTGAGCCATGGCCGCTGAGCCTGTGCGTCCGGAGCCTGTGCTCCGCAACGGGAGAGGCCACAACAGTGAGAGGCCCACGTACCGCAAAAAAAACAAAAACAAAAGTTAAGGTCCAGGCTAGTGCTAGCTAAGATTATAATCCAGATCGCTTGCTGGTAAGTCTTCAGGGAATTCAACTAACAGCCACAATTTCGCATCTTATTGAATTGGTACCGTGTGCAAAATTTTAAAACCCTAGGCTCCATGCAAGGGGAGAGGTCAGTTATATTTCAGATGAGTTTTTAATTGCTCTTCATAGTTGTTTTACTTTGGAATTGCTTCAAGAAAGCGATGGAGACCACAGATGGGCAGTAGAATAAATATTGCATCTTTTTGCCTCATTGGAACTTGGCTAATTAATTTACCTGAATGTATATTAAGTTTGCCATTACTTGTTTGCGTATTTCACTGCTTAGTCATTATTTAGTTTTGCTGTGGTAAGTGTGGAATCATTCAGGAACAGAAATGTGAATGGCACTCTATATTCCCAATGTTGCAGTTCAGTGGACTGGCTCCTTAGGTTAAATGAAGACAAGGTTAAAAATACAGATTTGAGGTCCTGGACACACCATGTTTAGTCTCTGAGGCGTGGAGCCCTTTATAAGCACTGCAGGCGATTCTGATGTTCAGGTAGTTTAAGAACCATAAAACTAAATGGTTTCTTCTACCTAACACATGGGCGCTTGATAAAACTTTGCTGACTTAGTCTAATCCTTCCCAGGATAGTACATAATTTCAATTTAGATTTTTTTTTTCATGTAGATTTTCTGTAGAGTGACTATTTGGGGAACAAAATTTTGGAAATTGTAGAGACTTACCTTCTAATCTGCTCTGGGACAGTGATAAACTGTCATTTTGACTCAGCAAATATTGATTCAACCCCTGTGGACAAGTAAATGGGAACACTGTCTTTTGTCCTAGCTTCTCTTTTGGTATCTGCCTACTGTAAGGTAGTCCTTGAGCTCTGGGCTCATTTCCAGAGATATTTTTCTTGAATGAAACCGGGTTTAGCCATAGTATTGTAAAGAAAGTGGCCAGCGTTACTTCCTGGAAACTCCCTAGAGTGGGGTTGTAAACAGATTCAAGAGTAATGTCCCAACTATTGAGCAACTGAGTAGAGTTAAACTGGAAATACTGGGTTTGGGATTTGGGTCACTTTCCAAACCTGTTTCTTGGTGGGTCTGTTGAATCCCTGGTAGAGGTATCTATCAAAGTCAGCTTATATCACAAAGTACCAGAAAATCCATTACAAATGAGTAGCTAAACCAGACAGATAGTGAGGGCAAGTCACTGAAACACATGGTGCTGAGTGAATCCTTGCTTTCTACCTTTGACACTTAGGAGTTTGCCCTGTAATTTAGAGAAAGTTGTTCACTCTCCTTATTTGTCAGCTTCAGCATGTTCATTGTGAAGTATCTGGAGTAAAAACAGCTGATTAAGTACAAAGCTGATGCAGATGTGTTTAAGAAGAGGCTGGCTGTGAGCCTTCATAACGGATATCCATAATTACTTCTTGGACCATCCATATGCTTTCTTTCAGGCACTGGCTTGCCCGAGAGTATGTCTGGTTTTTGATTCCATACATGATCTATGACTCCTACGCCATGTACCTCTGTGAATGGTACCGAACCAGGGACCAGAGCAGCAAACATCCCCTCACCATTTTTCGAAACTTCCTAAGTAAAAACCGCCTCATGATCACGCACCACGCAGTTATTCTGTTTGTCCTTGTGCCGGTCGCACAGGTAATGGCCTCCCAGGACAGGCACCAGTAGGTTCAGCCACTCATTCCTCCTGTTGAACTGGGTGTCCCAACTGTCAGACTGCCCCCTTTTCTTCCCCTTTCCTGCTGCCCCCACTGCCCTCCTGCCAGCTGCTGCCACAGTGTAGAAAGGAGTTAAATCTGAAATGTCTGTGATCCTCTTCACTGGCAATCCCCCAGCCCTCTGTGATGCCCAAGCATTTGTCAAAGGTTCTGCCTTTAGTTCATACAATAGAAAACACCATAAAAATTGTTTCAAAGAAATGAGAGTAGCTCCATCAACTGGTTATTTGCTCTGATAGCGCCCAGAGAGGGCTGTTTGCATTATTTTGATGTCACAAAAGCACAGACTCTCAAAGCAAATAGCCTCATAATTTCTCCCCAGATCCATTTTCTCCCATTAAAAAAACTCACCCAACAAGGAAGAGAAATGGGAATGCAGAGGGGAGACTAGTAATTCCGAAGTGCCTACCAGGTGACAGGTGCTTGATTTAAAAACCTGTAGCTTGGGGACTTCCCTGGGGGTCCAGTGGTTAGTACTTCACCTTCCAACGCAGGGGGTGCGGGTTCGATCCCTGGTCGGGGAGCTAAGATCCCACATGCCTCACGGCCAAAAAACCAAAACATAAAACAGAAGCAAAATTGTGACAAATTCAATAAAGACTTTTAAAATGGTCCACATTAAAAAAAAAACTTTAAAAAAATTTGTGGCTTTCTAATCATTAGAAATTATTAGAAATAATTAGAAATGATAATTAGAAAACATTAGCCCTATACCATAGAGGAAGAAACTGGGGCTCTATGAGTTTACGTACCTCGCTCGGTGGTACTAAGAGACAGAACTGCCATCCCAATACTGCTTGCTTGCTTTCTATTTTTGGCCGCGCCTTGTGGCTTGTGGGGGATCTTAGTTCCCCAGCCAGGGGTCGAAGCTGGGCCACAGCAGCAAAAGTGCCGAGTCCTAACCACTCGACTGCTAGGGAATTCCCTATACTGCTTTCTTGAAAGGATAAAAGGAGAGGTAGAGTGCATGACATTCTTTAATAAGTCTCTCTTGATTGTGTTGGGGACCCTAACATCAGGCATGGGCCCTGGTGCATATTTCGTGGAACTGAACTGGCTTAAGTGCCTGCCCTTGGCATGACTAAGCTGGATACCCAAAAGTGGGCTGCAGAGTTCCTTTTGGCTGACACTGAAATTCTAGAGAAAGCTCAGTGTGTGATGCAGTTGCCTCTGGACCATGAGGATTCCAAGTGTGAACTGGTCTGCACTGGCCCGTTTAGCACTTCCATTTCCCTGCATGGTTGCTCAGGGTTACCCTTTTCAATAGCCCTAGTTAGAATTTTCCTTCCGGTGGTTCCTTAACCTCCATTACTTATTTCCCTTTTTCCTCTTTTCCTCTGCAGAGGCTTAGGGGAGAGCTTGGGGACTTCTTTGTTGGCTGCATCTTCATGGCAGAACTGAGTACTCCGTTTGTGTCGCTGGGCAGAGTTCTGATTCAGGCACGTATGAAAGGAGTGGCAGAAAGAGTGCCGAGGGAACAGACTCTGCTTCTCCTTGGTAGATTAAGAGGGTTTGGAGAAACTTCTTTAGTGCTACCAATAGTGGGGTAGGAGACCCTTGAACAGACTTAAAGGTCAGTTGGTCTTTCGAGCCAGTGGGATTGAAAAATTGTACATTTGATTCAAATTTGATCCAGTTCTTCATATATATTTATCCTGGTCACAGAGTTTCTCTAACCCACCGTTCCTGTGCTCCTGTCAGCTGGGTGGCTTAGATCAAATTTCACATCACTGTTGGAAACAATATGAGACTCTCTGCATATACAAATACGGCAGTGTTCAATCATCTTTTCTGCAAGTGTCCGAAAAGGAGACGCTTGGCCTGTCCGTTGTGGGACTCAGGCTAGTCATTCCCTGAAAGTGACCCTGTGCTCTCCTTCCCTCTTTTGCAGCTAAAGCAGCAGCACACGCTGCTGTACAAGGTGAACGGAATCCTCACGCTGACCACCTTCTTCTCATGTCGGATCCTCCTTTTCCCCTTCATGTACTGGTCCTACGGCCAGCAGCAGGGACTGAGCCTGCTCCAAGTGCCGTTCCACATTCCTTTCTACTGCAATGTGGCCAACGCCTTCCTCATCGCTCCCCAGATCTACTGGTTCTCTCTGCTGTGCAAGAAGGCAGTCCGGCTCTTTGATGCTCCCCCAGCCAAAAAGGATGGTTAATTGCTCCATGAGCCAGGCAGTGAGGGCGCCTCCTCCACTCAGTATTCCCGTGGACCAAACTGCAGATTGTGCCCTGGGTGGCCTCAGCCTTTTGGGTGTTGATAAGCAGAGGGATTAGCGTTTCTCTAAAGAATATTCCTATCACCTCTCGTTTCTAACCTGCCCCTTTTGCAAAAGCACTTTTTCCTTAGTAACAACTATTGGATCCCGTCAGACCTCCACTGGCAGCAAGGTGGTTTAATGTGAAGCCCAAGGATCCTTCCTTGGGTCTTATCTCAAGGGCTCTGGAGGTAGAAGCATGGGGTGTGGAGATAGGTGGACCAAGGTGACAAGGAACTGGGCACCTGCCTGGTCCTCATATTGGTGGCTCCCCACCTTTCCAGCCACTCAGGGAGTATCCACACATACTGGGCCAGCAGAAGCAAGTGATGACTTGGTTCTTTTCCTGTGATGTTGGCCTGGGAAAATCGTTGTGGGTAGGTAGTTTTTTTATTGTTTACTAGATAACCCGTAGGTCCTTTGCCTCATCCTTTCATCCATGTGCCAACATTGAATTCTCCTGTCTACCGACTTCTGATCAGAAGTCTCACTGGCGGGGTGGGGTAGATGGCAGGGATGGGAACCTGAAGCACCTGAGTAGGTAGGAAGGCCAATAGGTCAGCACCTCTGCAGGCTGACTTGGTTAGACCAACAGTTACAGATACTATTCCCTTTTTAGCATGTCCCTCAAGCCCAGATTTCCCCATATCCACACACACAGGATGCTCTTATTAAAAACTATAGGGGTAAAGTGAAATGATGGCTACCGAGCTATTCACTGGGTAACCCCGCTTTGACACTGTCCTTATCCTATGAAGCAGAACGGACTGCTGTATTCCAAACCATGAGATGTCTCATCTAGACTGCCTCCTGATAAGCCAGAGCTTGTGGTCCAAAGTCTGTTCCTATCTGACTTACTGCCATTTAGCCACAGAAGGCTGGAGAGCAAAAGTGCAAGTCAGCCCTGGCCAAATTATGTTCTGTGGACTGACTCCTTCACCCACCATTTACAGATAGGATCCTCTGGTGCCAACACTAATTGCTCCTGAATGACAAGGATGGGTTTTAGAAACTGCTACCATGAAGTTTTTTCCCAAGCAGTAGTGAAAAACTAGATTTTTAAAAGTGCCTTTTAATTCACTGTTGTCTGTGAACTTTTAAAGTACTGAGTGTGTAACAGTGTATCAAATTTTGACTATTTCAGTCTTTAATGGGTGCCATTTAAAAACATAAAATGCTGTAATTTTTTTACCGTTTTGTTTACTATCCGTATATCTTTATAAATCACCCCTGTGGTGACTAAGTTGCACTAATATTTTCCAACTTATTCTCATTTGTGAAATATATCCACGCCGACTTCTGGTAAGACCTGTCCTGTGACCAACTGGAATGGCTGCTGTGTGCTATTGTTTCTGTTCTGTGTTCTCCGTGTAACTGGCAGGGGTGGGCTGTTGCAGGGGAAGGGTGTGTGTGAATGCCTTCAGCCTCCAGCAGAGCCTAGCTCATACCTCACTCTAACATGTTTCTGTAATTCACGGTGCCAAGAGTACACTGCAGAGTTCTAGAGTTCTAGCCCAGTGGCCACGTAACTTTAGGCCCTTTCTTCTCTTCCCAGGTGAATCCCAACTAGGAGTCAGGAGGGTGGAAACCCAATTGTAGGCCGCAGACAGAGCCAGCCCACTTTAGGTGCGGGGGGAGAGAACTTGAATCCTGCCTCACCGTGATGGGGGTATGGAGCTGTCCTTCCTTGCCTCCCAATTAAACACTTCGCTCACGAGTCCTCATGGTCCTGGAATATATCCTGGGCACGCATTTGCACACACCATTCCCTGCTCCCACATGTTCTTCAAAACCGTGACAACCGGGACTTCCCTGGTGGTGCAGTGGTTAAGACGCCACGCTCCCAGTGCAGGGGGCCAGGGTTCGATCCCTGGCCAAGGAACTAGATCCCAAATGCATGTCGCAACTGAGTTCGCATGCCGCAACTAAAACAGCTGGCGAGTCACGACTAAGGAGCCCATGAGCCACAACTAAGGAGCCCACTTGCCACACTAAGACCTGATAGATAGATAAATAAAACAAACAGAAAAACCAAACAACCAACCCACCCATGACAACCCACCCCAGGCAGAAGATAATTACACCCATCCTTTAAACACGTCTCTGTGGTGATTACCAGACAGTATCAGCACAGCCCCTTTGAGATCCACTGAATGGACAGCGTTAACACTGTGGGGCAGAAGTCCTCGATTCAGAAGAGACCTGTTTTCCTGAGGTCACTGACCTCCCTCCCACCCACCCCACATTTCATGTTCTTGGTCCAACCCTCTCCTTTTACACTGGTTGCAGGCCTTGTGCGCACACAAATCACATGGCCAATTGGTAGCAGAAAAGAGTCCCTTTCCTAGTTCCTGCCCTTTCCAAGATACGGCGAAATGACTCTTAAAGAGACTCTCAGTGCAACAGAACACACGTACCTTGTAGTCAGTCCACCTGGGTGGGTTCACCTTTAGACTTATTTGCCAGATTCTAGGGTGGAGAAGCCCAGTGATGAACACGCGCCTCCCAGCTTGACTTGATCTTCACGACTGGCTGCGCCCAATTTCAGCGTGTACTGATGAGCCTAGACTATTGATAAGAAAGTCTCAAAAGAGGCAAGATAAAACTCAAAAGAGAATTTTATTACAATCTGTATGTTACAAATACCTAAGAAACTATTTTCTTTACAATGTCGTCAGATTTTTGGGCTTGTGTAAAATTTCACATAACCGAAAAATTTGTGTTTTTCAGCTGTAGCCCCCGTAGACCTGGCCAGGTTGAGGCCCAGCTGTTTTCTGACCCACGAAGGTCAGAAGTTGCTGATCTTCTGCAGGAGGGTTTGGCGCCGCTCCTCGGGGCTAATGTTCTCGGCGATGGACTTTAAGAAGTGCTGCTCGTTTACTTTCTGGAGCAAGGAGCTGACAGAAGGGTTGGTCTTGCTCAGGGTTTCGTAGCAGGTGAGGATCTCCAAGGCCAAAACATACAGTGGTTCACACACCTCCTGGTGGAGCATGGCCATGATGTGCAGAACGTGACAGAACACCTGGGTGTAAAAAAACAGGGTTTCCTGGGTCAGGTCCTGCTCTTGTCCTTGGGCCCAAGGGCCAACTGACTGTATCAACCGAACAGAGTCCAGGAGGTTGGTCAGGCTGTTGCAGAGGAGCTTGACCACATGGCTCCAGCCTTCCACAGGGAGCCAGTTATGGCAACTCTGGCTGCAGAGAAACTGGAAAGCTCTCAGCAAGAGTACGGAGAGTTGGAGCTCCTGGGCAAAGGGCTTCAGGTTGAGCAGAGGGACAAACTGAATATACTCCAGGCTGTAGGGGACATGCAGGAGCTGCTTCTCCAACAGTCTCCTGGTCAGCTGGTGAAGGCACTGCCACTCCTGGGGGCTGCACCACGGCATGACCTGCACCAGGGCCACCAGGAAGCCCTTGCTGAACAACCTGACCTCCTCAGGGTTGCCCACATCCACCACCAGCAGGGCGAGCATCTGCTCAGAGATGCTGCTGGAGATGCAGGAGCACTCCATCCAGGCCAGGAGGCCTGTGCCGGGCCCATACCTGGGGCGGGCCTGGCAGGTCCACTTGTCCTCAGAAAGCTTGCAGATCTCAAAGAGCGTGGCTGGTACCTCACACTTGAAGTGGCCCTCAAAGAAGCTCTTCAGTCTCAGGCCCACAGTCCAGTCCAGCTGCTCCAGCTTCCCGTGGAGCCAGGACAGGGACTTGACCCAGGTGTCCGGGGAGAAGGTCTCGGCGTTAGCCGACACCACCTCACAGAGGAGCTCCAGGATGTGGATCACCAGGTCCTTCCCGTCCAGGGGGAGGCAGCGCTTCTCCTTGGTGAGCTGCCAGTATCTGCTGAAGCCATTCAGGAGCTGGCACAGGCTGAAGATGAGTGGGAACGGAGAGCAGGTCTGCAGCCAGTATTCCTCTAGACATGTGTTTGCTTCCAGAGTCTGGATGAAGATCCTCAGACTGAGGTCCACCTCTTTGACGTCGAGCATCAGGAAAGGCAGGACGAATTCCTTTAGCACCTCATCTGGCTTGAGAAGAGCAGCAACTGGAATCCCTTGGGGCTTCACAGGATTCACCAGGCATCTCAGGAACTCCAGAAACTGCTTCTCTTCCCTGGGTGTAGAGAACTTCGTCCAGACTGTTTCTTTGAGGCAGGACACCACGATCGTCGTGGAGGGATTTGGACCCTGCTCTTCCGCGAACCTGAGGGCGGGGAAGGCGGTGAGAATCTGAGCCAGGAACCTGTGGGTGCCAAGGTTGACCACGGCCATGCTGCACACTTTCTTCACCGTGATCTCCGGGTGCAGAATGACTAGGCGGGCCACAGAAGCGATGGCATTAGCCAAGCCCTGTTCAGAAGCGCTCTGCGTGAGCTGGTTAAAAGTCGTGTTGAGGTCTTCCTGAAACCCCTCCAAGTGACCCAACAACTTCTCAGAGAGGCCCTTGCGCCCCCAGGAGAGCAGGACGCCCGAGAGGACTTTATTTTTATCTGGCAGTGAGAGGTGTGCATGACACTCCAGGATCAAGTCGATGACCTGTTTGATCTGGGGTCTGGGGACAGCCCCGTCTGCCGCGCTGACGTCCACCACTGCTTCCAGCAGCTCTAACACCAGGCTGGGCTCCTGGAAGAGAGCCCGGCTGCTGGCCAGGCAGGCCAGCCACTCATCCGAGAAGGCCCACTTCCTCTCAGAAGCGAAAATGTAGCACATTTCCATGTGCCGGTCCAACTTCTGCTCGATGATGGCCATGGCGATGGAGGCAGTGATGTCCTTCTCAAAGCCCTTGTTCTTCAGCACCCTGTTCGTGTCCTTCAGGAAGTCACCCACGCACTCCGCCAGCTCAGAGGCCACCTGCCTCTCTTCCTTGGACAGGCTAGCGGTGTCCAGGTAGAGCTTCAGGTTCTGGCCGAAGGAGGTCAGGCTGTCGCACAGCCGGTAGCTGCTGTAGCTCGTCCCCTGGCTGCCACCGAGCGTGGCCCGCAGCTCCTCCCGCCACTCCCGCAGCAGGCTGCGCAGGAACTCGAAGCCCACGAGGATCGTCTCGCTCGGCAGCCTGGCCAGTGAGGTCAGGCTGATGTCCCGCTCTGCCTCCTTCACCTTCTCTGCCAGTGCCTGCTGGTGATATGGGTTCTGGGTGTCCGTGTTCCACACGGAGATCACCGTGGCCAGTTTGTCTAGGTACACAGTGGCAGACACTTCCTGGGGGTTGTCCTCCATCAGTGCAAACACGGTCAGCATGTCAGCCAAGTTGGCCAAGGCGCAACACTTCATCCCGGGGCACAGGATCCTATCCTGGATTTGCTTCAGCCCAGTGAGCAGCATGCCCAGCAGGGGCATGGTAGGACACACATCCGGGTCGGACTTAAACCTCTTTGGAGGGTGGGAGAACTCATCTGAAGAGGACAGGTACTTATGGGCCATTGTCCGGAACTGGGAGAGCAGGGGGTCCTGCTGATTGCCCTTGTGCTTCATCATTTCCCACCAAACGTCGAGGAAGAAGGCCACATCCTTCGAAGAAGTGTCGATAGTCATGTGCTCCAAAAAGCGCTCTAGTTCTGCATGGCAGACAGTAGTGGGCAAGGCCATCAGGAGCTGGATAAAGAGTCCGGAAGCTTCCAGGGACTTAAGCAGCTCAAAGAGGACCGTGTGGTTGATGGTGGGGATCATGTTGCCCACGGAGAAGAACACATCTTCCTGCCACAGGGTTTCAGTGTCAGAAGGCGTGACAGGGTAGGGCTGCAGAGCCTTGGCCCAGATGATAATCAGAGCTTTCTTCTTCCAGGCGAAGGGCTGGGAGCAGGCCGTGGCAGAGGAGATCTCCCTCAGAGCCTCCACAATCGGCCGCCCGACATGCTCCCAGTCAGACTTGGTCAATTCTGCCAGTGTTTTGGGGCGGAACAGCTGCTCGGCCAGCAAGAAGCCCCCATGCAGAACAGTCATTTCTTCACAGATATTCAAAGGTCCTGCACAGACAGAAGTCCAATAGGATAGAATGTGGTGAAAAATTTTCAGAACAGCAAGCAGAGGTTAGAGGGAGAGGCAGCAGTTGGTCAGCAGGCTGTCATTATTAGGGTTAGAGATGAAAAGGGTTCTGAACGAAATCAGTGGGAGAGGGGGAAGAAGGGATGGTTCTAGGACCCGCTGCAAAGCTGAAGTCAAAGGATTAACCTGAGGAATAAAAAAGGACTCCCAAGCTCTCTAGCCTGGACCTGGGAAGACAACGGGCACTACTGCAAACAGGGAACACGAGAGATGTGCTTGGAAGGAACACTGATACGTCTTGGTCATTTGGAGTTTGAGGTAGAACATTAAGGTAGAAACGTCCTCCAGCAATGGAAACACAGGGCTGAAGCTCAGGAGGCAAGTCAACCTTGAAATGTGACTCAGGAAGGAGCCTGCCCAGAGGCAAGGCCCTCCAGCAAAGGATGGGCCAGCAGAAGATTTGGGGAAGAAGGGCTGGCTGAGAGAGAGAAAGAGAGAGCGCGCAAGGACAGTACCAAACTACAGCGGCCACCAAGTACTTACTGCAGGACTTGACAACTGAGCTTCTAAGTACCGATACAGACTAGGAAGGGCGTGGACCAGGACTGTCTGCACAGCAGCACTCAGACAAGCCCTGCTTCTCTTTTTTCTCTTAAAGCCTTGTCTTGGAAACAGATTTCAAACGTTCTGCTTTTTGGGGAAACAGTTCAATTCCCACAGCTCTTTCCATCAAAGAGAATAAGCTACTAATGGTCCTGGTTCTCTGGTAGAAGCCAAGAAGTAGATAGAAAAAAATACTGTACTAGATTCAGAAAAGTCCTTCTTCAGTGAGCCCTGAGTTGACACAGACTTAGCAAGGAAGGCATCTTGGGATGTTTAATTAGACATGGGTTTAACTCCTAGCTCAGCCATTTAAAAGTGGTGTGGGCTTCCCTGGTGGCGCAGTGGTTGACAGTCCACCTGCTGATGCAGGGGACACGGGTTCGTGCCCCAGTCCGGGAAGATCCCACATGCTGCGGAGCGGCTGGGCCCGTGAGCCATGGCCACTGAGCCTGCGCATCCGGAGCCTGTGCTCCGCAACGGGAGAGGCCACAACAGTTAGAGGCCCGCGTACCGGGGTGGGATGGGGGGGGAAGTGGTGTGATCTTGGACAGATTACTTCTCTGAACTTCTGCATATGTGGGGATAATACAGACTTCACATTATGACCCTGAGGATCAAATAATACATACAGTCAAGCCCCTGGCATTGGGTCCACACCCACTGTTGGCTCCCAATCCCATCTTCCAGGGCTGTTGAGGGTTAGGTAAGATATATACAATTAAGAATCAGGCTACAGGGCTTCCCTGGTGGCGCAGTGGTTGAGAGTCTGCCTGCTGATGCAGGGGACACGGGTTCGTGCCCCGGTCCGGGAGGATCCCACGTGCCACAGAGCGGCTAGGCCCGTGAGCCATGGCCGCTGAGCCTGCACGTCCGGAGCCTGTGCTCTGCAACGGGAAAGGCCACAACAGTGAGAGGCCCGCGTACTACAAAATAGAATCAGGCTACAAAGAGCCTAAGTGCTCGATAAACGCTGGTTCTCCCAAACCTTTCCACTGTTGCCAGGACCAGAATCTTGTCCCTATTCTTTGCCTCCTCCAGCTCAGAAACAGGACATGTCTTTCTTAGGTATATTTCCTTTGGGCCAGAAACTAAATCATCGTACAAACATTGCTCACTCTTCAATGTTCCTGACCCCTCTCCCCTTTCCCAGGGCCCCTTCCTCAGTCCCTCAGGCCCTCAAGAACACAGCTTCCCCATTTTCATGGGTCAGGAGACTATCCTGCCCCTTCCATCTGGAACAGCACTCCTATGCAACCCGCTGGTGAAGGCAATCCATCTTGGTGCCCAGTGGCTGAGGCAGACTCCCAGGAAGAGCCAGGTTGCTGAGAGGTCTCCCTGGGGGTTCTGGCCTTTCTTTCTGGTTCAGGCTGCTCTCCCAGGGCCCCCCAAAAGGCTCCCTTCTGACTCTGTAAATTTAATTTTATTGCTCTACCTGCTCAGCTGAGATGTTTGGCCCCTGAGACCCACCTTCCAGAGACGGTAAGTATATACTCATGCCACCTGAAGGAGTAAGTCCCAGAAGCAGTTAATGGCTGGGCGAATCCCAAGTGTTTTATCACGAATGGTTAACTGGCGCTTGTGAGTGCCCGCTCCTTATGTTTAAGCGCTTACTCTGTACCAGGCACTGTGCTAGTTGGTATGTGTATCTTTTCATCGTCAGATCAACATTTTGAGGACCATTCCTGTTTTAGAGATGGAAACATTAAGACTCAAACAATTTGCTCAGGTTGTCGGAACTGCAAAGCAGTGGGCTGGGACAGAGATCACCACAGCTGCAGGGCTCCAAACTCTTCCAACTCTACCTTTCCACCACGGAACAGCTGGCTGGGGACAGGGACCAGAACATTTCTCAACAGCCTACTAATACTGGCACATCTTGGGGAGCCTCACCCCAGCTCTCCCAGAACAGCTCTTGGTCTTATGCCCTTAAGAGCACATCCAGCAGCGGGGGAGGCTGGGCAAGGAGCCACCGATTTATACCAGCTGTCCCCTCCCTTCTCCCAGACCTGGCATCTGGAGAATCAAGACGCACGTTGCCGCCTCGGCTGCTGCAACTCGTGCCCACAACTGCTGGTCTGAAGAACGCTAGCCCTGCGCAAGGCACCGGACTCGACACTGTACACACGTGATCTCAGTGAAAACTCCCCCAAACTCTGTGAGGCTGATACGGTATCATCATCCCCGTTTATCCACGAGGACCTCAACGCTTGCTCAAGAACTTAGTAGACGTTCAATAAATGAGATCGTTGGGGATACGGGATTCCCCGGGGCGCCGCCGGAGCCCGGCCTTTTCCAAAGCACGTGCCCGAACCTGTCCACTCTCGCGAACGCTAACTTCACATCCGCTGGCCCCTTCACGTGGAAAGGGGCCTGGAGCCGGCAAGAGGCGAGCGGAAGAGCGGCGGGTAGAGCCCGGCCCCCCGACCTCCGGTCTCCAAGACACCCCCGCCCTCCCAAACCCCTCCCCGGCCCGGAGGTCTCCCTCAGCCCGGGCCCACTCAGCACTGCCTGGTCGCCGGTTGCTCAACGCGGCCCACGCGGGCCCAGAGGAACCGAACACCCACCTAGATCCATGGCGGCGACGCTGACTGCGGCGCGGGTCGCCCCTCCCCCGCCAGGCCGCGAGGGCGGCGCAAGCGTCACGGCACAATAGGCGGTCCCGGGGGGCGGGACAATGGGCGGCGCCTCGGCCCCCGCCCGCAGTCTCAGCTCGGGCTATGCGCGGACCCCGGCATATGTACGCCGCTCCGCGCGCACGCGCGGTCCCACCTAAGCGCCCGCGGTATCGGGGCCGCCAGACCCACAGCTCCCTCTATCGGCCAGAGGCCTCCAACCAGGCAACAGGCAGGTACCCGCGCCTCCATCCCACGGCGTGCCGTCCCCCCTACCCAGGGCCCGGCCCCCAAACGACCGCCCCCTCCCAGCCCAGGCTCCGCTCGGCCGCGCGTCTCTGCAGTTCCCTACTTCCTGGGCCCCAGTCTGTCCTCCCTATAGCTCCGTCCCTGGCCCCGCATTCTCCCGCACCCAGTAATCCCCGGATTCCTCACACCCCCGCCACAGTTCACCCTCACTGAATGCCCCTACCCAGGCTGCCCACTAACCCGCATGGACTCACCACTCCCTGAGAGGCTTCCTCCCCCGCAGCGGGTCTCTTCCCATCAACTCTTACCATAAATTTCAGTGGCCGACGGGGAGTCCTCCTGGAAACTCTCCGACTCACAAGGACATTGTGGGACAGGTGAGATGGGCAGAAAGTCATACTAAGGAGCACTAAATGTCCCTGGCTTTGCTAATTCCATTCAGACGTCAGACACACATGGATTTCATACTAACTTTACAGGCTAACCTAGGAAAACTCCACAACACAGCCATTCTAAATCTCTCTGGATTTAAATTCAAGAGATATTTGAACTTCAACTTAATATGCTAGGACCACAACCCCTCAAGTCGAAAAATAAAATGACTACTCTGAAAACACAACTCTGGAGAAACTGAGGAACTTCCCAACTTCATCTGTTTAAAAACACCAGCTTGGGCAAAACTATCTTTAAACCTTGTTTTGTAGCTGATTATACCATTCCCAGAGATGGGAAAGTAGTAACTTTTGGTTTAAAATTACTAGCTGCCCTGTGCAGAGGTAAACTTTTGGATTGCTTGATAAAAGGCCAAAGTGGTACAGTAAATGGTTTTAGGATGAATAAAATATTGAAGACTGCAACAAAGGAAAAATGACAGGCAATGAGAGAAATAAAAGGAGGCTGATATCATGAAGCTAAAATGTCCCAGGTAGATAAACAGCATTCAGTTCTCTCATGCATAGCTGTACATTTAAGAGAAAAAATTGGGGGTATGTTACAACATAAGATAAACAGATAAAGAGGAATCTGGCATGTGTTTAGTACTTACATAAACCACTTATTTTACTATAACAAACTTAGAAGGCCACATCAGGGACTTCCCTGGCAGTCCAGTGGTTAAGACTCCACCTTGCAATGCAGGGGGTGCGTGTTTGATCCCCGGTCAGGGAACTAAGATCCCACATGCCGTGCAGCGCAGCCAAAAAAAAAGAAAGGCCACATCACAACAGCCTAATACACTGGGAGAAGTAGTTTCTTTTCAGGAGAACAGTATTACCAGAGATAAACATCAAGAATTAATAATCTAATTATTAATTAATTAAAAAATCTGAGAATTAACAAATCATAGTCTAAAGAAGACAGAGGCATTTACTTGATTATTCAAAATTCATATAATAATTTCCCCATGCATAGGAAAAAAAAAAGTGAACCAACTGTCGACAGGAGGAACATAGCTTGATTTGCTTTGAAACTCAAAATTGCTTCCCTAAGATAGAGAATTTAAGTGGAATGAAAAGTGCTGTGGAGCTGGGAAATAATTTTTTCCTCTCAGTGAAGGTTAAGATAGCCCTATCAGAAGGTGAGCTGAAACTCACTCTGAAATTTCCATACCCTACCCTGCCAGCAAGGGAGAACAGCAGAGGCTATGATTTACAAGTAATTTCATGTATATTGTACAGGAACAGATATCTTCTGAGTCAATCATTTCCAATCTCATCAGTTTTTTCCCTATAGTTTGAACCTGGCAACCACTTTAAATAATGAGTCTTACAGGTTGGTTGTAACAGCTTGATTTCAGAAGCATAATTTCAAAAAACATTTCATAATAACTATGCCCAACTTAATTCTATTTCCAGTGATTAAAACTGATTTGTTCTGCAGAATCAAATAGAAAACAAGAAAATATTAAAAAAAAGTTTTTCATGCTGAAGAAATCATTTAATTCATCACTAAGAAATCTAACATGGTCTCTTCTTATGAGGATTAAAAGAAAAAAATATACATATAGAGAGAGAGGGAGAGAGAGAAACTAGCACAGAGCCAGGCGTGTAGCAACATAATACATTAGATCCTTTTGTCTCTTTTCTCTGGCTACTCAAAAATTTAAAGCAAAAAATGTGGGAACGTTAACCAAGTCTTTTGGTTCAAGGCACAAAATTTCTTTAAAAGTTTTTATTGGTCAAGGCCTGCCAGAGTTAAGACATTAGAACAGCATACTGTCACCAGGTACTGGAAGTACTCCTGCTGTAAGCAATTGATTTGGGTTTATTTGTTCTCATTAAATCTACATACTTATCAAAATTCCCTCCATTCCCAACCAAAGGTCCTGTTCAATACAGCTGTCCCAGGCTGCAGAAGAATTGATTACTAATGTAATACAGTTACACAAAAAATGTACCCTTCCAGGGATGGCACAGATGACAGCAAGAGCTCTCCTCTAAATGGACTGATAATGATAGGATCTTCTCTCTAAAATGTATCAGAGCTCTCAAAGATAAAAATACACAAATCTTCACCACCCAGCCTCTCTGCCCACACAGGAAACCACCACGTTGTGAGAACATTTGTCACATAATGCACACATCAGGCCTCACAGGTGTTCGACAGGAATCACTAATGCTTGTTCCACGTGATGTCTTCCGTTAACCTGAAGCCTTTGGTTTATTTTGTGCAGCAAACCATTCATCACTTTTATCTTTTGCCATTGCCTATAGAAACAGAATTGGAATATTTATTTATTCTCAATCCATAAAATAAAACACATAGTCTACTTCATACCTCACTGCACTGCCCACAATCAAGAAATTAACAATTAAAAGATGTTCAGGGACTTCTATGGTGGCACAGTGGTTAAGAATCCGCCTGCTAACGCAGGGAACATGGGTTCGAGCCCTGGCCCGGGAAGATCCCACACGCCGCGGAGCAAATAAGCCCATGCCCTACAACTACTGAGCCTGCCCTCTAGAGCCTACGTGCCACAACTACTAAAGCCTACGTGCCTAGAGTCTGTGCTCTGCAACAGGAGAAGCCACCGCAATGAGAAGCCCACGCACCGCAACGAAGAGTAGCCCCCGCTCACTGCAACTAGAGAAAGCCCGGGCACAGCAACAAAGACCCAACGCAGCCAAAAAATTAATTAATTAATTAACTAAAAAAAGAAGAAAAAATGTTCATTCAGTATAGAGTCTTGTGTTTACTTTGACAGAGGATGCTGATGGGTATCAAGCAATCGCTTGTTAGTTCTCATTTTGCAGAGTAAAGGGCAGAGCCTGCAGCCGGAAAGTGCGGCTGATGCTGCCTGGAGAGCAGGCCAAGCACACCCCGCTGTGGGCTCTTTGGAACAGAAAGTGCTGTCATTCTCAGAGTCTGGGTGGGCTCTCAAGAATCTTTAGTGCTCAGGAGACTCAGTCTAATGATGAGACCAAATGTGAAAAGCTATTTTGACGTCTTAGCAATGAGCCTGGAATGATTTCCTTTTTCCACGCCTCCTCCCACACCATTCCGCTGATGTTGGTACTGTTTGGTTTGGAACCTCTTAATTAAAAAAGAAGTCTTGTTAATAACAATATGTTTTGGTTCCACCAGAGTCCTTTTATCCTACCATTCCATGAGGTTGAGGTCATAGAAAGGGGCTTGTGGGCAGGGAGGGCAGGGGAGCCCAGCTTAAAACTGAAGTCTCTTTTTTAAAAATTTTATTTATTTATTTACTTATTTAGGCTGCTCTGGGTCTTCATTGCTGCGCAGGGGCTTTCTCTAGTTGTGGTGAGCGGGGGCTACTCTTCTTTGCGGTGCGCCGGCTTCTCATTGCGGAGCACGAGCTCTAAGCGCATGGGCTCAGCAGTTGTGGCTTGCGGGCTGCAGAGTGCAGGCTCAGTAGTTGTAGTGCATGGGCTTAGTTGCTCCCCGGCACGTGGGATCTTCCCGGACCCAGGGCTCGAACGTGTGTCCCCTGCACTGGCAGGTGGATTCTTAACCACTGAGCCACCCAGAGAAGCCCCTAAACCGTTTTTTAAATTACTGGATTGATGCTTTAGAGAGCTAGTGCTAGCAACAGGGATTGACTGGAAGGTGGGAGGAGGCTTTTGCAGTATTGCAGGTGAAAATGAGAGCTTTTTCAAAAGGGAAGTAGATAGACAAAGGATTTCAGAGGTAGAACTCACTCACTCAAAATGGATTAAAGACCTAAATGTAAGGCCAGACACTATAAAACTCTTAGAAGAAAACACAGGCAGAACACTCTATGACATGAATCACAGCAAGATCCTTTTTGACCCACCTCCTAGAGAAATGGAAATAAAAACAAAAATAAACAAATGGGACCTAATGAAACTTAAAAGCTTTTTCAAGGCAAAGGAAACCATAAACAAGATGAAAAGACAACCCTCAGAATGGGAGAAAATATTTGCAAACAAAGCAATGGACAAAGGATTACTCTCCAAAATATACAAGCAGTTCATGCAGCTCAATATCAAAAAAACAAACAACCCAATCCAAAAATGGGCAGAAGACCTAAATAGACATTTCTCCAAAGAAGATATACAGATTGCCAACAAACACATGAAAGGATGCTCAACATCACTAATCATTAGAGAAATGCAAATCAAAACTGCAATGAGATATCATCTCACACCAGTCAGAATGGCCATCATCAAAAAATCTACAAACAATAAATGCTGGAGAGGGTGTGGAGAAAAGGGAACCCTCTTGCACTGTTGGTGGGAATGTAAATTGATACAGCCACTATGGAGAACAGTATGGAGGTTCCTTAAAAAACTAAAAATAGAACTACCATATGAGCCAGTAATCCCACTACTGGGCATATACCCTGAGAAAACCATAACTCAAAAAGAGTCATGTACCACAATGTTCATTGCAGCTCTATTTACAATAGTCAGGACATGGAAGCAAGCTAAGTGTCCATCAACAGATGAATGGATAAAGAAGATGTGGCACATATATACAATGGAATATTACTCAGCCATAAAAAGAAATGAAATTGAGTTATCTGTAGTGAGGTGGATGGACCTACAGACTGTCATACAGAGTGAAGTAAGTCAGAAAGAGAAAAACAAATACTGTATGCTAACACATATATATGGATTCTAAAAAAAAGGGTTCTGAAGAACCTAGGGGCAGGACAGGAATAAAGATGCAGACATAGAGAATCGACTTGAGGACATGGGGAGGGGGAAGGGTAAGCTGGGACAAAGTGAGAGAGTGGCATGGCATATATACACTACCAAATGTAAAACAGATAGCTAGTGGGAAGCAGCCACATAGCGCAGGGAGATCAGCTCGGTGCTTTGTGTCCACCTAGAGGGGTGGGAGGGAGATGCGAGAGGGAGAAGATATGGGATATATGTAAAGCAATTATACTCCAATAAAGATGTTAAAAAAAAAAAAGAATCCACCTGCCAATGCAGGGGACACGGGTTGGATCCCAGGTCCGGGAAGATCCCACATGCCGTGGAGCAATTAAACCCGTGCACCACAACTAATGAGCCCATGTGACTAGAGCCCATGCTCCACAGCAAGAGAAGCCACAGCAATGAGAAGCCTGCACAGAGCCCACGAGCCACAACTACGGAGCCCACACGCCTAGAACCCATGCTCCGCAACAAGAGAAGCCACTGTGATGAGAAGCCCACGCACCGCAATGAAGACCAAACGCAATGAAATAAATAAATAAGAGGTTGATATAAGGAGGCAATATAACACTGTGTTAACTGTAAAAAAAAAAAAAAAAAAAAAGGATATATTTTTTAAGTGTGATTATATCAATATTGTATATATGAAAATTCCTTAATTTTTGCTTTTTTTAAAACTTATTTTTATTGGAGTATGGTTCCTTTACAATGTTGTAATTTTCACTTTTCAAATCATCTTAAAATGTGTAAAATACTTAAGTATTTAGGGCTGAAATGCCATGATGTCTGAAATTTGCCTTAAAATTCTCCAACAAATATCCCCACTGCCGAAAAAACAAGTGGGGTGGAAAGGAATGATGAAAAATTATGGCAGAGTTGACTGGTGACAGTCACATAGGGATTTTGTACTCTTTTGTGTATATATGGAATTTTAAATCATGAAATATTAAAAATAAAATCTGTTACAGAAAGAAACGGACAAAAGACAACACACAAATGTTGGTGAGGATGCAGAGCAGCTGGAACTCTTCTATACATACATGGCCAATAGTGTAAAGCGGTTCAATCACTTTGGACAACTGTTTGGCAGTTTCTTAGAAAGTAAAAGCAATTCCCCTCCCAGGTATTTACCCAAGAGAAATGAAACACATGTCCATAAGAAGAGTTACGTGAGAATGTTCAGAGCAGTCTTCCTTAAAATAGATAAAAATCTGGAAAAAACTTCAATGTCCACCATTGGAAGAATGGATAAGCAAATTGTTATATTCATAAAATTGAATACCACTCAGCAAAGAAAAAAGAATTCTGGCATGTACAATTACACTGAGGAATCTCAAAAATGTTACATTGACTGAAAGAAGCCATTCCATCTATATGAAGTCCAAGGACAGACAAAATTCATATGACAGAATTCAGAACAGTAGTTGCTGCTGAGAGGAGGGGTTGGGACCTAGAAATGGGCACAACAGAACTTGCTATAACAATGAAAATACTCTATATTTTGAGTAGTGGTTATACGAGTATATGTAACTGTCAAAACTCATCAAAGTGGACACTAAACTTTCTGTACACTTTAATTCTATGTATATTTTACCGCAGTAACAACAATGAAAAATGCTCATTTAGAGCTTAGTGGGGAGTGGGAACTAGAAGTTAGGAAGTTGAGAATGGATGATGGCTGAAGCTCTGCGCAGAGATGACCAGAGTAACAGGTAACTTCTACTCAGAGAAGAGAAAGAATGTACAATGAGAGAGTAAAAGACAGCCAAGATGGGACCGTGGGCAAAATCATTTCAGGATCAGTCACAGAAAAAGATGCCTGTGGCTGAGGGGAAGCTGTCAGAGAGATAGGAAGATGGCAGGATCCCCAACATCAAGGGAGAAGAGAGCTCAAAAGAGGAGGAAGTTGGGGACTTCCCTAGTGACGCAGTGGATAAGACTCCGTGCTCCAAATGCAGGGGGCCCAGGTTCGATTCCTGATCAAGGAACTAGATCCCACACGCATGCCACAACTAAGGAGCCCACGTACTGCAACTAAGCAGCCCACAGGCCACAACGCAACTAAGGAGCCTGCGAGCCACAACTAAGGATACCGCCTGCTGCAACTAAGACCCGCACAACCAAATAAAAGTAAGTAAATAAATATTTTAAAATAAAAAAAGAGGAGGAAGTTGGTCAGTGATATGAAAGAGCAGGAAGAACAATCTAGCCAATTTGTCAACTAAGAGGTTGCCTGAGATTCTATTTTCCTTTATGGTAAAATTTGTAAACGCTATATTTTTTGTACATTTCCAGCTTTAATGAACAACAATTGAGTGTCCGTTATTATGTCAGCAGTTTGCCAAGCTCTATAAACAACACAACAATCCTATGAGGTGGATAATCTTATTTCCTCAAATTTTTGGATAAGAAACTACAGTTTAGAGACTTGAAGTAAATTTCTTAAGGTCAGTCACATAGATCCTAAGCGACAGAACCAGGACAGATTGATTCATTCCTTTCAGCAGCAGCAGCAGCAGAGTATTCACTGAGTTCCAGCTACATATGAGGTATGTGCTAGAAGCTGGGGTACAACACTGCATGCTGCTAAAAGATCGTGTTTGATGAGGATAGAAAAACAGTCACTGGATTTGGCAAGAGGAGGTCACCGATGATGTCAATGCGAGCGTCTCACTGCGTGACAGGAGCCAATGCAGAACAGAGTGAAGTGTGAATGGGAGGTAAGAAGTAGAAACGGCGTGTAGGGAGAGTTTTAAAACAAATCTGGAGAAGGGATATGGGGTCAATAAAAGATTTTTAGAAGATACTAGAGTTAGTTTGTATGCTTATGAGAACAATTTGCTAGGAAGGAAGAGAACGATGCTGTAGAGTGGAGAAGAGATGACCAAGGGGCTAAGGTAGTGAGAAGGGGTGGCGTCGGGGCACTTCCGATCACCGAGCAGAACAGTGATGTATTTAGCAGCAGTGGTTCTCCAAGGCAGCCCGAGGTGGAGGGAAGGCACACATACTGCACCCAGATAAGAGTCACATAGGTGGCAATGAAGTTGACACAAGCCTCTGGCTCAAAAAGTCACCTCAAAAGGACACGGTTCTGAAAGTAAGAACTGGCCCTGATGCTTGGGTCCTTCTTCATACACACTTAACAGCACCCCCTTGAGCTGAAGGTGAGATAAATTTAGAAAAGAGACTCACGTCATCCAATAATTTGCTTCCCTCTGGATCCATCTTAGAGAGCTCTCGAAATGCTTCATCCCCCACAAAGCAAATTTCATGTCCATCCTACACCAAAAGAGAGAAAAGAAATTTGGCAAAAAGACACCTCAGAAGAAAGCCCTGCTGCAGCCTGTCCTGCTCCTAGGGAATACTTACAGGGTCGGCCAAAATGATAACTCGCACTGTTGCTTTCCCTGGAGTGTCCAGACTCACCAGGGGAGTCAGAATCTTCTGGTTCTCCCTTTTCATCAAATCTTCTAAGTCTGACAACTTGAGGAAAACAAAAAAGCAAAGTGAGCAAGGGGTCCCACACCACTCTTGGGCTGTGGTCCTCGAAAGCCCCAGAGGAATCTCAGATCAACCAGAAAACTCTGGCGCCACTTGTTTGATTTTATATCTCAGCTGCTCGAGACAACTGCTGAACTTGATACCAAAGCCACAATCAACATGAACCTAGAGAAGGGAGGGTCAAGTTTCCTAGCTGTTTGAACTAGCTAGTCACAGAGTTTAAACAAAAGACCTGGTACCAAACATTACCTCTTTCTGGGGGCAAGAAAAGGCAATTCGTCCAAAAGCTGTTGCATGAACAACTGCCCCTTGGATGCCCTGTAGCTCCAGCTTACACTGAAAAGACATGAGAAAGCGGGTTTATTTTTCGGAACAGGTTACGTGGTAAAAGAAAAAAATTCAAACAGGGCTAAAGGAATAAAGTAAATTCTCAGTCTCCCTCTTACTCTCACCCCAGAGGCAACCAGTCAGCAGGCATCCACAGGCATATAGCCTTTTTTCTTTTTTACACAAATGGTAGCATAATTTATGCACCATTCTGTCCCTTGTTTTCCTCCAATTAATGTTACCATCTCAGCACATAGAGACTCGCCTCATTCTTTTTGATGGCTGCTTACTAATCCTTTCTATGGATGAACCATAAATGGTTGAACTATTGCTTGAATCCACAGGGCATTTAGGTTATTTCTTATATTTTGCTATTACAAACAATGCCGCAGCAGATAACCTTGTACATACTTCTTTGTGCACGTGTAGGATAAGTACGTTTGTAAAATAAATTCCTAGGAGTAGACCTTCTGGCTTAAAGTAAAAGGACTAAATCATGCTCAAATGCTAAGTTATTAAGAGAAAAAGAAAAAAAGATTATCATTACAGCATTAAATCTTGCCTACATCTCTTCTGACTCAGCAAATCCACTCCTGAAAGGACACATTCCCCCAATATAAACAAAGGTAATATCTGGGTGGTGAGCTTACCAGCAATTTTAATTTTCTTCTGTCCTAAATATTGAATTACTATGAAGAAACTATGAGAATAACCTTCATGTTAACTTTATTTATAAGCCAAACTCATAGTAACAGATTATTTCTCTCCAAGATTGCTCACCTGGTTATCAGCATAGCCCAGCAAAGCCCTCTGCTTCTTTTCATCTTTTTCATAAATTTTCATTCCCAGTAGATTAGACCAGTAGTTCAAGGACTTCTGAAGATCAGACACTGCTAGAGTTACTTTTAATACAGGATCTGTAGGGTAACGAAACAGCAGGAATGAACAGGGCAGTGCAAAGGAATGGAACGGAAGGACCCAAACAGGCTCAAGTATATATAAGAATTTAGTTTATAAGAAAGGGATTTTAAGTCAGTGTGAAAGGGCAGATTATTCAATAAAGATAAACGGCATTAAGATAACTGGCTTCTGCGGAGCAACTAAGCCCATGCACCACAACTACTGAGCCTACGTGCCACAACTACTGAAGCCTGCATGCCTAAAGCCCGTGCTCCGCAACAAGAGAAGCCACCACAATGAGAAGCCCGTGCACCGCAATGAAGAGCAGCCCCCGCTCACCGCAACTAGAGAAAGCCCACGCACAGCAACAAAGACCCAACGCAGCCAAAAATAAATAAATAATTAAAAAAAAACAAAACATAACTGACTTCTTATTTGGTGGGAAGAAGCTACACCTTTAAACTAAATGGCAAAATACATTCCTAATGAGTTAAAGGATTGTTTAAAGACTGAAACCGTGAAAATACTAGAAATGGGTGATTATTTAAACAATTTTGGGGTGGAGAAAGACTTTTTTTTATAAATAAGATTTTTAAAATATTTATTTTATCTATCAATTTATTTTGGCTGCGTTGGGTATTTGTTGCTGTGTGCAGGCTTTCTCTAGCTGTGGTGAGCGGGGGCTACTCTTTGTTGCGGTGCACGGGCTTCTCACTGCGGTGGCTTCTCCTGTTGTGGAGCACGGGCTCTAGGTATGAGGGCTTCAGTAGCTGTGGCGCACAGGCTCAGTAGCTGTGGCTCGCGGGCTCTAGAGCACAGGCTCAGTAGTTGTGGCGCATGGGCTTAGTTGCTCCGCGGCATGTGGGATCTTCCCAGACCAGGACTCGACCCTGTGTCCCCTGCATTGGCAGGTGGATTCTTAACCACTGTGCCACCAGGGAAGCCCAGAAAGATCTAATCTGACACTAAAGATAGAAAAACCATGAAGAAAAAAATGTGCTAGGTTAATTACATGAAATGGAAAACCCCTAGACGACAATCAAAAAAAAGGATTACTATCAAAATTAAAGAATAAAACAAAGTAGGAAACATTTTTTTAACAACATATATGACAAAAAGTCCTTAATATTTAAATCACCTTTAAACATCATAAGGAAAAGATGCACGTCCTGGAAAAATAAGCAAAAGGCACGAAGCAGTAATCCACAAAAGGAGGAACTGGAACAGTCAATGAACATATGAATGCATGTTTGACCTCACAAAGAAATTAGAATTCAAATAAGGGGCTTCCCTGGTGGCGCAGTGGTTGAGAATCCGCCTGCCAATGCAGGGAAAATGGGTTCGAGCCCTGGTCTGGGAAGACCCCACATGCCGCGGAGCAACTAGGCCTGTGAGCCACAACTACTGAGCCTGCGCGTCTGGAACCTGTGCTCTGCAACAAGAGAGGCCACGACAGTGAGAGGCCCGCGCACCGTGATGAAGAGTGGCCCCCACTCGCCACAACTAGAGAAAGCTCTCGCACAGAAACGAAGATCCAACACGCCAAAAATAAATAAATAAATAGAATTCAAATAAAACATTTTGTTATCTAATTAGCAAATAATTTTAAAAGTTCACAGTGTTAACTGTTATAGTACAGGGGGAAAAAACCACAATCATGTAATAATGGCAGAGTGTAAATTAGTACGTTTCTGAGCAACAATTTGACAAAATGTATTTAAAAACCCTCCACTGCTTTTGAAAGAGCAATCCCATTTTCAGCAATTAAAGAAGTGACTGCGGATGTATGAAGGCCTTTTGTCACAAAGACATTCATGACAGTGTTGCTCATAACAACGAAACACCAGAGACAACATGAATATCTAACAACAGACAACTGTTTCTCTTCCTACAATGTCACACAATGGAATCCCATATATATTTAATTATATATTTATTTCTTTTGATAAAAGATTGGAAAGATATACTCTAAAATGTTAACAGGGACTACCCTGGTGGTGCAGTGGATAAGACTCTATGCTCCCAATGCAGGGGGCCCGGGTTCGATCCCTGGTCAGGGAACTAGATCCCATATGCATGCTGCAACTAAGACCCAGTGCAACCAAATAAATAAAATAAGTAAAATGTTAACAGTGGTTATCTTTTTTCTTCTTCCTTATTTTTGCATATCTGTGTGTCTAGGGGAAAAAAATCTATTTTTTTTGTAAAAAGAATAAGTTATATTTAAACACTTATCATTATTGGAAACTTTTATAGTGTAAAATGACTTTTTAAATTTACATATTAATTCATTTAAAAATAATATTACATTTTTTTTGTGAAAAACAACTTGTGTTTTCCAAAACAAGCAATGACAAGAACAGCATCGTTTTACGTTTTTGTGAATCTCTTTAAGGTCTGGATTAGTAGAAGATAGCTGGATTCTTACATCTGCTTCTGTACCCTGTCTGTTGCAATATATTGTTTAGTTGAAGCATATGAAGAAACTCCAGCTTCTGAGACATAAGTTGTTTGAGGAGTATCTTAAAAGTCTTTTTGGATAGTCTTTTTAGATATTACACTAAAATTTTTCTTTAAGGAGTTTGTAAAGTGACTTTTTGAAGAGCTGTTCCAAGTCTGTATCTGACTAGGATAAATTCAGTGCATTTTCCTTCAGTTTTCACCGCCTTAGTCCCGTTTTCTAGACAAGCAATACCATGGCTAAAGCAAGGTGTTTCTCACAGGTGCCTCTACCTGGCAGACTGTTTTAGTTTTCCCCATTCACTGAGACATCAACAAATTCCAGGTGATTCAGACCCTGAAGGGAGGTAGGGGCAGGAACAGTCATAGTGGGTGAAACTACACAGGAGTGATTCATTCAAAGAAGTATGGACACCAGGCTAGACTTATAGATTTGACTATATCACCAACCAGAAATTAATGCCCCAAAGGTATTATCATTCCAAAGAACAAAAACATCTTATGATGAATCTAGCGACTGTCATACAGAGTGAAGTAAGTCAGAAAGAGAAAAACAAATATCGTTTATTAACGCATATATGTGGAACCTAGAAAAATGGTACCGGTTTGCAGGGCAGAAATTGAGACACAGATGTAGAGAACAAACGTATGGACTCCAGGGGGGGAAAGTGGCGGGAGGTGGTGGTGGTGTCATGAATTGGGAGATTGGGATTGACATATATACACTAATATGTATAAAATGGATAACTAAAAAGAACCTGCTGTATAAAAAATAAAATTCAAAAAACAAATAGTGACCAGGGCTTCCCTGTGGCGCAGTGATTGAGAGTCCGCCTGCCGATGCAAGGGACGTGGGTTCGTGCCCGATCCGGGAGGATCCCACGTGCCGCAGAGCGGCTGGGCCCGTGAGCCATGGCCGCAGGGCCTGCGCGCCCGGAGCCTGTGTTCTGCAACGGGAGAGGCCGCAGCAGTGAGAGGCCCGCGTACCGCAAAAAAATAAAAAAAATTAAAAATTAAAAAATTAAAAATAGTGACCAAAGAAAAGATTCTATGGGGCTTCCCTGGTGGCGCAGTGGTTGAGAGTCCGCCTGCTGATGCAGGGGACACAGGTTCGTGCCCCGGTCCGGGAAGATCCCACATGCCGCGGAGCGGCTGGGCCCGTGAGCCATGGCCGCTGAGCCTGCCCGTCCGGAGCCTGTGCTCCGCGACGGGAGAGGCCACAACAGTGAGAGGACTGTGTACCGCAAAAAAAAAAAAAAAAAAAAAAAAAGATTCTATGGAAAACTTTTCAAGTTATTTGGAGGTAATCAAGATGATGTCATTAGAAAATATTTGAATTTTAATGTCAATACCCTAAATTGATATCTTTGGAATATAAAAACCAAATCTAGAAAGCAAAGAAAAAAAAACCTTATGATTGTGAGGTCCTGTATTATTTTATGTACTGAAACATCATTAAGACTAGGGAAAAAATGTATAATGGAATGAGTGGCAGGAGTTAAGTTTCAAAGTTAGTATATAAAACACCTATCACCTATCAATAAAAATACTCATAGGAATCCCTTACATTACCAGTGAAGTTCAGAAATACCATCTCTCAGTACGTCCCACAGTACCAGCCTAACCTCCCACACTGGAACATCGCTCTTTCTTTTGCTGAGCTCCAGATGAAAAGCAAGTAGCAGTGGGGACTTCCCTACTGCCTTCCAATGCAGGGGATGAGGGTTCGATCCCTGGTCAAGGAACTAAGATCCTACTTGCTGCGGGGCAACTACAGAGCCTGCCGCGCCCTACAGCCCATGCGCCACAACTAGAGAGAAGCCTGCCTGCCACAACTAAGACCCAACGCAGCCAAATAAATAATAAATAAATATTAAAAAAAAAAAGAAAGAAAAGCAAGTAGCAATAAACACAACTGTCAGGCTCAGTCTGAGGGGCCTTGGGGACTTGAGGCAGACCAGCGGGGAAAGAGAATGTCTTCACCTCAGGTGCACTTAGGGGCCTGTGTTCACTGATTGAATGACAGGCAGAAGTGCCCTTGCTATTCACCAGTATTTTTTTTTCCCTTTTCTTGCTTTTGTTTTTCTCTTGGCAGAGCAGGTAGCAGAATTTGCAGGAATTAAATACATGTGTGACGAGGATGCCTCGTACGTGAAACGTCATGCGGTTTCTCTCCCACTCACTGCGGCAGTCAGAGCGGTGGGCTCCTCACTTCATTCACCCACACTGACCAAGAGCCAGCACTGTAGTCTGGGAAACTGACCTTAGCTGCAAGATACGACTAACCGGTCTAAGGATAATCCTATTTCTCTTGCCTGCCAGCGATTGGTTCAGGAGCAGGCATGGGAATCAATTCTGACCAGGAAGTTGCTGGAAGATTCTGGGAAAGTTTTGCTGTGCTCTTAAAAAAGAGCCACAGGAAGTCAGTTTCTCTTCCTCCTACCAGATGAGAATGTGGAGGCAGGTAGCCCCAACTGCTACTGGCAGCCACCCTACAACCCTGAGAGGGAGAAGCAGACCCTTGAGGACAAGAGGATGCAGAGAGAGAAGATTTGGGTTCTTGATGCCATTGCTGAGCTGCTGAATCAACTAACCCTGAAGTCTTTCCTACCCAGAGAATGCCTGCTCTGTGAACTAAAACATTTTCTTACCGTTCAAGCTACAGTTGGGTACCTAATATCTGCAGCTGGAAGTATCCTAAACAGATACATTACCAGTAGAATAGATAGAACCAGTCCAGAACCCCTACAGTGATGCACTCAAATTCTGATATGAGAATATAATTTCTTAGAGGACAAATAACAACACTGGCTTGGGAAAGATGTGTCATGTCAATATAGAAAGACTCCACAGGAGACAGAAATTGAGCTCCCTCTCTCCTTCCATCAGAAGCCTTTAGACAGAGGGCTTTTGTCAGTGTGGGGATAATTACCTGACTGAGGTGGACTGCGGTTCTGCAAATAGAACTTATATCCTCCTGGGGCTTTGGTTTCAAAAACACCTTCTGCCACTTCACTGAGTGGCCACTCCAGCTTCCTGGCGTTGCTGACAGCCTGGCTAGAAGCGAGTGTGATACCCTATGGCAAACAACAGTATCATCCAAGTGCGTAATCACAACAGATCTTTTATAGAAGGTAATGAAGCAAAACCCCACTGCCTTTACATCAAATCACCTAAGATTTAATTGGCATTCAAAATTTTCTGCTAGTAATTTTGAAGTAGGTTTTGGACATTTTTCTCCCACAAAGATTCTAAACTTTGTGAATTGTAGGACAGAAACACAAATGCTAGAGAAAGTTGATTCATTTAATACCAAAGATAATCTCTCCTCACTTTTGAGATCTGGTCAGAGAAATCTTGATCTTACCCTTGGTTCGCCAGCTACTTATTTAAAATGTTCTCTTTTTAATTTTGCTTTTTAAACCAAAATACATAAACCAACTATCGAGGCATTATTTAAATTAATCAAAATGCCTAAGAATGCGCACTATGCCTTCCGATGTGCCCGGCCTCGTTTCTAGCCTGGACTGCAGATCAGCCTCTCTCTGCCTCCAGTCTTGTCAATCCATCATCCACTCTGCAGCCGGAGTAAACTTTCTGAAACCCACCCTACAGTCTATCTCAAGACGGCAACCCCATGCTGTTGTTCCTCTGCTTAAAACCCTTGATGGCTCTTCATTTCACTCACAGATGGCTTACGATGGCCTGAAAGGGCCAAGACAATCTGACCCATGTCATTTCTGAGCCCCCCTCCTCCCCCTCTCCCCTGGCTCTTTTCCAGCCATGCTGGCCTCCTCACGTTTTCTAAAACGTGCCAGGCGCTGTCTGAGGGCTTTTGCACCGGCTGTTTCCTAGCTGAAATGCTCTTCCCCGAGATATCCACACGGCTAACTCCCTTATCTCCAAGACTTTGCTCAGATGTCACCTCCTCATGGAAACCTGCTCTCAACGCCCCACTTAAAATTAAAAGTGGGGGCTTCCCTGGTGGCGCAGTGGTTGAGAGTCTGCCTGCTGATGCAGGGGACACGGGTTCGTGCCCCGGTCTGGGAAGATCCCACATGCCACGGAGCGGCTGGGCACGTGAGCCATGGCCGCTGAGCCTGCGCGTCCGGAGCCTGTGCTCCGCAATGGGAGAGGCCACAACAGTGAGAGGCCCGCGTACTGCAAAAAAAATAAATAAATAAAACTGGTCATTTGCCCCATACTCCCAACCCCCCTTATCCTGTTCTGTTCTTACCCCATTACAATAATCACCTTTAAAATATTCAATAACATATATTACATTATATTATATTATATTATTTATTCATTCATTGAAATTTATTTTTTTATTTTATTTTATTTTTTGCCGTATGCAGGCCTCTCACTGTTGTGGCCTCTCCCGTTGCGGAGCACAGGCTCCAGACGCGCAGGTTCAGCGGCCATGGCTCACGGGCCCAGCCACTCCATGGCACGTGGGATCCTCCCGGACCGGGCACGAACTCGTGTCCCCTGCATCGGCAGGCGGACTCCCAACCACTGCATCACCAGGGAAGCCTCATTGAAATTTATTATTTGTTGTCTGTCAGGCCCTGGGCCCCCTCCCCTACCAGGCACAGATTTCTGTCTGTTTTGTTCACCGCTTATCCGAAGTTCGTGGAACAGTGCCTGGCACATAGCAGGCACTCAATAATAAATAATTTAATACATAGGTCATTTCACATATTTGTTAACATATGCATAAACTAAACTCCTAGAAGTGAAACTGCAAGGTCAAAGGGTAAAGGCACTAATTATTTTGATACTGCCAAACTTGAGGCTGTACCACTTCACACTCTTATTAGTAATGCACGAGTGTGGCAGTTTTCCCACACCCTTCCTCACAGTGTGTTATCACACCTTTTGATTTCTGCCAATCTGATAGATGACAAATGGCAGCTCGGAAGTTGAACATCTTTTTCAATGTTTAAGAGACTTCCTCTTCTTTTCACTATACAGGGGTTCTTTATACATATGGGAGTTCTATTTAACCTGTTTTTCTTTGTGTTCCATGAACTGAGGAGCAGCACAGAAGGCACCTTTCATCAGGGCTCTCTTACTACCAAAGTCTCCTGGGAAGACCCACAGTAGAGCCACCAAGCTGTTCTCCACCTACATGGCTTCTAGTACCTGCAGGCCCACTGATCAACATTTGACCTGAGCCGATTAAATGTTTATGGCACCAAGATGGTTTTGCTCTTTTTTTTTCTCCCTGATTTAAATTTGGAGAGTAAAGAAAAGAAAGATAAGGAGAAACACAGAGACCCTCATATACACTCAATCACCAAATCCTATGAACTCTACCTCTGACATCTCTCAAATCCATCCTCTCCCTCCCTCCCCCACTACTGCTGCGTTTGTTAGTTATGGAACTGCAGGTTGCTGTGTATCCTGTGTGCTGGTGGCATCACTTCCAGTCCTGCTCCCTGCCAACCCAACCTCCCTGCTCTAGCCACGGATTCTTGTGCATGGCAAATACTGCATCATTCCCCTGCTTAAAAGTGGCTCCACTCTGCTTTCAGAATAAAGTCTGAACGTCCTGATATGATGTGGCCCCTGCTCACTCCTCCAGCCTCAACTCTACTCTCCCTTCTTCACACACTAAGCTCCAGCCAGAGTGAGTCACTCACAGTTCTCTTAGCGCCATGCTCCCTCTCACCTCCAGGCCTGTGCACATGCTGAGGACAGCCATCTCACTCTCCCACCCTGCCCCCCTCACCCTGCTCAGACGTCACTTCTGGGAAGCCGTCCCTGAACTCTCATCTGTCTGAGCACAGGCTGGAAATTCCTCCTGTGTGTTCCCACATTCCCCTGTTCTTATCCCTATCTTAGAACTTATCACACGGTATTCTTGTTGTCTCTTTACCTGTTTCCCCCATCAGACAGGAAACTGCTTAGGCCAGGGAACATACTCTAAATGGTATCCCCAGGACTAACAAGGTACATGGCATAGAGCAAGTCACAATAAATATCTGTTAAATGAATAAATTAGTGAGAGGCATGGAGAGTGAGAAAGAGAAATGTATTAATATGTTATATCTGAGCAGTCCTTTCCATTTACAAAACACTTTTATATATATCTGGTCCTACAAACTTCAATCTAGGTACCATTATTTTAACATGAGTTAACAGGAATAGCGAGATCAAATGAGCAAAATAACATCTAGCATGAGGTAGAGCTGCTCAGTAGATTCTGGGTAAGAATCAGTTACTCCTCTCTTGCTATGTATTTGGGCCCAGTGACATTCCCTCTCGCACACAGTAACTGCTCAGCAAATGACAGACACTATTACTATAACAGGTGCACAATAACTTGAATTCTTGAATGCATTAATGAATGCGGTGCATGCAATGACACCTTCTTTCTATCCTTAAAACCTTCTCAGATTTTTCTCTGACTAGGATTCACTGCAATCACTCACCCCAATCACAACTGTCCACTAGAGAGAAAATATTTCCCTGGATGGTGATGAGGACCTGACGAACCATTGACTCTGGCCCTTCCACCTCCTGAGATTCAGTCATTCCCCCAGGGGAGTCTTGTCTCCTTCAAACCTGTCTCTAAGTCTTGAGCTTGATTCCTAAGTGGTGGGAGAACACATTTCACCCTGAGCCAGCTTGGAGACAGGGGCCCAAGCAGGTTTCTTGGTTTTGTTCTTTTTTAAATAGAAAATATCAAAAAACTAATCACTAAACTGCACCCCAAAGCCATCAATCAGTAGTCGTTATCTACAGCCGTATCAGTGACCTCTCTAAAAGGTACAGCCAAAAATCTGCTAGAACAAAATGATGTTTACCATGAAGTCATTGCCAAGCTTGTAGTTGCCAATGCCGTAATTGTAAGTCAGTTCTGCAACAAAATGATCATCCTCAGGTCCAAATCCCACCATTGTTTTACTCCATTTTCCATCATAAGGCCTAGAAAAATGGAAAAAAAAATGAACCCAGTGACCAGACAAAATCTGCTTCAGGTTGCCCCCAAAGAACTATTGGGACAAAGAGGTGGGCAGTCCCTTCTGGTCCTCCAAGTACCCATAAGGATGAGATGACCTCAGCCGGTGCTAAGAGCAGCTGTGCACAGCGCTCATGGGCCCCATCATCAAAGGCTCAAAAGACCATTTGTCTGGCACTTACTTGAGGGAAAGATTCGTTTACCTTTTCTTTAAAGTAGGGAGCTGAATCCTATAGGGACAGCCGTCCCACCTGACCTTAACTCATTTTTTGCCTACTTGTCAAGCATGCAATTCCCATCAGGCCTTGGAATTTCTCAGCTTGCCATGGTTACTAAGCTTAAGAGATACTCCATAAGACACTGCTTCATCCACAGCATATACTTATTTGTGACCCTGAAGCTGCCTCCCTAATTTATTGCCTCCTTAATTTATTCTACTGCCTTCTACTCGCTTTGAGAAACTGCTTTCTGTTCTTCAGGAGTATTCACAGACTAAAGAAGATTTTAAGAAACAAGGGGTCATACCCATTACAGGCAGCTCTGCAGCCTTCCTCAAATTCCTCATGCCGAAGAATCTGGTAAGGGAATGAGAATTAATGGCAAAGTTGTCCTAGTAGTACACACAGCATATTTAGCACAAACTAAAATGTCAAAACACAGACATTATTATTTGTAAGCTTTCTGTGTAAAACAAACAAAAGATAACGAGCTGTATATCTTTCCCAGGCTGGAAGTAGTAGAGGTAAGAAAGATCGGCTTGATACCAAGGGTCAGGCAACCAACCAAAGTTGTAAATCTATTATATTTAGATCGGGAAGCAGTACTGTGTAGTGAAAAAAGTGTGGCCTTCACTTAGTAGTTGTGTAACTCTGAGAACAACATATTAGGATCTGAGTCTCCTAATATGTTGTGAAAATAGATAATTTATTAAAGCATTTGACACAGAACCTACTACACAGTAGGCTCTCAATGTGTCAGTTTCTGTTTTCCTTTTTGAGTCCCACAGCTCTTGCTCCAGTTCAAGCTCCCATCACATCTCTCACAGACTATTTATTAGAAATCATCTTATTGATCTCTTTCCTTAATACCACCATAAAATTAAGTCCCTAAAGCACAGCTCTGATCACACCACTGCCCTGTTCTAAAATGTAAGAGAGCTCCCCACTTTTTATGACATCAAATCCAAATTCCTTAGCATATTATTCAAGATACTATCAGGGACTTCCCTGGTAGTCCAGTGGTTAGGACCCCGCGCTCTCACTGCCAGGGCTGGGGTTCGATCCCTGGTCAGGGAACTAAGATCCCGTAAGCCATGTGGAGCAGCCAACAACAACAACAAAAAAACCCCAAAAAACTAAAGGCACATAAAACTAGTGGTGCTTCCCAAACATATCTTAACTTTGCATTGGCTGTTCAGTTTTTCTAGTATACTCCTCCCTCTAATCTAGGTCTATGGATATCCCACCTATCTCTAGAGGTCACCTCAAGTACAAGGTCTCCATGAATTATTTCCTGAGGACCAGGTTAGAGTTAAAGCTCTCTTACTGTTGTACTTTTATAATAATGGTAGCTAACACTTACATAAGACATACCATGTGTCAAATACTACACATATAATAATGTGTTTAATCTTTACAACCACCCTTTTATCAATGAGGAAACACATTAAGAGAGAGCTCTGTGGTTTTCCATCATCAAATTTCAAGTACCGTTACCATCAGCAATGTACAATTCCCACCCCCATTCCAAGCCAGGAGCTTTAATTGAGGACAGATACCAGGGTTATTTTCATCTTTGTCACCAAAGCCCAACACAGAACCATGAAGTGGGTGATGTTTTTTAAATGACTGATGAATTCAGGTAACTCCCTCTGCACTCCATGTCTCCTGCGGTGTCTTTACATTAAATCACACTCTTGCACACTGTAAACAAAGAATGTCGCCTGCAACTCCATTTCTACAAGGACCAGGGCATCAGCTACTGCAGTGGCCCACCAACAGTGCCCCTTGAAGGGAATTCAGGATGGAGAAAAACAAGAAGCATTCCATGCTTTGGATGCTGGCCCTAGATATTTAAGATGCATATCTAAGGAATAATTTCAATGAATCCAGAACCCATCTTCTGGGACTTCCCTGGTGGTGCAGTCCTTAAGAATCTGCCTGCCAATGCAGGGGACCACTTCCTGGACCGGGAAGATCCCACGTGCCGTGGAGCAACTTAGCCCATGAGCCACAACTACTGAGCCTGCACTCTAGAGCCCCCAAGCCACAACTACTGAAGCCCACGCGCCTAGAGCCCATGCTCCGCAACAAGACAAGCCACCGCAATAAGAAGCCCGCGCACCGCAGTGAAGAGTAGCCCCCACTCGCCGCAACTAGAGAAAGCCCGTGCTTAGCAACGAAGACCCAATGCAGCCAAAAATAAATAAATAAGTTTATTTTTAAAAATCCCAAGTTAAAAGAAAAGAAAGAAGCATTAACTTGAGATGTCTGTTTTTGTGATTAGCAGTAATCTTTTGATGTTCAACTACGTGGTTTTGTTTTTTTTTCCCCCCAGAAAAAAACTCATATATATTCTAGCTCCGCCCTTGCCTCTTCGGGGCAGTTCCTCAGAGCTATCTGAGAGGCTGTCTTCCAGGCTATAGTCCTCAGTAAGGTTCCCAAAAAGAACTTAACTCGAAAATTTTAGGTTATGCATTTTTGTTTCAGTTGACAACATCTAAAGTCCCTGCTTATCAGGAAGCTCCCCAATAGCTTCCACCAGCGCTTGCCACCCAGGTGATCTCTGCAGAATCACAGCTGCTCAGAGCTGGAGAGAGGCGACTTCCAGGTGTTGGAGACGAGGATGGCTTCTCACTTCACACTTAGATCTGGACTATGGAGAGAAGAATTGGAGCACTCACCCAGAGACTGAATATCCAAGAGACCATTCAAACCAGCAACAAGAGAAGCAGAACTCTGACTAATGCTGATATCTAAACCGAAAGGCTCCAAACCAGAAGAGAGTCATTGTTCACCGGAGGAGTATTATATATAACTTTTTATTTACTGCCTTTCCCACTAGACTAGAAGCTTCGCAAGGGCAGGAATAAACATTCGTGAATAAACTTAAATGAAAGAACGTGTGTGGGCAACACAATCGGCGACTAGTAAGTGTGACCCCCTTTCAAAGTCCATCTAACCCAAGCCGCGACTCACGGCTCTTCCTGAAGTTGAAAACCACAGAGCTAATGGGAAGTCTAGGGGCTAAGGTCGGACACCCGGGTTCCCGCTGAAATCCACATCACACCCTTTTCTCCCCTCCCTCGGCCATGTGGGGCTCAGCCTCCCGCGACCCCCTCGCGCGCCAACCCCTCTCCGCCCCGTCTCCACCTTCATTCCCAGGACATCACGATAGAAACAAGCCGTCTGGAAGCGGTTTCCCACTTTGAACACGAAGTGCAAAGATCGACGAGACGCCATGACCAGCCGTTACTCGTACAGCGCCGCACAGCCCACAGAGGACGCCGGCGCGGTACTGACGTCACTGATCACCGCCGGCGCGCCTTCGTGACGCAGCTCACGGCGCAGGGGAAGATGGCGGTGCTGGGGGAGCGCGCGTGTTGGGCCACGCGACCGTTGTTGCCGGTGGTGCGGACTTGGGAACTCGATGCGCGGCGCTGGGTCCGGGCGCTGCGGCGCAGCCCCGTGAAAGTGGTGTTTCCATCAGGTCAGGTCGTGGAACGGAAGCCCGGTCCCGGGAAGCAGCCTCGGAAGGCGGCGGCAGAGGCCAGTCCCCGCGAGCAGCGACTGAAGCAGTCGCGTCAGGTGCCCCCATCCCAGACCCCCAGCACCTGGGAAGAGTCGGGGCTTCGCTATGATAAGGCTTTCCCCGGAGACAAAAGGCTGAGGTGATGTGTTCCTGAGGCTTGTCGAGTTTTCTCGTTTCTCTTTCCCCTCACAACGAGACCTTGACCTTTTTCCTCCCGTTGGAGGACCTCTTGAAGCACAACTCGCTGGTTCTTATTATGCACGGAGGGTAGGATAAGTGTCTAACAGTTCGTTTCTTTCCCCGCGAAGCTCTTCATGTCTGTTAGAACTAGATGTGTCTCCGTAACGAGGATGTTGGTAATTACCCGTCTTTTTGTTTCCACCCACAGCAGTGTGATGACAGTAGTTAAGTCCAGGCAATTTCGGGAAAAGCAAGGGAAGATCCTGTTGGAAGGTCGTAGGCTGATTGCAGATGCTCTCAAGGCTGGTGCTGTGCCCAGAGTTTTCTTCTTTAGCCGTCTGGAATACATAAAGGAGCTGCCCATTGAGAAGCTGAAAGGTGTTAGCCTCATTAAGGTGAAATTTGAGGATATCAAGGATTGGTCCGACCTAGTAACACCACAAGGAATAATGGGTCAGTGGTTATCCAGTGTGTCTCTAGAAGTAGAGGCTTGGGATTATTTGTTCATATTTGTCTCAGGGCAACAAATTTTATTGAAACCAAATTCAAAATATTACTGTGCCTAACCTTTTCTTAAGACACCCAGAAAAATACATTTCTCAAATCTTTGCATCTTGTATCTTCAGTGGAGACTCAAGCCATTTTTTTGTCATTTGTATTGTGGGTTTTTTATAGTCTCTAGGGAATAATCAGTCTTCCTCAGACCTTATTTTTTGGGGGTCACTTCTTCAACCTTAAGTGTTCAATTAAAAATTAAGAAAATGTTGGGAATTCCCTGGTGGTCCAATGGTTAGGACTCGGTGCTTTCACTGCTGTGGGCCCAGGTTCGATGCCTGGTCGGGGAATTAAAATCCCGAAAGCCACGAGGCATGGCCAAAAACAAATTAAAATGTTTACCAAAAGATTTACCCTCTATTTCCACAAAACCTCTGCCAGTGTGGTAATACCTATATATTGTTGACCCCCTTATTCTAGAAGCAGGTCTGAGCAGTAAGCTGCAATTTGTCGCCCGGTTTAGCCTGTTGAACAGGAAACCATGTCTCCATTTGATTGAATCCAACTCAAGATTCTAATAGACTGTTAGCACTTAGAAAGTCTTTTTTCTAAATATGGAAAGACTAAACTCTTTATACTTTTTTGACATTCAAGATACGAGAATCGAATGTGTGAGTGTAGAGATTTCTCTTAGATAGTAAGGGATAGTTGGGGCAGGGAAGGCGTTTTCTTCAAGATTCTAATGTTTAGGCCAGGGCCTCTCACACCAGTTGTGCATGCATATTCCCTGTAGTGGGCTCACTGTATAGCTATTAATTGGGAGCGGAAATTCTGGGGACAGTCTCTTGTTTCTGTAACCCAGCAAGTCCTAGGAATCTGTGCCCCCGTGCCCAGAACTCTCCCATAGGGTGGGGACTTGGACTACTAAAGTCCTCCACTCAGTCTAAGTAACTATGCTCTTATTAGCTATAGTTGTCCTTGATAAGGACCCGGGTTTGATCTCTGGTCGGGGAACTAAGATCCCACAAGCCATGCAGTGAGGCCCAAAAAGAAAAAAAGAATTACTAGGTTACAGAATAATTTCATAGAGTGTGATTTTTTTTTTTTTTTTTAGGTAAAAGAAAAAGCACTTATATATGGGTAGATGGACATACATGTAGGGAGATGCATGGAACAAGTTCTGAAAGGATACACTCCAAGGTCGAAAGCAGTTATGAGGGAGAGGAGGGCACTGAATTTCTCGATCAGAATGTTTTCACCTAGTATGTAATTAAGAATACACAAAGAATGATAAATAAGTGAAAAGTCAAATTACTCCCCATGCCAGACAAATGAACCACCTTTTTTTTTCTTTAGGGATTTTTGCCAAACCTGACCACGTCAAGATGACATACCCAGAGACTCAGCTTCTCCACGCAGTGCCCATATTGTTGATTTGTGACAATCTCCGCGACCCTGGGAACCTGGGGACAATTCTGCGATCTGCTGCTGGCGTAGGCTGCAGCAAAGTGTTACTCACCAAAGGTAAGAGCACCTGCTACTGGGTGGATCGGGTGGCTGTTTGTAAGTGAGCTGGCTCTGTGGGCAGACGTGTGTATTTGAATCTTGGATTTGTCCCTTGGTAGCTATGTGTAAGCAGTATTCTGAATGTCAATTTCCTCATCTGTAAAGTGGGCATAACAGAATCTACCTGGTAAGGTTGTTCTAAGGATTAAGTGAGATGATGAATATCAGGTACTTAGCACTGTGCCTGGCACACTCATGCATGTTGATTATCTTTAAAGTTATTTTGACACCTGCTACGTTATTAAAGAACTTAAAATTAATCAGGGAAGAAACAGATGCTGGTTTGAACACTTGGTTATCTCCTCTCGTCAGAAACGGGAATTAGTAGCCTTGGTTCCAAACAGACTTGCCTAACAGTTGGGACGTGCCTGAAAGGGCTATTACAACCCTGGGGGAGCGGGGAAGGAGAGGATCATTCATCAGAAACAGTCAAGCTACCATTTGGTGTAAACTGAAGTGGTCCCATTGCTGAGACTCGCCTGAATTGGTCCTGACAGCTCCTCCTCCCAGTCAGGCCTTGCTGGGATGCATCTCTCCACTGGGATGAGTGAGGTGCGGGGTTCCATCATCAGTACCCCACTCACCTGCCTCACTGTTGAGACCTCGGAGAGCAGGTGTGGTCTGGGAATGCACCTGTATTATCCAGGCAGTGTGGTTTCCACATTGATGCTGGTGGATGGTGTGTGAGAGGTAGGGAAAGAGTAGGAACACTTGGTGTGGTGGCCAGTGCTGAGGACACCAGGATGAGGGGGAGTCTCACCTTGTCCCTTGCTCCCCACCGGTGGAGGGGTCAGACTAGATGGCGCCCCTCCAGTCTGGGCCCCTCTTCTGCCCGCCCCTCCTGCCACCTCTTGGCACACAGCCCACTTTCCATGCCTTGTTCCTGTGGTTGGGGATCCATGTGAACAGTGTACATTCTGCATGTCTTTTTTTCCTTTATAAACTTGGTTTGCCTACTTAACCTATCCTGAAGTTTGACAGGCTAACTTCTAAGATAACTTACAATGAGGAGACTCGTGCTAACAAGTCAGGGAGGATACCGGATATGTGGTGCCCTGGCCCTGCTGTCTCCCGACCTGTGGGAAAGGCCAAGTGTCTGCTGATGCATAGAGGTGGTTGGGTTTAGCACGACTGCACGGAAGGGAGAGGAAGTGTGTATGGAAGCAAGGGCTGTGGCCTTGGTTCTCCCTGGATTACTGTAATTGCCTCCAGTCTAATTTCCCCATTTCTAGCATCTTCCTTGCTCCAATCCAGATTCAACATGGAAGCCAAATGGGTCTTTCTAAAACAAAAACCAGATTTTGTCACTACTTTGCTTAAAATCCTTCAGGGTCATTATATTGTCTTCTGGATAAAATCCTAAACTCCTCAGCCTGGCATACCCAGCCTCCTTTAAATTGGTCCTTTCCTGCCTCCGGTCTCATCTCCCACCTCACCCCCATCCCACCCCCACTCAGTAATTGGCCCAATTGCCTTACTTAGTTTTTCTTCCCACTTCTGTAACTTTGTCCTCTGACCCGGTCATTCTGACAAAACCCTCCTAACCTTCAAGATCCCGCTCAGTGTTGTGTTCTCAGGTGGTTTTTCCTGCTTCGATAGCCCTGCTTCGTACGAGAGTTTTCTATTACCTTGTTCATGCTTCTTTTACATCAGTTACTACTGGTAGCGTAGTCACCTGCTGAAATGTCATCCCGACGCCACTGCCCGCTCCATCATGAGCTCCTTGAGTTTGGGGACTTTAAGGCTCTCTCATCTCCCGTCCAATGTCTGGCACGTGTGTGGTAAATGTTTCTTTTGTTTGTTTTGTTTTTTGTTTTTGACCTCACCACATGGCTTGTGGGATCTTAGTTCCCCGACCAGGGGTGGAAGCACCGAGTCCTAACCATTGGACCACCAGGGAATTCCCTGTGTGTGGTAAATGTTGAAGGGATGAATAAAATCTGTTTCAGCACTAGCAGGAACGAATCCTCCAGTCCCTTGGCTGGACACCGCCACAGCTGGGGAGGCAGAGGCCTCAGCCACCAAGAAGGCCACACTAGGACACTTTTTGTTTTATCTCCTGATCCAGAATTAATCTGATTTACTTCAAAGTCCCCATGTCTGGGAAGGTTTGTAATGTTAATTGGATCCTTTTATTTTCTAGGCTGTGTGGATGCCTGGGAACCCAAAGTGCTGCGGGCAGGTATGGGCGCACATTTCCAAATGCCCATCATCAACAACCTGGACTGGGAAGCAGTGCCCAACTACCTGCCCAATGACACCCGCGTCTACGTGGCTGACAACTGTGGCCTTTACACACAGGCCCAGGCCCAGATGTCTAATAAGGCCAGTGACTACGGCTGGGTATGTGACCGACGACCCCTAAAGTTTCACAAGTATGAGGAGGAGGAAGAGAATCTAGAAAGTGCAGCCAATAAAGGCTGGCTCCCCGAACTTGAGGTCCAGAGTTACGACTCAGACTGGACAGAGGCACCTGCAGCTGTGGTGATAGGTGGGGAGACCAGCGGCGTGAGCCTGGAGTCCCTGCAGTTGGCTGAGAGCACGGGGGGCGGGAGGCTGCTGATCCCCATCGTGCCTGGTGTGGACAGCCTGAACTCGGCCATGGCTGCGAGCATCCTGCTCTTTGAAGGGAGAAGACAACTGCGGGTGAGGGCGGAACACTTGAGCAAGGACGGGAGTTACCACTGAGAGGGGACGTGGAAGCCAGTCCTCGGTTATAGGTTGTCTCTGTGGTTACTGGAAAAATAAGAACTTCCCTGACTTTCTGCTTAGCCTCAAAAATAACAAAGGCCAAAATTCCTCCTGAGATCTCCATCTTCCCACCGACTTCTATATGTGTGTATATGTACGTGTGTGGGGGGGTAAGAGAGAGAGAACATAAGTAGATGCTCCTCATGGCTGTATGTTTTTAAAAACTGTCCACCAAGGAGCATCTTTGTGCCCAGAAAGTTGCTGAGGGCATCACCTTGGGTAGGGAGGACCCCTCCCTCCGCAGCTGGGGGTGCTCTGCAATCATGGAGCGCTGGTTAGAGGCCGGCCTTGGTCACTCAACTCCTGTGATCATTGGTCAGTGGAAATTGACTTCATCCCTGTGAAGTGTAGACCAGCAGATTACATTAAAAAGTTTTATTTCGGTGTGGTCAGTGGGTCTCAATGCCTGTCTTTTCATCTTTGGCCTAGTGATGAGGACATTGCTAGGAGGTTAATGACCCAGGAAGCTGAGGGCTACAGGTGGTGGCGTTCAGTAGCTGGCTCTTCTTTTGGCTTGGCTGTGTTAATCTCTGTGATTGTTAATTCAGGCCATGACTTAAACACTGTTTATGTATGACACAATTTTTTTCCCCCATTTCTGGTGAAAGAGCTGATACCACCATTTCAGGTGGTATTACACCTTCTTAGCACTTCTGCAGATATCTTTTTGAGAACTTGGTTCAGAAAAGGAGGAAACAGTTCTTAAATCTTCAGCTCAATCCTGCATCTATCTGTCAGCAAAGCTGTACCCTTTTTACTAGCTTCCTGCTGTTAGTCCTACTTTGTATAACACTTTTGGTTAAATGTAATGACTTGTTTACATTAATCCCCCATCCTGCATAAACAGAACTGTTAGGAAAATGCCACTGTTCCTGGAGGCTGTGTGAACAGAGGCTTCTGTGAGGGGAGAGGCTGAGGTTCTGAGGATGAGAGCTTGGGGCCCTTGAGCCCACAACTCTGCAGCAAGACCCTGCTGTTCTTCTCTCTCTCAAACCCCCAGGGGACCAGGGCAAGCTGGGTCCTTACTTACCAAGTGCCAGTGGGATGTAGCCAGGGACACGAGGGCCAAGGCAGATGGTAATCGCCGTGTGTGTAAGTCACTGCGCGTGTGTGAGGTGGGATGGCGGGAACCAGAGGATGGGACCTAGTCCAAGCAGTGCTTTTACCACCACAGTGAATGTGGTTGGAGTTGAGGACAAAGACACTAGCAGTGTAGTGTCACCACGTCCCTTCCATACAGTGGCCCCCGTCATGGTTGGGGTTCCTCGGGAGCCCTTCAGCTGCTCATCGCAGGGAGGTCCAATGCGTTGCAGCATGCCCAGGACGAACCGTGGACCCCTCCCTCCTCCCTTGGCTCGCCGAGCTCCCTGGTAAGACCAAAAGGTCACGCATGACCGTGCCCCACGTGGTGCCCCAGTGGGATTGCTTTGTTATGTTTGAGGGGAGGGGTTTTTAAAAGAACAATCTCTTTGGTTGGCTGTGCTCTCTCAGGCTGACTGGCCAGAAGCTGCTCTGGTGTCCCACTCTGGTCTGGGGCTGCCCAGGGCCCCGCACAGATGTTGGGTGACAGCGGCCCCCAGAATGTTCTTGAGACTCTCCATCCCTCATCAGCTTCTAAAAAGTAGAAAAGCCCACAGCCTTCATGCTGTGTTGAGCCCACAAAGGCTGGGGCCCTCGGCCAGCTTCACAGCTATAATGCCCGTCACACCAGCAGGCGAAATTGGGGGCGGTGGACACCGGAGAACGATACCACTCTATTGACAGTCTCCCAACACCTTGGAAAAGTGCTAAAGAAACACGTCACTAAAAAGAGGCTCGCAGAAACTAACACACACTCCACTGTAAAGCAATTATACTCCAATAAATATTTAAAAAAATAAAAAGAGGCTCATGCCTTTTCAGCATGAAACCAGTCTCTGGCAATTTTTGTCCCTGGGTTATTATTCCTGCTGGCTTTTATTGCAAAATAAAAACCAATGAAAGAACAACAAACCCATACCTTGTCTTTGTTTAGAAAAACAAAGCACCGCAGAAGAGCACACCTAGCAAGTCATTCTGTCATCCTGGGTGTAAGAAGGAAAAGACATTTACATCCCATTCACTTTATAGTCCATGACTTGTATACCATGCCTTGTGAGTTCTTTTTGTATATTTGTGCATATAACTTAGCAGAGGGGAGGGCAAATTTTCCTTTCTTTAAAATGATTACAGGGGAAGCAAATGGTGAAGTTGTTTGCCTAGTGATGGAAATTAGCCATCTGGAAATTCTTCTCAGTTTTGAGGCCAATATTTATGTCACCATTTCCCCAGGAGACAGGATGAAAACTGAGCAGTATATGACAAGTAAAACACATTGCTTGGCTGAAAGAGAAGCCTTCAGAAGGTTGGCCAAGCTGCCCCTTGCTTTTGTGTTGCATGTGGCTGTAATGGTGATTTCTGCCGCAAGGGGGCAGTCACGCCTCAACCACTCCCAACCCTCAAGGGAAGGGTGGGGATTTTTCCTGGATATAACTTGTGAAAGAGGATGGAATCAAGTCTCCCTCCACCACAGTGGGCCTTTTGCAAGCTGTTTGTGCTCAGAGGTGCTAAAGTTGAAGACCCAGCCACGTTGTCATTCATTCTCGGCAGAATCTGAAGTATAGAACATTGGACCAAAAACTAGGGAGGAAATGGACGGAAGTGGGAAGTAGCTGCCTCAGAAAAAACTAGCACATCTTTTCCCCTTGAACGGAGCCTCTGGGAAAGCAGCTCTGGACTAATGCTGATGTCCCCAGGTGCCTGGGACTCACACTGAGAACCCACTGCCTCGCCCCGTTTAGAGTTTCAGGGCAGGGGAGGCAGAAAGGTCCTCTTCCCTCCCCCCGCCGTGGCTACTAGCTCATGTTAGAATCTCAGTCATTAAGGCCCAGAGGATAAACAGACCTCGGGGGACTGGTTTCCACTGGGGCCTTTTACCACCTGCCCCAGGGCTATTAGCAACACCCGATGTCACCAAAAGCTGAACTGCTCCACTTCTGTTCCACCACACGAAGACTCCAGGATCAGCACCTTGCCCAGGGTTCCCCGACTGGTGCTGAAAACCACGGCTGTGCTGTGGGCCCCTCTTGGCCAAGCCGCCTCCACCCACTGCGGGAGCAGAACTGACTGGCCCACCTGAAAAACGTGTTTTAAAGGACACACTCACGTAGACACCTTTAAACTCCAAGATCTCACGTCCTCTGCATCAGTGAACACGCAAAAGAAAGAAGCTAGAAGCCAGATGTGCTGCTGTGGGTGACTGACAGTCCCTGAACCAGGGTCCCGCGTTACCTTGCAGCAGCTGCAGGCGCTCATAGCCTCAGGAAGCCAGGCCGCTGCTCGAAGGCCAGGTACTGAAAATGTGCATACAGCACGCATGGTAGCAGCTCTGTTCTTCACATGTTTTGTAGGGAGGAGCAAGTTTTTTCAACTAAGGTCTCATAGTTGGAGAAGACCATCACCAAAGCTGATCCTTCCTCAAAATGCAAGAAGAGAACTAAGGTTGGGGAGAGACGTGGCTGTAGCAGGGTCTGGCCTCCCAGCCGCCCTTGCACCTCTGTGACCCCAGGCCGGCAGAGTGGCTTGACTGGCTGGGGACTTCGTATCCTCTGATATCAAAGGAGATCTGTTTGGGGGGACTGGGTCCTAATCATGCCTCCTCCCATATCCCACTTGTAGCCCGTGTGGGTGACTTACTTGTGTGACGCAAGAGCGCCCAGGAGTCAGACCTGAGACTGGCTGCCTTCCTGGGGCTGCACACTGGCCTACAGGCCTGGGGACAGAGGCTCTCATGAGGCGGCACATTATTGCATGGAAACCCTACAGCCCCTCAGAACAAGTCCTACCCAAATCTAGTCACACATTTCCTGACTCGGGAAGTGTTCCAGAAGGCCAAGAGGGTGAGGCATACTTAGGCTGAAAAATGCAGCAGAGTTACTTCTCTTCGTGCTTTCACACTTCGGCATACCTAGAATGTCCTGATATCAGATCTACCCTCGTAGAAGGAGAAGTCCCAGCCATAGAGTAGAGCCAATATAAGATTTCCCTATATCCGAGCTTTTTGTTTCCTGGAAAATATTCTACTCTTCACACATGCACCACTTGCTAATAATGAACAATCGATAATGAGGCGAGGGCCTTCCCTGGTGGCGCAGTGGTTGAGAGTCCGCCTGCCGATGCAGGGGACACGGGTTCGTGCCCCGGTCTGGGAGGATCCCACATGCCGCGGAGCGGCTGGCCCCGTGAGCCATGGCCGCTGAGCCTGCGCGTCCGGAGCCTGTGCTCCGCAACGGGAGAGGCCACAACAGTGAGAGGCCCGCGTACCGCAAAAAATAATAATAATAATAATGAGGCGAATAGACAACAGCCGTTTGTCCCCAAAGCATTTTCCCTTGAGCAGCCTGCCTGGAGGAAAGCAGTGGGCGCTCTCGTCCCTGTTGGTGTCAGCAAAGAGGGACTTAGGTTTGAGTGCTCACTGAACACAGCTGCTTCAGGGCAAATGGAAGATCCTGAGCTCTGGGCTGTCCTCAGTTCATGCCGCAGCACCGGAGAGAAGCTGCAGGGGCACTGCTGGACCTCCCACGATCCACACCGCTCGCCGATCCACACCGCCGCCGCCGCTGCCGCGCTCAGCTCCTGCTCCCAGCGGGCAAGGGGCCTGGCCGAGGGGGAGGCGACAGTGAACAGAATGCTTGCGTGACTGGAGGCGCTGGACCAGCTACTCGCTTGGGCCCCTCCCAGGACTGCCACTCCAAGCCCGCGGGCCTCTCCACGTGTACACGCACACGCGTGTGTAGTTCTCCTCCTCCGATGACCTCACTGGGTCCAGCTGCTCCGTTCCTGGACCACATTCTACTATGTCTATCACTGCAGAATTCCGTTTGCTGCCCTGGAACAAGGCCGCAGGAGGAGAGAACAGCTTTTCAGTGGCTTTAATTAGGCAACAGGAAAAAACACAGTCTGGCTGAAAATTACCACTTGAAGCTTGGCTGATGCCAGAAAAGCAGAACAGGCTCCCTGCGCCTGGATGAGCGAGTCATTGATTGCGAGGACACACTTGGAGCGGGGGTAGCAGGCAGCCCCCTCACTTCTGGAAAAGCAGCTGATTCTCAGTCGCCCTCTGGCCTTTACACCTGCCCTCTGTACATGCCAACCCACACACATACTTTTTTTCTTAAGCAGATCTTTATTGCTGGGGACAGGTAAAAAAAAAAAAAACTCGTCTCTGTTGTGAAAATGGGTAGAATCGGATCTGGAAGTCATTGTGGTGAACACAGATCTGGAACCCCAGGGTGGCATTTTTACAGCCACCATCCTGCCTCATCAACCTGCAGGGCACGGTCTCCCTTGCTGCGGGCGGAAGACCTTGAGTATGCCACAGCTGGCGTTTTAACCTGCTTCCGATCAGCGACAAGAATTTTAAGATATTTTGGAGCTGCTTAGTGGGAATTAAGATGCCACCCACTTCGTCTGCATCAATAACCTTTAAGATCTCTCGCACTATAGAGACCGGGATTTTTCACTGGTGAGGTGATCCTCCCCCAGCATTTTTCCCCCAAAGTTGCCACCGTATAAACCAAAAGCACCTTTCTGGCAAACCTTCCCATTGACCTTAACCTCCACACCCCCCTCCAGAAGGGGAATTCTGGTGTCAAGGGTCCAGTTGACATTAGTGGCAAGTAGTTTAGTCGGCCCTGTATGGGCCGTAGAAGGATCAAAAATGACCTAATTTTTCTGCTGCAGTGACTTGCGAGGAGGACGTCTCAACTGGACTTTGTTTCTTTTGCCCCAGAAGGTTAAGTAGTTGCTAAGAGAGACCACCTTTGTTCCAAGGCCATCATGGTACAGGGCACAGACAGAAATCCCGACCATCCTCCAAGTGAGGGTGACCTCCCCTCGTCCCCACACACCCTGCCCCCCAGGGAGACACCGGCAGGGCTCCCAAAGCAGCCCCCAGCCCTAGGACAGAGCTAGGTTTGACAGTCTCCAACTACTGCCCCATTCTTTACAGGAGGACCCGTGCTGGACTCCTTGTGTTTCTCCAACTGGCCTTCTCAGGCTTCTGAGCACGTGTTCCCGTGAAGGGGGGGAATGAACACGTGTCCACAAGGATGTCTGTAATCCGAGACTCCACCCCCCGCAACAGCAAGTCAAACCCGGAGAGGTGGCAGCCAGAGCTCCAGCGGGGGATCTGCCTCTGACGCTCTAATCCAAACGAGAATCCCGGCTTCCAGAGGATTCGACAGACGACCACGTTAGGGCTTGGTTCTCAAAAATTCTGAAACATAGCTGCCAAACATCCGGTGAAAGTCAAGAGGATCTTGTGTGTCCCCCCCACCCCCGCCACTGCCCACCCCACGGAGCACAAGCCAAAAGAGTTTCGTTATGAAGGACAGGAATGGCCAAGTGGTTGATAACGTCCAGAGATGCCTGTTTTATTTCTTACTAGGTGACTGAATTTCAGGCTGGTAACAGTGACAGTCTAATTACCAACTAAATTTGTACCTCTGAACTACAAATCAACAATCCCACTCAGCAAGGAGCAACATGTCAACAGCTAATTGGAGGGGGCTGGGTTTTCCAAATAAATGGTCTTGATTGGCTGTGAGTGGAGCCAGGGGTGAGGCCTGAGATTCTTTTAAAGGCCCTGACTTCTGACTGAGATAGGCTGAAACCCTGTGAGGCCCTAGGCAAAGCCTTCCATCCCAAATCCTAAGAGCACAGCTGTTAGCTTCCTTTCTGTGGTCAGTTCAGCCCAAACAAGGAGCTGAGCTGGGCCCGGCAGAGCGGACCCAGGGCCTACTCTTAGCTGACCTGTTTTTGGCCTGCACTCCCACCTCAGGGCACAGCCCTTTCTGTAGGTTCTTAGGAAAAAGCTAGGCTTCTGGTAATTTTTTTGTCTCTTTTAAGTTCTGCTTTGAGAAGAAAAGGGAATGCAGGGGTGACCAAGGGTGGGCAAGAGCACCTCAGCAGAGCTCCAGCGGCCCCAGGCCCAGAGCCGGGCTGAGTCAGGTCTGAGCTGGTGAGCGGTGCTCCTCCGGGAACACAGGACCACCGCGTCTTCTTGGGAAGATGTCCAAGGGGGAGAACTTAGTAACAACATTCCAAGATTGTAGGGACTGTTCATCTGAGAAGGTAGAAACTGGGAGAAGGTCAAGATCAAGGAAGAAAGAGCTAGAAGGAAGGAATGAGCAGCTCCTTCTTATCACATGGGAGGCGCTCCATCAAAGTAAGCAATTAGTACGGGAATCATTACCGTAGCTACTCTCTTCCTCACCAGAAAAGAACACAAACTTCCTTTGAGGGCTGGAGAGCCCCTGCCCGAGAACCGGCTGACAAGCTGGTGTTTTTCCCTCAGACCAAGGCAGACCAAGTCAATTAGGAAAGGACGTCCTCGCCAGCAGCTCTGCACGGGGCCTCCGCGGCTGCCGCCCTCTCCCTGTTCCACCCGCCGCGCGTGCGCCTCTGAACCCTCGGGCTCTGCTCGTACGTGCCGGCACCTAAGGCAGAGCCAGAGCACCGATGCTCTGTCCCTTGGTGCCCACTTGACAGAAGAACACCCTGGCAAATACCTCACCAAGAGCTAGGGACCAAGAGAAGGCTGCAGTCCCAGTTCGGGCTGGGTTATGCCAGCCCCGCGAATCCCAAGCAGAGTCTCCAAACACGGAGGTTCTTCTGCTGCTGGAGAGGATGCGCACCCTAGGGTGCTAGCTGAGGAGTTAATGCAGAAAACAAGGCACCACAGAGAGGTTGGACACTTGGGTTGTGTGATTCAGGACACCCTGGGAAAGTCCAAGGGTGGAGGGAAGGGCGGGGGAGGGGGAGGAGAAGAATGCGTTTTAAATAACATCCCGGGAAGCGGGAGCCCGACTAGATGGGCTCTGGTTTGAGCTTTTCTGCTAGGAAGTCATTCACAAAGGCCTCCACAATGGCAGGGGTGATCTCCTCCACGTCCATCACGTACTTGGCCCGGGCTGACATGTCCAGAATGGTGAGCAAAGGGGCAGCCTCGGGCAGGTTGGTGTAATCTCGCAGGGAGTCGGTCATGTCATCCTGGAAGTCACCGGAGGGAAAGAAAACCAGTAAGTTTCCAAGAAAGAGGGTAGAGAGTCCCCTGGGCCCGGACTCCCCAGACGGCCTAGGGACGGAGCCACCACATCATCCTGGAGCGAGGCCGGCCTCCAGGAAAGATGGGCTCTCAGAACGGGGAGCAGGGCACCCCGCCCTGCCAGGGGGAGGGGCAGCCTGGTTCATAAAATCCTCTCTCTGCATCACCCCAAACCCCAGGCAAGCCATCTTTTCTTATTAGCATGAAAGCAGCTTTAACTTGTGAAAATGGGATGTCCTTTGATTACTTACTTTTGCAACCAACTCTCAATTATCTGCAGCCCCACTGTGGGCCCAGGCCAATCTGGACTTCAACTTCAGAATGTTTTTAAGAAAACAGCCCACTGCCCCCAGCCCCACAGCTGCAGCAGGGGCAGGAGTTACACCGCCAGTTCAGAAGCCGGGGCCCCTGAAGTGCTACTGAAGTTTACACGGGTCGCTGTATTTACCATACGTTCCCAGTGACTGCCCTGAGGAATTTCCCTAGTATCAGATGTAGCTTTAAAGTATAAAGGCAAAGAGAAATCCAAAGACAAGGAGAAAGATTCGTAAGGGAGCAACCACCTGAGATTACCTTTCACGCTGCTGATACAGGAAATGGGCTGTCTATACCCATCCCCAGCTTGTCTTACCATAAAATGTGCAAAATTCTCCACTGAATGAAAAGCCCTGAGTCGCCCTGCCGAAAAAGGACTCGGGGTATTCCTGGCCTTAAATGCGGGTGAGCAGGAGGCTCACCGGGCTCTGAGACAAGAAACATTTCTTTCTGAAAGGGCAGTTCTTTAGGAAAGATGATTAGTTACTGTCTTTCTTTCCCCCACCCTATAAAGAGCACGCACTTCCCAGCAATGCCGGGGATTCAGCATCTCTGGCAGCATTCACCCAACTCAGGGCCTCCATCTGGGTTAATAAACAATCTTCACGATAAACAGAGGGGAGACACCTGGACAAATACCATACATCCAATTCCCGTTAGGAGGCCAAGCCAGAGCCCGCTGCCTCCCCTTCACTTTCCCTGGAGCAAACGCGGGGAGATGAATTTTAACGTCTGTTAAGGCTTCAGAAGGGGCAACTTCTGCCTGCGGGAGAGGACAGGATCAAGACAAAGCCGCAGCCCGCTCAGCCCTGGGGGATCGTGAAGGGCCTAAGTCCAGGGCTCAGAGGCCCCCAGTTGGTGCCTGATGCTCCTGCGCCCTGTGCTCCTTCCTGGCTGCCTTGCTTCCGAGGTCAGACCAAGAGAGCTGCCAAGGCCAGGAGCCCAGGTGCAGAGCAGGGGAAGGCCTGGCGGTGGGTGGGAGAGCTGGAGCAGCGGATGCCCCCGGGCCTCTGCCCAACCTCCTGGTCCAGGCTGGGCGGCCCGTCTGCCAGACCCGCAAGGACAGAGGAAGGGAGAGCACTGCTTCCAGAGTCACTCCTCATCTCACGTTCACTCCTCTCTCTGCCACCCACTTAATGCAGGACTTTGGCAGAAACTTCTCGGAGCCCAGCTCTCCTAAAACATGTGAAACGGATTCAATAATGGCTCACGTGGGGCTCCGCGAGCGTGAGAGCCAGCCCGCACTCACAGCCCGCCCGGGCGGGGCTCGGAGCCGGCTCACCCTCTCTGAGCCTCACCCTCCTCATCTGTGGGACGGTAAGGACGATGCTCCCTGCCCACGAGGTGAGGAGCACGTGGGTGGTCCAGGTGAGGCACCTCGCTCGGGCCTGGCCTATAGGAAACCTGCCATTGCTCCTTTTCAGCCACGTTTGTAACGCGGCCACCGGAGCCCTCCAGCCCTGCCCCCGCGCTGGCTCCGCCCTTTCTCCTCTGCGCCCATCTTTTCTCTCCGAGCCGTTCGAAAGGGGTTAAGAGTTTAATACATTCAGAGCGGCTTCCATTTGTGCTTTGTGTGGAGCGGGCTGGGGACCCCCAAGGCAGGGCCCTGTGAACCTGCTTTGTTCCCTCCACCCCACGGCTGGGCAGGGTGACTTCAGCTGCCTTCCAGGGGCCCGCGGAGCAGGGGCGGCTACTGAGATGATGAATGGGTGGTTCCGGGTGTCGCGCCGCCGCGGCATCCCCTGGGATCCAAACACAGCGTGAAATGAGCAGGGGCTCGGACCAACTGGAGGTACAGATGGGAGCAAGGAGGGCAGGGGGGCTTCAAAACGTGTATCCGTCAGTAACTGGCTTAGGCCGGTTCCCCGGGTGGGGGAAGGCAGCGGCACCTGTGCGGAGGGTGGCTCGGGGTGGGGACCGGGGAGACGTGGCTGCGACCATCTTGCAGATTCCACGTGTGTGGGACCCAGGCTCCCAGACCCCCGGGGAGGCGGCCCAGCTTAAGGGCCTGCCCCTCGTCCCTCCCCCTCCCCCTCTCCCGGTGGCGAGCCTTCTGCTCGGTCCAGCCCAGACGAAGGCCCTCCAGGGACAGGCCTGGGGTGGGAGACACAGGGATGCCAGGAACGTCAGCACTCTCCCTGGGCTGGAGGGGTAATTGCAGGTCGGAGTGGTGGTCGGATCCCCGCCGGCATCCCATGATGGGAAAAGGCCCCCTTGCGGGCCGGGGCAGGGGACTAACCAAGAAGACACTCTGTAAAGCACCAAGAGCTTGGTTTGGACCCAGCCCAGAGGGAGTAAGTGTTGATCGCGATCTTTTTGGCTCCCCAGCAGCCGGGGTGGGCATAGCCTGGGTGCAAGGGGTGGGGGGGCCTCTGTCGTGGGAGGGCCTCCTGCGGCCCTGAGGCTGCTGTGTGTGAGAGATGGCAAGAAGGAGGCGGCAGGGGCCAGAATTGGTTTTCCTTGACATCTTTTTATGCTACATTTGTTTGTGGAGTGTTCTGGAAGCACGGTCACCCCAGACCCCCTTCAGACATCCCCAAGGGCTGTTATCACCGGTGTTTTAAAGCGGGCCAGCTGAGCCAGCCCCGGGGCCAGGCCACAGCAGCACTCACCTCCCCCGCCACAAAGAACAGAAGCGGCGCCTCCTCCTCTTTGGCTTTGTACTTGGCGATGATCTTCTCAGCTATGGGCTGGATCAGCTGCTTGGCCGCCTCGGACTCCCCGTCATCCTCAGAATCTGTGACAGGAGAGAGAAAGACACAAAGACGCACTGGCTTGTCAATCAAGATGGAGTGGTGCCTGGGTCCAGGGCCTGACTTGCCCATCTGAGCAGCGCCTGAAGGGAAGAGAAGCCTCCCCTGGGACACCAGCCTCGCCTCCTGGGCGCAGGAGCGTGTGTCCCCAGGCATAGGCCAGCATGCTCGCTGCTCTCACACACAGGCTGTCCTGAACCATGCCCCCAGGAAGAACCAAGTAGCGCTAATGCCCAGGCAAGTGCAGTCCTGTTCACTGAGCTCTTCACAAACCCACCTTGGAAGCTAAGCCTCCCCTAGGCCAGGACCTGAGGTCCCGGCAGTTTTTCCTCACAATCACAGAATGAGATGCTGTGACCGCGGATCTCTGACTTCCTAATGGAAATGGCAGAACTGGTGGTGGTGGGTCAGGACTGTGGTCTGATCAGCAGCTTTGGTGGTGGTTGGGAGGCACCAGGGCACTGGCAACTTCACAGCTGGCAGCAGGACTTGGCTGGGAAGGGACAGGCTGACTGCAGGGAAGAACCCCCAGCCGGGCTCTGGCCTCCAGTGAAACAGCAGCATGGGAGCAGCTCACTCCTGCTGAACCCTGAAACCCAGAGCAAGCGCAGACTGGGGGTGGGTGGAAACAGGTGCCCCGGAAGTGCCACACCACCCGGGAGGCCCAGTGCGCAGGCTCGGCCCCACACACTCTAGATCCACAGTTAATTAGCTCCGTGATGCTGGGAACTCGCTCTGCCTCCCTGGGACCCTATTTCCACATCTGCAAATGGCCAGTGAGGTTCCCTACAGTCCCTCAGTTCAGAATTGCTTCCCAGGCCCCAGGATGTGGGCGTGTGAGCCTGCCCAGGAAAGCCCCAAGGTGAATGGTCCCCCAAGGCCAGCCCCTCCCAGGGCCTCTGCCCTCCAAGCGCAGGGCCAGCCTGCAAGCCAGTTTGCTTCAGGATTCCCTCAAGTCTGCATGTTGGCTCCCGCCTGGGGGCCCCCAAACCAGACTCGCAGAGAATGGGGGTCGGATGCTGCCTGCATTCTCCAGCCCCTCACCGTGGTGCGTATGGCAGCAGCTCAGCCGTGATTCCGGTACCCAGATTTACTTTAAGTTGGAACCAAGCAACGAGTCCCAAGGCAGAGGGCAAGGTGGACCTTGGCCAGCAGTTGCTCCGTTTGCAGAAGGAACCAGGGTCACCCTATGGGCCTGCAGGGAGCCCGGAGTGGGTGTTCTGTGTCCTCCTGCTGTCACCCACTGAAAGTCAGAGTGGGAGAGGCGGGGAGACTGAGGGGCTCTCAGCCCCGGAGATGCCCCCCGAGGCCGGGCCCTGCTCCAGCCACCCTGGGGCAGCTCCTCAGAGCACAGGTGAGCGGCAGCAGCAGCTGGGGACGAGCCTTGGCCTAAGGGGCCCAGCCCCCCACAGCTGCTGTGCTGCAGCCCGGCCCCCAACAATGGGTCTGTTCATCACGGGGCCGAGGGCTTCCTCCCGGGCTGACCTCTTCCTCCCAGCTGGCAGCCGGGAGCAGCTAGGAAGGAAAGCACAGCAGCAGCTCCCAGAACACCACCCCCCACAGGGGAGAACCACGAGTAAATCACTGGGGTCAGGAGCACAGCAGCCGTGGAGACAAAGGCCCAGGCCCTGCGTTGCTGGCGACAGAAAGAAGATGTGGGGACAGACTTCCCAGACCCCCACCCAGTGAGCTCTGCCCATCCCGTCCCACCCTGGGGCTCCCGCTGAGCTTCATACCTACAAAAAGGACGAGGCAGGGGCCCTCGTTGAGCTGCACGGCGTTGGAGTCGGAGAGCTCCAGCACGGGCTTGGGGTGCCACGGGAAGCCCCTGCAGTCCTCGTCGTTCAGCACCTCCACCCGCCCCTGCCGCGTGATCACCTCCCCCTGTGGGTCCAGCACAATGAGGGTGGGGATGCCTGCAAGAGAGGGCGCGAGATTGGCCACAGACCCACAGTCCACGGGACGGCCCCCTAGGACACAATTCAGCCAGAGAGCTCTGGGATGGAAGCTGGGCTCAGCCTCTGAAGAGCCAGGGAGCCTCCCGGGGTTGGCAGGTAACATCTCCATGGGAGCCTAATAAGCAAGTCACTCCCCCGCCCCCCGGCTCCTGGTGAATGCATTGAAGCTCCCACCTTATCCTACCGCCACGTAAAGATCAACAAGGCTGTGCGTTTCAGAACTCAGCACGGGGGCTTGGCACATAGAAGCAGGGAAGTCCTAGAGAGATCCCCAAGAAGCAGGAGCTGCTCCCATACCTGCAGGGAGTCTAAACCTCATGAGGTGGTGTGAACACCCACTCCCCTGTAATGCAGACCAGCACAGGTCAAGGGCAGGAGGGCCCCACCCGTGCAAGCACTGGGGGCCTGTTGCGGGGAGGAGCCTGGGACAGGGGCTGCCAGGGGCAGAAGGACACGAGGAGGACAGCTGGCCGCCATCTCCAGCCCTGCTGCTTGGGGAGGTTCCAGCATTCGCTCTGAGGGAGGCAGTCCCTGGAGGGAACATGCTGACGGCAGTGCTGTCGCCCTCATGTTAGAATCCTGGGCTGGGGTAAGAAACGCAACACAAAGCGCCCCGCAAACCACAGCCCGCCTCTAACCATGAAGCCTCCAGTGGAAAATCAGAGGAGATCCCTCCTGGGTTACAGTCGCATGTGGGTTTTCCACCTCCCTGTTTTTTGTACCCCATTCCCCGCTGCTTCCCCTCCAGCCACCACCCACAGAGGCAGACTCGGCCCTGCCCTTTGGGGACACTTGTCTCTCCACTGGCAGCTGGCCCCCTCCCCCCTTGCACCAACCAGCTGCCTTCCCTCTGGAGCTGACCGGAGCTTTAATTTTATATGGGCCAGGGAAAGCCAGAGCAATTTAATATTTATAGATTCCACAGCATTCAGTCGGTAATTTGCTCCACTGACATTTTACTTCGCCACGGGGGGCGATGCTGAGGTACCAGAAATACAGCCCTGGTGTTATGACCTGCATGGTGGCTGGGGCAGCGGGCATGCAGTGGTGAGCCTGTCTGAAAAAGGAAAAACGAGTCTATTATGTTCACACCTATTAGAAGGAGTGGCTTGGCATGTTAGGGAACAGGTCCAGAGAGAAACAGACTCTGGGGACTGCCTTTCCCACAACGCACAGCACATACAAACGCACGTGGCTGCAGCCGGCACACTCGGGCTTTCAGGATGCGCCCAGAGCTGTCCGGGCCTCCTGAGTTGTCCGGGTCTCCTGAGTTGTGTGTCAGAGTACAAGAGACTTGGGGCATTTCCAGCCTCATCCTCACAATGGCATGTCATCCCCCAGAGGCCTGGGGCTCACATCAGGTGTGTCCCCAACCCGGATCGGGCTGGGCTTGAGTCAGAAACCTGAAGGGAGCCTGGGGCTGGGGCCCACAACATGACAGTCTGGCCATCTGCAGACAAATACCTCCCCAGCACCATACCTCATCTCAAAAATGCCTTGGCCAAGGTCTTTAATCAGTTTCTGAAATTGGGCAATTTCAAGTGTTGGGCTAAACCAGGGCCTGCCCACTGCTATGATTAGACACTGCAGCAGGCCTGTTTGTAGCTCAGACGTGGGATGCTGAGTTGGTCTGTGGAGGGCAAGCAGGCACAGAGGACGGACAGAGAAGGCAGGAGAAGTAAAATCCAAAGGCAAAGAAGCTCACTTCCTGGTTTGGTGCCTCGGTTTCTCCCAGTGACTACTCTAAGAGGCTTCTTTGTTACCACGGCTGCAGCCTCTCTCCAGTCATGGCTGGTGGGGACCAGGGCGGCAGGGCAGGGACACAGGCCCCCAGCTGGCTGCCATGGCGTCCTCGCCAAGTCAACAGAGGAACAGCTCCGCTGGGCCCCCGGGTCTCCCCACTCCTCCCCCACGGCTACGTGAAAGCGAAGTCCCCCTTGTATTTGGTGACTTGAGCCCAAGATGATGAGGTGCATGTGCCTGTGGTGTGTAAACAGAAAGCGACTCGGTACAATGACCACAGACTTCAACCAAGAGAAGCCCATTTCCGGCACATGGACAGAGAAAAAGAATCAACAAGCATCGGGCCAGGCCGCCTTCCCATCACCGGATCTTGGGTTAGCTTGGCCCTGGAGCCCTAAGTGTCTATGTTCCTCCAGAGACAACCAGCAGGTGAGAAAAGGAAGCTTGCTCTCAGGGCATCTGCTCTGTGCTCCGCACAGGGCGTGGGACCTCACTCACTCCTGAAGTATGATTATCCTCCTCCTGCAGATGTTCAAGTTGCCTGCCCAAGGTCGTCTGGCCAGTAAGTGGCCACGGTGGGACAGGAAGCCTGGTCTGCCTGCTGGAAAAGCTGCTGCTCTTTCTACCAGGCCGGCCACTGGCGGGAGCGCTCACAGCCCCGGGTTGGGGACTCTCATCCCCATGGAGGAGCTGGGCAGGGCGGGCCCTGCATCCACACTCTCTGCACCACCCACCTCCCTCTTCTCTGAGGCTTTGGGGAAGGAGGCTGAGATACGATCACCTCTCCCCTTTCTCCCCCGCCCCCCGCCCCATCAGGCCTTTCCTGCTCCCCCATCCCTTGAAGCAGGTTCCCCGAAGCAGAGACTTCTAAGGAGAAAATAGGGCAGAGCCTCTTATGGGAAACTTAAAGGGAATGGAAAATTTCTAATCAATGCCTTTGTACAGAATAACTACCACCCCAGCAAGGGGCTCGCTTCCCTGACGGGAATGAAAAGGGAGCAGTTCGCCTCTGCTTCTCTTGAACTTGTCGTTTCCCAGCTGGGATGGCTGGAATGGTTGGAGGCAGAGTACAGTAAGAATTCTAAGGAAGACCCCGGAAAGTCACTTAACTGCTCAGAGCCTCATTTCCACACCGTCAAATGGGGGTAGTGACAGTTTCCTGTCTTACTTGGGGGCTGGAAGTAGAATGACACGTAGAAAATGCTTTCGAGCAGACCATCTGGCACCCAGTAAGTACTCCGTAAATATTAGCTCTTATTATAAATAAGTTCATCATTATTTTTTTAAATCATCCCTAAGTTGATCATTTGGCTCACGAGAAGGGACAGAAGACTGGTGCCTTGCTCTCGTGAGATAAACAGAAACCTCCACGCTGGCTGGAGGGAGTTCGCTAAAGTAATAGAACACCGAGGCGACGTCAACACCACAGGGAGGGCTCCGGGGATGGTATAATGCTGCCACGTGTGCGGCTGGTGTTCTGTCGGTTGCACCACCCTAAGCTTAACCTCTGCGAGTAGAACACACACTCTGCGCTCCTAGAGAGGGCTTCAGCCCCAGGCCCCCACCCAGGGGAGCTTGGGTGGACCACAGCAGTGCCTCAGAATCCCCTTCAGCATCTCCCCGAAAACCTAGAGAAGAAGGAACAAGGCCTAAGAAGCCGGCTCCATACTGTTTCCTCCTGGGAGGAGCCGATTCGTGAGTATTTAAAACCATCTCAAAGCCACGTGCGGGACTTCCCTGGTGGCGCAGTGGTTAAGTATCCACCTGCCAATGAAGGGGACACGGGTTCGAGCCCTGGTCCGGGAAGATCCCACATGCCGCAGAGCAACTAAGCCCGTGCGTCACAACTACTGAGCCTGCGCTCTAGAGCCCGCGAGCCACAACTACTGAGCCCATGTGCCACAACTACTGAAGCCCGCACGCCTAGAGCCCGTGCTCCGCAACAAGAGAAGCCACTGCAATGAGAAGCCTGTCCACAGAGTAGCCCCCGCTCGCCACAACTAGAGAAAGCCCATGCACAGCAACGAAGACCCAACGCGGCCGGAAAAAAAAAAAAGCCACGTGCATGGAGACTGTCCCACAGTTGCGTTTGGTTGCTTTCCTATCACCAAGGAAAGAGGGAGTTTCAAAGGAGGTGGTGGGTCTGGGGCAGCACCTGGGGGTGGGAGAGGACCTGGTCAGGGCCGTAACCCAACTTTGTTTCTCTGCTTCTAGATGGCAATGTGATCGCAAAGACTGCTGGCAGTGGGGAAGAGAAAGGGGAGGAAAAGCAGACCCCAAGACAGGAAGAGTGGGTTAGGGCACGTGGCAGGGCAAGTGGTTACGTGATCACGGAAATAAATGGTCATCGTGAACACTGTGGCAGTATGGAAATGTTTGTAATGCATGGATGAGTTGAAAATGCAGAATACACAGTGCTATGTGTACAATTACAACTATGTAGAAATATGCTTGAAGACAGAGACCAAAAGGACTCAGAAAAGTGAAAACAGTTGTGCTAGGAAGGCAGGAATGTGGGTAAAATAGATACATATTTGAGTTTTGTTAAATGATATTATGATGAATGCACTAACATTAAGTAAAAATCAAACAGGAACCGTAGGGCAGCAGGGGTGGGATGACAAATACAGACCACGCCTTGGCAACATCAACCCCAGTTCATCACATCCCTCTTTTCCTCCCCCTCCTTCTCCCCCAAACCTTCCCCTACTGGGAGAGTTAAGGAAAGGAAGAAGGCAGCTGGTTTGAGTGGTGAAGCTCAGAGAAACCCAAAGGAAGTCAAAGGGATGAGTCTGGGCCCACTTGAACTCGGCCAGAAGGCCCGCGTCAGGAGGCACAAAGACGACTTTTCTTTTTTGACCATGCCACGTGGCATGCGGGAATCTTAGTTCCTGGACCAGGGATTGAACCCGAGCCCCCTGCAGTGGAAGCTCAGAGTCTTAACCACTGGACCGCCAGGAAGTCCCAAAGAAGACATTTAAAATGGCAGCGTTCTTGTAATACAGAAAAGCCAGAAATGACCAAGTATCCACTGACGGTGGAACTGATAAACAGGCTGTGGTACAACAAAGCACTTCACGGCACTGAAATAAACCAGATGTAAATATCAACAGGGATAAATCTCAAAAACATAATGTTTAGTGAGAAAAGCAAGCTGCATTATGATATTACAGCATGTCAGCACTTAAGTACACTTCTAGAAACACACCCAGCACGACTATACATTACTCACGGATTCAGAGACTCAGTGAACTTCTGAAAACAGATGAGGAATATTCACAGTGAAGGGCTGATAGTGTCACCGCTCTCCCCCGCTGGGGAGAAAGAAGGGGCAAGGCTCCACGGAGGAGTAAAGGGAGCCCCACTTGGTCTGTGTTTAATGCTCCCATTCGTTGATAAATACCTCAGGCAGAGATGTCAGTTCTAGGTGGTGGCCACATGGGTGTTTGTTACATTATTCTTTGTCCTTTCCTGTTTTTCCTTTTTTTATGTTTTCAGAATGAAACAAGACGAGCAGAGAAGAGCACTGAGGCTGCTCTGTAGGCCCTAAGACAGCCCCCAGCCGCCCTCCCCAGGCCCAGGGGGCCCGCTCCACAGAGCCTGCGCCAGCCCACAAAAAACACCAGCGTGGGCCCCTCGCCCTCTACTCATTGAAAAACACAATGGCTGAATGTTTCGTTTCTATAGAAAATAAAGAGACTCTGCCTCAAGTCCATTTTGTGAAAGGAGCAGGGAAGAGGGCAAAGGAAGGGAAAGAGAGAGGAGAAGGGCGGGAAATGGATGAGAAAGGCAGGGAAAGGGGAAAAGGAGAAGAAAAAGCCAGAGGATAAGGCTAAGGAATAAGAGGGCAACAGAGAAACAGAAGATAAATAGATCCCGGGAGAGCGACGGGCCTCACACAACTGCCTCCCGGTCTTCCCTGCTGCTCTCCTGGTGGCAGGGCCTCCGTCCACCCTGGGCCCTGTCGCTGGCCCCAGAGGCGGGGGCGGGGGTGGGGAGGAGAGGAACAAAGCCAGCGAGGGCCTCTAACCCAGGAGAGAAGGGGCTCGGAGCCTCCCTGCGCAGAACATGGTATTCTCCAACAGCCTGCGTTAGAGAATTGCTAATGGGATCTGCCTTTTGCCAAGTGCGTCTAAACCCTTTCCTTAGAAAGGCATTTGTCAGCAGCTTATAGGGCTACAAATTCCCCAGTCTGCACAAAGCGCTGGGAGGAGGGAGGCCAACCCAGCTACTCCCCAAGGCAAAGGAAGTGGATGGAGGCCACATGCCAGGCTTTGGTGAACTCAAGCGGCCCCATGAAGACTGCGAGCTAACACGGCCCGGGCTCAGGCCAGAGCACCCGAGGGACCAGCAACCAGCCTGGGAGCAGATGCCTCCTCAAGGCCTGCAGCAGGTCCTGCCATCTCTGAAAGGGGTGACTGGAGGACACAGCCTCAAGACCCAGACTCTCCCACCACCATCTGGATGGACACCTGAACGAAGGGGCAGCATCTTATGCAAGGCCTCCTCGGGATGCTGGAAGATACTCAGAATCCGGGGGCGCTCTGAGCCCAGCTCCCAGGATGCTCGGAGGATTCCAGGTTCTTCTGCATTGCCCATTTTCACCCAAGCCTGTCCAGGTGACACAGAGCGGCTCTGCCCTCATGGGCCTCAAGATGGTCTGATGAAGTCATTTGCGCGCTATAAGGCCCAAAGACAGGCCAGGTGGAGGTGGCTCAGCTTGGGTGCGGGCAGGGGAAGGTACCTCACACTGCTCTCTGAAAGCACCCTCATCGAAACGTTCAGGAAGAGACAGAAAGTGGGGTGAGAGACCAGGACACAGAGTCAAGCAGGGAGCATGAGCTCTCGCAGATAGAGCCCTGCGGGATTTGCAGAAGACCAGAGAGCTGGTGGAACCCTCCACTGACTCTGCATATGCATGGAGTGTATGTACGTGCACATCGTGATACTGTAACATGGTGAGGCGTATGTATTTGGCCTTCATCCCCAGCTCCTGGCACAGAGCTCCTAAAACCCCTATAATTTCCTGAATGATTGGGGTGATAGGAACATCTTTTGTTATAATATTTGGTCTTAGTCCCAGATCCTGACGCAAGAGCTTCCAAGACTGTTGGAATGGAAGTGGTAAGAGTGAGTGTCTTTTTGGATGCTCGCGAGATGACGGGTCTAGGTCGCCAGAGAGACGTGGTTAGAAGGTTGGAACATTCAGCTCCACACCCTTGACCTCAAGAGCTGGGGAAGGGAGAAGGGCTGGAGGTTGAGTTAATCACCAATGGCCAATGATTTAACCACTCATGCCTACATAGTGAGACCTCCATAAAGGCCCCAAAATGATGGGGTTCAGAGAGCTTCCAGGTTGGTGAACATGTGGAGGTGCTGGGAGGGCGGTACCTGGAGAGGACATGGGAGCCCTATTTGAGCAAGAAAGAAGAAAGGGGATGGAGAGACACACAGACATTCTGAGTTACGGACCTGAGGCTGTAAAAGATGCTTCGTGGTGGAGAGGAGGGAGACTGAGGGAATTCAGGAGAGCCGGCCATACGCCCACCAAAGCAGGTCTGCTGAGGAGAGAGACACTCACCCAGGGGAGGAGTCTGGGCCATGGGAGATGCCGACAGGGAGGAAAGTGATGGCCCCGGGACCTCGGAACCCCGCCCCCTCGAACAGGCTGTGGATCTCCTCGACCTTATATTTTGGTAGTCAAACGCACTGGGATGCTGACTGGTAAGATCAATGGAAATGCTGCCAAAGAACTTACTAACGACTAATGCACCGGGGAACCCAAAACATGCCATGAAGCTGAAGCAGCCTGTGAGGCTGGAAGGAGGCAGAGGCCGCCTGGGCCACCTGCCCTAGAGCCCAAGGGAGCAGCCTCCCTCTCTCCCCACAGGTAGGCCTGTCGTGAGCCACAGCCTGAGGTCTGGCTACAGTGGGAGCTCAGTGAGTCCATCAGAAATATCAGAGGATGACATGCCTCTGGGATTTCTCTTCTAGTCTAGTTTACACGTCACTACTGTACTGATCTCCCCTTAATCAAATTTTTCAAAAAGCTCCAAAGCCCAAAGTTCAAGGACCACAGCCTGGTGCTCAAGGCCTTCTGTGATGTGGCATCACCAGCCTTATTACCCAGTCTGCCCTACAGTACACCACGGACATCCTACTCTGGCCTTTGCCCTGGAATAAACCCTCTACCTAAATCCCATCCATTCTGTAAGGCCCTGCTCTAGAGTCACCTCCTCCAGGAAGCCTTCTGGGCTCAAGAGCTCCAAGCCAGAGTCTCGTGTGAATTCAGACTATTCCACCGTCTGCCCTTCATTAAACGCTGCCTTGAAAAGGATCCTGTGTGACTCTTCCACACTCTCGATTCACCGTGCTTTAGTACATCTCTGGCTTCACAGGGCCAGAGGCGGACAGACAGATCAGGGTCAGCCGGCAATGTCTGACAGGCTGCTTGCAGGAATGACTCCTAAGGCTTAGCCAAAGGGGTCAGTGATCAAGTGAGCAGCTGGCAGAAAACACTGTGCCAGGGGGAGAACCCAAGAGTGAGGCAGCAGGAGGTAGAGAGCTGGGAACGCAGGCTGGTCCAAGCTGAGGAGGGACTAGTACAGATGGCAGGGAGTGTACACCGTGGAGCCAGCAGACAAGGAGCAGCGGGACGGGCCAGGTGCAGGGCTGGGCTGCAGAGGACACTCGCCAGCCAGAGCTGGGTTCTTTTGTGTGGCTGCCCGGCCGCTGCTTGCCTGGGCACAGGGCCTCTCCAGATCAGCTTGCTGACTCTCAGCTGAGGGCTCCTTGAAGTCTGGGAACCACATATGTACTCATCCTCACACTGCCAGGCCTTAAGAGACTGAGCCAAATGAATGCATCTCTGAAAACTCTCCATTCTCTTCCTGCTCATTTGTGGTCACCCGCATCCTGGCTGTCTGGGCCACACCTAGCAACCAGGGCTCCTACTGCTGTAATATTTACATGTCGATAGCTGGAGAATCCACAAGGAGAGTTCCCTTCTCTGCTCTCTGAAGGCAGACAGAAAACAATCAGTTTAATTTTTTTTCCTTTTTTGTTTTTTTGGCCACACCATGCAGCATGCGGGATCTTAAGTTCCCCAACCAGGGATCGAACCCACACCGCCTAAAGTGCAAGTGCGGAGTCTGAACCACTGGACCGCCAGGGAAGTCCCACGATCAACTTAATTTTTTCGTGCCCTGCCAATGTCTGACAGAAGGGTACCTTCTAGCCTCAGCCGTGTGCCCAGAACTTGTGCGGAATCTTGCAGGGTTTGTGATTTCTCCTTAGGAGATTGCTATTCTGTGCCTACCCCACCAACAAGGGCCCCAAGAAGCATCTCACAGAGCACAGGGAGGGTAGAAACCCCCACCCTCAAACTGGCTCTGCATGATATAGACTGTCCTTTGGTAATTTATTACTTTCAGGTGACCTCAGGGCCTTAGCATCGACCACTAGAATATGACCTGCACCTCACTGGCCTCCACCCCCAAGAAAGGGCAACTCCCTTCCTCAGAGAGGAAAAGGCTGTGCTTCACTGAGGACGTGTGTTTGGAAAGAAGATGCCCCCATATGGAGAGGCTGCCTGACTGAGCAGAGTGGCCAAGTGAAGCCCAGCACCCGCTCTGCTCTCGGGGACAAGTTCAGTCTTCTGAGCCCTTGTACAAAGTGACACCTATTTGACCAACGCTTTTTAGTTCTTCAGGAGATATCATCCTACTGTAGTTATTTCCCAATGTAAATCCCATCTTGCCCACTCAAGGGCAGCCCTGGGACACCCTTCTGGTTTCTTATTCCCCACCAAGCTCAGTGTACAGTATTGGTGGTTAGCTGGAGCTCAAGAAATAGAATCCTATGCATTTAAATCTACTCCAGCTTTTTTCCAAAAAGGATTTGAGGCTGCTTAAAAAGTGCATGATATAATCCAATAAAAAACTGATGAAAACAGCCCACTGACAGGAAAACAAGGAAGGAAGAGAAAACCAAGCTAGGGTCAAGGGCACGCAGAGAAATGGTCAGCTTTGTAAAACTGCTAAAGGTGGCTCCAAATTCAGCTCTGAGTTTTCTAGGGGCTAAAGCAAGGAAAGAACTGTGGTCTGCGATGAAATCCAAAGTATACGGAAGATGAAAGAAAAAACCACAAATGCACCTCCAACTGCAAAAGAAGTTCAGTGTTTGCTGGGTGCTAGAGGGTAATTTCCTGAACATGAATTCCTGCAAGTGGGATTCTGAAATTAAAGGCTTTATAGATTTTTAAGGCCTCTGGTGTACACTGCCAATTTCTCTCCTTGAAACGTTGTCCTGATTTAGATTCCCACTAGCAGTCTGCTCTCTTTCCTATACTGGGGATTATCTTTTTTTGGCAAGTAGAGTTCTTTGCAAATGTGATAGACACAAATTCAGTGTTTTAATCTGTAAATCATGAATGAAAATTATTCTGAATATTTTTCTTATCCATTCTGACAATATGCATCAGGTGAATTGCCCACCTCATATCTTGTACATATTTTCAACTAAATTGTTTGTCTCTCTCTCTTTTTGGACTGGTATCTGGAAAGAGCTCTTTTTCTATGAAGGATATAGATTCTTTGCCACATGTGTTATTAATACTGTTAGTTGCCTTTCTGTTAGTAAGCTTTTTGACATCGAAAAGTTTATCTTTTTTAGGTTGTAAAATCAAATATTTCCCTTTTTTCCCCTAAGTCAGTCAGTTAAATATTAAGTGCCTACTCTGTATCCAACAGTGAAACTGCCCAGTTTTACTGAAAAAAGTTAGGTTAAGTAACTTGCTCAAGGTCAGTCAGCAGTAGGGGGGTAAACCCTCAGCAAATACTTGTTGAATGAATGAATAAGTGAATTGAGAGACATGAAGTTTTACTTATCCCCACCAAGTGGCAATTCAACCCTCTGTTTAGTACGACTGGCCTAGGATCATCACTTTTCTCAAGCAATACTGCTCCTACCCCAAGGCACACATGCTTTAAGGCTCTCTGCAAGCAGAGTGCTGGAAGGAAATACTCCTGGGCCATCTCCTTTAAATTAACCAACTTGGTACCCGTCCTTCTGGACCAGTAAACCATGTCATGTCTCTCCACTTCTGCTTGGAAAGAAAACTGCTTTCATCTTTTTTATTAGTAGGAGGCATAAGGCTCCCAAATTCTCAAAGGATGAACAGACCCAGACTTAATGCCCAAAGTGTGGTCCCTGGACCAGCGGCAGTGGCATCACCTGGGGGCTTTTGCTAGAAATGCAGGATCTCAGCCACACCCCAGAACCACTGAATCCGAATCTGCATTTTCGCAAGATCCCCAGGGAATTCTTATGCACATTTGAAACTGAGAATCACCAATTTTAAATGAAATATTGATTTTTTGAAACTAGCTCCTAACAAAGCCAAATGCTTACTCTAAATGGTGAAGAAAAAAGGTTAAAGAACCTGATGAGTTCCCCCACAAGCTATGGAGTTGGTGGGTAGATCTTGATTTGTCTTTTTTTTTTCCACTTCCTATAAACCAAGACACTGAGAACTCAAATATTAGCTGTTATCTGTCTAGGGTTGACCAGGATCTGGTACCACTGATACAAAGACAATGAATTTAACTCTAAATAGGCCACCAAGAAAAAACCTGGCTGGGTGAAGGCTGGGAAGGAGGTATTCACATAATAAAGAATAAAAACACAGATTGTCTCACTAGTAATCATTATTTCTGAAAAACACCATGATTAGTACTTCAAGTCCAAGTTTTCAACACTCTCAGGAAATCAATTTTCTTGCCTAAAAGGCAATAAATACCCCCTCAGCCGTCACTGTGACACTTTAGGAATGTGCGAAGTATGGGATTTGCATTATCCTATTAACGCTCCCAGCGACTCTTTGTGGCAGATATATCATCCACAGTTTACAGATGAGGAAACCGAGGCTCAAGGAGCTTGACTAACAGAACCAAAGGTCACCCTCAGGTCTGTTTGACAGAAAGAACCTTGGGATAGGGTTTTGGCCGAGTCATTGGGCAGCTGTTCTCCATAGCCCAACCACATTAGAACCCACTAGGCCGGGTGGTGAGAAGTAGCTGTCTCACTGGGACAAGCATTTTCAAAAAAAAATGGCTTTAATGAGGGATAATCTACATACCTTAAAATCCACCGCATCTTTTTAAGATGCTAAAGAATGTGAACATTCATGGAAATAAAGATGTTCTTTTCCCTCTAGAAGGAAAGCCAAAGAGGTGGTGAGCCCAGACAAGCGAGCAGGATTCCAAGGAACCCACAAGTCGGGCACGCCTACCTTGGATTCCATACAGCCGGTTGAGGCGCGACCGCCGGGCCTCGTCGGTGTAGGGAACTGCAAGCCACGGCATCTCACTGAAGTACTGTTTGAATGAGTCCTCTGACCTACAGAGACACACACAGGGAGACAAAGCCCTATTACCCCACAAGGCACCACCACTGGGTCCTCCCCACCTTCCACCAAGTCGTGCCCAGGGCCCTACAGATGCCGGGGCTTCTAATCATCGTGCTCCTCGGACACCAGGCCGGAGGACACTGTCCTACCCATTCCAGCGCACACCCCAAAGCAAAGCTCCACACAACAGGTGGACGCCAAACTGAAATGCCAGGCTGCTTCAACATCCCGCTTCTCTGCACCCTACACATTCAGCTCACGCTTAACTTCTCCTTTTTCAACACTGACAGGTCTTACTTTTATGAGGAGTCTAGATGTTCAGACACCACATTCCCCACCATGTTTGTAATCTGTGCACATAACAGTGATGCGTACAGGACACTTAACCAAGCGTATACCTACGACTCCATGTCTAAGAAACTCTAGGAGTGATAAATCTAATCAAGGGATAGAAAGCAGATCCGGGGATCTGTGGGGCTGGGATTTGGGGGTGAGGATTAACTGAGAAGAGGCACGAGGGATTCTTTTAATTGATGGGAATGTTCTACATCTTCACTGTGATGGTGACACAGGTACATACATTAGTGAAAATACATTGAACTGGACACCCAGAATGTATGAATTTCATTGTATGAAAATCGTACTTCAATAAAGCTGACTTTTTTATTATTTACTTATTTATTTTGGCTGCGCCACGGGGCTTGCAGGATCTTGGTTCCCTGACCAGGGATCAAACCCGCACCCTCGGTAGTGAAAGCGCGGAGTTCTAACCACTGGACCGCCAGGGAATTCCCAAGTTGATGTTGTTTAAGGCTTTAACAAAGTGACTCCTCCCTGTGGCATGCCTTCAGGCTTGCCGCACTCCATGCGGGGTGGGGGGGGGCCCCCCCGCAGTGTAGTGGGGTGGGGCCCACGGGCCAATAAACTGAGGACAGCATCATGCAGACATCAAGGGTACGACAGTGGACACAAGGCCCTCCGTGTGTTGCCATCTCAGAGACCCTTCTGTGAACAGAACACCTGGTGGCTCAGTCTGAACTGGGGCTGGAGTTTTGAGATGAAGGAAGGTCACTGATGAGTAAAGCCGGCAAGAGGGCGAGAAACAGAGGCGACTGAGGCTAAAAGGCCCTGACGTACTCCAGGAAGAATGTCTGTTCTTGTTTTGAGGAGAGCCCCTAGAAAAAGCACGTGGCCAGAGCTCAGAGAAATGACTGCAGAGCCCACTAGGATAGGTGCCACATTCCATTAGTCTCCGGCTCTTTTCTTTCCATCCTCCCCCCTCCACATCCTTTCACCACCATCCACAAAGCTGAACTAATCAGAAAAAAATGCGTGCTAATCTCAAATGCCCCAGGCCAGAATTGGGATGTCCCTTAATAATGACAGCAAGGACGGGTTTTTCTTGGCTGCCCTTCAGACAATTACGTGAGTAAATATGAAATGTATCTGTCCCTCCGATAATCATCCCAGATATGTCTTCCCTGATGCCTATCCCCCAAGCTCTAACCTTAAAGAGGCGAGATGTGTATGGCAAGAGACATCCACCTAGAGAAAAGGGGAGATGCACCGCCACTCTCTCCAGCACGCGTTACCTGTCTGCACTAACAAAGATGATCTCGAATTTCTGGCCTGCCTCCTTGATCTTCCGGTAGGATTCCACCAGGACCCGGGTGAGGCTTCGGCAGGGTGGACACTGGAAGACATGAGTGGGATCCTGCAGCCTCACGTCGCGCCTTCGCCTTCCCAATTCCCAGCCACTTGCCCGTAGAGGCCAGGTCAGCAACACCCAAGCAGGATTCGGATCGCGTTTCCAGTTTATGGAAGAGGCAGAAACAAACGTGCCTCTCGTGATGGCGCGTATCCAGCACAGGCCCTGCCCCATCCACGTGGGTGCCAGCAGGCAGCAGTTAAAACGAGCTCCCGCGGGGCCCATGAGGAGCCTCGTCAGAATGGGTTAGGAGGACTCCTCTTTTTATTTATTTGTTTTTTAGGGGGAAGGACTACCCTTTTAGGCCAGTCCAAAGAAGTCGTTTTCTTGCTGCTAATATCGTTCATCACAATAAGCACTTGCAGCATGCCAGCAATGCATTGGGCACAGGAGAAGGCAAGAATGCCGGGAAATGACACCTGAGCAGTCACACCTCCAGAAGCCAACCCCAGCTGGGGTTGGTGGTGACATCACTGCTCCCTTCTGTCTGGACTAAAGAGGGACCAAACACTCACCCAGTGTGCAGAGAAATAGACTCCCACGTGAGACCCCTCCAGGCTGCTGCTCTCCAGGGACTGCCCATTATTTCTAAGCAAGGGCCCTGCAATGACTTCCCTGAAGGGTTTAGGCCCCCAAGGGAATTCCAAACCTGAAACAGGCAACAGATAGCGAGAATGTTAAGACTCTTCCTCGTGGCCTCTGACCCAAAAGGCCTCCGGGCTGCAGAGCATGACAACTTTATCACCAAACAGTATTTTTTAACATATCCGTAGAATCCGCAGCTAAAGCAGGAATAAAAGCAGGACTCATCCGCGGCAGAGCCCTACCTACCTTCAAGGCAATGGTTCCTGAACCTGGATGACCACAGGACCCATCTCCTGGGGGGCTTTTGAAAAGTACAGAAGCCCAGGTCACCCCCCACCCCCAGTCTCAGGATTCAGGGGCAAGGCTGAAGATGCATGTCCAAAACAAAGCAAAACGACTCCCCGAGTAATTGTGATGATGGGACAGTTGGGAAATCACTGCCTTGGGTATTAACTGTGAGTTTCTTCGATTCCAACTCTGGACTCTCAGTGGCTCTCAACTCTGCATTTTAGAATCAGCTGGGGAACTGTAAAATTCCCCACCCCCAAAGATTCTGATTCAGCCAGTCTGGGTTGGGGCCCAGGGAACCAAGTGAGATGAGAATTTCAGTCTACTGAAAGGAAAGCGTAAAACCACTCAACCCAGATGGTCGACATTCTGGTGACACGTAAGCCCCAGGCAGGAAGAGCAAATGATATGCTCCCCCCCTCAACAGAACAGTGTTTTCTCACAGGGTGGTCCAGGGACCACTGCCTCAAAATCGCCTGGGGCGGGTGGAGGATGGGAGGGAGAAAGAAGCACAGCCTGGCTGAAAAAGCAGGTGGCCAAGCCCACCCTGAAACAAATGGATCCAAAATTCTCTGGGGGTGGAGGCGGGGAAGCTGGGTTTCTAACAAGTTTCAGAGTGGAGTGTGTGTGTGTGTGTGTTTACATTTCAGAAAGTAAAGACTTGGTTCTACCTGCCCTGGTTTTTACTGAGGACAATTCTTTGAAGCAGGTGAAATTTTTACTGGGAAAATTTGTGACCCGGGTTGAATCCTCCAATTGGATCAGTAAGTGAGGGACAGAAGAACTTGTAACACTTCTATGACTTTTATGACTCCAGTGCACAGGGTTGGGGGGCGGGGGTTGAGAGGAGGAGAGAAACAGGCCCTGGACAGCCTCTGAGCAGGGTGATGAGAGCCACCCAGGCACAGCCAGCCACCCGGCCAGTCAGCAAGACCAAGGCTTAGGATTTGAGCAGCCCCAAGAACTGAGGGGCCCCCACCGCCAGGCCAGCAGAGTAATGCAGAGATTGCGACTTTGCTACGGTAAAATTTTAATGAGAAAAAACCCCGGAACCACACAGCCTGCCTCTGATTGTGAAGGTGAGAGCTGCCGTTGAAACAGCACTAGGAGTCGGAATCTGGGCTCAAGCCGCTTCTCAATGGCCTCCTCAGCCCTCAAAGCTAAACTTCCTTTTTCAGATTCCATCTCCGCTGGCCCATGAACTAAAGCCCCCACGAGGGACATTCTGATCTCCGTAAAAATCTTAACCATGACCTGGAGAATACTGTAATTTCATCAAGACAATATTCTCTAGCCAAATAAACCCACACTCATCTATTTCCTTTATACACTCTCTACCAACAGGGAGGAGGGCAGGGCAGGGGGGTAGAGCAGGGAGTATGGGTGGACAAAGCAAGGTCTTACCCTCTGGGTCATCGCGGATCACCAGCAGCCCATTCCTGCACACGACCTTCCCGGTGGTGGCGTCTAAGAATATTAGTGATGGAATGTTGGAAATTCGATATTTGTTCCAAAGTTTAAGCTATAAGAAGAAAAGTAAAAGAAGGTGGTTAAATCCAAACCAGATTAATTGCAGAGTTCTTCGGAGCCTCCTGGGCCTCAGGGGTAGACAGGCTGGAAAACACGAAAGTACAGATTAAATGAATTACTGATTGAAAGCAGGGCTGGCTGGGCAAAAGGGGCAAGAGAAGCTACAATCCCACTTGTCCCTGCGGCCTGAGACAGTGGAGCGGACCCCAAGTCAGAGCCACACCCAGGCTCAAGTCGCAGCAGAGGCCGACGGAGAACCACACTCGCCCTGGGTGAGCTTTTCTCTCCTACCTCCCCCATGGGCACTGTCTCTAAGAAGCATGAACATGAAGATGGATCAGGCATCTTTCAGATACAGTCAGACCTCCACCAGGTGGTTAAGGCAGGAAGGGAGGCTTTTTATTGGTGCCTCTCCACCCTATCAGCAGGCAGGTGTTCGGCCGTGTCCCCTTGGCCCCAAGGGAGAAGGGACAAGGGCATTCCACAGATGACCAAGAGTTAAAATCGGCCCCTCTCCCCACTTCACCGGGTCCATGCACCGAAATATCGGTAGTCGCTCTACGTGTGTGCCACTCAGCCTGCAGACACTGGGGAAGCACGGTCCTCAGCCAGCCCCAGCCCTCATTTCCCTGTGCCACTTAAAACAATCCCCAGTCCTTGGCAGGTGCCTGCAGTCAGCTGTGCCAGCTGTCAGAGGGCCAGGGTCTGAGAGCCGAGGCTGAGAAAGTGTGAAGGCGACAGCCCAGGGCTAGGAGCCGAGTGTGTGCCGGCTCCTCTGTAAGCTCCTGGCCGTCTGGGTGGTGCTGGTCAGGTGGGCTGCTGAGAGCTCTGGAACTCAACTGCCAAGGCCAGAAAGTGACGTAAAGAAATGAAATGTTGAACTACCAATGCACCTCCAGAAAAGAAAGAAACGAGGGGAGATTGCAGGATGGCCCACTGGTGATTCAGCTGTGAGCCTCCCTTCCGGGGGCCTGGGGCCCAGACAGGAGGGGCTGGCCCTGTGGGCACTGGCACAATAGGGTATGGAGGTGTCGAGGGAAACAGGCATCAGAAATCCAGCTGCATAAAGCAGAGGAAAAGGCATGGGTGGCTGTGACCATTGTTTTTAACTCAGTCCCAAGCAGCCAGGGAGTTGGGCAGTGTATGTGCCAAGAAATGTGAGGCCTACCCAGCCTATGGAGACCTGGGTCTTGGCAGGAAGGGTTGCGGGACCCCATCTCTAACTGGGTGGGCCCCCCTTAGTGCTGCATGTTTTTCCCAGTCTCACGTTTCCATTGGGCTCCCCAAACCGGCCAGGACCTCAGATCAAGGGTGACTCTGCCCATCAAGTTTCCGGTGACCGATTTTGCACTATTCCCAAGAAACCCGATACAGGATTCAGATTAAACATTCTTAAGAGATTCAACAACAAAACAAGACCATCCTACCAGTGGGATTAGCTTTACAAGTTTGCTGGTACCAGGATCCAGCCAGGTTAAAAAAATAAAAAAAAAGTTGGGGTGGTGGGGGATTAAGTTATCAGATTTTCCTGATTTCAAAAGTAACTACTGGGGGGGAAAAGTAACTATTGGGAAAAATGGGAAACATAGCAAACCACAAAAACTGAGATAAAAATAACCCATGACTCATCACTTATGAAAGCTTAGACAATTTTATATTCCACCAATGGCAAATGAGAGCACCCGTTTCCTGGTACTCTCACCAACATTATCACTACCATTAGTTTTCCCAATTTGATAGGACAAAATGATGCTCATCTTTGTTGCTTATCATTCTTTTACTTACTGATGTTTAGGAGATACACATCTATCTCACTGTTATAAATACACTGTTTTTCCCAAGATATTTTTTTACAAGTGGTAAGTGCTGCAATTCATTGAACAGATATTAACTGAGCACCTACTATGTGCCAGCCCAAGGGACAAGAAAGAACAAGGCAGATGACGTGGCTGCCTTTGCAGAGCTTCTATTCTAGTGGGAGAGACAGACAATATAAGCAAGAATATATAGAGAAAAATAATTTCAGGCACTTGTAAGCAATAAAAAGAAGCCAGAGCAGGGTAAGAGCGAAGGCACACTGGGGGGAGTGGTACACGTTTTAGTGAGTGCTCTGGAAGGCATCTTTGAAGAAATGGCATCTGAGCACAGATAATGACATGAAACAAGTCACGTGCACATGGGGGGAGGCTGAATGGGAAAGGTGATAGTGGACGCAGCCAGACAGTCAGGGAGGGGAGCCACGATGAGGTCAGAAGGGCAGCCGTGGACCAGATCTTCAAGGCCCTGTAGACGTGTAAAAATAACGGAATTTTATTCTAAGCGTATAGTCAGACCTCCATATCCACAGGTCCCGCATCTGCAGATTCAACCAAGCGCAGATCAAAAATATTCGGGGGAGGGCTTCGCTAGTGGCACAGTGGTTGAGAGTCCGCCTGCCGATGCAGGGGACATGGGTTCGTGCCCCGGTCCGGGAAGATCCCACATGCCGCGGAGCGGCTGGGCCCGTGAGCCATGGCTGCTGAGCCTGCGCGTCTGGAGCCTGTGCTCCGCAACGGGAGAGGCCACAACAGTGAGAGGCCCGTGTACCACAAAAAAAATAAAAATAAAAATATTCGGGGGAAAAAAAATCAAGGAAGTTCTAAAATGCAAGGCTTGAATTTGCCAAGCGCAGGCAACTATTTACATAGCGTTTACATTGTAGGTATAACTATTTATGTTATATGTACACTGTATTAGGTATTGTAAGCACTCTAGAAAAGATCTGAAGTGTACAGGAGGATGTGTATAGGTGAGATGCAAATATCGTGCGATTTTATATAAGGGACTTGAGCATCCGCGGATTTTGGTATCTGTGAGGATCCTAGAGTCTTGGATGACCAGGTGAGGTCATCCAAGGAGAAGACACGGCTACAGAGGAAAAGGGACCCCAGGGGAGAGCCGGGTACCACCCACAGCAGGCTGAGGAGTGATGAGTGACACAGGAAAACAGGGAGACTCCAGTGTCCCAATAGGCAGGTGAGCAAAGTGTTTTGGAGAGGACAGTGTAGGCCACTGTGTCAAATGCCCTGAGATGTTGAATAAGATGAGGACAGAGAACTGACCAGTGGATGTGGCACCAATGGTCACATATGACCTTGATGGGGTCGGGGAGGAGTCAGCGCAGGGGTGAAGCTGACAGACACACTGGAATGAAGAGGGAAGGAGGGGGCACAGCTCTGTCCAGCACACATGCCTACAATGGGCCTGGGACCCAGACAAGTCCAAGTCGTCCCGACAACACGTGAAACATCAAGAGGAGAATAACACAAAGAAGAAACGTTATAAAAAGAGGAGAAAATAGCAGATAAGGGGCTGAGGTAGTGACTATAGGCAACTCTCTTTAAGAGTTTTGCTGTAAAGGAAGCAAAGAAATGGGATTGTAGCTGGAAAAATGAGGTCAGATGATGAGGTCAGAGGGAGGATATTTTAAAGATGGGAGACACTGTAATATATGCAACTGGGAATAATACAGAAGAGAAAGAAGAAAACTGATGAAAAGGAAAAGTGTAGAAGCAAAGTCCTTGAATAGGCAAAAAGGTGGGATCCAGGTCACAAATGGAAAGATGGAATTGTAAAAACAGCTAATTTTTAAATACACAGTCATTCCTCAGTATCCACAGGGGACTGGTTCCAAGACCTGCCGCAGGTACCAAAATCTTGGAATGCTCAAGGTGGCCCGCCATATTCTCGGTTCCACATCTGCAGATTCAACCAGCCACAGACAGTGCAGTACTATAGTATTTACTATGGAAAAAACACACCAAAACTGTGTATAAGTGACCCACACAGTTAAAACCCATGTTGTTCAAGGGTCAACTATACACATTTCAAAGTAGTTTTTTAGTCTGAATAAAAAATCATGCCATTTGTAAATAAAAACAACTTCATCTTATTTTTTCAATATTTATATTACTTATTTCCTTTTCTTGTAGAACTATTCTGGCTGGAATTTCCAGAACAATATTAAGTAGCGAGCATCCTTATCTTCTACCTGACTGTAGTGGATATCTGTAATATTTTACTATCATATGTAATATTAGCCATTGCGTTGAGACAGATATCCTTTAACATGTTCAACAAAACAGTCTTGAATATTACCCAGCCTGAAAAAGGAAGGGTATGCTACAATAAGGATGAACATTGTGGACATATGCTAAGTGAAATAAGCCTGTCACTGAAAGACAAATACTGTATGATTCCACTTAAATGAGGTACTTAGAGTAGTCAAAATCATAAAGACAGAAATTGTAATGGTAGTTGTCAGGGGGTGGGGGGATGGGAGAAAGAGTTACTATTCAATGGGTGTAGAGTTTCAGTTTTACAAAGATGAAAAGAGTTATGGGGATAGATGGTGGTGATGGTTGCACAACAATATGCATGAATATATTTAATACCACTGCAATGTACACTTAAAAATAGTTAAGATGGTAAATTTTATGTATGTCTATCTTACCACAATTTTTAAAAAATAGCCTTCCTTAACACTTTGAACAAAAGTTTTATCAGGAAAAGGGCTTCCCTGGTGGCACGGTGGTTGGGAGTCCGCCTGCCCATGCGGGGGTCCCGGGTTCGAGTTCTGGTCCGGGAGGATCCTGCATGCCACAGAGCAACCAGGCACGTGCACCACGGCTTCTGAGCCTGCACTCTAGAGCCCAAGAGCCACAACTACTGAGCCCGCGTACCACAGCTACTGAGGCCTGCGCGCCTGGAGCCCGTGCTCCGCAACAAGAGTGGTCCCTGCTCACCGCGGCTGGAGAGGGCCCGCGCACAGCAGCGAAGACCCAGCGCAGCCAAGGGTAAATAAATAAATAAAACAATGGATCTATTAAAAACAAAAAAAAAGTTTTATCAGGAATGGATGGTTACTTTAAGGTTATTCTTTTGACTTGTTGTGGTATATTTCATTAGTAACCACTCTACGGTTAAACCATCCTTGCCTTCATAGAAGAAATCTTCCCTGGTCACGTGTATTGTTAAGGGATCACTATAATCCTATCTCCCCAGGGACCTGGGACTCCCACAAGCAAATGGCATCTTGTAACAACAAGCTTTTTGGTAGCTAGTCTTTTTCCTAAAGGAAACTGCAGCCTGTGAGCTTTAAATATAAAGATGGCAGATGTAATGTGATTGTAATAGAGCGGTTTGAATGTAGGCACCCATACTATACTTGAAACATAAGCATGTGATTGGCTCTTGGCTAGATATTTTTCGAGGAATGGTGGCTTATGGTACCTGGGCAACATAGCCCCTAAATGCTGGGCCACTTATGGTATCTGGGCAACACAGCCCCTAAATGCTGGGCCACTCAGTGTGAGTCAGGACCATCCCCCAGCTGATGTCATAAAAGGAGGACCTGAGAATGAGGCCTGCTTAGTGTAGTACCTTTTAAGACTCTAAAAATAAAGGTGCTGTCCCCTCCCCCATAACAGATAAGGAAGAATTCAATTTTTTCTGGGTCCCTCATGTAAGCAGAAGGACTATAACACCCTCCCCTTGTCCTACCTCAGATCATCACAGATATTTCTTTTTTCCCAATATCCTCCTTAGAGAGGGAAGAAACTGTAGCCCCTGTGACCCTTATCTTCCTCCCTCCCTAGAGAGCCTCCCCTTTCTTTCCCCCTGGATCTCAAGGAAGACAGGAGGTCATGGCTGTGTTTTGTCCATTGTTGTTAGACCTTGTTTCCAAGTAAAGGCCCACTGGGTTAGTGGGAAAAAATTATGTTTCTAGACTCACATCTGACGCTGAAAAGTTGATCCTTCTGTAGACAAACATATCATGGCCTAATTTTATATGATAGTGATTTATTTAGGAAGTTAAATCATTCATCAGTGATTTACAGATTTGCTTGGGACTATCCATCTCAGGTTTTAGCATCCCGATTACTCTGCTCTGAAACTGCAGAAGGCATAAGAATGATCATTCCAGCCATGTCAATTTATGTTAGAAAAGTCACACAGGTCCGCTTTGACGATTCTTTTATGCCAACTGGAGATGAGCTTAAAGAAATGATCACCAAGATTCACTTCTGTGCCTTTAAGTGTGGCTGACACAACCATGTCTATTTATGTTAGAAAAGTCACACAGGTCCGCTTTGACGATTCTTTTATGCCAACTGGAGATGAGCTTAAACAAATGATCACCAAGATTCACTTCTGTGCCTTTAAGTGTGGCTGACATCTCAAGTCCACTAAAGGTTTTCAAAAAGGCGTCTTAAAACATTGGTTTCATAACCATTTTGGGGTCACAGACACTTTTGATGATAAAAGCTACATATAGATCCTTTCCCCAGAGGAAAATACACATGCACAAAAAAGTCTGTGTGTAATTTCATAGAGTTCGTGATTTCTGTGAAGCCAGATTATTGAACCTGACTCCAAGAGGTCTATGGATCCCAGAAAAAGACCCCCTTCTTTTAAGAGTGCACTTTAGTACATGGCTTAACCTTGATTCAACTGGGAGAACTATGATATGGCCCCATCTTTACTCTTGTCATGAAAAATCTAATAAAAATCAGCATTTACCTAAACTCGACGATGATGCAATGGTGAAGAGTCGGAGGTTAAAATCTCACTATACGCAGCCTCCATCTTCCCAAACTTATTCAGAGCTGGGTACCGCCGGTGGTCTCCAATTCATCCCTTTGCCTTCAGGATGGTGAAGATCAGAACCACCTGGGACAGAGCACTAATGCTGCTTATTTTTTAAGGATCCCTAGGAAATGAGCTCATAGTCTTTCCTGGTATGATATTAGAGCATTTAACCAGAGTCAGGAGCATAAGTGCTTCTACATTATCTCAAAGCTCTTCTTGGGAGGAAATAACGGTGGTGGAGGAAGCAAATGGGCTTCGGAGGGCCTGGGTTTCCATCCTGGCCCTGACATCTCAGTAGATGTCAGTAGGTGACACGGTACCAGACCTTGGGCAGGTCACGCGGGCTGGCCTAGCACGGTCATACCCACATCGCAGGATGCATACGGAACTTAAACGACGTAACGTTGTGTGGAGACACTCTGAAAACTAAAGCATTACACACATGAGACACATTATTAATATCTGAATCAAATTTATGCTTACTTCCCCCTTGTCTTGTCAGCATCCTTTTCAAAAAATGTTTTCCTGTCAACTCTATTTTAAAGTTAATCAATCAACTGCCTAGGCTGCATATAAAGCTCAGAAAACAGGGATTTCCTTCTGTAGCAAGTGGTCTTTTTGCCATAAGCACCTTCTACAAAACACGTACATATTCGGGGCCCAGTTTAATGTGGTCCGTTTGCCTTCCCCCCCCCACTTTCTTCCTCCCACCTCCCATTTTGGATTTCCAGATTTTAAAGAGGCGTCTGGATTTTTTTTCTTAAACTGACCCTGGATTTTGCTTTTCTCTCTTTTTAAGAGAACTCTGACCTCACGTCTGATTCTGGCTTGGAAGTGTGAAATACCATACAGTCTGCTACCAAGGAGCGTAGGAGGGAGAGGGGCCATGCCAGGCGGTTCCCATTCCAGCACCTGAAACTGGGAGGTGGATTGAAGGCAGGAGCTCCTTCCAGGTCACCAGGACAAAAACGGCTAACGGCTACTGAACAGGTTCGTTAGAAGGGCCATGCTGACAGGCACTGCTGCAGGTGGGAGAGACCCGGTAACTTTTATTTACATCCAATGCCTGCTCTCGCTCAAGTGACCATCCTGGCACAACGTCCACCCAGAGTTCATTTTGATGCCACGTCCCACCTCCTTTCATAGCTACCCAGAGGCCAGGCAACTCCGAGAGAATGCGTCCCAGCAAACGCCCAAAGCCTAGAATACAGAAGGCAAGGCAGCAAAGATGAAATAGACAGAAAGAGGAGACAATATTAGCTAGACTTGGCCAAAAGCAAAAAGGATGACAAACCGGGCTACCGGGTTACTTAAAAGTTCCCATTCCTCAGCCTGGTGGCAGGTTCTCGTTAGCGATCCCAAGGCTGCTGTAGGAGCCGTCATCCCAGGAGTGCCGACCAGAAATGCTTGTACAGTGACCCACCGAACAATGAAGCAAATATCCAAAGGGATGGGATTGGGGACTGGTAAACTGTAAAAATGCAGACTCTAAAGCTGAGCTAAGCGGAAACCCTGGTGGGATTAGTCAGCACCCACACATGCCACAGGGAAATTCAACCCGGCAATTTCTGAGAAGCCCCAGCTCCTGAGGGTGACACAGAATCTGCCTCTCATTCTGAGGACCGGGTCTTGCACTTGACTGGGGGTCTAAGTTTTTAATTTCTCAACAGCTGCTGAAAATCTGTGGGATCAAGCCAAAGCTGACATAGATGTAGGATTAATCAGCCAGCTCCTTGGCAAGGTTAGCCGGAACCTTCTCAGGCAGACCTTACTCCAGCCCTTCCACCGAAGGCTAACCACGGTCAACACCATCCTTTCTGGAAGCAGCGTGTGAAAACAGATCTTCAAAAGTGTCCCTACCCTTTCTAACCAAACATGACCAAAGCCCATGATATATGCAGTGTGAGAGGGAAATCCCCCCGTCCCACTGTCCAATGTCAAGGCGGTATATACACGCACTAGAGGTTACTCAGCACAGGTTCTGGAGCCCAGGTCTAACTCCGCTCAGGCCACTTATTAGTTGGTGACCTCAGGCAAGCTACCTAACTCCTCTCTTAGTTTTCTCACTTGCAAAATGGAGATAACAGTACTTACACCTCACTGGGCTGTTGTCAAGATTAGATGTGTCATATAATGTGCTTAGAATAGGGCCTGACCCAGGTTAGGTACTATATAAGTGTTAGCTGCTATTATTATTTTGTTGTTGTTGTTATCCCAGAACCATTCTAAATGCTCCAGCAGGCCCTTGTCCTCATATCCCCAGAGTTAAGACCAAGCCTTGCTTCTGAGGCAGGATTCCCAGTGTGTGATTTGGCCTGAGACTCCAATTTTCCAGCCTGGTACAGCGGTTGGCCAAGTACAGTGCTTGTGGCACATGTTATGTGTTCAGTAAATGATGGTGAGCAAATGGAGGAATGACAATGAAAGGAAGGAAGGGAGAGAGGAAACACGGTCGACGGGTCAGCCAGACTAGATGCCCAGCTACACAATCAAGTTCAGCCGTTTAAAGGGCTTCTTGATGACCAAGACTCTTCCTTGTTCCTTGGCAGACTTGGGGGCCCAGAAAGCTTTTTAAACTGCAGAATAAATTACCCAAAACAAGTGCTGGTGGAATTAAAGCTCTTATCCCTTTATCTAACAGTGTCTCTGATCCCTTCCCTTCCCCAGCTCTCCTCTGTCTGGAGGCAACACAGAGAATGGGCCAGTGAGATCAAGGAAGAGGAACGAGTGGACTGGGCCGGGCTGATCGGAACCTGCACCAGCTTATGAGAAATCAAAGCCCTCCCAGGGGAGCAGCTCTGAAACTAGATTAACAATCAATTTCCCCTTCACTACAGCTGTTTTAGAAAGAGGACCTGTGCCCTAAGGGTCGTTGAGCGTGAGGTTTACAAAATAACATGTCCTCGCTGCTTCCTGCAGACAAAGGCACCAGGCCTGAAATACACCACACGCTCTCCTTCTGGGTCCATCTCTGCTACTCCAGGCTGCAGTAAAAGAAAAAGACAAGACTAGGTAGGAGGGATGTTATAAATTTACTCTTCATTTCCCCAAATCTCAGAATAGTAAGTTTTCTAGCTGATTTACAGCTGACCTAGCCGGGCTGCGCAATCCAGCAGAGATGCAGCAGGTGTGATTCACTGACAGCAATAATCGAAGTGCCACAGGGGACATGAAGGGTGTGAGACACCAGGCCTGCCTTCAGGAGCCTTACGGTTTAGAAGTGCAAAATGGTAAACATGGTCAATGTTATATCTATTTTACCACACGCACAGAAGTGGAGCTATAACTACTTCTGTGCAGGCATAACACGCGGTAACTGCCAGGAAAACTGAGCAGAAAGGGCCAGAAGGAAGCCTGGCTCCATCTTAGTTCAATGAACGTGCCAGGAACGGCTCTGTGTGTTCAATCAAACACGCTTACTGTTTCAAACATCCTCCATAAAACCACTGTGATTCCATGCAGGGGCAGCCCCAAGAAGCAACAGCAGCTCAGGGCTGAGTGTGGTCCTTGTCGGTCACTCAAATCTTTAGTCAGTACTTCTATCAGAAGGCAGTATAGGTAAAATGGTTAAGAACATGGTTCTGGAGCAGACTGCCTGGGTTCAAATCGCAACTCTGCTACATCCCTGCTGGGTGACGTGGGGCAAGTTACTTCACTTCTCTGAGCCTCTATTTCCTCATGAGTAAAGTGAGGATAATAACAATACCTGCTCCACGTTGTTGTTGCTAGAATGAACTGGATTACTATACGTATAAGGCTTAGAACACTGCCCGGTACACAGTAAGTGTTCGATAAATGTCAGAAATGATGATGAGGCCTGAAGAGGACACTGCCATTTCTCCTTGACCCTAAGTGGAGAAATGCGCTGACCCCTCTAACCCCCATCAAGCATCCATGTCAGCTGCAGGTTACATTCTGGCGGAGGCGGGGATGTGGGAAATGACTACTTAGGCCTTGTGCAATGTGGGACACCTGCAGACACAGGAACCAGGCCAGGAGACAAGCCTACAGAGTAAGTGCTGGGTACTCCCCGCCTGGTGCTGTGGGGACTTGTTAAGCTCTTAAGAGCCTCACTTTGCTCTGCAAGGTATTCTTTTACAACAGGAGCCACTCTGCCGCTAGTATGAGGTGGAGGATCTGATACGCTGCTTCTTCCTTTTATCTCTTTATCCGAGAGACGTCTGTCCTTGTCAGCAGCCAGCCTTCCAGCACACACCTCACTGGCTGACAGCAAGCTCTGCTTCTGTCTTCACTTGTGGCTCCGAAGTACTGTCAAAGCCCTGCCGGTTCCCAGCATGAGGGGCGCGTACTATGCTTCTATTAGGTCCAACACAGAACCACCACTGCCCCTTCATCCTTCCTCCGAGCAGACTGCTGTGTTCTGGGGGCCTCCAGATCCTCACTGCATGAACGCGGGAGGGAAGCACACGTAGCCGCTGAGAGCACAGGCTCTGGGGGCAGATGGCCTGGAATCCTGGCTCTGCCCCTCAGGCAAATTAACACAGCAGCCCCCCAGCCTCACTTTCTTCAATGACAAAATGGTCCCATGGTACCTACTGGGTTGGCCAAGAAGTTCGGGTTTTTCCATAAGATGTGACGGGAAAACGCCGAATGAACTTTTTGGCCAGCCCAATACTTCCTAAGGTTACCATGAGGATAAATAAGACATATGACGTGCTTAGTAAACACTCACATGAGAACGCTTCTAATGTGTGTCCTTCCAGAGTCTATGGGTAGAGAATACGAAGAAGTCTCTTGATGAAAGGCCATCTAGGGCAATGGGCCCTGCACATAATCAAACTGCAAGGGCACTTACTAAGCAGTGTTTGAAAAATGGTGACCAGGACATCACAGGGCCACTGGCCCCTGCCAGGGCTGGGACCCAGAATAATCCACACAAATAAATACAGAAGAGATTACAAGAGGCCTCCTGCCAGAAGGTAAGCAGATGGGCTCTGATGAAGGAAGGGAGAGCAGAGGAGGATCTGCTTCCCCAGCAGCGGCTCTGGGAGGGGCAAAAGCTCCCCTTCTTCGTGGAAATGCAGATACTTTCCAGACCAGCATCCAGTCCACGGATGCTCCTTCCTGCTAACAGGGGTGCGGCAGAACAACTAAGAAATGGCCACTAATTCTAACCACGACCACCTGAGACGAAAGGGACGGATGGTGTCCATGCTAGTGGACACGAGAAGCTTGAACATTAAAAAGTGGTGTTTCATGTGGCTAGGAGGCCTGGGCCTGGCTGCCAGCACTGGCAGTGGGCTGCAGCTTTGCGACTCTGGTGACAAAGCCACAGTGGGTTCCTATGAACGCAGCTGCATCCCGTCTGCAACCAGCAGTCCAGAAGGAGCCGACATGTTCTAAGACACGGAGGCCACGGCCTCCGTCCGCTTTCCCTCCTTCCTTCCTGGGAGTCACTCACCAGGCAACTTTGCTACTAAAGGTCCTTTCAGAAAACTGCACCTTCGGACTGGCTTCAATCAACAACAAGAAAAAATTAATGAGATAAGAAATAATGCCCACAAATATAAAGACAAAAAACGTAAATGTTTTCTTCTTACCCTTTCAAAAGTGCTAAAATGCAAAATATTTCTTAATCCCTCACCTCGGGCTTGGAGAGTCCTGTTCTCCGAATATTTGGAACCTGGTCCCATTTGCAACTCCAATTAAAGAGGTTCGTTGACTGTGCCACACAACTTCCTGTCCTAATGAGTCAACAGGCCAGGAGATGAGCAGTTGCTGGGATCACAAAGGGACATATGGCTGCCAAGTTCTTTCTGGCCGTCACCAAAGACAGAGGAGAGGCTGCTCTGTTTCCCTGTGCTGCAGTTTTCACAAGCTGACAGAGGGATTTCCTAGAGGCCCATCTGGTATAAAAGCCTCTACTGGGCAGAGTGGCTTGGAACAGTAAGCGGGTGGCTAGTAATAACATATGCCATCAAGGGGGCATATGGGGGATGGCCGATTCAGGGGACGCGGGTTCGCGCCCTGGTCCGGGAAGATCCCACATGCCGCTGAGCGGCTGGGCCCGTGAGCCATGGCCGCTGAGCCTGCGCGTCCGGAGCCTGTGCTCCGCAGCGGAAGAGGCCGCAACAGTGAGAGGCCCGCGTACCGCAAAAAAAAAAAAAAAAAAAAAAAAAAGAAAGAATAACTAAAGAAAGGGTTGGGAGTTTTCAGAGGAGAGAGGACAAGGAGCCAGAACCACTCTGGAATTGGAGAGACCACGTCGCAGCTCCCAAGGCACTCACTTCTGGGGGGGATCGGGTTTCTGTGGCTTGTGCCATTGTGGATCCCTCTTCTGATATTATCGGGAAAGTTTGCCCACATTCACCCTGAGCAGTGTGTTTTCACTGGAACACTGGGATCTTGGGTCTGCCACCTCCTTTGAGAGACGTGTCACCATACAAGTTCAACCCAGAATGTTTAAGTTCATACCAAAGAGAAATAAATTCTGAGGGTCTGCACACCCGGTTTTTATAGGGCCCATAAGGTTAAAACAAAACAAAAAGGTAAGACAGGAACCCAAGGAATAAGGACTGTGGGGAAGGAAGACTGCTGTTCCTTGCAGAGTTGGGGATTCTGCTGGAGGGAGTTGCTTGTCAGAGTAGTGGTATCTCCCACGTTCCCCCCTCCCGAGCCAGAAAATGGTAGATGCCATCAATTCATACCCACTCCCCCCTGCCCACCCCCACCCCGGCCCCAACCAATCCATCCCTCACAGTTCAATATAAAATGTAAGGCCATCAAATTTGGGAACTGGCTATAGCTGATAAAGGGACTTTTGCACAAAAAAAAAAAAAAAAAAAAAAAAAAAAAAATGCCAGCAAGGTTTTGTTTTCATTTAAATTTAAAAAAATAAAAACCCAGGGACTTCCCTGGCGGTCCAGTGGTTAGGACTCTGCGCTTCCACTGCAGGGGGCATGGGTTTGATCCCTGGTCGGGGAACTAAGATACTGCAAACTGCGCATGGTGTGGCTAAATAAATACAATTAAAATCCATACTAAGAAAACTTCTTCATCTGAAAACAGACCTTCCCCCAGGAGACGGTGTTAGTGCAGGTTCCTGAGGGAGGAGAACAGAGCTCCCCCAGCCTCCTCAGTTCTCCATGACCTTGGAGCTCCAAGCTCTGATTTTCCACTAACTCTCAGACTCAGCACTTGAATGACATGTCCAGCATGGACTTACTGCACACGATAGAACCCCTAGGGCCAAGGAACCACAGTGAAAAGATCCAATGAGAAAGAGAGGGAGATTTCACAAACTATGGGAACAAGGGAATTTAAGGATGTGACGTGATCCAGCAAGTCAATAGCAAAAGAGAATTCCACCCTTCTAGAATCCTCCTGTGTTCATCCTTCCAGGGCTCAAAACCACCTTGTGTCTCCTCCATCTGATGAGTCCCTCCAGGAGACTAAATCTTACGCTGCTTTTGCATCTTCAGTGCTGTGCACCTGGTAGGTATTCAATACATCATGATGACGATGATGATGACAACGACGACGACGATGGTGATGTTCAGGCCAAGAAAGTATGTTTACTAGCTTCTCACATTTGACTCTACAGATGCGGCATGAAAAATAAGCAAGTTGGTATTTCGCTCTCACACATTCATCATGGTTCCTAAACAGCTACTAAATAAGTTCTTATCCAAAAAACAAATCAGGCAAATAGGCTCAAAACTTTCTGCAGCTTCCAGTAGATTAGGAATGCGATTGCGTAACACCTCCTAACCCAAATGCTGTAAATTACAAGTCAGCGGGGTGAGCATTTCCATGTCCTCTCTCCAAATGAAAATAGGGACCGGAAGTATGGTTTGTGAGAATTTCAGCGATGTTTATCGTTTCAGCACCACCCATACCTGCTCCACCGTGAGGCCATCAGCAGAGTACTTCTTTCAATTTCCTACCTGACTGTTATTTCATCAAGTTTTTTTTTTTTTTTTTTTTGCCCTGGCTTCACAGAAAGCTCTGTTTCTTGGCAGAACTTTCTGAGTGCCCAGTTAAACCCCTTGTTATCACTTTCCTGCTTCAGGAAGTCCCCACGGAGCCCCAGCCAAATGACAAGGGGAGGAAAGGAAACATTTACAATGATGTGAGAAATTCTCAGTCTGGAAAAAAAGATCAAAGAGGATAGTCATAAGGGCCCTTTCTGCATGGAGCCGGGCACATGAAGGTCAGCCATAAATTGGACTGGATTGGTCCATGATGGGAACAACATTACCTCGCTGGGAACCCAGCAAGCCAGGCTCCTCCAGAGCTCTGAAACCAGGGTCAGCCATGCTGCTACGTGCTTTGGACCAGCAGTGTCCCCAGCAAAAGGAATCGCATCCTATACGAAGAAGCTATGCTCGCCATGCGCCAAGATGCCTTTATGTAGAAATGGATTGTGTGGCCTGCATTGTTCCCCTCCGCCAGCTCTTGAAATGAAAGGGTTCCACGGCACAATGAAATAAATAACAGCAGGGAGAGAGAAAGAGGGAGGTAAATTGTTTGGAAAGCAGAAGACGGGGTGGAAAAGATGAAATTCAAGACAGATGTGTGAGAGCTGCAAACATATGTCCTTGAATTTATGCATCCAAGTGATTCATGTAGAATAAGTAAGAAAGAGCTACATACCCAATATAGAAATAAATATGGGAGTCAGTGCAGAACAAAGTATTACAGCCCCCCATTCTTACAAAGAAAGATCCGTTTCCATCTCTCTTTCTGCTAAATAAAGCTGTTATAAAACAGGGCAAGTGAAGGAACTGAGATGAAATTATTAATTAAGCCAAGGGTCTCTGTCACTCTCAGCAGGATGTCAACCACTACCAATTTATTTCCAGTGACTGAATGTTGATTTCTTACCACCGAAAGGTACTGCTGCTGCTTGCTTTAACTGCAGCCGCATTTTAGAAAACAGGAGTATTTGCCAAGTTAATGTCTGACCATTAAGGAAAAAAATCAAGCAGGAAATTTAGATGGGTGTTTCCACAGAAACACAGAAGTCTAAGACATTGGCCGGAAAGACATTTTTACAATGCAGTATTAGTGTGTGTTGTTTAACTTCTAAACAGCTAACTCTAAGAGGCCACCACACAATTGGTTCCAAATGCCTCATTCTGAGAAAAAATACAGGCGGCCTGCCCCGTTGGTTAAAGGCTCTCGGTTTGAGACTTCAGAGGGTAACAAGAAAGAGGAAAACGGCATGAAGGCCCCGGCTGGTTGCGAGATGTCCTGGAGAAATGGGGTCGAAGCAGCGTCACACAATGTGACACAGGGGGTGGGGAAGTGGCTGAGTTTACAGAGATGTCAAGTGTCACGCTCGGCAGAACATTAGGCCTCCACCCCGCACGGGCCTCGGCGCTCATTCAACGATAGACATTAAGTGAGTGTCCAAAACCTACCAAGTATTTGTGCCAGATGTCGTGGGACCATAGAGATTGAGGACAAAGGTCCCCACCTTCAAGGGAGGAGAGGAGCCTGCTCGCTATTTGGATGCTCCACCTGGGATGCCAGTCCCTGCCCCCCACACACCCCCATCGTCCCCATCGTGAGGACCCTGGGGACATGTCTGCTCCCCGGGTGCCGGCCTCAGGCCACAGGTGACTGCAGCAAGCGTGGACACTTGATCTGAGACCAACCTGTGGACACTTGATCTGAGACCAATTCTACTCTCTCCTGGGAACTTAGAAATTGAATACAAAGTTCAGTTCAGTAAGGGCAGGGCAGGGCTCCCCAACCAGTGATCTATAAAGAGGTTAAAGGAGGGCGCCATACTGATCCTCTCAGCCCTTGGGGCAGCTGGGTCTCCACCCCACCCCCCAAGTCCTAGGCCTCTGGTGACAACCTGCCCTGTCCCTTTATCCCAGAAGACACACAACGATCATTTTCTAAGTGTGGCAGGGATGTGACAAAGGTGAAGTACTGATTAGGCGACAGTGGAGGTGGGGACGAAATCTCATGTAAAATGGAGACAGGAGTAGCCTTGCTGGACCAGGGACAAGAAGGAAATGACACAGTCCTACAGCCCCCTATCCTCCCAAAGAAACAGATGGGACAGCGAGGAAGACAGACACTAGAGAGTCAGGGACCGAGAAGCAAATGAGAGAAACTACACGGCAGGGAGAGACACCCGTTTCTGAAATCCCATCCTGGTCCCGCCGCATCCCAGCTGAACCCTACTTCCTGAATCTGGATGCCCGTGTGATTAACAACTGTATTCTGAGAGCCTCCCCCAACCTACTGATGCCAGCTTGAGCAAATTTCTGTTCTTTGTAAACAACTCCTAACTAAGACAGATGTGGGGATATGCGTGCTCGGAGGGCCCCTGTATACCACGGAGTCCTCACCGCTCCAAAGCCCGGAGAAAGAAAAGCAAAATTACATTATGCTCTTAACCCTTTCCAATCTCTTTCTCATCTAAACTTCTTCTGTTGCCCCCACAGGATCCTGGGACCCTGGGGAGGAAACTCCTCCCTGTGCCAGGGATGCAGAGATGGGAGCAAGATGACTCACCTACGATGACACAGCAAATCAGTACCAGGGCCTCTGCTCTCTGCCAGCCACCAACTTAAAATACAGTACTCCTTACACACGAGCCTAAAATACTACATGCAGATGGGAGAAAAACTGGCCTGCCTCTCTGACTTGTGGGTCTAAGGGAAGGTGGCCATGGTGGTCAAACTGTCACAAACTTGCAGAGAAGAGGCCTTTTTTTGGTGGTTTTTTTTTTTTTATATATCTTTGCAGATCTCTTTATTTTTAAAAATTTTATTTTATTATTTTTAATTGAAGTATATAAATTTATTTTTCCTTTGGGAAAAGCAACAAGTTACATACAATGAAGTATGTTTTTAATTGAAAATATTTATTTATATTTTTTTAGTTCCCAAGGAGAGGGTGGCTCTCCCGCCAGGAAGGTTCTTCATTCTCTTTGGCTCCAGAAGACACTGCCCTGAGATAAGTCAGGAGGTTGAAGGAAGCCTGAGGGTTTCCTCTACAGATAAGATGAGTGGCTACTTTTAACCCGCCCCCCCCCACACTCCGTGTAGTCTACATTCCGCAGGTGTAACAGCACGTGTGGCATTCAGGAGCAGACACAGCAAGTCTTTACCAACTTTCATTCTCCAAATCCAGCTCAGTGAGGGGCGGCCCTCTGTGGACACTCCCAGGCCAAGTACCTTCTTGTGGGCCAATTCCAGAAGCCACCGGTGCCGCAGAACCAAAATGGACAGAGTGTGTAAAGTTTCTGAGGTTGTGACTGGGCTGACTTTCTCCTCCAGGACGTAAATGTCCCAGTGAACCAGACCTTGAATATGCCACTAATCACTTGCTTAGGAAACGTAAACTGCTGAGGCCTTCTGAATAGAAACCACACACAAATTGATTCCCCAGGAGTGCGGACTTTCTGGGACATGCAGACCACTTTCAAGAGCACAATAATCCTGTCGACCTTTAGCAGAACCGAACTGTTAAATGTCAACAAGTTACAGACGGGGTTCCAGACCACCCAGAGAATCATCTGCGTCCAAGAACAGGCAAATTCAGTCAAGAGACCGGGTTCCCGTGCCCTCGAGCTCTGTTCTTTGCTCGCAACAAAGAAGACCCCGTGCTCCCCGGGCTGAAGCGAAGGAGGCCAGGACAAAGGGTGAGGCCCAGCTCCTCTGAGAGCAGCTCTGGCTACAGACAGCAGGAAAAGGCCCAGAGAGCAGGGGACAGCGCAAGCAGGGGAGCTGAGGGTCACAGAAGAGTGTGTAGTTCCCCGTGTCCCCCAGTCACCACGAAGGGCAGGCTGAGAGAGCAGAGGGAAGTCGGCCAGGCCGGCCAGGTTAGCTCACTTCTCTGACTGTTCTTGCCTCACAGGGTTGCTGTGAGGATTAAACGAGATGGAAAATCCAGATGGCTCCTTCCAGGCCCATACTTCCCAAATTCAGTTGTTCACATATATCATTTACAGTTTGTATCCCTAACTCTCTTATTTACTTAGTTTGCTTTAAATAAGCCTTTTATGTAAGGAAAAAAATATTTTTATTTTGAAAGGAAATTTGATATTGCTGCTGTAAACAGAAAACCAGTACCGCTTACCATAAATACAGGGTAAGAGTCAAAATAAAAAGAACGAAGGCCAAACGATTATTAAATTGGACCTGGACCCTGTTGCCTGCAAAAGGCTCTGAGGTCTGCTTTCTCTGTTGAAAAGGAGACGAGCAAGTGTTCCAGAGCTTTAAAGAAGGGGTGCACATCAAGACTTCCTCCTGATATAACCAGAGACTTGAAATAGAGAATGGAAAAAAACATGATATAGTTTAACCAACGGCTCCGATCCCAGTAAGAGCCCTGCCACCTCAAATTCCTCAGGGCCAGTGCCAGCGGAGGTAGCAGCGAGAAGGGGGATGAGAATCCGGTGGGCTCGGCTTACCCCTGCATGCCAGCCGAGGCCCCAGAGTCTCCAGAAAGCTCTTCGTCAGGAGGAAACCCTGCTGGCTCGGTCTGAGCTTTCCTGCCGTCTGGGAGCATCACGATGACTTCTTCCCACAGGCCCTAGCAGGGAGAACCCGCCTTGGCCATGGCCAGTGACGTCTCCGTCAAGGAACCTCATAAAACTCACCTTGACCAGGAAGCTGGCAAGGTTCCCCTGAACACTTGGGGTTACACTCATGCCAAACCTAGGTGCATCCACCCTTATGAAGGAGGCCTGGAGTTTAGCAAACATTGCACATTGGAGGGAAAGAGCATCCCCCAACGTTTAATACAGTATTTCCCCAGATGACCTGCATCAGAATCCCCTGGGGTGATATAGGTTTGGGGGCCCCACCTCTGAACCACTGAGTCTGGCTCTCTGGGGATGAGATGCAAACATGTAACTTTTAAGGACGCTCCCAGGTAACACTTATGCCCACTGAAGTTTGAGTCCCTCTGCCTGTACTGCCCTCCAACTTCCCCGGTTATTTCTTATTCATCCTGGGGATCTTGGATCAAACATCACTTCCTCAGGGGAGCCCAGGGGCCCCTCTCACCCCCCCAACAAGTCTAGACCAGGTTCCCCATGATACGTCCAAGCCCTGGTGCACTTCCTTCATAGCCCCGATTTTCATTATCTATTTTGTGTGGCTTGTCGAATCATGTCTATCTTCCCAGCTGGCCTGCAGAGCTCCGTGAGGGCAGGGCTGACCATGGAGCCCCCAGCGTCCAGCATTGTTCCTGGCACAGAGTAGGCACACACTAAAAATATTTGTTGATTAAATGAACGAATCTGGAATCCCTGTTTCCAATTCTCATTTCCCACCCTACCTCACTCTTCTCACTAAGGTTTTTCAGATCCTTGAAAGTCATAGCAGGTCCTGGGAAGGGGGGGGGCTGTTGCTGAGATCTTTTAAATGATTCCATCTGCTCGCCCGAGTAGAGTTTTAAAAGTTAAAAATTTTTCATACACTGACATATAGTAATAGGAGCGGCTGAAAGCCTTCACACAGTGGCCCCTGCTCTTCTCAGCCCTTGCGTCTCCTGGGTCCCACCATGTCCTAACAAGACAGCTATGCCCAAGGTTACAGGCAGAGGAAGGGCATCACTTTCTATGCAATCCAAAATACCTTCCCTAAGGCTAACAAAAAATGGACTGCTCCCCTAGAATCAATTTATCCCGTAAGTTCTATTCATGAATAAGTTTGCTGAAAAGTTTTGTTTGAATTAGCACAACTCTCTCTGAAAATATGCCCCAGAAGGAAGCAACCATCTCATTCTTCAACAAGTATAGACACGGCCCCATCAGATCCACCTCCAGTTCTGGCAGCCAAATACCCACAAGTGTTTAGTTCTGCCATGGGATATATAGAATAAATTAAGTTTAGGGGGGAGAAATCATAAAACAAGTCTCTAAGTCTAAAGACGCTGTGTACCTTGGCAAGGGGAATGAATGTGCTACAACAAATCCTATCCCCTGTGCCAGAGAACTCAATCAAAACCAGCAGAAAACGATTCCTGTCATATGAGACAAGCTACTCGACAGCAGTCCCCGAGGGGAGATGGAGATAAGGGGGTCCAATCTAGCCTTGCATCTGCCAAAATTCTTTTCCATGATGGCTGAAGAAAGAAAAGGCCTAAAACCCTACATAAGAGGAGGCAGACATTTGAAAGTCAAGGCATTTGTAGGCACAAAACAAACACTAAACCCCTCAGGAAAGCTTTCTCACTGTGGTCTTTACCTCTGGGATTCTAACTGGATGTGATCCAGCAAGAGAAGAATCTTAAGTCGTTGTGGAGCATGTGCTCTAGGCTGGGATCCTACCGGGTCTTCAAGCTTGGCTCCACTGGTAGTGCTAAGCACTTGTCTTTCACTAGAAACTCCAATTTCCATGGCTGAGCCTGCCCTGCCATCTGGATGGCCAAGTTCACCTGGACCAAGGTAAACCTAAGCTAATTATTCTAGAAGGCCCAGCCATATCACCCGCAGTAAAGTGAGACTGACTCATCCCCAGCAAACGAGACAACACAGAGTACCGATTAGTTACTTTGCTTAATAAGTCAGGGTTTCTCAGGCCGATATTTTATACGAGGGGCAGGCTACCTCACACCCCTGTTATACCTTTTACCATTCTGTGGAGAAATCTACCAGAAACATCAGATTATCTGTGGCTTTGAGGGGTCTCTGCTTCTTCAGACAGGAAAAAGGTCATAGGCCAAGGGCGTGAACTCAACTCTGGGCTATGGAGGCTCATTGAGAACCTGTACTGTAATAGTTCAAGAGTCACTATCAGAAATGTTTCCTGGGGGAGCAGTTTCACCAGATTAGAACAGGTTTCCATTCATTCTGGCTTCCTTCTCTTCTTTGCAACTTGTTCTTTTTTGGCCGCACCACAGCTTGCGGGATCTTAGTTCCCTGACCAGGGATGGAACCCACGCTGTAGGCAGTGTAAGCTCAGAGTCGTAACCACTGGACCATCAGAGAATTCCCTGCAACTTGTTCTTAGTGATCTAATAAGTGATAGCACTTTCGGATGAGCCGGGTACATGCCATCTCCAGAACAAAAACCGCAGAAGCCTTCTTCTACCATCTGTAATGCCAGTTTCTCATCTCCGATGGACACATGACTTTGCTAATTCACTGTTGTCAGAACTATTCAAAAGCTAAAGTTGTTATTTTTGGAAGACACTTGCCAGCTTTTAGTTGATTTGTAAATTAAGTAACAGTCCCATGTGGCACGCAGCTTCCTTTGGGTACCATCACCAAGACTTCCCCAGGAACCAGGATCAAAGCCAGGTCGTCTGTGAGGTATCTGTGGAGAGCTGTCCTTGGCCAAGGTGATTGAACGGTTTTACACACTTTAAACTTCGTTCAGTCTCAAAACACCATATTAGGTGGAACGTGGGAATTCAATCACTCCCCCGTCTATCTGGGTCCTAGAGCAGATGCACATGAATTTCCAAGAGGAGTTCTTTCCCTACCCCACCCTCTCCAGTCATCTTCCCTCGGTGAAGCCCAGTGTGGGATGGCCTTCCAGCCTGTTCTTACTGGGCTCCTTGGCTTTCTCAGGAGGGCACCAACCTAACCTCAGCTCACCCATGGTCCAGGCTTGTCCGGGAAGTACAATATTAAACTCATCGCCATTTTCCTGAGTTCACTCTCTCCACATTCCGGGAAGAATGCTTGCAGAATACACTTGCAGATGACCTGAAGTACGTGTCTACTTCACAGCAGAGTGGCGGGGAGCTGAACTTCATACTGACTGCTCTCAGAAGCAGTTTTACTGAACTTCTCTCTGGTAGAAGACACTATCTTTTTCATTTCTTTGGCCATCAGAGTCTATCTATCAACAGTTATCTTATGAAAACTATACACTTACAATAAGGTATTGTTGAAGGCAACAGACCACACAAATTCCTCTCTATGAGGTTCCTAGAAGAAATGCTCATGTTTTTCTTAAGCAGTTGGTTTTATTTTTATCTTACAGATATTGGGGATTGTGGAATAGACACAATTTCCCTTTCCTCACTGGCCATTAGGAAGTTCATGCAAAATTTTATGTTTCTATGTGGCAGGTGTACAGGTCACCATGATACGAATTTTTAGTCTTACTGCTAATTCTATTTTGTCCTCTCCTTCCTTATTTTTCCTATTTTATTTCTACCTTATTTCCATGTTTATCTTATTTTGCTCCACCTTTATTTTATCCTGCCAAAGTTTATGCTTCCTTATAAGTCAACTTTTTTGAAACATGGATTAGAATATGCATGCATGTATTCTGTTTCTAGAGGAAACCTCAGTGCCTTGATCTGAAATAAGGGTTTTTTGTTTGTCTGTCTTTTTAAGACATATGCCAAACTACTGTGAGACGCTTAGTTTTAAAGGACATTTTTAAACGTTGAGCATAGAAGCTATCTGTATCAATGGTTGCCACCTTCCCAAATACAACCAGAGCAGTCAAAATATGGCATTGGGCAATGTTTCTCTAAGTGAAATTCCTTACCTATACCTAATAGAGGTCTTTCCTTAGGTGACACAAGTATTCCCCAATAAATAATACTGAATCAAAATGTTATTCCTTTTTTCAATTTTCTTTCAGTACTGGAAATTACTTTAGGGGAAAGTCTTAGTTTGATGTCAATAAGTGATTAACATTTTTCCAGCACTGGCTCATCTCCCTTTTTAATAATGATATAAATCTAAAATTTTAAAGTGAGTATATTTAAAGAAAAATATGAAGCAAATGGTAATACAACTGGTATCCTGACATGACAAAACCACAATGGTGGTACTGGAATGACTGAGATTTGGAAAACACCAGTGAAAACCTCATTCTCCCCTTTCTATCCCATTCTAGCCAAGAACAGGCAGTGGTCACTTTTCAGAGTTTATTTACTGTACTCTGAGCACCCTGACATGATCAAAATGGGCTTCATCATCCAAGGGAGAACTGACAAAACGATTTAATGTTGGAAGGGTCTGGTTCAAAGGCCATCCCACCTCTACCGTCTCAGAGAGTTTCTTGACCAAGAACATTCACCGTTTGAGAAAAGGACCGAATCGTTCCAGGAAATGCTTTCAGATCCAGTTTCCTGTCCAGCTCTAGTTTTCAGATTAACTCTTCTAAGTCTCCCCCCAAAACCATGTTTAACGGAATCTATTAGAGTGTTTATCCACATTTACCCATAGTTCACAGTTGTCATTTGGAAGTGGGACAAAGAATCACTCCCTAAACTTACTGAGGAGCTAAGACCAGATATACTGGAAGAGATTCCTACTGAGGTCATTTGGAGTTTAAGGGAATTTTTGGTTTGGGTTTTCTCCTAGTTTTAATTGCTTATAAAAGCTCCTTAATGTCAAGTAAGGAACAACAACAACAAATGTGAAAAGTTAACTTCCCCAAAATGTTTATTCTAAAGAAAAAATGTGTTCCCAGCAACTATTATGCAGGAGGGGATTAAAACTAGATAATATTATATGAAAAGGAAAGGGAAGCCCAAATTACTCAAGTGAAAAAACAACAGCTGCACTAAAAGGCCCACCAGAGAAGCAACTTATCTGCTTAGTCAGAATCTGTTTCACGGATCCCAGATCTGCTCTGGGGATACCGAGTCAGTTCCACCCCTGTCAAAGGCGATTAAACGGACCATCAAAACCGAACTCAGACATCTTCATTCTACTTGAAAGGCCTGCACCACAGGGCCTCCCAGTCACCCGTTAATTATCCTCCCACGGAGAGCTTTGCCTTTTGCACAGATTACCAAGCAATAGACAAAACTAAGCAAATTAACAGAGCGAGGTAAGATAGGGAATGCCACACCTCACTGTTTCTAACTTGTTGTCTCTGGTTATGGCTGGCCCTGAAAACCAGCACCTCAGACCATTCCTGTGTGTGCATAAAGAACAGGTCCTAATACAGACAGGTGTTGGTTGCTTTCACAATAAGGAAGACAGAAACTAATGAAAATGGTTACTTCTGGAGGTAGAAGTGAGACTTTTCTTAGTATATTGTTTTATACAGTTTTGGCTTTTGCACCATAAAATATTTTATGTACTAAAACAATAAAATTTTAAAAATGTATGAGGGAAAAAGCAAATCCTAAAGTTGAATATGAACAGAAATACATGAGCCTAACTGTTATGATAATTATATTATCTGCACAAAAAAGTGGAGTCATGCAAGTTTTCTGCCTGTTCACCCTTATTTGGATGTAGCCAAAGGACAAAAAGAACTGAAAAGATCTACATCAGCAGCTGAACTCATTTAATAAATGGTGCTAAACTTAAAAAGAAAAAGAGGGACTTCCCTGGCAGTCCAGTGGTTAAGACTCCACGATTCCAATGCAGGGGGCGCAGGTTCGATCCGTGGTCGGGGAACTAACCCACACGCCATGCGGTGCGGGCAAAAAAAAAAGAAAAAGAAATCCTGAACTTTACTTAATAGGTTTATTGTTGGCCACGATATCAGTGTTGTCAATCTGTAAACAAGGATCTCACTGTGTGACATGAGGGATGTAAACATGCAATGGGGACAGCAAGGAAGTACCCTGTGATACTGGTTCTAAATTGAACATATCACTATGAGCTCAAGATGAAAAAACAAAAAATTAAATTTCTTAGTTCTTTCTACTGAAAGTATCTGGAAGCAATGACAACCCTAGCAATAAGCACAATTTATGCCCAGAGTCTGGTTTCTAAATACCATTTCTGCACTAAATGGAAACAGGGCTTCTTAGAGAAACAGCTGATTCCAAGACTGGGCCAAGGAAAGGGCAATTTGAGCTTGAGCACTTTGCTGTGTCAGAAAAGCAAGGAGATACTCAGAGAACGTTGGGGGCATGTTAAAAGGACCCAAGAGCCATCTTGAAAAGGATCTCATTTACCGAGTTCGGCATGATTAGAGTACTAAAAACAATTATGCAGTTAATGAACTACAGCATTTTTGAAAAATCCATGAGTCTAAAGTGATACTAAAAGCGGGGGCGGGGCACAAAGGTGTCTTCTTTATAAAAGAATGAGGGGTAGGACTTCCCTGGTGGTGCAGTGGTTGAGAATCTGCTTGCCAATGCAGGGGACATGGGTTCGATCCCTGGTCCGGGAAGATCCCACATGCCGTGGAGCAACTAAGCCCGTACACCACAACTACTGAGCCTGTGCTCTAGAGCCCATGAGCCACAACTACTGAGCCCATGTGCCACAACTACTGAAGCCCACGTGCCTAGAGCCCGTGCTCTGCAACAAGAGAAGCCACGATAATGACAAGCCAGCACACCGCAACGAAGAGTAGCCCCTGCTCGCGGCAACTAGAGAAAGCCCGCGTGCAGCAACAAAGACCCAGTGCAGCCAAAAATACAATAAAGAAAGAAAGAAAGAAATTTATAAAAAAAAGAAAGAATGAGGGGTAGATGATGGGCATTCATTGTACTATTGGGAATGGAGAGAATAAGTCTTAACCCATTTCCTTGTCAAGGAATCTAAACTACGGTTCTTCAAATTGTTGGTTCTTGAATGTGCAAAAGCGTTGGGGAGTGCTAAATTAGATAGATCCGTGTTATTGCTCCAAGTTGACAGCGTACACATCCTTTAGCCTAGCAATCCCAATTCTACAAGTTTATCCTACAGATACACACGCATGAGTGTGCAAAAATGTATGCGCAAGAATGTTTATCATAGTGTTATTTGAAATAATCAAAAGACTAGGGGAGAGGAGAAACATTCTTCATAGAGGCCTGGGCAAGTAAATCATGCTATAGTCATTCAATGGAATACAATGCTAGGATTTCAAAGATTGAAGCAAGTCAGCATGTGCTGAAAGGAAAAGATTGTCAAGATGCAGAATTAAGTTTTTTTTTTTTTTTTTTTTTGGTGGTACGCGGGCCTCTCACTGCTGTGGCCTCTCCTGTTGCGGAGCACAGGCTCCGGATGCGCAGGCTCAGCGGCCATGGCTCACAGGCCCAGCTGCTCCGTGGCATGTGGGATCTTCATGGATCAGGGCACGAACCCATGTCCCCTGCATCGGTAGGCAGACTCCCAACCACTGCGCCACCAGGGGAGCCTCCAGAATTAAGTTTTTTACAAATCAAGGGTTTTTTGTAAATAAGATAGACATTATACATACATATATGTGTGTTTAGAAAAGCATTGAGAAGGATGTATTATACATATTCATATTTTAGGGGGATGTGTGGTTATCAAATTATACCTCTGTTTTATCCTTCAGTACAGCTTAGAAGGTTTAACCATGTGCATGCAGTTCTACTTCTATAAGAAAAAGGGAGGGGCTTCCCTGGTGGCGCAGTGGTTAAGAATCTGCCTGCCAACGCTGGGGACACGGGTTTGAGCCCTGGTCCGGGAAGATCCCACATGCCACAGAGCAACTAACCCCATGCGCCACAACTACTGAACCTGCGCTCTACAGCCCGTGAGCCACAACTACTGAGCCCGCATGCCACAACTACTGAAGCCCACGTGCCGAGAGCCTGTGCTCTCAAGAGAAGCCACCGCAATGAGAAGCCTGCACACCGCAATGAAGAGTAGCCCCCGCTCGCCGCAACTAGAGAAAGCCCGTGCACAGCAACAAAGACCCAACGCAGCCAAAAATAAATTAATTAATTAATTTAAAAAAAAAAAAGAAAGAAAAAGGGAGAAGGCCTCTTCTTTTAGAAAAGTCCTGGCAGCCTCAGAGGTTACTACATCTCAGGCCAGGCCCCATCAAGTAAAGACTTTTTAACTGAATCAGCAATTAAACTGCTGGATATGAGCTAATCTAGTTTACTATCTCAAAATACATACTCTTGGTGAGACAAATGATTTGAACATGGGTCAGGGTAAGGCCAACATTCAAATACTTCTTTGCTGCAAACGCTCAGCTGGTGCCAGCCTCAGGCTGGAGTCAGAACACTTGAGTGGAAACATTTTACAGGAAAGAAAAATGATGCCAGCTTGGTCAGCAAGTTCCCTGGCTTCTCCAGGGAATTCTTTCCAGTCCCTTAAACTGTGTTCAGGGTAAGGCATGCACAGCTTCAAAAATATACCCTCCCTTTGTTGAAAGAAAAATTCAGTAAAACTATGTAGCTAAAAGACACTAATGGCTTTTTCTCAAAGCCTGGGAGAACAGCAGTTTGGTCCTCTTGATACACCCAAATTTGTGATTAAGAGAAAAATAGCTGGGACTTCCCTGGTGGTCCAGTGGTAAAGAATCTGCCTTCCAATGCAGGGGACGCAGGTTCGATCCCTAGTCGGGGAAGTAAGATCCCACATGCCGCAGGGCAACTAAGCCCATGCGCCACAACTACTGAGCTCACACGCCTCAACTAGAGAGCCGGCGTACCCTGGAGCCTGCGCACCACAACTACAGAGCCCACATGCCCTGGAGCCTGCGTGCCACAACTAGAGAAGAGAAAACCTGCACGCCACAACTAGAGAGAAGCCCGCGCACCGCAGCCAAAGATCCTGCATGCCTCAACGAAGATCTCGTGTGCCAGCAACTAGGCCCGACGCAGCCAAAAATAAATAAAATAAATAAATAAATCTTAAAAAAAAGAGAGAGAAAAATAGCTTAATGTGGGAGACTCAAGTTTAAACAGATGTATTAGCAGTCAATTAACTTGCAAAGGATACGCAGAATATGTCAAAATGTTAGGTGAACATCCTGGATGAGGATTCTGCCTAGTCTTGAAAGACCCTCAGAGTTCCAGGAGCCGGAGCTATTTTGAGGGGCGCCGCGGGAGACGTGCATTTTGTCCTGGGCCAGACTGTGGGGCTTGCTGTGTACCGTCTCCTGGCTGGGCCTCTGCAGTAGCCCCAAGTCTCTGCCTCCATTTTGAGAACCCTTACCTCCATCTCCTACACTGCGGCCACCTGCAGCCCGTGTCCCCTTACTAAAACACCTGTTTAAAACCATTTTCTATTTAAAACCCTTCTGACACCTTCAAGATGAAGTCTGCACTCTTTGCCATGTAAGACTTTTGCTCCCATCGCTCTTTCCAGCCGTCTACTTGGATCTTATTTTTGCAACTGTACCTTGGATATTGCAATATTTGCAACTGTACCGCGGACTTCCCTGAACTCACCCCACCCTCTGTCCTCTGCATATGCCGTTCCCTCGTCTGAATTGCCCTTCCCTGTCCCATTTATCTGACTGCTATTCGTTCATCAGACTTGCTAAGAATCTCTGAAATCTCCCTGACCTCATCTCTCTCACACTCTCGTCCAGCCAGCAGAGCGAGGACAGAGCGCACCCTTGCTCTCACCCTCGTACTCCGTGCCACCGCATCACACATCCACTTCTCTCCTGTCCCCACTAACACCGAGACTCCCCCAGGAGCAGACACCGTGGTAGCCCCAGTGCCACACAGGCCCTGTGCCGGGTTCACCATCCAGCACGTGTTTGTGGAAGGAGTAAATGAGCAGAGAGGAATATCCAGGAAGGACGAAGAGGACAGATACTTCCCTTTCATCTCAGAAATCACTGCACGAGTGAAAGGTGCAGAGCACACAGAAGCCAGGCCGTTCGGCTCTTCATGGGGTCAGTCGGTCTTTGCAAGGCTGTCCGATCCTTCCAGAAGTGAGCAGGCAGCCAGACGGCACGCCACCCGCACGCGGGGGCCTTTATCAGGTCTGGCCCTTCTCACAGATGAACCTCAAGACTTGGATGAACGCTGTCCACCAGGCAGTCCCGTTTCTCACGTCTCTTTTTCCGTTTCATTATTTGTTAATTTCCCATCTCCAATCTGTTCCTCTTTAAAGTGCAAGCAGTCACAACACACACGGGGCTACATCAAAGGCCGGAGTGCCTTGAGGAGGCATCCAGAACAGACAGTGGTCCTGCAGCTCCTGACACTGACTCAGGAGCGTCCCAGCTTCTGACTCACCAGGCACCTGCTCAGCCTCTCTGATCAGGAAGCTCTGGGCAGGCGACTTTAGGTTCCAGGGTGCAGCCTGTCACGTCTCTATTATGATCCAACAAGGGTTTCAGATCTACACAGGTTACAAAGTGGAGGAAGGTTTCTAAAGCGCCAGAAATGGCCCTGAGCTGCAAACGGGATCATCTTCTCAAAGCATTCTGGCAAAAGTTCCTATCCCTGTTCACTTACGCGTATTTTATACCCTGAGTAATATTTCTGCAGCATGTAAACTTAATACGTTAGAAAGAGCCTATAAGAATAATTGTTGTATGTAAGTTTCAATTGAAACACAGCTCTCCAGCTCTACCCACTAGGAAAAGACTTCTCATTTCAAATACTTGGGTCTGTAAATTACCTGGAGAAGTAAGTGAAAAGGAAAGTGTGAAATAGGTAAAATCTTGATGTTTTTTATTTCCTCTACTCTTTTGTATTCTGTGGACAAAGTTAAGTGCTAAGTTCTGCCGATTCTCCCGCCAAGTGTCTCGGGGAACTAGTGACCTCGGTGAAGCATTGCCCCAGTGTCAAAGGTGGCGTGCCTCTGGGAAGGCCAGCTGTCCAGGAAGAGGGGGATGGTACCAGGCAGAGTGCTTGCTTTAAGCCAGTCGTTCTCAACCAAGGGTGATTTCATTTTGGTTGTCACAGCTGGGGAGAGAGGTTGCTACTAGCATGTAGTGGGCAGAAGGCAGGGATACTGTTAAATATTCTACAATGCACAGGACACACACACACACACACACACACACACACACACACACACAATTATCTGGCTCAAAACGTCAATAGTGCCAGGGTTGAGAAGCCCTGCTCTAAGCCTCTGCTGGAATTCTTCTGGTTTCCATCTGGTCCTGAATCACTTCCTAACTCCAATTCTCCAACACGGGTATACAGGTAACAGATTAGAGAAAGGAAGGGCAAGTTAACTCAGCAAGTGTCTGGCTCTGCCATGTGTTAGCAATAGGGAAAGCACCTTGAATTTATTGTGTAATTTGGAAGACTCACGGGCAAGCCTTAACGGTCTCATTTTTATAATCTGGTAAGAGATAGGTGGCATAAAGGAACATCATGGAATAGGAAGGGCCAGGTTGAATGGGGAATCCTAGCCCCATAGTGTTTCCTTCTGAGCAAATAGTTCCTTCTGAGCAAAGTGTGGGAATCACCCACACTTTCGGAGCTTTGATACAGGCTTTGATTTTAAACACAGTGATCTTCACGGCTCTAGTTCTGGAGCCAGGTTTGCAACCAGCATTAATCAAAAGAATATACACCTCTCAGGCCCCTTCCATCAGCAACAGTGCTGAAGACTAGTCTGGCAACATCGCCTCAGTGATGAGATAAACAACAAAATCTATTACTGCTACCAGTCCAAGGCACGTTTCTAAATCATAACTTTTGCAAATGTAAATCACAGCACATGCATTTTTTTTTTTTTTTAAGTTTTGTTTTGGCCACACAGTGTGGCATGTGGGATCTTAGTTCCCGGACCAGGGATCGAAACCGCGTCCCCTGCATTGGAAGCGTGAAGCCTTAACCACTGGACCACCAGGGAAGTCCCATGCATGTTTTTGATAAGCTTCCTCAAGTGGGAAAACTTCAAGTACCCTAGCTAACTGGGAATTACATGTTTTAGCCATGCCCAATCTAGCCATGCTACATTACTGATGAATTCTTAAGAGTTACTCCCAAGCTTGTAAAATGCTTTTGTGAACATGTCACAAGGCATCTGTGGTGATATTTACTTTATTTCTTGGGAAACCTGAGGGTGGGAGTATAGGGGAGGAATTGTCAAAATTCGGACATGCCCATGGAAGTATGTTATGCATGGAATTTCATACACCATGTGTGCTGCAGCCAAACAGTAAAAAAAAGTTGAGGGGCTGTGGTTCTAATGCAGAACAAAGAAGGCCTGAAATAATACCAGCTGTAAATGGAAGAGCCTGGGACGGCACGGAGAGTTCCAGTATCAAGTCCTGATCGTTCAGCTAAGCTGCCAAAAACTCAAGGCCAGGACACGGAACCACATCATTAAAACACAGAAAGACAGCCAGAGGGGCGAGCCAGCATGTGTGAGCACTGCACCTATGATGGTAGATTTTCTGTATCAACTTGACCAGGCTACAGGGTAGCCAGATATTTGGTGAAACATTATTCTGGCTGTGTCTGTGTTTCTGGATAAGATGAACATTTGAATCAGTAGACTGAGTAAGCAGATTGCCCTCCCCAATGTGGGTGGGCCTCATCCAACCCACTGAAGGCCTGAATTGAACAAAAGGCTGCGCAAGGGAGAGTTCACTCTCTGTCTGTCTTCCAGCTGGGATATAGGTCTTGTCCTGCTTTTGCACTTGGACTCAGACTAGAACTTACATCACTGGCTGGCTCTCCTCGGTCTCCAGCTCGCCAGGTGCAGATCTTGAGACCTCTCAGCCTCCAGAACTCCATGAGCCAACTCCTCATAATAAATCTCTTCATTTAGAAACACATATATATTTTTTATATATACTAAATATTTTAAATATATTAAATATAGAGAGATAGATCCTATTGGTTCTGTTTCTCTGGAGAACCCAGAGTAACAGAAAGCCCAAATCAATGACTTTTGCAGACCACAGAGAGAGTCTGTCACCTTCAAAATTATACACCGGACAACAGCATACTCTTATTGGAAACTTCTTTCAGCTTCTGCTTATCTGAGGCCTCCTGAGCCCTTGTGCTCCACAGTTTGGGGGAAGTGAAGTTCTACAAGCTTTGTTCACGTTAATAATGATGATGATAATATCCAAATGAGTTTGTAGGAAATTGCCTCCCTCCATCAAAGAAAAAGCAAATCCTCCCACAGTTGATTAAGGAAAAATGTTTAAACCTGCACTTAAACCATTTCCCTGGGGAAAAACAGGAGGCGGTCATTTATTACATAAGACAATGAAAGGGCAGGGGTGGGGTGAGACAACGGGGGTCTCATAAGAATTAACACTTCTCAGTTTCTTTCAATTCTCCAACACTCACTCCTAACACAGAATCATATTCTTCTGCATAAGTTCTCTCCTCTCAAGCACAAGCCCTTTTTCACAGACAAAGGCAACCTGTCATCACTGCAGAGACAGTCCTGCATGAGAACCAGAATCTGCTCTAGATGAATAAATAAATAAATTAGCTGGGACAAACGACAAAAATGACAAGAGGAAAGCATAATTCTGAAGAAACACATTAACAATGCAATTAACATAATGCAATGCATTGTTAAAAAGCAAAATAACATTAGTTACCATTGGTTGAGCACTTTGTCAAGAACCATGTGCTTATTTAGAACAGTGTCTGGGGCTCTGAGTTAGTACAATGTAAGTATTAGCTACTTTTATTATTCAATCTCTTGTTACAAGTTAGAGCAAGTGAAGGGGAAAGAAGAAGAGACATCTGAGCTGCTTTTTGAAGAATGAACTGGATTTTATTAGGCAGGTTGTGAGAAGGATGGGGTAAAGCATCCAAGACAGAGAGAGAGGCAGGGTAAAGCCTAGCACGTTTTGGGGGAACTGCAAGTTTTTAGGACCGTGGAATACAAACTTTCGGAGGCTAGTAAGGAGGGTGGGGAGCAGTGGGAGACTGAGTCATACGGGCTGACAAGTGTGACTCTAATTGACGTCATCATTGAAACAAACTATTGGAAACGAGGCCAGACCTAGAAAACCTGGGCTGCACTCTGGGGACATAGTCTGAAGGGGGAGATAGACAAGAACTAACTAGACCATGGGTGACGGATGCCATAACAGAGATCTGTAGAGCAAAGTGATACACACAGCAGAGGGAAGGTTTCTTAGAGTCAGTGACGGCTGAAGGGACAATGGATACAGCTTACTTGGAGCACAACTTCACCAGACAGAGAAGAAGGGAAGGGCACCCCTGGTGGAGGAATCAGCACGCACAAAGGTGCAAAGGTGTAACAGTAGGTGGTGGTTTGAGGATCTTCGGTGCAGATCAGTGTGGTAGAGGGTAGTGGCAAGGTGAGAGGGCAAGGAAGCAAGGTGGGGCTCGGTGGTAGGAGGCATTGGAGTCCATGCCAAGTTCTGGACTTAATCCGTCAACAATGAAGGTTTGTATGTAGGGCAGTGACGTGAACAACTGATGTTGTAGAAAGGTCATCCTGGGAGTTGTGTAGAGGGGGTGAGACTGGAGGTCAGTGGACTAGTTAAGGGATTACTAAAACAATGGCACTGGGATCTAACTAGATTCAGAGAATGGGGGGAGTTGAGAAATGCCAAGGTTTGTAGCTTGGGTAAATGGTCAGTATAATCTTGTTATCAGAGTTAACTAGAGCTTGAAAAAGCAGGTAGTCAGTTAAAAGCTCAACTATTTGTTGAATGAATGAATGAATGAAAGAATGGGTGGGTAGAGAGAGAAGGAGAGAACAAAGTGGAGGAAAAACTGGTGGAGGCTGGGGAATGAGCTTGGTTTTGGACCAGGGAACCGGAGGCCTCTCCAGCAACCAGGTAAGGACGCCACTGGCTGAGTGATGAGTGGGAGATGTTGCCTTTCCCCATCCTGGGAGGCTACATCTTACATGCAGGAGAGCTAGAGGGGAAGAGCCTCTTGCAACTGCCTCTTTTTGGCCTCCAATGAGGGCGGTCAGCAAAAAGGATGATTCAGAAGAAAGAACTTGGCTAGGTATGTGTCTTTCAAGCCAAAGGGCTCTAGAAGCTTCTCTCACAGGTATGGAATTCAACCACAATGCCCACTGTGGGGAAGCACTGTTTTGGTCCAAGAAGAAAATGACGAACAAAATGACATTAAGACCAATCAATTCATCTTTCAAATAGAATCTCTGAACTGTATCTTGTTTGGTTAAGAATGGAAATTCCACTTTTATTCCAAGCAAATCTTCTGACTCACCAAACTCAAGGATGAGGTTTCATTCGAGAAAAAAATTTTTTTTTAAATTTATTTTAGGGCTTCCCTGGTGACGCAGTGGTTGAGAGTCCGCCTGCCGATGCAGGGGACACGGGTTCGTGCCCCGGTCCGGGAAGATCCCACATGCCGCAGAGCGACTGGGCCCATGAGCCATGGCCGCTGAGCCTGAGCGTCCGGAGCCTGTGCTCTGCAACAGGAGAGGCCACAACAGCGAGAGGCCCGCGTACCGGGAAAAAAAAAAAAAAATTATTTTATTTATTTATTTTTGGCTGCATTGGGTCTTTGTTGCTACGCGCGGGCTTTCTCTAGTTGTGGCGAGTGGGGGCTACTCTTTGCTGTGGTACGCAGGCTTCTCACTGCGGTGGCTTCTCTTGTTGAGGAGCACGGGTTCTAGGTGCACAGGCTTCAGTAGTTGTGCCTCGTGGGCTCTAGAGCACAGGCTCAGTAGTTGTGGCACACGGGCTTAGCTGCTCCGCAGCATGTGGGATCTTCCCGACCAGGACTTGAACCCGTGTCCCCTACATTGGCAGGCAGATTCTTAACCATTGCACCACCAGGGAAGCACTAAGAAATTTTTTAAACAATGAGATCACAGTGATTTTTAAAAAATCATCATCGGGGTGGGGTGGTCTTATCATTCAGGGCATAATTCCTAATCCTGGTCTCTGAAGACAACCCACAGCCTTGAGCGAATCATTCTCTTTTTTTTTTTGCGGGGGTGGGGGGTGGGGGGTGTTTATTTTCTCATATGTAAAATTAAAGAATTTAATTAAATAACTTTGGATTAACTACCAGGGCTGAGGTTTATGATAAGATTGTGATTAGGGGCACATAAAAGGAGAAAAATATCTTAATAACTGCTTTTTTATTGCCTGTTGGAGCCTTTCTCAGTAAACTAATAAATTGCACTTTTCCTGGAGAGAAAAATCTTGGAAATGACCCATTTCCCCAATAGGAGATCATTTCCTGTAATTCACATGTGGTAGAGTTAAAAAAGATCATTTGAACTTAGCTCAGATAGGTCAGGGAGAAAATTCAAAATAAGTATTTATTTTTCCGATTAAAACCAAACAATCAGACTCAAAATAGGGAGGCCATAGAAAAGCCACAGAATCTTCCAAGTGGCTGCGAGCTGCACACACAGAGACCTCTACTAATGGCAAGAAGAAGCAGGGAAAAGAGGGAAAGGTGCTTCCCCTGCTCCCCCAAGGGGGCAGAGCTAGGATCTGTTGGTCAAATTCCTTACACATGTTAAGAAGCAGAGCATCCTTTTGGCCAAAAGAGTAAGTTGACTGTGAAAGACAGATACTTCCAACTGGAAACTAACTAAGGCATTTGGTCTGAAACTAGGATAAGGCTATCTGAAATGTGGCCCTTCTCCAATGAGGCTGATCAGACCGGGGTCCACTGGCTCAAACACGTGGAAATTTCTCCCTCCCTTTCTGCTCCCTCTATGCCAGGTGGCATGAGCCCCACCTCTGCTCACACTCTAAACAATCAGAAAGTGTTAGGTATTAGAGTGAGGTACAGAACAAAGGACAGAACATCAGCTGGAGTCTGAATGGTCGTGGAATGTCTTCCTGGGAAAAGTGAGACTGAAAATAGGTCTGAGAGTGAAAAAGAGTCCTAAACGTGAAAGGCAGAACAATGAAGCTTGTCCAAAACAACAGAAGGTGAAAGAAAACACTTAGGATGAAAGCCTCAGGGTGCTGAAAGATTTCTTACGACACAAAAGCACCCATCCTTAATGAAAGGTCTGACAAATGTGACTTCATTTTAAGATTAATACCTAATTCTATTTACATAAAACTCCCAAACAGCCAAAACTAAACCACAGTGCTTAGGAAAGCACGCTTAGGTTGAGAATTCTGGACGGAGGCAAGGAAATGACTGCCATTCAGGGGGATGGCTCCCTTTGAAAGCGAGGAAGGCCTTGTGCCAGGAGAGGGGCACATGGGAGGCTTTGACAGTATGACAAAGGTCTATTTCTTGATTTAGATGCAGTCATATGGGAGTTCACCTCATAATAACGCATTAACTCGCTCATTTATGTCTTTTGCACTTTTCTGTATGCATGTTATACTGGACATAAAGGTTTTAAGAAAAAAAAAAAGTGAAGGGGTATCAGACAGCTGAACTACAGAACATATGACCCCAAAGAGCCTCTACACAAGTTCAAGAAGAGCCAGTAAGCACAAATGAACCTACCTACAAAACAGAAACAGACTCACAGACATAGAGAACAGACTTGTGGTTGCCAAGGGGGAGGGGAGAGGGGGAAGGATGGACTGGGAGTTTGGGGTTAGTAGATGCAAACTATTACATATAGGATGGATAAACAACAAGGTCCTACTGTATAGCACAGGGAACTATATCCAGTCTCCTGGGATAAACCATAATGGAAAAGAATACCAAAAATCAATGTATATATATGTATAACTGAGTCACTTTGCTGTATAGCAGAAATTAGCACAACATTGTAAATCAACTATACTTCAATTAAAAAAATTTTTTTTTGAAAAAAAAAAAAAGAAAAAGAGCCAGTAAGGATAAAAAGGAGCTAGCTTGTCTTCTGTCAGTGATGATCAAAATTCAGACAAAGGTCAGGGCTTCCCTGGTGGCGCAGTGGTTGAGAGTCTGCCTGCCAATGCAGCGGACACGGGTTCGAGCCCTGGTCCGGGAAGATCCCACATGCCGCGGAGCAACTGGGCCCGTGAGCCACAACTACTGAGCCTGCACGTCTGGAGCCTGTGCTCCGCAGCAAGAGAGGCCGCGACAGTGAGAGGCCCGTGCACCGCGATGAAGAGTAGCCCTCGCTTGCCACAACTAGAGAAAGCCCTCACACAGAAACAAAGACCCAACGCAACCAAAAATAAATAAATAAATTAAAAAAAAAAAAAAAAATTCAGACAAAGGTCATTCAAACAAACCATAGAAAAAGTATTACTACGGAATTATTAATTTTTAAGGTGTGATAATGATATTTTGGTTGTGTGTGTGTGTGTGTGTATTTTGAAGAAGTCCTTATCTTTTAGAAATAGCAAAACATTCATGATGGAAATGATAGGACATCTGGGATTTGCTTTAAAATAAGCTGGGGAGGAGGTGTTAGTGCAGGTGAATGTGGAACAAGCAGTACTGGCTGTGAACAGCTGAGGCGGGGTGATGAGGGTTCCTTATAATATCCTCTCCACTGTGAAAACGTGAAGTTTGGAATTTAACATCATTTTTTAAAAAAGAAGGCAAGGGAATACTATCTTGGAAAGATTCTAATACTGGTTGTTCAATAACTGGGAAGAACTCTCCTTGGCACCACAAATAAACATATTTCTTAACATACAGAGGGGGTCATGTGCCTACGTGGGTACTGCTCAGCTCCAATCCCTGCCTAGAACAAGAGTCAGCAACAGTGCCTCTCACACACATCGTCGTATTTAATCCCCAAAATAGCCCGGAAAGGTGGGCATCATCATCATCCCCACGTTCATATATAAGAAAACTGAGGTTAAGAGAGGCTAAGTGACATTTTTTACGGAGCCAGAGCCACTGATAAAGCTAGAACAGAAAGCAAAACCTCCATTCTGTTATTTCGACAACAGAAATAAGTGATTATAATAACTAAAGCCTGTTACATCTTATAACTTCCTGACAAGAATCTGAAAATGCCTCTAACGCTTAGTGCCTCCAGATGGGTAGAACCAAGTGATGTGAAAACCAAAAACTTATGCAAATGTGTATTTGACAAAGGATTCCTACCCGGACTACATAAAGAACTCTTACAAATCAACAACAGAAAGATGAACAGCCCAATAAAAAACGGGCAACAGATCTGGACACTTCAAAAAAGAAATAGGTGGCTGGCCAAAATAAGCATATGGAAAGGTGCTCCACATCACAGCCACCAGGGAAATGCAAATGAAACCCACTTCACACACACAAGAAGAGCGTAAGACTGGCAACACCAAAGGCTGCCGAGGAGTGGGAACAAAGGGAACTCTCACACGCTGCTGGTGGGAGTAAAGATGGTTACAACCAGGGCTTCCCTGGTGGCGCAGTGGTTGGGGGTCCACCTGCCGATGTGGGGGAGGCGGGTTCGTGCCCCGGTCCGGGAAGATCCCACATGCCGCGGGGCGGCTGGGCCCATGGCCGCTGAGCCTGTGTGTCCAGAGCCTGTGCTCCGCAGCGGGGGAGGCCGCAGCGGTGGGAAGCCCGCGTACCACAAAAAAAAAAAAAAAAAAAAGATGGTACAACCACTTCGGAGAATTGTTATAAACGTAAATATACATTTACTCTATAACCCTACAATACTACTCATAGGTATTCACCCAGAGAAAATGAAAAATATATCCATAAAGAGAATTATACAAGAATGTTTATAGCAGCCCTCCCCCACCCCAAACTGGAAACAATTCACACCTCCATCCACAGAAGAATGGTGAAATTGTGACATGAGTGTTCATTCAATGGAATACTTCTCAGCAATAACAAACAGCACACTATTGATACATGCAACAACATGGACTATCCTTATGAACATTAAATGCATATGAATGATTCCATTTATGACATTCTAGAACAGGAAGAACTAAATTATAGTGACAAAAGACCAAAAGTGATGGGGGGTGGGGAGGACCAGTTGACTGGAAAGGAGCATAAGAGAACTTTCTAGAGAGACAGAAATGTTCTATATCTTGTTTTGAATGATATTTACATAACAGTTGTCCAAACACATTGAACTAAATACTTAAGATCTGTGCATTTTATTGTATTAAATTACACCAAAACAAAACAAAGCTAAAAAACACATGCCAAAAAGAAAAAGAAAAACCAAACCTTTGTTCCTCCATCGAGGGGTAAATAATTGAGAATTCCAGAGTAAACACGTGGGGCCTGCCAGCTGGGCATGTTCGCTTTGCCCTGTGCGAACACCTCCCCTCCCTATCTTTCTCTGTGATTATTCCCTGTCTCGGTGAATGGCACCAGCTACCCTCCACCCAGTTTCCCAAGCCAGAAGACTGGGAGTCCAGCCATACTCATCCCTCTTCTTCACTTCTACTTGATCACATCCACTCCTGAATCTAACCGCCCCTACCCACTGCCTGCCCTCCATCCCAGCTGCCTCCTGACCATTGCCAGGCTGGCTTTCCAATTTGTCCTCATCCCAAAACAAAATCCTCTACCTAACATCCTTTTGTTGTTCCTGGTCACCCTGAGGATAAGGACCAAACTCCTCAGCAAGATAAGCAAAGGCAGTCAGTACCCTTCGTGCATCAAACAACTCTTTGCTTCAGATGTTACAGCTGCCTGGGGCACCCTCCTCCCCCTTATTGCTCCCCTATCTTCACACCTGTCCACCTGGTGAGTCCCTGTTCTTCCTTAAGACTTAGATCAAGCAACACCTATTCCCACAAGCCTCTCTCCTAAGCATCCCTCCTTGGCCCTCTGCCTCAGACATCCCCTTACACTGGCACATGGCTTATATGCTTACAAAACGGCTTACATGATGGGGCCAGGCACCGGGTGTGAGCACATTACATATGTTAGCTCATTTAACAGCAATTATCACTCTGCACAGTGATGACTGGTTTTCTTTTGTCTAAACGGACTCAACTGTAAATAGAGGTTATTCTGTTCAACTAGGACCTTTTCAAGCACTAGGAAAATATAGGTACTAGCTTAACTCTTTCCTGAATAAATGAGGGTCACACAGTGAAGGCCTGAAACGGTTTGCATGTCATTTTACTTCGACAAGCAAAGTGAACATAGAGGACATCCAGGCAAGACGCCAAGGCTGCTACCTGGCTTGCTGGGGCAAAACCCAACTGCACCCGAACGATTTTTTAGGCATAAGTCACTCGCCACGCCCAACCATCTGGTGTCTCTAGGGCTCTAACAACCAAACTCCTACAACCACCTTGTACAAAGTACCTACTGTATACCTTGCACTGTCCTGGTCTCTCACGTAATCTAACCCCTGCCACACCTGCAAAGATAGGCATCACCATCATCCCCATGTTTATGTACAAGAAAATTGAGGTTCAGAGAGGTTAAGTAACTTTGTTTAAAGGTTCAGAGCCACGGAATGGTAAAGTCTAGAACAAAAAGCAGTTCTAAGGCCAAAAACCTACCTTGTTCCCACTCACCACTCTGCTTCCCGGGAAGACAAAAATGGGAAACCTTGAGAAATGGTTTCTCAAGGTTTCTCAATGGCTGCCTTGAGACAATGTTTTTTTGACTCACTGTTACATGGATGTATATCCACTTTTTGTAGAATGGGAAACCCAAACTCACTGTGACTCTGTGACCTTGCTGAGGCCACTCGAAGAGCAGTGACAGGAGCGAGGCAGGAGTGAGGTCTGTTCTGCACCGCCAGGCGGCTGCCAAACGGCTGAACAGCAGGTCCCTAACTCCATGCTCACCCCACGCATCACATTTCTTACCTGCTCAAACCCACCCTACAGCTGCGAGTTACAGTGACCAACTGGGCTTGTTGGGCTTAAGGTATAGAATTTCTAGAGAACTAGGGATATGATGACAATATGTTTATAGTCTCTAGTGGCTCTGGATTAAAATAGCAAAAATCTTTAAAGCCAAAAGCCTAGTAGGTAAAGACCACAGAACTAAGCAGAAAATGTTTTGCATGAGTATCGCCTTAAGGGACAGGGGATGTGCTGGAGGTCATTCTGGGAGGAGAAGCTTCAAGGCTTTGAGGATCTAGCAGACACCTGTGGGAAGCTGTTTGTTTAAGGCGAGGCTGACTCTATCGACCACGGAGGATGTGAGGAGGCCATCAGTTCGCACCCTCCCAAGAGGTGATAGGAAGCGGAGAGCTGGGCTGATGGAACTGTGATCCCATGCAGCATGGAGCCTGCAGAACCCACAGCATGTGGGGAAAGTGAGCTGGACTCTGCTTTGCCATGAGTAACCATGAGATGCAAGCCAACGCGGGCCCCCAGAGCCAGGCCCTGGAGCACCAGGAGGAAGCTGGCAGGTGGGTGGCCCCATCTCTCCTGAGGAAGGGAGGGTGGGTGAGAGAAAGATCTCTAAGAAATCGATCCAGCCTCTTCCTCCTCCATTGTGTCTTGGACATCAATTCATAGAATATGAAATTCCCGTTTTTAAATGAAAAAAAAAAAGGACTATTTGCTAACCTTTCCTTCGTCCTTCATACCAACATGTGCAGGAACTGGGCCAATGAGGACAGGAAGGTAAAGACTGAGAGTGAGAAGAGAGCTGATCTGGATAAAGAAGGCTGACCCTCTGTTACTATCCTAGTTTCTCAGACGTGGAAACACCCTGTTCACAGCTGAGGCCTAGGCCTCTCCTCTCTCTTTTTCTCCACTTTTTTCCCTGAGCCCCCTGGGCAGAAGCTGCTCCCTGGCTGTTGTAAAAGTAGTCTTTGTTTTTGGAGTTCAGCCAGCATGGGCCTTGAACTTCCATTACATCCACAGCTCCAAACTCCTCCTACAGCACCTTCCCGACCTCAGGCTAAAGAAAGAAAACAGCCGGCCAAAAGCAACCTGGGCTAAGACACTAAAACCTCCTCTCCAAAGAGATCACCTATGAGGAGACCCTCCGGAATCCTCTCCCAAAAGCAGGCACCACCCTGGGAGAACCAGAAATTCCCGTACAGACAAGCATGGAAGAAAGCTCCCTTAGTAAAGAGTTCGGGGGTGACTGAACCCCAGAGGTCAAGGTACAAAAATGGGGTCAGCAAGGCCACAGGACCTCGGCCTGGTGAGTGGGATGAGTAAATCTAAAGACAGACTCGGGTCTCCGTGGGTGGTGGTGTAGGGGCGTGGTCAGCAAAGAGCGGAGAAAATCAGGGTTCACAGAAGCAAGTTCTGGAAGTATGCCTGGCACTGCCTGGGGGACAGAAATTCAGTGGTCACAGGAGCTGGGGACAGGTCAGGGGAAATGTCCCTCCACCTCTCCATCCACCTGCCTAAAAATCCCTCTGGTTCCTAGTTTGGTTTCTAGTCCCCTAGATAATGGGGAAATGCATGGTCCTGGGTGGGGATACAGATGTTCAGATACCAGAAAAGGGATGGATGGCCCCTTGCGAATCAATTAACTAGCCTGAGCTGATGTCTCATCACCTCTGTTTCTCATCACCTCTGGAGGTCCTGCTAAAACATGTTTCTAGAATGTGCACAAATAGTTCTCAAGCAGCTGTATCCCAAACACCAATCTAGAACCTAGGGAACCAGAGATCAAAAACATGGTTTCCATACTCTCATATCTGATTAATCCACCCCAATAAAGTCACCCAGTGAATTAAAGATCCCAGTAGAGAGGTGGCTGACCTCAGCTGGCTAACAGCCATACACTGCTTGCCCGGGCTGCCCACTGTCCTGTACACAATGAAAATGAAGTATTAAAAGCTGTTATTTTTTATTATTATTAACTTGTGGGGTTTCCCCCTCAGATGTATAGCTGAGGACAAGGAAGAAAGACTGAGGTATGGATGAAAGGAGTCTGGCAAGTGCCGTCTCAGTTAGGGGTGAGAGAGGCAGCTAAGATGAAGCAGTCTGCGTGAGATGAGCTGGTATAAGGGAGAATCCCAAGGAAAGGGTCTTGTCACAATGACGGGTCCCATACAGATCAGGTGAGGCTTGGATGGTGACTGTATGTGCAGGTCTGAGCAGGAGGCAGACACTAAGAAGGGTTAAGGGTTCCATAGTCTTCCATTTCTCAGCCATGAATAGTCTATGGAATTAAATGGCTTTTTCCTTTTCTTTTTGCAGCTGCTCCATTCTGAAGACAGGCTCTATGCCCACCTGGGGACTACGATACATGCTTTTCATGCCCCTTAGGAAATCCTAAACAAAAGCTCAAACACAGCTCAAAACCCTGGCTGGGAACCACACAAAAGACAGAAAGAGGCTGACATGAGGTGGGGTCCACCAGAAGTTGAAGGCTCCGCATTCGACCCTTCACATTCTGATCTCAGTGCAGGATTTCTCAACCAGAGCTTTCGGGTCCCAAGCGTAAGGCAGACTGGACTGCTGCCAGGAAACTATGCAAGGCTATGTTCTTGTACAGAATCTTTCCAGCATTATTCTTGGCTCTGCTAACATTGCTTTGGCTTTAAAAAATCAATAAATAAAGCAAGCAGAAGGTCCCCTCACAACCAGGGCTGGACCAAAGATACTCCTTTCCAAGCCAAAGGAGTATCTAGTCCAAGGAGGTATGTTCTGCTGGATACCTGATACCTTCACATGATTTTTCCTTGGGAGGGCCAACAGTACCCAGGTGACTTTGCTACATGAGATCAGTGTTGCTAGGCTACCAGAAATCACTGTGGTAAGGGAACAGCCAAGGATTCCAGGGCTGGGGCGGTGGGGGCGGTGGGGGGGATCAGCAGGAGAAAGGGATGCGAGGACAGGAAATAAAGTCCCAATGACACAATGACTTTTAAGGCTCTGAAGGGAAATTGCTGGACCCTGAAAGTTTCAGTTCTAGAAAGTGGATCAAAATCCTTTCCAGTGATCTTGAAAGATACTACATAAAGAAAGTGTACAAATAACAGCTCTTACTCCTCTGGGTGCTTTGAATCCGGACCTAAATCAAAAGGAAGAATGCCTTGATCTCATTCTAGTATTTATTCTAACATTTTTGCTTGACATTCTGGGTACAACAAACAAACTTTTATCTAGTAGGAGCTCAGTAAATACTGGTTAGTGGACTGGCCAGGACCCTCCCAGGGAAGAGACCACAGCAGTAAAGGATCAACAGGAGAAAGAGAGGATGTGTGCAAGTTCTGCAGCAACAGGGCAGCGTGTGATTCGTGGGTGTGATGCAGGAAGCTCTTGTCACCAAGTCAACAAGGATACCTCCTCCTGCACCACGTACTTGGAGATTTTCCAACTCCCAGGCATTTTCAGTCCTTTACTCCTTCCACTAACAACCCACAGCTTACTTCTGAGTGACGAGGCCAAGAAAAGAATCTACTTTGTCAGAACCAGCCATAAGTAAACAAATACAAAGCAAGTGTGCGCTAGCCAATTATATAATAAAACAGAAATGCAGGCTCGTGGCAGCTACGTGACCCAGTGTTTCCATCCACTTGATGTAGGTGAACCTCCATTACTGCGATGGCTTCTGGCGAGGGTGAAAAGAAGAAGGTTTTCCATGTGTTTCTATGAGCCTTCTCTACCTCCTTTTTCGTAAGGAAAAGCAAAATGCCATTAAACCCAATTCACATTCAGTGGGAAGAAGTACAGTCAAGTAGAAAGACTTAGGCTGATGTCACAGAGGCCTGAGTCTGAACCCTTGTTCTGTTATACCCCACTGGCCATGAGGTCCAGAGCTAGTATACTGAACCCCTCCAAGCTTCAGTCCCCTTGTTCATAAGACAGAGATGTCTACAGCTATCACACAGGTTGCTGAGACAACTAGGGCAGATAATCCACGTTCAGAAAGCACCTAGGACATAGCATGTGCTCGGTAAGCATTCCTTTCCCTTCAACTTGGGTTTATACCACACCTAAGGGATGTGGTGCAGGTATCATCGTAGGTGTAGAAAAGGACAGAATGGCTTCCCTGGTGGCGCAGTGGTTGAGAGTCCGTCCGCCTGCTGATGCAGGGGACACGGGTTCGTGCCCCGGTCCGGGAAGATCCCACATGCCGTGGAGCGGCTGGCCTGCGCGCCCGTAGCCTGTGCTCCGCAACGGGAGAGGCCACAACAGTGAGAGCCCCGCGCGTACCGCAAAAAAAAAAAAAGAAAGAAAAGGACAGAAGACTAGGCTTAAGGAGCTTGTAATGCAAAAGAAAGAGAGTGAGGGAGAGAGAATTCACATCTTAGAACAAGGCTGGAGAAAGTTCAGCAGAGAAAAAAAAAAAATAGAGTGCTCCAAGGTCTTCAGACAATTGCTATTATCAATCAAAATGAAAAAACACAGATGGGATATCAGAGGACTTTCTGATACATTGGAACATACACAAACTTTGACTGATCTACTCAAAATTCCAGACTCAAAAAAACAAAAGGGGGCTCCCCTGGTGGCACAGTGGTTAAGAATCTGCCTGCCAATGCAGGGGACATGGGTTTGAGCCCTGGTCCGGGAAGATCCCCCATGCCACGGACCAACTAAGCCCGTGCACCACAACTACTGAGCCTGCGCTCTAGAGCCCACAAGCCACAACTACTGAGCCCGCGTGCCACAACTACTGAAGCCCGCACGCCTAGAGCCCGTGCTCTGCAACGAGAAGACACGGCAATGAGGAGCCCACACACTGCAATGAACAGTAGCCCCCGCTCGCTGCAACTAGAGAAAGCCCGCGTGCAGCAACGAACACCCAGTGCAGCCAAAAATAAAAAATATTAATTAATTAAAAAAAAAAGAACAAACCAAGAACCAGAAAGTGGGGAGTTTTTCTAAGTCTTAGAGCAGCGGTCCTCAACCTTTTTTGGCACCGGGGTCGGGTTTTGTGGAAGGCAATTTTTCCACAGACGGGGAGGGGGTGGGGGTGGGGGAGAGAAGTGGTTCAGGCAGTAATGCGAGCGATGGGAGCGGCAGATGAAGCTTCGCTCCTGCTCTGCAGCCCGGTTCCTAACAGGCCTTGGACCGTCACCAGTCCACGGCCCGAGGGCTGGGGACTCCTGTCTTAGAGCACAAAGAGAAAGCATGACAGCCTAATGGCTAAAGGCTTGATTCTGGTCAGGAAACAGGTTCAAATGTCAGCTCCTCCACCCATCAGCTGTATGACCCTTAGCTTCTTGGAGAATCCAGTAATAAGGCAGAGCATTAAGCCCTGTCCCTGCATATGTTAAATGCTTAATAGGTGGTGAAGATACTGTTCTTGCAACACACTGAAAAGCTCTGAGCCCTGATACCTGGAGTGATTCAAAGAGCAGACTGTGGGAAGGTAGGGATAAATGAGAAATGCAGACAGGTTAATCCTTCAGGGCTGCAGGATGCAAAATAAGGGTGGAGCTTGGGGTTTCAAGTTTAGGGCCAGGGATACTTCTTGTACTTCAGAGTGAGGGACAAAGCACCGGAATGTTTTGTCCTTGCTCCCCCGGACTTGCCACACAAAATGTACCCTCACCCCCTCCCCACAAAGAGGGTGCACAAGCACGGCCAGTTCATGAGCCCTTGTCATTAGTCTAAAGAAAAATGTCCCAAACCCAAGGTCCAAACTTGCCAAGACATTACATTTCAAACAGCCGAAGTTGACACCTCACGTGCGAAGGATCTTAATTAAACCATATTAAAACTGCAAACACGAACTCAGTGTCTGGACCTACTTATTATGAAATAAACTTGATTAAGAACAAATCCCTTTTAAGAAGAGGAAAGAGCCCAGCAACTCTCATGCACATCAAATGCTGTTCTCAGTTAGCCCTTTTCCTCTGAACTTCACAAGGTACCAGCAGGTGGGAGATAATTAACGTTTTAATAAAACTTGTTTTACATGCCTTAGTTGAACCTTTTAGTTCTGCAAAGTTTTTCCCTCTCCAGCCCAAAGACGCACCACAAAGGAGGACTTCTTTTTCAAAAGATCATTTTTCTGGTTACATTTGGGGTTTTATGACTTCAGGAAGATGAGGGTGGAGGAGGTCATGTATGAAAAGGACTATTTCTCTTTATCCATATTTACATTCTCTAAGGGAGTGAGTTTGGTTTTTGGATTCTCCTCCCAGCCCTATCAGGGGAATAAAGTCCTTGCTCCCACTTGACAAGACTTATGGAGCAATGAGAGGTCTGCGGGACCAATGCAAGCCACACCACCCAATTCTTGAGCACAAGCCCTCCATTTGCAAGAATAGCTGACGTTTACAAAGCCTGCGTTTTTCCCTTATAAATCTCGTCTTGAAAAGCAGTCATCTTACAGCCTACCACCCTTGCCCACAAACCTCAGCACCCACGTAAACTCTTTCCAGTATATATTTTATTTTGTTTATTTAATTTTATTTTTTGCGGTATGCGGGCCTCTCACTGTCGTGGCCTCTCCCGTTGCGGAGCACAGGCTCCCGACGCGCAGGCTCACCGGCCATGGCTCACGGGCCCAGCCGCTCCGCGGCATGTGGGATCTTCCCGGACCGGGGCACGAACCCGCGTCCCCTGCATCGGCAGGCGGACTCTCAACCACTGCGCCACCAGGGAAACCCATCCCTTTCCAGTATAAAAATGCTATTTCGTGGGCAGTTTCTAATTAATTAGGTCTTCAACAGTATTTATTCCCTGCTGCCCATAACACAACGTTGGCATCACAAAAGCTAACGGTAGCGCGTGGCAGAGAGTTAACTCATGAAGTCGAGACAAGGAAGACAACTGTTTTCCTTAGAAAAGGAAACCGAGGCAGCGAGAAAACACTGACGTTGCTTAAATACAGGGGATCTGAACCCGAGACTTAGGATTTTAGTTCTGGATGGATCCGACTGCATTTAATTTGAGAGTGACCTAAGCTAACCCCACCATGCAAAACCCAGTAATTATAATTTTGGGCATTTTAATCGGACTCAGACCTCAGGGTTTGAATTTAAGAGGGTGAGAGTTAAAGCAATATGTGTAGGGATTACGGCTGAAATGCTGCCTGCAAGTTACAGTTCATTTTCTCCTCAGGACGTTACAAATCTTCCCGGGTGCCTCTTTGCTGCCAATGCACAGCCAGGCCTCCCACCATCTAAATGCCAGGTTCCTCTGCAGCCCTGGAGCCTCACGACCACCCCCCATCCCCCCCATGCACACAACCACACCTGCGCGAGCGTGTACAGCGGGGTTTCACAGTCTTGGCACTACTGACTTTTCATTAGGGCATTGGCTTCCGCACTGCAGAATATCTGGCAGCATCCCTGGCCTCTACCCATTGGATGCCAGCAACACCTGCCCAGTTGCGACGATCAAAAATGTCTCCAGAAGGCACAGGAGACTTGAGAACAGTGAAACTATTCTGTGTGACACTGTGATGATGGATACATGTCATCACGCATCGGTCAAAACCCACAGAATGTACAACACAAAGAGTGAACTTTAGTAAGCCATGGACTTTAGTTAATAAGGTATCAGTATCGGCTCATCAGTTGTAACAAATATACCACATCAATGCAAGATGTTAGTAATAGGAGACACCGGGGTAAAAGGTGTATATGGGAACTCTCTGTACTTCTGCTCAACTTTTCTATAAACCTAAAACTGCTCTAAATAAATAAAGTTTACTTTTTTAAAAAGTCTCCAGACATTGCTGTATGTCCCTAAAGGGCAAAAATGTCCGGTTGAGAACCGTGCTGCAGAGGGCAGGCCAAGTCCCTCTCACTGCTTTACTGAGTGCATCAGTCCAGTTGTATCAGGTCACACTTCCAGAGGGAGGGTGGAAAAGGTGAGTTTTCTGAGTGTACCTGGATTGTGGAGACTCCTCTAGAGGATAATCTTATTAGGGGAGAAAGCGAGGACATCTCTTAGGAAAATCCAGGCAGAGGCTGGACGGAGGGCCTCAATCCTCCGTCAGGTCAGGGAACTAGATCCCACATGCATGTCACAACTAAAAGTTCGCATGCCACAACTAAGGAGCCCACAAGCCGCAACTAAGGAGCCCTCCTGCCACAACTAAGACCCGGCACAATCAAATAAAAAAAATAAATATTTTTTAAAAAAGAAAGAAAAAGGAAGAAAAGAGACTCCCCAAAGAAGTGGAAGAGTGAAAGAAGATAACACACAAACCAGGAGAAGGGCTCTGGGGTGCGCTGCCGTGACAAAGCTTGGTGTGGGGACAAAATGGAATTAAATACCACTCGAAAGCCGATACAACAATACTTCCCAGCTCAATGAGACCTCATCTTTCCCAACATCATTCATTTTTCTCTACGTGGTTGATATCTTCCAAGGTTAAATCTTTTGGTAAAATGGGCCTCATGAATTGTTCCTACACCTTCCAGGGTTGGGAGGGGAGGATTAAGTGTGTCTCTACTACTGAACACAGTGCCTGGCATGGTAGCCATGCTCACTAGATGGTTTCACCTATTCTCTTTATATTTACTTCAACTTCATTTTTAACTGAATCTAAACATTTATTAATGAGACTTCCCTCGTGGTACAGTGGTTAAGAATCTGCCTGCCAATGCAGGGGACACGGGTTCGAGCCCTGGTCCAGGAAGATCCCACATGCCACGGAGCAACTAAGCCCGTGCGCCACAAGTACTGAGCCTGCACTCTAGAGCCTGCGAGCCACAACTACTGAGCCCGCGTGCCACAACTACTGAAGCCCACGTGCCTAGAGCCCATGCTCCGCAACAAGAGAAGCCATCGCAATGAGAAGCCTGCACACCACAACCACAATGAAGAGCAGCCCTTGCTCACCACAACTAGAGAGAGCCCGTGCGCAGCAACGATGACCCAAAGCAGCCAAAAATAAATAAATAAAATAAATTTAAAAAAACAAAAAATAAACATTTATTAAACCCAGTCCCCCCACATCTCATCTCATCCACCGTAGCCCAGGGGAGTTTCTCTGGAACTGACATTTGTTTTTATAGGGAGAGCTGTTCCTGGTAGCAGGACTTTGTCATCTAGTTCAAAACTCCTAAAGGAAGTAGCCTCAGCCACTGAAACTGACCCAGGCTCAACCACTTGCACGTGGCCACTCGATTACAACTCACCCACTTCTCAGTTGCCAGATATCAGAGACTATTCTCTCTTTTTTCAAATCGGTCCCTTCTTATGCCTTACTGTTTAAATTATGCCTCTCAGAGAAAAATCCCTGCAGCAGATAAACACAGGATCTGGAATGGAAACTCCAGCATGCCCAACAATAGTGCCACTGTCACACACACGTGAGCTTTCGTGAAACCAAGGGATTGGCAACCCAGGGCTGCCGTGCCCAGGAAAATTACTTCCTGTGGGAGAAAGAAAACAACCTTCAGCTCCTGGCAGGTCCCGGGCAAGCCCAAGCCAGGCTCACTGGAGAACTTGAATGTTCTGTCTTTGGGAAGGGGGCGCTGGAGGTAAGGGCCGTTCCCACCCTCACTTGCCCTGGTCGAGAAAGGCAGTAGTTGGGTGAGCATCAAGGCTGCAGCATAGACACCTGGCTTTTTCCTAGGAAAGTGGAAACAAAGCCACCATGGACGGCTCAACACTGCTTAGGGGACGATCAATTAGCAAGATGGGTCATGTGGTCCAGAGAGAAAAAAGAAACTCCATTCCTGTTTGAAAGCACCTTCCAGGGTCGGATGCATTTTTCTCCCATCAGTCAGATGCAGAAAGGCAATCACTTCAATTTAATAAGAGAAGGAAAATGCTGAGCTGCCTTATTGACATCCTGCATATTCCGCTATTATTGAAAGGAAATAAAGAAATTACAGGCCGCATAAGCTATTAGCTTCATAATGCCCTGTCCCAGGGTAATCAGCAAAGACTTCTTCAATACAGGGTGCTCTGCAACTCGGTGGTAAATGAATCCTTGCTTCAGGATTATTTAAGGATGACTGGACATTGTGCATCTAGTTCTCCACGTCCTGAGCCGCCAAACAAAATTCAATTCTCAAATAACTACCCGCCCACGGCTGCCCCTTTCTTTCCTCCTGCTGTTCATCTTTGTTCCCACCTCAGCACCTGCCCCTCCTCCCTGGGCCATTCTTCCTCTAACTCAGGGTTTCTCAACCTGGGCTCTAGGGGGCCAGATAGTTTCTCTGTGGTGGGGCCCGTCCAGTGCACTGCAGGATGCTCCCCGAGTCACGCCAAATTTCCTTGAGGGCAATACTCTCCGCACCCCGCCCCCTCCGGCCGCCCCTGCCCCGTTGAGAACCACTGTCCTAATCGCTTACTTTGCACTCTTTGGGGGTAAAACTTACCACTGCCTGGAATACTTTTGGTTCCATTCTGCTGTCAGGAACCAGTTTGGACATCACCTCCTCTGGAAAACTACTCTAACGCCCCTCCCCCCAAAAAGGAGCAGGGCTGGGATTCTTCCCCCGTGTGCCCTCCCCGCCCTGTACATGCTTTTCTGATAGCACCTATGTGACAGGATAATTGTCTCCTTACTTCATTTAATAATTCATCCATCCATTCATTAATTCAACCAACACTGAAGTGCTGTGTATAGGAAACAGGACCACAAATAAGACACTGGGTTCCTGCTCTCATGGGCTTATATTCTAGTGATGGAGGACAGGTAATAAACAAGGACAAGAAAATGGCAGATATTAATAAGCTACAAAAAAATATATAGCGGGTGTCTCCCCCCAAGGGAGACTTAGCTCCTTAAGAGCAAAGACCGCGTTATTCATTATTTTATCTACAGGAATTAGCAGTGAGCCTTAAAAAAAAAAAAAAAAAACCCCAGCCTTTTCCTCCTTTCTCTCCAGGCATATGTCATTTTCTGCTCTCTGTTATAGGGATCTGGGAGGGGTTCTCTCCTGGGGGACAGTAAACTTCTTGAAGGGAGGAACTGCCCAACCTATAAATTTTACAGAGAGAAAATCACAGGGTTTTTGTTCAATTAAATGATTTTCCTCAAGCTATAGTTTTGAACACTAAAATTTTACTAAAGATATAGCTAAAAAGCTTAAGAGGAGAGACAAGCATTTAATAGATGGGGAAACAGAAGCAGCAACTTGCCCAAGGTCACACAGCCAGTAAACTGGACGAGGCATCTGCCTCAAAAACCACGCTTTCTTCGCCACCACATATCACTGCATCTTGTAGAAACAGACAGGCACAGATTAGGTAAAAATGTCCGGAGAAAATCTCTTTCCTGACAGAAGGCTGTTGGCAAACCGTGGCTAGCATTGGGGATCCTCCCTGGGTGGGAACGGGGAGGTGGTGAGTTTATTTACAGGCAAAAGGGAGCTGCCAGTTCAAGGAGAAGAAAAATGAATGACATTAATTTTTCAGATTCTTACCACTGGGACTGAGCCTCTACTTCAGCACTTTACTAGCAGGGCCAAAAATCACTCCAAAACTAACGCCTACAAAGAAGAGGGCCAAAAATGTCTGCCTTTTTTCTTTTCAAGGAAAGAAAGGTTTGTAATATATAAAAGCTGGGATCGTTCTGCGCAGATGTTAAAAATGACCCAATCTGTTGGGCTGGAAGCATCTTCTGAGAGGCAGGATGGCTCTGAGGGACAAGCATGGACTTTAGGAAGACAGGTCTGTACTCCAATCTGCATCTACTTTAGCCTCTCCAAACTCAGGGGTTTGGAGGGAGGGGGTATGATATCTAAGTTAAGGGGGATAACAGTACCTGGCACAGGAAGTGGACACTGCCTCTCCTGCCGTTTACACCAGGTAAGAACCTTGGCCTGGGAAACAAGAGACCTGGTTTCACCTCACAGCTCTGTCCTGACTCAGTGTGACTCAAATACTTCAAATGCCCTGACCTCAGTTTCCTTTCTGGTCCCTACTTCAGATCATGGTCACAGGATCAAATGACACTTCATCAGTTAAAACCAGAACAATGCCTGGCAAATTGTAGGCACCCAATAAATGTTAGCTAAATCTGACATCAACTGGATCTTGTCCTATAAATGCTCACCATGCAAGTTTCCCTCGACTTGCTATTTACACATGGCTCCATCTGTCTGACAGCAATACCAGTCAGCCCTCCGTGGTCATCTCCCAAAAATACCCCTGCAGTGTTTGCTCCAGCTGATGAGTCAAGAATGAACCTGAAACCAAGGGCAAGTATTATTGCTATCCACCTACCTCTCACCAATGTTATCTATTATTCACTGCTCCCATACATTCAAAGAACAAATATCTATAATCCACCCCAGACATAAGTCAACATTAGCTCTATCATGCTTAGAAACTATAAAGGGAATATAAAATTTTTTTTTTTAATTTTGAGGGTCAACATCTGATATCCACGACCTTCAGGCAGAAGGTATCAGAAAGTCTTTCTGAACGCTGAAAATCATGGTGAAGGTCTTAAGCATTCCTCCACAGAGACTAGACTGGCACAGACTGATTAGGGGGACAACAGTGATGAAAAAAGACACACAAAAACATGCTGCCTCACTGGACTCTTACCCTGCCCTGCCCCCCCAAAAGGGTGAGCAGAGAAGTCTATTTAAAGTCAACAGTCATTGGGTGGCAAGGCCACAGGCTTTCCAGGACTTGTTTTCTTTCCCCCAAAACCTGTTTACAAAGAAGTGAAGAAAGGAGAGCATAGCCTACAGTGGTGCCTGTCTCCACTTAGCATTTTAATTTTTTTTTGGAGGGGGGGGCCGTGCTGCACAGCTTGCAGGATCTTAGTTCCCCAACCAGGGATCGAACCCACGCCCCCTACAGTGGAAGCACAGAGTTTTAACCACTGGACAACCAGGGAAGTCCCACCACTTAGCATTTTAACGCTGCCCCCCAGAACAGCTCACCGCAATGAATGATGAGGAACAACAGTAACCAAAGAGCTAACAGCTACCAGGTTCTTACCTCCTCCATTCCGCCACGAGCTTTATGTGCATTAGCTCACTTAGTATCTAGACAAATCTCTAGGTGTTATCATCCCCATTTTCCAGACGGAACACTAAGGTCCAGAGAGGCTAAGAAACCGGCCCGAAACCACACTACCCATAAGTGGCTTGGCCAGATGTGAACCCAGGCTGTCTAACTCCACAGCCTGAAGACCGAACACCTGCCTTAATTCGAAGATCAGAATAACTCCCTTCTGGAGTGATCCCCTCAGAGCCCTCCCCCACCCTTCCAGGTTCTTACGAAAATTCACGTGGCCTTGTTGGTGGGGGAAAAAGTCACTAGGCCTGTGGACAAGGAGGAGTTAAGGCCACACTTGTGGACTTAGAACTCAGAGTAGTTTTCTCAGTTCTGTGGGCTGGAGCCAGACTTGTAGCATTAATTTTAATGTAAATTTTTTTGGAGGTGATTCATGTAGAATTCCTGCCAAGAATTTTAATAATTAGACTGAGCTAGACCAAACTCTGTCTGTACATGCCTAACAATATCTGCTGATTTAACAGTTATCCTGGAAGCCCCACAGAGCCCGGGGAAGGCCTGGCCATGCAGGCTGCAAACGGGGATGGTCAGTGGAGAAAGACACCTGTGAGCCCCCCAACTTTGGCCCCCCATCCTACAAACAACTGGCTCCACTTTCCTAATATCCCATTACCACCAGGGAGCAGAGGAAGGGATGAAACCAATCAGAAAATGCTCATAAAAGAAAACCTTTCCCAACAGTCCTTTCTACCACGAGCTGAGGGCTATAAAGTGTTCCTCTCTAATGTGTGGATTTTCAGCCTTTTTCCCTGCTGTGGCTCAGTGCATTCCCATTGGCAACGGGGACTCATCCGCAGGGTGGGATTTCTTTAAGGAGAGGAGGAGCTGGGGGAGAATCCAAATCTTTACTCCCCACCCGTCAAGAATCAGACTCTTTAAGGGTGGGGACCTACAGAATTTGGTAGAGCCCCTGGAGAATCCGTTTCCCATCCTCCTCTCCCCCTCTCTCGTGGTCACACACATGCACATACATACACACACGTGTGTCCTCACACACAAACTCACACTCTCACACTAACAGCACCATGGATCTAACAGCTCCCAAACGAGGACGGTGCCAATGAATCAAGCCTCTCCTGGAAGGCGGTGCCGTTAAAACCACAGAAATTATATTAAAATTATAAAATAATTTACAGGCTTCTTAAAGCAGTCTTCAAAACAGAAAGGGAAATTTAGATCAACCTCTCCCCAAATAATGGGGAGAGGGGTTATATGCCAGAAGAGTAAAATATAAAGGCATATTATTCGCATAAGACACAAATTATGCTATGGAAAACCATGGAAAATGGTTCTAGCCATTGCTGTTCCATAGAAATATAATGTGAGCCACTTATATCATTTCAAATTTCCTGATAGTCACCTTTAAAAAGGTAAAAAAAAGGGCTTCCCTGGTGGCGCAGTGGTTGAGAGTCCGCCTGCCGATGCAGGGGACATGGGTTCGTGTCCCGGTCCGGGAAGATCCCACATGCCGCGGAGCGGCTGGGCCCGTGAGCCATGGCCGCTGAGCCTGCGCGTCCGGAGCCTGTGCTCCGCAACGGGAGAGGCCACAACAGTGAGAGGCCCTCGTATCGCAAAAAAAAAAAAAAGGTAAAAAAAAAAGGTGAAATTAATCCTAATATATGATAACTCAGTATATCCAAAACAGTATCATTTCAACATATAATCAATGCAAACAAGTACTGATAGGGTATTTTACATTCTTTTTTTCATACTTAGTCATTGAAATCCAGTATGCATTTTAAACACTTACAGCACACTGCGATTCGGACAAGTCATGTTTCAGGTGCTTAAGATCCATGGGGCGGGGTGGGCGGGGCGGCTACCATATGGATTACTCTGCTCTAGAAATTGGTATGGTGCAACTTTTAAAAGGTCCAGAGTTCCAGCTATCTTCTAAATTGTGTATTTCTGAATGACTGGCCTGTAAGTAATGAATACATTCTATGTTCTTTAAAGGTTTTTTAAAAAGAAAAAGTGTTAAGTTCATGCTTGTCCATTTACTACTAAATGGCTCTGGACAAGTAATTTCAACCTTCTTGAGCTCCAGCTTCGTCAACTGTAAATGGAGATGAAAAATATGTCAATATGATTTCCCTCACAAGGGCTGTTATAAGGATCATATGCTATATGCGTATGAAAGTGTTGTGTACTATGTGTGCTATGCAAATGCTAATGATCGTTATTATAGGTCCTGTAAGAGAACAGCTCATCTTTGCAAATCAATAGCATTCTTCTCTTCAGACTATAAACGTTTTGCCCACAGCTGTCCTTCCTTCCCAGAGGCTTCAGAACAGTAAGAAATGCATATTTCTGTTACCCTATCAGAAGCTATAAACCTACTTTACAAGAAAAATCCCATCAGAATTTCCAAGTGATATTTAAACTATTTTGTTGAATAGATATTTTGTTAAAATTGAAGACCCTGCTTTAAAAACAGGAAGGCATCCCTGGTTGGCAAATTCTAGAGGGAACCAACTAGCCTTGCCTCCAAGAGAATTAGCCAATTCAAAAGACACACTCTAAAAAAAAAAAAAAAAAAAAGACACACTCTAAACTAGTGAGCAAAGATGGAGAACACCCATCCCCCACCCCATCCACCCACCCGCCTCACCTTGTTCCTTTTCCTCCAGCCTTCTGACTCTTTTAAGAGTTTTCCCAAATTATGTGTGAATTTGAGTGGTTAGAAACAATCAATATTTTAAGACTGAGAGCTGCTGTCTAAATATTTCTTGATGGGTGAACAAAAGACCTTCTAGACGCCCCTCCCCACCCCAATCTGTTATATAATGGAGGCAGTAAGGCAAGCCCTGAGGAGAGATGAAATGAATAAGTGAGTAATACGTAATTATTTTATGAAGAGTGACTTATACAAAGAGAAACCAGAGAAAGCTTTCGTCTTTGAGAATTCGCTGAAGGCAGAGAACAAATCCTTGCTCCCAAAGGCCATCTGAGGTACCCAGCATTAGCACACTTCCCTGCAGACACAGACCCCCAACCCGGGAGACAGACGTGAAGACCATGAGTGACAGCATCCTCACTGTACAGCTCAGCCATACTTAGAGCTTCTGAGGTTTGTAAAGTCCAGATTATAACTAAGATCAGCCTTTCCCAAAGTGTGCTCTGCACGATGTTTCCAGGCATTTCACATTTGGGGTTGGGTGGGTAAACGAGCAGGAGTTCCATGGCCAAATGAGTTCTGGGAAATTCTGGACCACACGAAGTTCAGCAGGTGCTTCTACTGCTCAGAGCCTCTAATATGACAGTGTCCTGCGGGAGAGAGGGATCTGACCATGCACTGGACCTTCCTTCAGATATCAGATCTGGAGTACCCTCAGGTTGACATGATCACGTCTTCCGACACTTCCACTTTCATAAATGGTTACAGAATATACTGGGTGGCAGAAAAAAAAGAAAGGTTCTCTCCTGAAACCAGCTGAATCTCTGTTTTGTTGTTTTCACACTTGTAGAACTAACTGCACATCAAAGCTGACCCTCAGAAGCGCCAAACTCAGCACCCACTGGTATAACAGCAGTAGCTTCACCCACCTACCTGTGATTTCTCTGTTCTACCTCCCGGGCTACCCCCAGGCCTCCCTCCCTATAGACACCTGCGGCCCCTAATCAAAGGCATTCCTGCTTTTGCACCTATAGGTATTGATAAAAAAGGTGTAAACATCCTGAAACAAAATATAATCATAATAACTTTTACTGTCTTAACCTCGTGTTCCACAGAGCTTGCTCAGAGTAGGAACAACAAAGAAAGAAACATTTCAGTTCTGACCTCTGACTTTTCTCCTCTAGACTCAATTGGGCTGTTTCAAAAACCATGTTCTACTTCTTTGGACTGAAGCCATCATGGTTAAATCTGAACAGTGCACGGCACTGGTTCCCAAACATGGGCCAAGGGCCCCTAGAAGAGGGTCTCAGGGTCATTTCAAAGGTCTTCCAACCACATGAGCACCAAAAATTGTCTGCAGACCAAAAAGTCAAAGTGTAACTTCTATTATATGAAGGAATCCACGAAACCTTTTGATGTTAAAAAGAGATCCTCATGGGGCTTCCCTAGTGGCGCAGTGGTTGAGAGTCCGCCTGCCGATGCAGGGGACACGGGTTCGTGCCCCGGTCCGAGAAGATCCCACATGCCGCGGAGCAGCTGGGCCCGTGAGCCATGGCCGCTGAGCCTGCGCGTCCGGAGCCTGTGCTCCGCAACGGGAGAGGCCACAACAGACAGAGGTCCGCGTACCGCAAAAACAAAACAAAACAAAGCAAAAAAAACTGGAAACCAAAACTAGCGCTTTTAATAAATACACCCCTTGCCAGTAATCTATCCTATTAGCAAGAGAATAACACAACTCAATATCATCTTTTAAGTTACAGATTAAATGATTTAAAAAACTCTGATTTTGTTTCTCAGTCTTAATCTCATAAGACATGGCAAAATTTGAAATGACAAATGCTCATAAACCCAAACGTCACTCAACGGTCCCGCTTGAAATTCTACAATTTTCTATTCTTCGGCAAGGAACAGATTCGATTTTGTGTTTATTTTTTAGTGACACCAAATAGAGGGAGCTACTGGTGTGTCTTTAGAATAAAGCCTCAATATAACATTTTGACAAGATCTGCACTAATTAGAAAAACAATATAGCCACCAAAACCATGATGACCTCTGACGATTCACAAAAGACAGCATTTCTTTATTTCTGGGGAGTTTCTCAAGCAATGAAAAATGGAGGTATATAAACTTGTGTTCCAAAGGAAGCGAAAGTTAAAGAACTACTGTGAGTGATGCTTATAAACTAGACTAATGGGAAATGGTACACAATAGATAACATATCTTAAGAAATGTTAGCAAGTAAGATCTCCTTTAATATCTATTTCTATCCCCTATGGACATTATAGAATCATCATGAAATACTCTCAACATAAAGGCAATTTATTTGCCAGGAGAAAAATCTTAAAAGTCATTTCACCTATTCACAGTGAAGATTTCATGAAGACCTACAAAAGCAATCATTTTTCTACTAGAAGTTCTATCCAGTTCTCAGTTGGAGCAACATGTCACATCTTCTATATCAATCTGTGGCTTAAATTCTAATCCTTATAACTGGCATAGAGAGATAATAAAATGTTTTCCAAATGCTGTGGGAATTTTTTAAAGCTCCCAATGCATAATAGTGTGGGTTTTTTTTTTTTAAGAATTTATCATCAGTTCCAAGTTAAGAGTTCAGTTGCAACAAATACTCAGAACTGAGGACTTAAAAAAAAAACCCCATATTTTCTCTATATAGCATTATTGCTTCGATGAATTAATGCCAACAAATGTGGTCAGTATTGTTTCCAGATTCTTCAAGCAATTGTACTCCTTGTATGGTCGACCCAATCCCGGCTGTACTTGATTACTTAATTTTCAGTCATTTGCAAACTCAAAAGTGAAAATGTAGAGGCATTTGGGCCACTTTACTCAGCAGTAGAACGCGAAATGTGGGCACAGTTCATAGACTTTCTCACATAGGTCTTCTCAACACAAAATATCCTGTAGAAAGAACTCCCTCCCTACATTGAAAAGCCTTTGGGAGGGCAGTTTCCATTTTTTGAGAGAATATGGACTTTAAGAAAGATTCCTTCTTGTTATATAGTTTATCATTTGTTAGCTTTTTTTTTTAAGTATCCTTTGCTGATTAACTCCATTCTGTCTATTCTCTCAAAGGACTCCAAGTTCCCACAATACATATGTATTCAATTTTATTGCTTTTCACTTGATATATTGCATTGTAACTGTTCAAGGCATTTTTTTGTGAACATTATGTTTCTGTCTCCCAAACTATACTCTAAGCTTCTTAACAATAAAAACCATGCCCTGCCTCCACCTTGAGAATTTTTTTCTTTACCGTGACTGCATTTAACCTATAAATTTATTCTGATTAAATGACATCTTTACAATATTTTGTATTTCCAGCTAGTCTGTTTCTCCATTAATGCGAGTTTCTTTTCCTTTAACATCTAACCAAAGTTTTTTCATTTTCTCTACAAAAACAAAACATGCACATGGTAAAAAACAACAAAAAAAAACTTCCGGTGAGTCTCTCTGTCTCCTCCCAGATTCCACTGTCACCCTGAGAGGTAACCCCCTCATGCAGCTTCCAGAACATGTTCACGCATATGCATATTTATATAAGCATAAATATCTTTTCCCCACCCCTTGTTTTTAAAAAGCTGGGCCAGTTATCAATATACTACCTCTTAGCTGCCAAAGAAAAATTATTTAAAAGGATCAGAACCATTTTCATAGATTAGGCAAGAAGAGTGAATTTGGAGCCAAGAGACAATAAACTGATATTGGGCACAGAAACTAAATATAAGCACACTCCATGTGACACCAAGTACAAATCTTTTATTTTTTTAAATAAATTTGTTTATTTATATATTTATTTTTGGCTGCATTGGGTCTTCGTTGTTGCACCTGGGCTTTCTCTAGTTATGGCGAGCGGGGGCTACTCTTCGTTGCGGTGCGCAGGCTTCTCACTGCAGTAGTTTCTCTTGTTGTGGACCACGGGCTCTAGGCACGTGGGCTTCAGTAGTTGCAGCACATGGACTCAGCAGTTGTGGCTTGCGGGCTCTAGGGCACAGGCTCAGTAGTTGCGGCACATGGGCTTGGTTGCTCCACGGCATGTGGGATCTTCCCGGACCAGGGATCGAACCTGTGTCCCCTGCATTGGCAGGCAGATTCTTAACCACTGCACCACCAGGGAAGTCCCTACAAATCTTTTCAATGGCTGAACAGTATTATGTTGTAGAGATACATCATGATTCACTTAACCAGTCTTTTATTCACAGGCACTTACACTGTTTCACATTTTAGCTAATATTGCTACAATGAAGATATCTTTGTTTATATTTGTAAATTCTATTGGATAAATTCCTAGAAATTGAATCCGGAGGTCAAAGGTTACATACATTTTGAGTGACCAGTGCCAAAGAAACAGCATCAGTTTACACGTGTGCCTGCTTCTCCATAACTTTCCAACACCCTGTCATCAAATGTTCTTTTTGCCAATCTAATAGTGACATATCGCATTCTATCAGTTGCACTTCTTGCATTATAAGTGGAACCGGGCATCTTTTCATATTTACAAACATGTTTATATTTCTTTCTCTGTTTAAACTCTTAACTCAAATTGATTTTAAGAGCTCATTATGCATTAAGGAAAAAAATGGCCCTTTTCTCAGTTGTATGTGTTGGAAATACTCTTTCCCAATCTATGGTTTGTCATTTGATCTCGTTTCTGGTATTTTGAATCAAACAGAAGTTTTACATGAGATTCATCTCTTTTATACTCACCAACAAAATCTAGCTTAATTTTCTGAACACGAGTATATGTTAACTTCCTTCCAAGAGACGAGAAGTCAGACAGAAAAATTAACAGTCACCAAAAATCCTTCCCCTGGATTTGTGAGAATTTGGAGGAGCAAATAGCTGTTAACTAAACCACTGCCAGCACCCAATGACGTAATTCATGGAAAGGGGATCCGCAGATCCCTGGAAAGGCACATTTTCTCCTTTTGTTTGCAAAGTCCATATGCTTGTCAGCTTCCCAGAGGCCAGCAACCCTCTTTGCCTCCAGTAAAAGATGCCTTGGCTTAGCCACTTCAGAACAGAAGTGGTTACAGATGAAGATTTTGGCCCTTGCCCTGCCCCAGCAGAGACTCTTCCACACAACACCCAGGTCGATAAGCAAAGAAAGGAGATTTGGTCAATTTCCCAGAGAGACTATGGCCCAACACAAGACCAAAGGAAAAAAATGATAATGAGTCAGGTTCTTCAACTCACGAAGTCCCCAGGCAATGAACAGATGACAGATGTGCTCAGACAGCTATTTCTCTCCTGCCATTTCCTTCTTCTTTCCAGTAAAAGAACAGAGGAAAATGAAGTAGAAAAAAAATACTAAAAATGATTTCTCTCTTCACCTACACTGCCTTAAAGTCACTTATGTTACAGCAAGGACATTAACCCTAATAAGAATGGTGTGTCCCCCCAAATTCAGGGAAGATTTTAACTTCATTCAATGTGTTCTTGGTATTTGAACATGATGGTACCACATTAATGCCCATACAAGTGGGACAGTTCAAAAATAATTAATGATTATTGATGATAAGTTCATGGCATCAAGAGTAGAGATAGAGGAAAGAAAGAAAACAGGATGAGTAAAAATACTAAAGGGGGGGTGAGGTGGCAGAAAGGAACTTGTTTTGAAAAAATGGGATGTTATAGTTGAGAATAAATAAGTGGGATTATGATTAGAACCTTCAGAGTATAAAAAAGTAAAATTCTGATGACCTCTAGGAATTGCTTCTAAGAAAGGAATAAAAGTGAGAATTAATTAGTACCTAGTATAATGCTCACCAGCTTTGGTACAGGAACAAAGAAAGTACCTGACCAACAAGGATACGGTGGTGCTGGAAACTCGGCAGGGTGGCAGACCCAACAAAGCAAGGGTGACAGTTCTCAGAGACTAGGACACACAATACTAAAATGGGCAACCACATACAGGGGGCAGAACTGGAACTTTCAGGGTTTCCCCCCTAAGTCTCTTCCCCTCCCCAGAGTTTTGGTCTCCAAGCAATCAGTCCTATGCTTTTGTTTCTATGCTCAGTTTTAAACCACATTTTGAAAAGGTACTTCTTGAAAGGCAAAGATTGGGAGAAAAATACTGAAGCTCTTAAGAGCTCCTGTCTAGCTGCCAAAGCATTGTTTTAGTCAAATGTCAAATGAAAAGGGAGAAACAATGATGATTTTATTTGAATTGCTTCCAAGGAAAAGTAACCTCCAGCAGAACACTGGGCCCACTTTGCTAGAAATCCTGGCACGTTGACAACAGAGATGGAAGAAGAAAACTGCATCTTCCAGAAAGCACGGTATCAAACAGGAAAAACCACAAGGAGTGATGCAGGTTCCTGTGGCTCAGGATCCCTTTTATTCTTTTCTATTTCTTTCTGTTGTAAATAAAATTATTTTAAATTTTCCCTAGAAGGGGGCTTTAAAAATGCTTAAAGGTCAAATCTCTTATTTTAAGTAAAATGAATATATTCCAAATTTACTGACCTAAATAAGGAGAGAGTGAAAATCAATATAAATATATTCCAAATCTTTAAAATTAAGATTTCAGAACATGGTTAAATGATGGTCCCTCCTGGTAGAATGTGAAAATACATCCCACTAGATTAGCTACTGTAAATATCCGAGGAATCAAGGTTCTTAAGTGTTCATGGGTTCCAGGGCTCCCTGTGGTCCAGAAGTGAATGTTACGAGCCAATGAGGGAAGGAAAAGAAGAAAAGATGGGGCAGTGATCTTGGAGAGGTGAAACTATTGCAAAGTACCTAGAGCCTTTATGTATTACACTCAGTTCATTTGTAAGTTACAGCAGCCAACAGGCCTCTAGGTTAATCGCCATCTTAACCTCTTCCTTAGAAACGTCCTTTCTTCTTTTTTTTTTTTGGTGTTTCACTGTTCTTTTCTTTCTCCAACTTCACTGAGGTATAACTGACAAATTAAAGCTGTACGTACTTAAGGTATATAATGTAACGATTTTATCCACATATATATTGTGAACTGATTACCACAATCAAGCTAATTAACACATCCATCACCCCACATGGTTACCACTTTTTATGCATGTATCGTGAGAATACTTACTATCTACTCTCTTACTAAATTTCAAGCATGCAGCCCACTATTATTAACTATAGTCACCAGGCTGTACATTAGATCCCCTCCTTAGAAATTTTCCAAGGAAGGCAGATATTTTCTGGAGGTCCTCATCTTCATTCATTACTCAAATTTATTTGACACTGTGTCCTGTTCCATTACACATACTGGAGATACAAATCAAAGAGACTTGGCCTCCGGTGAGATGGCTTATTCTTACATGAACAAAAGAATGAAGTGTTCTGGGTCTGTGACTCTCTTACTCATGAAACAAAAGCCAAGCCACAGGTGCCACCTTGTCGTTTGTGGCCACTGTCCCAGATGCTCCTTGTTCTTTCTCAACCTGCTCCCACTCTCCGGTCATGCTGCCACCTCCTTCCTGATCCTTGTCTTCATGCCCCATTTTTCAACTTCTCGTCTACTCCTTGAACTTAGCACCAGCACCTGCGGGCGCCTTGGCTTGGCGGTCAGGACTCCCTCAAGGACACGGCTCAGACCCACTGCACCATCTCAGCCCAATTCCAACTACCCACCCCGACATTCCTACCAAGCTCAATCTCCTGGAGGTAAATCCTGGTTCCCAGCTTGACAGGAGGCAGGTACAAAGTACATCATGGGAGCAATGGGAAGGCGCAGCTAACTCTTTCCAGCAAAGCTTTGCAGAGGAGGTGATGGCTAAACGGAGTCTTAGAGGACGAGCAGAGTGGAAAAGGGTGGGAAGAGCATCCCAAACAAAGCAGAGAGTATGTTAGTGAAGAAAAATAAAGTGTTTTGCAGTCAGTTTTGTGGACAAGAACCCCTGATGGATAATAAAATGTTTACTGAGCTCCTACATTATGGAAGGCACATGGCCCAGGACAGGGCACAAAACAGAAACTCATTAAGTACATGGACTACATGAAATAACAGTTTCATTTAAAAAGTAATCTCATGTGTCTAAGTCAGAAAATAACCTATAACATTATCTGACTAGAAGTACCCAAAACAAAAACAACCCAGAAAATTCAATATCGCCTCTCCCAAGACAACAGAGCCTTTTTTTCCTTCTGTAATCAAGCACACAATGACAAATGAGGCTGTACAAGGCCTGTCCTTTGTGCCAGAAACAGAGCCACAGAACCCTGGGCCCAAAGGGATCTGGTCTTGATTAAGGTTAGTTTCCTTTGTAACGTTCGTATTGGAGAGGAAAGGAAGGAGGATCGAAAAGAAACTGGAGGAGCCCAAGATGCATCAGTGAGTTTCATCACAGCATTTTATTTCCTCTGTGAACTCGACTCAGGGATCTCATAATGCCCATCTTCATTTGGCTACTGAGTCAATAATTCACTTCAGTTCTAACAGCCTACGGTCTTAGTTTCTTGCCTTTAAAAGGGTCTGGTTGAACCCTTGGTGAATTTAAGGACTCAGAAAACAAAATAAATTAAATCGAGTTTGCACAGCCCCTTATGAAAAATGTTTCTGGGGTAATTATTCCAACTAAACAGCCTTTGCTACAGGATTCTGTCAATGTAGTGTGATTAACTCCTTAATTCCATGATGCTGTCAAATGTGACTATTGTTGTAACAACAGTGAGAAACCTCTACAATTTCAGCATGACTGGAAGTTAAATTACTGCTGCCAGTTTTGTGAAGACTGAGTCAAATCCCTTTCCATACACCTACTGGTACTGTGGGTTACGGAATCTATATCCCCCAGGCCTCACTCACTGAACCGCATGCATTCATCTCATTTAGTCCTCCAATGGGAGAGAGAATAGCACCAATCAACATTTATCAGGTAGTGAGTGCATAGCTCTGGAGGCAAGCAACAATTGGGAAAATAATGTTGGAAAAGAATTCAGAAAATCCAACTAGATGCGAAGTGGTCTTCAGAGGAAACAGCGGGACATACCTGCCCTTCAATCTTAGCAGACTATAGTGGCGTGCGAGCTCACCTGTCTATACCTCCCTCTGCTCACCCTACAAACTGACATTCACTGACCTCCAGGCTTCAACTCCTATGGGCATCCTATGTTTCTCCATCACCCATCTAGACTGCCCACCCAGTTCCACCACGTCCTCCAAGCTAAGGACATTCACCTCCACTCACTTTAGGATAGCAACAACCTGAATTTTTAACACCCAAATACTCCCAAATCCAAAATTGCAAACTTAGAAATCCTGCTTCCCATTCTTTCATCTATCCCACTACCTCTTTGGCCTTGGGGAATGTGACGACATCTTCTGATTGTTCAGATTCAGCCTAATGAGCCAACATGCCCAGGCGGCTGCCCTCTCAGTCAGGGGTAGCTGAGGACACCTAGGCCCCACTGGAGTTTGACTTCACAACCCAGCGGTGCGCCTGCACAGATCCCTTGGCCTTGGTGCACACCAGGCCTGCCCGGGCTTGGCACAGTCTCTTACCCCATCCTTCCAACATTCTCAGCCCCAGGGTCCAGCTCCCCACACCTCTGCCCACAGGTGACCGGCCCTCACCAGCTCCCTCCGGAACTGCAGTGCTCTCCCAGGCTCTCCACTCTTACCCAGATTGACTAGCCTCCTCCCCGGGGTCAGTCTCATCAGTCACATTCTCACTGGCAGCATCTACTCCATTCTCGACTAGCTCTTGATTTACACATTGCTAATCCATCCTCCAGTTCCTCCTCTTCCGCGGTACCAGGAGGACTCTACATCCCGGAAGTGCTTTCGGTGATTCTCCTCTAGCTCCTTTGCTGGGGCCCACAGCAGTTGTTCACAAGTTTACCAGGTCTTCTGCTCGCAACAATCTTGTCTCATCTTCACCATGAAAGCAGAGGGCATCCAGTAAAGACTCTTCCAGCCTCTCCTCAGCTCCTTCCCCCAGTCACGGACGATGGTACCCCACTTCCCACGGCCAGCTCTTCCACCCGTGCTCTTGTTTTGTTATCCCAAACCTGCCACTCTAATGCTATGTGACCTTTAAAAGTTACCTCACCTCTTTGTGACTCAGTTTTCCCATCTGTAAGATACAGAGAAGAGCACCTACCATAGATGTGTAGTGAAGACTGAGCAGGACACACGTGTAAAGCACTGAGAACAATGACTGGCACGCACATGGGAGTCATTCCTTTACTGCTCCCTCTTTTTCTCCTCAACCTACCAATAGAGTCAGGGCTTTGTCACCCAAAAAACTAGCTGTTTATCCTCAAGCAACCGCTTTCTCTTGTTCAGCACCAAGCTTCTTGACTTGACTCACCACTGCCTCTTTCTCACCCTGGCTCACTCCTTGGCTCCTTGTAGGTGCCCTGGGAACTCTACAGGATTGGCTCTCAGGGAGGTCACTGATGACTTCTAATGGCAAATGCACTGTCAAGTTTTCAGTCCCCTCTGCCATCTGAAACCACTGCTCTCCAACTCCTCCTTGAAACTCTTCACTTGCCTCTTGTGGCCGTTTTGACGGGTTGTCTTTCTTGGTCTCCTACACCAGCCCCTCTGCCTGCCCCTAAATGCCAGGGCTGTTGTTTCCACCCTTGGCTTCCTCCTACCCTCGCCTCCGTGCCCCCACCTGCCCCAAAGATGAGCTCATCTGCTCGCACAAGGGAGACCATGCCTGGAGTGCCAGCGACTGCTCATTCATTCCTCACCCGGCCTCCCTTCGGGTTCTACCTGCCTGCTGTCTCCATCTGGTTATCCCAAGTGAGCCTCAAACTCAACAGGTCTAAACTGAGGTCACTGCTTTCCCCAAACCTGCTTCTTCCTCTGTATTTCTTTTTTTTTTTTTTTAAATAAATTTATTTATTTATTTTTGGCTGCGTTGGGCCTTCGTTGCTGTGCGCGGTCTTTCTCTAGTTGCAAGCGGGAGCTACTCTTCATTGCGGTGCGCGGGCTTCTCATCGCAGTGGCTTCTCTTGTCACGGAGCATGGGCTCTAGGCATGTGGGCTTCAGTAGTTGAGGCTCGCAGGCTCTAGAGAGCAGGCTTAGTAGTTGTGGCGCCCGGGCTTAGTTGCTCCGTGGCATGTGGGATCTTCCCGGACCAGGGCTCGAACTGGTGTCCCCTGCATTGGCAAGCAGATTCTTAACCGCTGGCCACCAGGGAAGCCCTCCTCTGTATTTCTTATATAGGCTGATGACATCATTATCAACTCAGCTCCTGCTTCAAACCTGTGGTAGTGTGCTGGGCAAAGGACTTAATTCTCATAAACCCACTTTAACGGGTCCCTGCGACCATGTTGGTAAAGAGAAACGGGTTAACCCTGTATTCATGGATGTAGATTCCAAGTGTAAGAATCATTAGTCAGAAATGGGATAGGGCAACAAATAAAATCAAAGGGGTACATTCCCAAAGCAAGAGCTTAACATAAGACCTAGTTAGCTCAAGGGATGGGGAGGGGGTTAATTTGGGGGCTAAGAGCAAGAGAGATGGAAGAAGTCTCAGTTCTTACAAGGCGCTGTGTGTGACTTCCCACGGCCTGAGCTATGCTCACCTCCTCCCTACTCCTCTCTGCAACTGTGATATCCGGGACTTCCCTGGCAGTCTACTGGTTAGGACTCCATACTCTCACTGCCAAAGGCCTGGGTTCGATGCCTGGTCGGGGAACGAAAAACCCCACAAGCTGCGCGGCGTGGCCAAAGAAACAAACAAAAACCCTGATATCCACTCCGTTCCCAAATTCCTCCAGATTTCTCCTGTTTTACCTTCCTTACCACACTATCCCACCAGCTCAGCTCTTCTCTGTTTCTCACCTTACAAACCACGACCACCTACTAAGGTGGTCCGAGAGAGACCCAGCCTTGAGTCTCTCTCTTGTGGTCAATCTTTCTAAGCCATAACTGTGGTCATACCATTTCTCTGCTTGAAAACTCTCAATGGCTCCCAATTGCTATTAGGAACAAGCACAAGCTCTTTGGCCTTCACAATCCAGCCCTGACCTGCCTTTCCTGCTCCCATCTGGCATCACTATAACTGCCACAAATGGCGTACCCTTTGCCGCCACGGAACACACCACGCTGAGCCCTTCGCCCACCACTCAGGCACTTCTGCCGTCTGGAATGCCCCTCCTACAGCCACCTGCTATCACTTCTCTTTAACCTGCAGTTAGCTGCAAACATCTCATATTAGTAAGCACTAACCCTCATATTAGTAAGCACCATCTCATTTAATCCTCACAAGAACTAGGTAAGCACTAATTATCATCACTTCCAGATGAGTGAGTGAGGCTGGCCAGTAGCTCGATAATGTTCCTGAAGGACAAACTGACTTTACCTGGTGAATGGTTACAGCTATTCAGTCTTAAAGAGACCCTCAATCAGGCCAGGGTCATTAAGGAGACAAAGCTCCTGGCCATTCCTGCACACAACGGAAAATTTTGAAACACTGTCTGGCAACTCATTCCAAGAGATTCTCAGGTTCCTGTATAGAGTGTGCTTAATACATCTCTGCCCTTTGCTGCCCCTCTCCCAGAAATGGGGTTTCTTCATCACTGGAGTCCTTTGTTTTACCTGATGACTGCAATGCTAGTTATTTCTTCCCAGATTGGTACGGGTGAGAACTTTGCTTACAAAATATCTCCTCAGGGGACTTCCCTGGTGGTCCGCTGGGTAAGACTCCGTGCTCCCAGTGCAAGGGTCCCGGGTTCGATCCCTGGTCAGGGAACTAGATCCCACATGTATGCTGTAATTAAGAAGCCCGCATACCGCAACTAAACATGCGGCAGTGAAGAGCCCGCATGCCGCAACTAAGACAGGAACGCCAAAATAAATAAATAAATATTTAAAAACAAACAAACAAACAAAATATCTCCTCAGAATTCCACCAATTAAAAGCTCATTTGGGGAGACTGGGACCAACATATATACATTAATATGTATAAAATGGATAACGAATAAGAATCTGCTGTATAAAAAAATAAATAAAATTCAAAAATTCAATTTTTTTTTAATGAGAACTTACATCTATATTCTGGATATAGAGCTATTAGTTTTTGAAATTTTTTTGAATTTTTATTTATTTTTTTATACAGCAGGTTTTTATTAGTTATCCATTTTATACATATTAGTGTATATATGTCAGTCCCAATCTCCCAATTCATCCCACCAAAAAAAAGAAAGCTCATTTGGATAAAATACTCTGGGAGGAAAACATAAAAGACCAAAACTCACTAAAGAAGTAAAAAACTTGAATATAGTAATAATCACAGAATATCTACACACTCTTGTCAAATTACCACCTGGCCAAAAAGGCACTGGGCTCAGACAGGTTCACAGGCAATTCCAAACCTGTTAGGAACAGACAATGATCATGCTACTTAAACAATTCCAGAGCCCAGAAAAAGGACTGTGGTGAGCTTTATTTTTTTTCCTATTCTTTTCTATGTTTTCTGAAACTCCACACAGAGCATATATTACTATATTAGAAACACTTAACCTATTCAAATTATAGGAATTTTTCATAAGGAAATAATTATGGATTTGTTCAAAGTTTTATCTGTAAGTGAAGGAATTATACTTTTATGTATAATCCATGAGCAAAAATCATAAAATGAAAAGTCCAACAATGTATTCACTTTTAGTTTGCAGACCTACTACAAGCCAGGCACTGGGGATAAAATGGTCAGTTGAATAAGAGTTTATACTCTTGTAAGGAGACAGACATAAAATAATCTCCAAAACATATATTATAAACTCTGAAAAGCGATACAAAGTAAATACCTAGGTTACAGTGAGAGTGCATACTGTTAGGGAACCGGTGACCGAAATCGCCCACCTTGGCCGGGCACTTGCACAGGTTATCTTGCAACAAGAGGTCCCAGTAAGGAACACGGTGCTGCCACCGAAAACTAAATTCGCGAGGAAAATCCTGGAGGGGCCAAAAGGAGGGAGGAAATGCCAGCCTATAATATGCCCTAACAACCTCCCAGAACCCTCCTCACTGGAATCCAACTTGGCTGAGAGATGCGCACGCCACCAGGAAGGATGCTGAGTCAGACCAGATATGGGCCAAGCAAGATGACTGGCCAGAGACAATCTGGAAACTAATCCCATCACCATAAAACCTGAGACTGCGAGCCACATGGCAGAGCAGCTCTCCTGGGTTCCCTTATCCTACTGCTCTCTGCCCAGCTGCCCCTTCCCAACAAGATTTTTGCTTTGTCAGCATGTGTGTCTCCTCAGACAATTCATTTCCGAGTGTTAGACAAGAGCCCACTCTCAGGCTCTGGAAGGGGTCCCCCTTCCTGCAACAATATGATACTGGGAAGGGGGCCTTATCTGGGGATCAGGAATGATGGAATATCAAGCAACTGTTCAAACTAATGATATGCTGATGAATACTTGATGACATGGCATATTCATGACATAGTAAGTGAAAACTACAAAGCAATATGTACAGTTTTGTTTCACTTCTGTATAAAAATATTTACACAGAAAAAAGGTTGGAAAGATATACAAATCCAGTAAAAGGCAAAAATGTTAGCCATAGAGAGATTTATGGTTCCTGTTTTCTTGTGCTTCTCTGTATTTTCCGAATTTTCTTAAAGATCTCCTATTACTAAAAAAAAAAAAATCTATTACTTACATAATAGTCTTTGTGAAAGCCTCATTTGATTTTTTAAATTCTTTTTTTTTTATCCTGGTAAGGTATACATACCATCAAATTCACCATTTTACCATGTACAATTCTGTGGCATTAAGTACATTCACATTGCTCTGCAACCGTCACCACCATCCATCTCCACAACTTTTTCACCTTCCCAAACTGAAACTCTGTGCCCATTAAACACCAGCACACCCATCCCACCATACCCAGACGGCCCCCGCCCCCACCCACCCCACCCCCCCCCCGCTCCCCCAGCAACCACCTCCCAGCAACCATAAAGCATCATTTAATTTTAAAATTCAAACATTTAGAGACCAAGTCTCATTCACCCTTTAAATGTCAATTACCTTCAATCTGCTAAACTCCCATCACTAGAAAAGACAGCCCATAAGGCAGGAGCTAGAGTTTTATATGGCTGGGAGACAGGTCTAGGTGGCAATTTGGGACAATCAGAGGATGGGAGGTGAGGGGTGTGGTAGTGGGAGGAGATTCTAAAGCAGAGCTGGGAAGGCAAAGGAACTGCAGGCTTTGAAGTTTGCCCCAGGGCTCTGGGAGCAGCCAGCTCTTCAGGAGCAAGGACTAACCAACCATAAACCTGTTTCTTTCAGTTTTCAGCTCAACACTGATTGCCTCTGGCTGCTAAGACACACACACACACACATACATACACACACACACACACACACACACACACACACACACACACGCACGCGCGTGCGGAAAAATGGAGAAGAAAAGAGACAGAAACTTAAACGTCAAAGAATCAAGCCTCCCAGGAACCAAATGCAGGAATTTCCTTCACAATACCCTTGACAGCTGGCCTTGTAGCACCTGCCGGAACACATCCAAGGAGAGGGGTCCAACAGAGCCCTGACATTCCAGAGAACATCCAGACAGCTTCATAAATCCCCAAACCCATAAATACAGAAAAGGTTGTAGAGGCTTCTGGCTTTTCCTTGCCTTTTTTTTTTCTTCCAAATGTCTCACCTCCCACTGCAAGTTAACCCCCTTTTCAACCTTCACCAAAACGATCTCACCAGAAAAAATGTTGTCTTGGCTCAGGCCCCTGCGAAAATGTTCCTTATTTCTCTATGAAGTACAGTAGGCAGTGGACCTAGTCCCAGTACAGCAAAATTCATCATTCTAGTTTCTCATTTATCCAAAACTCCTTTTTTTTCCTGGCTAAGACCTACCCCTTCTTTGGACATCTTTGCTTTTTCTTTCCTAATATCAACCATATGAGCAGCTGATATTCTTTTCAAAGAGCCATTTTTCACAAAGTTTTAATTAGTTAAGAGTTACAAGTCAAATCTGTATCTCAGCAAAATTACAAATTACTACCTGTCAGGAACCTTTGGGATCGCTTAAAGCTCTCGAAAAATCAGGGCAGTGTTAGATCTTCAAACTCTAAATCTATATTGAATAGTATTACTGTCTGTGTGGTCACCCCACCCCACCCTCCTCTCTTTATTAACAACAGCATCCCACATTTCTCAGGATTTGTAGAACATGGTTCTAGGTAACAAAAGCATCTGCTGTTAAATACATTTATCCGTCTTCCCACCCAGTGCAGCCAGGAAAACTGTTTATAATAGCCTCACCCCGCCTCCACCGTCCTGCCGAAGATGAATGGGTGATATGACGGAGAGCCAGAAGGGGTACAGGAACAGGACGTAAAAGTAACAAAAGGTAGCCGGAGAGTTTGGGCTGATCTGGCGGAAGGGCAGGGGCAGGGCTACTTATGTGGGAAGTTTTGCACACCAGTCAGAGGGCACTGGGCTCCTGGGGGCAGAGAACAGAGGGAGGTACTTTTTGGAGACAGGCTGAAAGTTAGAGGGGTGAAGCTAATTTCAAAATATCGCCTAGAGATAGCCCTGCCCACCTCCTCATCAGCTGTCCTTCGATTACTCAAGTGTGCACTTAATGTTCCTTCTACCTAGAATCTCACCAGCTGGAGAGGCTTGTGTTAACAAAGGCAACTCCTCTGAGAAGCTGAGCTGGTGGTAATTAAAAAAGAGAGGAGAGGATACTCAGAGATAAAGGAAAACCACAACCTGTAAGCTTGAAGCAGACCGTGGCCAAAAATCTGGACGCATTATTTATTTCACAGGATTGTTGTAAGGAACTAACGAGGACGCAGATGAAGATGTCCTGCAAATAAAGTGCTATCCAAAGGTACAGAGTGCAGAAGTGGGGATCTTAATGGCTCAGCGCCACTTTAAAAAGTGACATCTAACTTCCTATTTTACTTCAAAAGTAAAAGTGGCAATATGGGAAAAGGTGGGTATGCCTGGCATATCTGACTTCATAAGGAAAGCATTCGATGAGATTTTCTCCATGGAATCCTGTGGACAAGATAGAGACCTGAAGGCTGGATGAGGTGAACTGGTAAGTGGTCAAACCAAGACGCCCCCAAAGTGCAGATTATTAGATGAATATTAACCTAGAGGGAAGTTTCCCACTGGGTTCTAAACGACTCCTTTCTGACCATGTCCAGCTCTACGTTATTCTTTTTAATTTTATTTATTTTTGGCTATGTTGGGTCTTCGCTGCTGTGCAGGGGCTTTCTCTAGTTGTGGTGAGCAGGGGCTACTCTCTTCATTGCCGTGCGTGGGCTTCTCATTGCGTGGCTTCTCTTGTTTGCAGAGCACGGGCTCTAGGCGCACAGGCTTCAGTAGTTGTGGCTCGCGGGCTCTAGAGCACAGGCTCAGTAGTTGTGGCGCACGGGCTTAGTTACTCCGCGGCATGTGGGATCTTCCCGGACCAGGGCTCGAACCCATGTCCCCTGCATTGGCAGACAGATTCTTAACCACTGTCCCACCAGGGAAGCCCTCTACATTATTCTTAATTCCCTTGAAAAAAGGTATCGGGGAATATTGTAAACTCATACAGATATCACGAAACTAGCAGAAGACAAACACTACAATCAGCTGTCTAAATGCGGTATTCCGAATACTTGTTATGCCTGCAATTTACATTTAATCCCCATGCAGTAAAGCAGAGGCCTTAAATTGATGAACTGCATATGTGCTTTGTTTAGCTTGCCCAATGTTAAGAAAAAATTTAAACTGGCTAATAGCATGTAAAACTTAGCTGGTTTCACGTAAAAATCCAGACTTTAAGCTTGGAAAAACAGAAGACCTCATTCCTGCAGGGCAACATCAGCTGGAGGTGTTGCCATCTGAACCCTTGGATGAGCTGTGCCCCACCCATTTTGGGTACCTAACATGGCCCAATTCATCCCATTTCACCTGCCAGGCCCCTACTGGCATTTGACTTGGTGACTCCTGCAGTAAACATTGGTTCATATTATTAAATGTATCTAATTTGATTGTGCATTAAACTCTAATTCAATCTTCTCTCACTTTCAGCCTTTGCAGCGTTTCGCTCCTGCACCAAGATCCAACATCTAATCACAACTTCATGGCGAAAACCTGTGCATACAGAACATCTCAGTTTTCTGGTGTGCTTTCCTATCCTTCAGTTTATTTAACCTCCCCAATATTCCAGGAAGTCTGAGCTTATTGTCTATATTATAAGGGAGATCAACTAGCTAACAGGGGCCAAAGGCAAGATTTCAGCTGAGGGCTTGGGTCAAATCTTAATCTACTATCTCCCACCATACCATGCACCCCTCAACCCCTGGAGACAGCCCTGATTCCAGGCTGACCCAACCAGAGGAGATTTAAGTCAGGATTGCAAAACTGCCGGGCTGCTCTGAAAGGGGCCAGTATGTGGAATCCTTGTTTTACTTCCGTTTTTAATCTTCTTTTAAAAAAACTGTAGTGTTTAATCCAAAGACAGCTGATTCTCATTTACACTTAACCTGTGTTGAACTCACACTAAATTTTAAAGCTCTGCTCTCAAAAATGCATTTTGCTCTTTAAGATCTCCTTGGTAACACTCGTAATTGGTATCTGGGCTACAAAGGAAAAAAGAAGCTTGGACCCAATCAGTGACTGGGGTTAAAATAAAATCCAACTGGAAATCCAACTAAGTAAAGTTCCAGAATGACAGCTGTACAGCAGACTCAGAGAATAACCTGTCCAAATTGGAGGACTGCAAAATCCCAGGAAAGGCGGACTCTCCGAGATAAAAGGGGAAATTCAAGGGAATTCCCTGGCGGTCCAGTGGTTAGGACTCACCGCTTTCACTGCCAACGGCCTGGCTTCAATTCCTGGTCGGGGAACTAAGAGTAGGACGATACCAACATTCTCAAATCATAAAAAGTTAATTTAGAGGTATGGATATAATTACCAGAATTTAAAAAAAGAAAAAACCACAACACTTAAAAGTGGTAACTCTTGGGAAGAAACAGAGAAAGATAGCTTTTTATTATAAGCCTATGTATACTGTTTGATTTATTTTGGACCATAAGCATATAGTGCATAATTTAAAAAATATTTTTACCTATTTAGAAACCCAGGAAAAAAAAGGTAAGGCAAAGATCATCTAAAAAGTCTGCCTCGTGACTTCCCTGGTGGTCCAGTGGTTAAGAATCTGCCTTCCGGGGCCTTCCATGGAGGCGCAGAGGTTGAAAGTCCGTCTGCCGATGTGGGGGACACGGGTTCGTGCCCCGGTCCGGGAAGATCCCACATGCCGCGGAGCGGCTGGGCCCGTGGGTCATGGCTGCTGAGCCTGCGCGTCTGGGGCCTGTGCTCCGCAGCGCGAGAGGCCGCAGCGGTGAGAGGTCTGCGTACCGCCAAAAAAAAAAAAAAAAGAATCTGCCTTCTAATGCAGGTGGACGCCAGTTCAATCCCTGGTCAGGGAACTAAGATCCCACATGCCGCAGGGCTACTGAGCCCGTGCGCCCCAACTAATGAGCCTGCGCGCTCTGGAGCCCGTGTGCCACAACTAGAGAGAAGTCCACGTACCACAACGAAGAGCCCGCATGCCACAACTAAGACCAGACGCAGTCAAAAATAAATAAACAATTAATTAATTTTAAAAAAAAGTCTGCCTCCCTATCTAGCTACCAGTGTTGCAAAGTTTTACCTTGAGTAGCGGTTCTTAAAGTGTGATCCCTGGGCCAGCAGCATTGGCAGTATCACCTGAGAACTATGAAGCAGTGCAGATTGGGGGGCCCTACCCTAGACCTAACTAGTCAGAAACTCTGGGATCGGGCCCAGCAACCTGTAGTTTAACAAGCCCTCCAGGTGATTCTGACGCAGGCTCCGGTTTGAAAATCATAGGCCTTGAGCAAAACAAAACTCTGTGGCAGTTTTTGGTACTAACAGCTCCTCAGCTGAAGTGTTAACTATCCAATCAGGCCGCCGCAGGTCAAGGCCTGAGCCCCTTCTAAAAAAATATGCATTTTAAAGGTATCTCTAGAGTTAGTTTCCCCAGGGCCAGGGCCACAAAGAGGTGACCTCTGCCCTCTGTGAGTTCTGGTGGGAGCCGGCAGCAAGGACCCATCTAGGAAGAGGCTTCTGAGAGGTCCCCATTTGCCACACCATCACTGGGCAATACGTGGGCTGGCTGACCCCCCGGCTGAGCGGCTGAGTGAGTTGGAAGTGCTCTGTGGCTGGCTTTGCATAAGTCACCTGCTGTTATAAGGAAGTAAGAGGCACTTCACTTCTGACTCCTGACATTCTGAACAGAGCTCTCGGATATCCTCTAGCTATTTCTGACTTAAAATAGACCAAAGTGGGAGGGGGAAGCAAGATCTTGCATCCTATATACACTCTGATGAGGGGCTCCAGGGTATATGCTTTGCCAGCTCCTTTCTTCTGTTTCTATTTGGAAGGAGTCAGAGTTCCGGGAAGGTAGAGAGCATTTCATGACTCTGCAGAGCCCTTGACAGACAGAGCAATCAGACAAAGCCTCAGAATCCTTCTTAACACTCAGTTCACAAAGCTACAGCTAGTCAATGTTGGCAGGCAAGATGAAATTTATCATATACCTGGTTCAGTACACTCAAGAATTCTATAATCAAAGAAGTCCCAAAGAATGACAGTTACCCTAGCGTCTCTTAGTAGAAACAGGTGACTGTCATTAATGATTTATAATTTTCCACATATTTTCCTTCTTAGGGTAATGAATTTCATGAGTTTATTACCGGCTACGTGAAATGGGGCTCATCTTCCTTTCCGCTAAACAGCTTTGCTAGAACTTAGGTCTGGAGGTTGATGGGCTGATTTGTGGGCCTACCTATCCTTAATAAGGGAAATTGAAAGTTCCAGAAACCAATTTAGAACTGGTTGGAGTCCCACATGAATATAAACAGACCAATCTACATTTTCAGTCCTGTTTCCTTCCTTCCAAGTGCTTCTAGTACAGTTTGGAAAGCAAAACGAAAATTACAAATTAACATAAGTAAGTGCCCAACTGCTGATGAGAAAATAACACCAAGGTTCTAAGAAGGGACTATCCGAGAGTTGGAAAAGGCTTTGTGGAGGGCATAATTGGGTTTGGACAGGCAGAGTGTAGAAGGGAAGACATTCCAGGCAGGAGGAACAACCAGCGTAAAGAGAGGGGATGGGGAATGAGCAGGGGTGTGGGGTCTGTGAGGAGACAGGCTTGCTTGCGGGGGGATGCTCTGGTGCTTAGTGAAGATTAAAACTGAACTTGGGCAGGGGAGGAACAGCGCCTGGCGCTAAGGGATGGGCCCAGCAGGCAACTGGGAACTACTGCTCAAGTGAGTCACTGAGTGAAAGTGGCATTTGAGAAAGATTAGTGCCTCAGCATAAGGGATGAACTGAAGCTTGGGAAGGTACAACAGAAGATATGGATCTATGGTCTACTTTCTTAGGTCTCTTCTGGGTACCACACTGAGTGGTCTGTTGTCTCTCCCTGCCTGCCATCCATCCATAAGACAAGGAATTCAGAACAACCTCCTGCCATGTCCTCCCACTGCCATGGAAGAGGCCCCAAAGCTCCTGGAAGTTACCTGAGGGCTGGTAAATCTCTCCGGGGGTCTTATGGACACAGTCATAATGAATGAATTACAGTGGCAGCAGGGTATAATGGTGAAGAGCTTGGGTTTGGAGTCAGCCTGTCTGAGCCTGTTTGGATTTGAATCCCAGCTGCATCACTTACCAATTTGTGATCTTTTCTTTTTTTAATTTTTGGCCAGGCCGCGCGGCTTGTGGGATCTTAGTTGCCCAAACAGGGTGAACCCAGGCCCTCTGCACTGAAAGCGCCTAGTCCTAACCACTGGACCACCAGGGAACTCCCACCAGTTTGTGAGCTTATGAAAGTTACCTAACTCCTTGCATCTCAGTTTCTGCATCGATAAAATGGGTCTAATAATAGCACTTCCCTCATATGGTTGTTGGGTAGATTAAATATATAAATACATGTAAAAATTAAACCAATGTCTTGCACATAGTAAGTGTTCATTAAATGTGGCTATTATCAGTAGTAGTAGTATCCAACACATTAACTATCCTTGTTCTACGATTCTTTTTATGGATTAGTTATTTTGAGTCAACCAGTACATTGGTTTTTCTCTTTTTTTTTTTTTTTTGCAGTACGCGGGCCTCTCACTGTTGTGGCCTCTCCCGTTGTGGAGCACAGGCTCCGGACGTGCAGGCTCAGCAGCCATGGCTCACGGGCCCAGCCGTGGATCTTCCCGGACCGGGGCACGAACCCGTGTCCCCTGCATCGGCAGGCGAACTCTCAACCACTGCGCCACCAGGGAAGCCCAGTACATTGGTTTTTCTTAGGAAGTCTACACATCCCTCAACTGCATCTGAATCCACATAACCACTTGATATTCACATACAATTTTAGAACTGGAGAGAACTTAGAATTATTCAGTCCAACTAACTCCCTCTTTCAAAGATAAGGAAACTAAGACACAGAAATGCTGTGTCAGTGCTTAGTAAAAATATTCTTTCCATTGATTTTAATTGTCCAAGATCACAAAGGAAATTAGAGATGAAGCAGCCAAGCCCCCTCTTTAAACTGCTCAGTCTCAATTTTCACGACCATTTGTAAGAGCCCCTTCCCACCAACTTCAATATTTGCAACTTGACTCTCCCAGGAGGACTTAAAATTCACTTGTTTCCAAATCCTCAAAAGTTCCAAAAGGCAAGATAACTTAGTATCTCATTCCGAGTGCTGCTGGGCCCAAGACACAATGTAGTCACAATCATGTAAAAGGTATTCGGTTTTCCTGTTACGATTTTGTCCTCCAGATTGAGGTTACTACTGATGAAGCCAACATCTGCATCTAAAACACAGAACGAGGAATTCCCTGGTGGTGCAGTGGTTAGGACTCTGCGCTCTCACTGCTGAGGGGCCCGAGTTCAGTCCCTGGTCAGGGAACTAAGACCAGGGAACTAAGACCGCAAGCTGCACAGCGTGGCCCAAAAAAACAAAACAGAACCATTCTAACTGGCGAGTGTGCATCACAAGACCAAGGCAAGGCCTTTGGTTGAAGAGCTTGGCCAAGGGAGAAAATCTGATTAACAAAAAGAAAACCAGGGCTTCCCTGGTGGCGCAGTGGTTGAGAGTCCGCCTGCCAATGCAGGGGACACGGGTTCGTGCCCCAGTCCGGGAAGATCCCACATGCTGCGGAGCGTGCCGTGAGCCATGCGCGTCCGGAGCCTGTGCTCCGCAACGGGAGAGGCCACAACAGTGAGAGGCCCGCGTACCGCAAAAAAAAAAAAAAGATAAGCAGCCAAAAAATAAATTAAACGACTGCTCACAGAGAAAGCACGAGAGAAAGGAGGTGTGGAGACGTGGTGCACACAAAGAGGGACAGAAGAGCTTGACGGATAGGGATGGGGGAAGGGTAAGAACGGATTTTCTAATATTAGACTCGCCACATGCTTAATTCCCAAATCCGAGCCAAAACGGGGTCCCCTGTCCTGCCGATGAGTTCCAGGCAGCTTTCTGTTCCGGGATACTGTCTGCAGCAGGACTGGGCATGAATGCCAAAGCAAATCCCCTCCATCTCAACTCCTCACTGCAACACAAAATTACTCACAGGGCTTATCTTGAAATGTCCTTTTATCTTTGCCTCCCCCTGACTTAAAACAATGCCTGTAAAAACTACTCAAGACCCCTACAGTAAATCCATATCCCTATTATGCACTTACTATAAAGCTGTTTATCCTGAACAATACGTGGTCAGTTTGAGAAATATGCCTTCATTTAAGCTGCTTGTTATAAAGTAAATAAATAAAAGTCTTCAGGAATACCAGAACACTATCAATTTGGACTAAATTCACGGATTCCAGTGCAAGCAGCCAAGGTCCTCGAGCCTCGAGCACAAACAGCCCTAACCCTGTATTAATTGAAAAATAAAGAGATGGGGGAAGACGTGGGTACGTGCCATGTTATGTGACTTAAATGACGTGATGTTCTCGCTTCCATCTAAGTGGCATTTTATTTTTAACTTTATGATTATAAAAGTAATAAATGCTGACTACAGGAAACTCAGGCAGTACAATAAGAAGAAAACCAGCAGATCACTTCTGAAAAAGTTCTTGCATTGATAACTGATGTTCAATAAAATCCCAAGTCTGGCCAAATTCCAACCCAAGGAAGAACACTGTCCTAACCCATTTCCAAGCTAACTTCCTAGCTGGGCAGAGTATTCATTTGCCGCCACTCAACGACTGCATCATTTTGCTGTGCTCTTTAAAGGAACCGCAGGTCTCCACCCCAGTTGCTAAGTTTCATCTCTGGCAAGAAGTCACCACCTCTCCTATATTATGTGGTCTATCTGACAGCCAAAAACCCCCTCGGCTTAACAACATTGAGAAGTGGGGGGCTACCACTGGATGAGGGTGCTAGCAAAACAAGGAGAAACCAGAGGCAATTTTGTGGGTAGCCGAGCAGGCAATGAGATTTGGGAAAGGGCAATTCTTGGGAACTGAGAGCTATGAAAACGATCGGGGTCAGGGTGTGGCTGGGGGAAAGCTCCGAAAGCCCTTGAACCTTCTCGTCAAGGCAGAATAAAGAGGAACCTAGGTGACAATGTTGGGAGAAGATCTGGTAAGGTCGTGTGAAAGGAACCAGACACCAGCTTTGGGGTCCATGGAGGGCTGCAGTAAACAAGCATTCTGATCAATGAGCTATATGCACATACATTCAATGTGTATATACCGGGCACCTACTGTGTATAAGGCCCTGAGCTATGCAGAACATGACCAGGAATAACAGAAGGTGCTGACTCTGACAGATAGAGCCCTGGGAGAGAAGGCTATTAATGTGGGTGTTGACGGTTGTGGTCCTTCAGAGAACACACCTTTCCTACCACTCCAACCACATGAGGGTCTGCTTAGCATCCTTCAAACATCCCCCAATAAAACCTGCATCCCTGCTGCCATGAGGTTACGCTGTCCTCAGACCCCCTCGCCCTTACATCAGTTGTCCTCCCAAAGATGGACGCGCTCACATAATCAGGCTTCAACACAGAGAGCATGGCTAAAGCACTCTTCTCTCATTAGCCCAAAAATGTTCTCGTGACAAAGCTTTCCGGTTCTGTTTTACCTTTTTCCTCCCATTAGAGTGGGAGAGACGCCCTTTAAGCACGGCAGCGGCGCGTGCTCAGAGTGGCGGTGGGGCAGGTGCAGCCCTCACACTCTGCTGGCTACTGTGCACCGTGCGAGGCCACGGCCAGCAGTCGCCCCCAGGAAAGCCCTTTCTGTGAATGAACACACTCAGCCAATGAGTCTTTCCTTCTGTGCCTTCCAGTCCCCCAAGGTGACCTGAAGACTGGACGCTGCTGTGGAAAAGAACAGACCTGGATGGAAAGCGCTAAGCTGGAGAGAAGCAGGCAGAGAACAGCAAGGTATGTTGGCTTTGCCTCCTTTCTGGGATGCCAAATCCTGGCCTCACGTGCAACCAGTGAGGAAAGAAGGATGCTGCTGACATATGACTTAAGAGGCGTAGGCAATGTCGGTCAGGTGTCAGAGCTGTCAGCTGAACCAATTTTCAGAATGTGTGGCCTTATGATAATAGAGTTTCTTCCTAACATGCAGGTACATATGGAATATTTTATAACGGCATTACAGTTCACACTTACACATATAAACTCACCTTTTTCTGAAAAAGTTAAAATGATATAAAACTGAGAGCGTCCCAGAAAATGCAGGACATGTGTATCACCTACTGACATAAAAGAAACAGATAATCACCCTTTCCCTCTGGCCCGTATAAGCTAATCTTTAGGGTTATTATGAGAATTAGAGAGCTAATATGCATAAGCGCTTAGAATAGCGTTAGGTACAGTGAGTGCTATGCAAGTCTGTTAAATAACAAAAAAGGAATAACATTTTAAAATACTATAGTTTGGTACTAAAATCTGAAGTGACCCCAGAGACTCAAAGTTTGTGAGGAAACTGTCTATAGCCTCCAGGGGCTCCAAGACCAAAGGGGAGAAAGAGCCCAGGGCTCCAGTCACAGGGCCTGTCTGGCTAGGAAGGTCTGAAGCACGGGGCACCCCCCTTCTGGTTAAGTGCCTTTCACTGAATTTCCCTTTCTAGCTTGGGGTGGGAGGGAGTTTAACTGGAGCACCTTAGGCTTTGGCTGGGTAAACACTTAAGTGAAAGAAAACTTGAGACTGAATCAAGATACACAGGTAATTTTAAAAGCTGACATATATCAATATATGATATTTTGATATATGAAATATTTGAACCCTGATTAGATACTTGATGTTATTTAGGAATTATTAATTTGGACGGTACAGTCATAGTATTGGTTATTTTTCAAACCCTTACCTTCTAGCGGTCACATTTCAATATTTATGGCTGAAATGATAAAATGCCTGAGATTTTTCCTCAAAATAATAGGGTGAGAAAGGGTAGAGATGAAACAAGATTAGCTATGAATTGATTATTGCTGCTGCTGGATGATGGGTATATGGGCTTCATGAGATTATTCTAATTCTGTATAATTTTAAATTCTCTGTAATAAGAAATAATTTCTGGTTGTGCTTTTGTTTTTTAAGAAAAAAAAAAAAAGGGAGAGGCATGTCTAAAAAGAAGACCAAGCCTTGGCCAGAGGAGAGAGGCCGCTTTAGAGAATTCGGGAAACAACAAATACCTCAAGAAAACCACCAGGCGATGGATAATTACTGCACCATGAATACCGAAGTAGTGGTTGAAGGGAAAACTTGGGGCTGGGGTGGTGAAAAGGAAAGAAAAACTGAATATTCTCCATAATCGAGAAGGACATATGTTCTTCCAGGGTTATTGCCAGCTAAACCTCATTTCCTTCCGAACACGTACATGAAGTTGCTGGGGCTTCTCCCTACCTCCCCACTCAACACACTCGGACTAGACAATTTCACTCTTCTCTGCGCAGATTCCAGGGAGGTATCCTGGAGACAGACATCAAAAGAATTAGAGCTGGCAGCCCAGAACAGGTCATGCTGTCAGAGGGAGGCTAGGAACCACATGAAAAGCAGAGAATTCACAGGGTGTTTTATTATTATTATTATTTTTTTTTAAAGAGCTCAGAAATGTCTTTCGTTTGAGTTTTAGTTTAAGGACAGCTACCTCTGGGGGGATGGCTTTGAAGTCATATAACCCAGAGCAGCACTCAGCAGCAGGCCGGCAAGGGAAGGAAAATGCTGTACCCAGCGGAAAAAAACAGAGGGATCCATGCCGGCTGAGGGGTTAGTCTCGCTTCCCTAAATAATAACCTGGAAGATTTATGCTTGGTATAAGGACAGGGAGGGAGGGAGGGAGGGAGGGAGGAAAAGGAATCACTGCTACATAGAAACAGTGTAGCTGGGACCAGATTTGAAAAGGCAACCAAGGCTAGACTTGCAATTGCCCTTCTAAGCATCAGCAGCAGGATATAGAGATTAAGTGAAAGAGACCCTGGTGAAACCCAGCTGAATACAGGGGCCAGCACTGGGGGATCAGAGTGGCCTGGGAGCTAGGATACAGCTCTTGAAACAGTCACTTGGACTGTTTCAAGGCTCTAGAAAGCAGTATCTGAAAAGCACGAGATAGGAGTCCAAGGGCAGAGGTGTGGTATCTACATCAGGACAGCAAGAGCTTACCCGGATGTGACTAACCGGTGGGCTGGCCACAGTCAGAACTTACAGCTATGGGGAAGAAAAAAGAAAAAAGCCCCGAGCATAAAGTTGACCCCATCTCAGCAGCTCCAACAAACACAGAAGAAAGAGAAAAGAGAGGTTCCCTACTAGCACTGCCCATGGGTGCCACATCTTCACCACACCCACTGGGAGACTGGAGAGCCGAAATAGCGAGATAAATTTATACTAACAAACTCAAGATCCGAAAAGAGGCTCTGTCGGCAACAAGGCAGTCAGAGGGGAGCCAAGTTGAAATGACATGCCCTGTCTGTGGGGAAATACAGTACCCGACAAAACTTTCTTCATTCCAGAACAGGCAAACAAACAATACAAACTGTGAAGTTTCCGGAAATATTCTGTAACACAACAGCAGTATGTAAAATGTTGCATTGAAGATACAAAGAGTAGACCAGTGGAAACAGAAGAAAAATGTGGAAAATGTATGCTTGTTTTCAGACCAAAACGTTTTTTTTAAAAAAAGCTGAATAAAATGAGAAAATACTGTAAGGAAACCAAAAATGCAATTGCATTTTTAAAATTTCCATTTAAAATGGGCTTCCCTGGTGGCGCAGTGGTTGAGAGTCCGCCTGCCAATGCAGGGGACACGGGTTCGTGCCCTGGTCCGGGAAGATCCCACATGCCGCGGAGCGGCTGGGCCCATGAGCCATGGCTGCTGACCCTGCGCGTCCGGAGCCTGTGCTCCGCACGGGAGAGGCCACAACAGTGAGAGGCCCGCGTACTGCAAAAAAAAAAAAAAAAAAAAAATTTCCATTTAAAGACAACTTTAAAAACCCAACAGAACCAATCCTACAGAATTAAGAATAATAATAAAAAAAAAAAAAGCAGGGAAAGAGAACAGGAAAAGAAATTAAATTAATAAAAAAAAGACGAAATTGAGGCTAGAACAAATGAAACGGAAATAATCACTAAAATATAACAGAATCTTTGACCCTTAGGTTATTCTTCTTAGGAATTTATCCTATGCAAACGACCAAAGACATGCACAAAGATGTATATAAAAGCAAGTTTAGGGACTTCCCTGGTGGTCCTGCAGTTAAGACTCTGCGCTCCCAATGCAGGGGGCCTAGTTCGATCCCTGGTCAGGGAACTAGATCTAGCATGCCACAACTAAGAGCCTGCAGGCCATAGCTAAGACCCAGCACAGCCAAATAAATATTTTTAAAAAAAAGAAAAAAAAAAGGCAAGTTTATAACAGCACTGATGATTACAGCAAAATTTGGAACTGGCCTAAGTTTGCCATAACTGGACATTGTTAAATGTTAAATTATAAATTGTTATTTATAAATTATAAATGGTTCATTTATATAGTGGAATATCATGTAGCTGTCAGAGATTCCCTTTTAGAAGAATTTATTCTGGACTTCCCTGGTGGTGCAGTGGTTAAGATTCCGCCTGCCAATGCAAGGGACACGGGTTCGATCCCTGGTCCAGGAAGATCCCACATGCCGCAGAGCAACTAAGCCCACGAGCCACAACTACTGAGCCTGCGCTCTAGAGCCCACGACCCACAACTACTGAGCCCATGTGCCACAACTACTGAAGCCCATGTGCCTAGAGCCCATGCTTGGCAACAAGAGAAGCCACCGCAATGAGAAGCCTATGCATCACAACGAAGAGTAGCCCCTGCTCGCCCACGCGTAGCAATGAAGACCCAACACGACCAAAAATAAATCAATCAACAAATAAATTTAAAAAAAAATTATTCTTAGATGGAACTATGCACACATAGAAAAAGATAAGGCTAACCTGTGACATAGGAACATCAGTTACTTCAGTAAGAGGCCTATAGGGGATTTTTCCCTCTATACACTTTTCTGTATTTTCCAGTTTTCTCCAATGATCCTGTATTACTTCTCAAAGAGAAGAAAATCCCAATAGATGTTTTGGTTAAAAGAAGAAAAAAAAGCCTTGAGCAACTTTAAAATGCAACAATACGGCTACCAAAAATCAATTCCTCTGAGGTCAAAGGCAGCTTCCCTCATGAAGCTATCGCCTGGACAAGTCTCCCCACGAGTACTCAGGATTGGCACCCCACCACCTGCCTTATTTTACAACAAAAACCCAGTGAGCTTTCCAGAACACTTAAAAACAGGATTCCACTGCGCAGCCATAAATTCACTACATGTGTTTGCCTCCTTGAATTTACTATGGGGTAGGCAGGCACTAGACTCCATCCTCCCTTCCCTGTGCCAACATACTTCACTGTTTTTAAATAAGCTGTCAATTGCTAAAGGTAAATATTAGGGTTAGCTCCTTCCCAGGCGTCATAATTCTCTCTCAACTCAAATGTTTGTGAATTTTAAATCTCTCAGCGGAGGTACTTGTCCTGCACGAGGTTACCCTGTGAGCAACGCTCCATATTAGTTGTTCCAGTGCACGGACCTCCAGAGAAAAGTCACAGACAGGGAAATGGAAGCTCCAAGGAGATCTACTGCCCGAAGGGTTCTGAGATCACAATGGAAAGGCAGGGATTCCCTGGCCAGGTCCCACGCTCTCACCCTCAGGTAGGTCTACTCTCTACAACTTACACACTTTGACCACATCACTTCTCCCAGCCTTTAGTTGTTGAACATAAGTAACACCTTGTCATTAAATCATATATTTTTCTTTATTTTTTTAAATATTATTTTATTTATTTATTTGGTTGTGCCGGGTCTTCGTTGTGGCAGGCGGGCTCCTTAGTTGCAGCTCCAGGGCTCCTTAGTTGCGGCATGTGGGCTCCTTAGTTGTGGCATGTGAACTCTTAGTTGCGGTATGCACGTGGGATCTAGTTCCCTGACCAGGGATCGAACCCGGGCCCCCTGCATTGGGAGCACAGAATGTTATCCACTGCACCGCCATGGAAGTCCCCACATATCTTTCTTTAAAAGAACATTACTAACAAATTTGAAATTAATCCTCTCCCAAAGACTCCATAATTGCCAGTCCTGTTTTATGAACAGAAAAAAAAATGAGGTTACAAAAGGAAAATCAGACATTCATAAAATCAGAACACTGGAAAAGACTTTAAAATTTAGTTCAATGACTCCTGACAGATGAATGGATAAGCGAAATGTGGTATATTCAAAAAGACAACAGAATATTAGTCAGACTTAAAAACAAAGGAAATCCTGACACAGGCTACAAGACGGATGAACTGACTGACAACGCTAAGTGAAATTAGCCAGACACAAAAGGACAAATACCGCACGGCTCCACTTAGATGAGGCTAAGAGACAGAAGGTAGTCAAATTCAGAGACAGGAAGTAGAATGCTGATTCTTAGGGGCTGGAAGGAGAGGGCATGAGGAGTTATTGTTTAACAGGTACAGAGTTTTAGGTACAGAGTTTCAGTTGGGGAAGATGAGAAAGTTCTGGAGATGGACGGTGGTGATGGTTGCACAGCAATGTGAAAGTACCTAATGCCACTGCACGACACACTTAAAAATATCTAAAATGGTAAATTGTTACGTACCTTCTACCACAATAGGAAATATAACCTCTTTTTAAAAAGTCATTTAGCTCAACAACTCTTCCACTAAAAAAATTACCTGCTGGACTTCCCTGGTGACTCAGTGGTTAAGAATCTGCCTGCCAATGCAGGGGACACAGGTTCGAGCCCTGGTCTGGGAAGATCCCACATGCCGCGGAGCAACTAAGCCCGTGCGCCACAACTACTGAGCCTGCCCTCTAGAGCCCGCAAGCCACAATTACTGAAGCCCGCGTGCGTAGAGCCCGCGCTCCGCAACAAGAGAAGCTACCGCAATGAGAAGCCCGCGCACCGCAACAAAGACCCAACGCAGCCAAAATTAAATAAATAAGTAATAAATAAAAGATATAATGAAATAAAATGTTAAAAAAAATTACCTGCTACATAACTTGCTTGGAATCTAGGTGACTCTTGTTCCAATCTTGCCCATATTAGACCCAAACTCCAAGGAGATCAAATATACTTCTGACTTTGAAGTTTAATGTTTATACCGACCCTCCCTATAAAAGGACTGCCTCCTGAAGAAGTGATTTTTCTGGGAATTCCCTGGTGGTCCAGAGGTTAGGACTCGGTGCTTTCACTGCCAAGGGCCTGGGTTCAAGCGTAAGTAAGTAAGTAAATAAGTAAATAAATAAATAAAGGAGCGATTTTCCCGTCAGCTGCAAAGGCCATGCTTGGTGCTCCTGTGAGGTGAGGTGCCTTCTCTAACCTGTTCAACTCGCTTCAGCCAGCAGTTACGCTGTGAGCTGTGGGAGGGCTTTTCCAGTTGAACAGATGGCAAACGGCCAAGCTTGGTGGTTCTTTGCGTTATTTATTTGTTTCAAGTTGCTAAAAGAGACCCATGCTTTCTTCTTTTATCTAAAAAGTCGCTCTGCGAGTCTGCCAGTTGTTGGGGTGAAGGTGGTGAGAGATGTAAAGACAGAAGGAAACCCTCTCCCTTGTTCCCACCTCGAAAACATCACCCTTTGTTTTGGGCTTCCCAGCGAGTTTGTACTCCTCCCTCTTAGAAACTAAACAAATAGAAAAATCCAGAAATGCTTGGGCAGAGGTCAAAACGTTTTAAATTGTGGCCAGCGGGGTCAGTGTTTTCTTCCAGACGAGGGCCGCACAGGGGAAACTTTAAAAACCTAATAACAAACCTCCTACCAACTGTGAAACACAGTAAGAAGAGAAAATTGGGTGCAAAATAGAAATGGATTTTTCTAAAATGGAGGCAGATGCCCCCAGGGCTCACCAGAAAGCTCTAGGAATGGTTGCCTCGGTAATCAACAACATACTATCTTGTAACAGCATTTGTCTCTAAAGTACTCGTGGAATTGCCAAAAGTAGCTGAAAACCGTTTTCTCCAGGCTTTGGGCCTGTCCTTGTGACAAGCCACGCTCTCTGTCACCACAGTGGCCTGTGTCCTCTCGTTAGCCTCCCAGGCCAGTGTTTCCCCTCTAGTTCCTCCAACAAAACTGTACCGTAATAATTCTGCTCACACACCACAATCATCTTATGCCTCTCCTCAAAACCCCTCAATAGGGCTTCCCTGGTGGCGCCGGGGTTGAGAGTCCGCTTGCCGATGCAAGGGACACGGGTTCATGCCCCGGTCTGGGAAGATCCCACGTGCCGCGGAGCAGCTGGGACCGTGAGCCATGGCCACTGAGCCTGAGTGTCCAGAGCCTGTGCTCCGCAACAGGAGAGGCCACAGCAGTGAGAGGCCCACGTACCGCAAAAAAAAAAAAAAAACCACACAAATGATCATACCTACGAAACAGAAACAGATGCACAGACATAGAGAACAGACTTGTGGTTGCGAAGGTCAGGGTGTTGACGGAGAGGGATGGATTGGAAGTTTGGGACTAGAAGATGCAAACTATTATGTATAGAATGGATAAACGACAAGGTCCTACTGTATAGCACAGGGAACTATACTCAATATCCTGTGATAAACCATAATGGAAAAGAATATATATATGTGTGTACATAACTGAAAATCACTCTGCTATACAGAAGAAATTAACACAACATTGTAAATCAACTGTGCTTCAATAAAATTTTTTTAAAAGTCAAGTGCTATGTGGAGAGTATGTGTTACGACCACTTTTGAGCCACACTGGGAAATCTCCCTAAATATTCCTTCTCCCTGCCCTTCCAGGCCAAGGCAAGTCCTGCCCTTCTTGGGGGAGCTTCTCTGACCACTCCAAGGGGTCCCGGGCTTGCCTTCTGACTCCTATACTGTTCCATACGGCTGAACGCCGTCTTCTCTTGTTTACTGCTTCTCTGACCCAAGTAGGGCTTTTTCACTGTAAGAAGGCTATAAACTCCCTGGAAACCACACATCCATACTCCTGAGTGCTCCTGGGGCCTCCCCGTGCAAAACTCCCCGCAGGTGCCCCACAGATTGCCACGTACATACAGAGTACAGTGTTGGGAGTTGCTGCCCCAGTGGTAGCCCCTAAAGCCAAAATCACCAAGAGGCCACCAAGGGCCAAACCGAGCCTTTAGATGTGTTGTTTGACACACACACGGTGTTTTAAATTTTAATTAGTTAACAATACTTAGAAATCAGAAGAGTCCACAGTTTGTAAACATTTTGCTAGATGTGACCATCCAGGTCTGCATTCCAGCAAGGCTGCTCCTTTGAGATGAGGATACTCTCCCCCACTTGCCCCAGGCTTGCCACTCTCCCTATCACCTCCTGAGTCACACTTACCAGTTTACTCAGGATGGAGCTGAGAACAAAAGGAAATTACTTTTCCCTCCTAAGTCTCTATCAAAGGTTAGAAAATAGAAGATACACTAAAAAGGATCTACGTTTCCAGAAAAACAGGCAAGAAGCATATTTCTTTGTAGAGAAGAAAATTATTCCTATGTTTCCTGCACACAGAAAGTCTATGTGGAAATTCCCCACGTGCTTCATGCAATCAGGTGGCACTTAGTATCTGAGCTTGCTGCCCAATGGCATGTCCTAGAATGCCAAGTGGGTCTTCAAGGAACCTCGGGGAAGAGATGAGCATTTCCCAGATTAGAGAGTTAGAAGACAGACCCTGAAAAGTCAGTGGCTACTAAGATCACAGAGTTTGAAGTTAGATACTGAAAAGCCAGTGGCTACTAAGGGTTTGGATGTTTCTCCCAAGATAACGAGTAGAGGGGTCCAGTGAAAGTACCTAAAAGCAGATCACGGGGGCCACGGGGCACACAAGTGACCCAACACCACTTCCCACTTTCAGGATGTCTGGGGCAGCCCTCTCCCATGTGCTATCTGCTTATCTCTTGGATTATTTTTTACCTTCTCTCTCTAGAATGTGTCAATTCTGCCCTTGCACAGAAATGCTAATCTTTCAGAAATGACCAACCAATCAGGAGGTCCTTTGGGTTAGGTCAGCAAATCACAGGCTGGAAATGTCCCTGGGGTCCTGGGACCTTGGCTGTTCTCACCCTGTTGGCTACTCAAAGGGGTCTTTCTTTGCTGCCACAGACATTCTTCCCTGGGGTAGGAGAGACTCGTGTGTGTGTGTGTGTGTGTGTGTGTGTGTGTGTGTGTGTGTGTGTGTGTGTGTGTGTGTGTGTGTGTGTGTGTGTGTGTGTGTGTGTGTGTTGAGGGAGCTGGGTTAACTAAAAAAAAAAGAGGTTGAAGGATTCTACATGCTTAAAAACCTCAGAAGGCCATTTCTGAGAAATGAAGGTTTGCAATCACTCCTGAATTCTCTCTTTTCCAATTCTCTGTGTTTGGGGTGCTCAAGACCTTAGCCTGCCTTATCTCCAGCAACACCTTGGCTGAGAAATTCCTGTCAAAAGGCAGAGGCCATATTTGCTTCCCAAATGTGCTATACACCATGTTCCCCATAAGACATGGTAGGGCACAGAGAAAAAGAATAGGCTTTGGAGGGAAAGCCAACTGACCAGGTGATTCTGCCACTTACTAACTCGGTGGGCACATCTCGTATCTCTCTGGGCCTCAGTTTCCTCATCTATACAATGGGAGTAATGATGCCTACCTCACAGAGTTCTTGTGAAAATTAAATAAGGCAGCACATGGGAAGTCCTTTCCAACTCCATGCTTGACACCTGGAAGACACCTCCTTAAGTGACAGCCTGGGCCTGTTATTAGGCAGTTCAGCACATCTCCAGGGGCAGGTGGTAGAGGCAGAGTTCAGATACTGGCTCCACCATTATGAAAACTACTCAGTCCAATAGTGCCTCACTCAAAGGGTCGTGTGAGGATTAAATAAATAATACAAAGCATTTAGGGACTTCCCTGCAGTCCAGTGGTTAAGACTCTGCGCTTCCAAGGCAGGAGGTGAGGGTTTGATCCCTGGTCGTGGAACTAAGATCTCACATGTGGCACGGTGTGGCCAAAAAAAAAAAAATTAAAATAAATAAAAATTTAAAAAAACAGCCTTCTCTTAAATAATAATACAAAGCATTTAGATGGGGCCTGGCAAAGTCGGCACACGCAATATGTAAATGAAATCTGTAATTTTTATTCTTGTTATGATTGTTTATTCCCTCTTTATGTGTCTCATCCCAGATCATGAAGCACTAGATACCTGAGTAGAGTACTAACCTAAAAGCACATTAACCCTAATAATCATCGGGACATTATCTGAGATGGACCAGAGCTGCATGACTGCTGGGGACTTGATATAGGAAGGAAGGACACAGCTTCCAGCTGACTCTTGACTCTGTGTGTATGGATGACGGGCTGAGAGGCGGTACCTACTCACTTTCCTAGGCATCATGGGCAGACAGAATGGGTTTCCCATGCGTTTAACTCATTTTACATAGTGCACATCCTATGTACCAGGCATGTGCTCTACGCTGGGGGACATAACAGTGAACAAGCCCTGGGAATCTGTATTTTTTTTGGCCTCACCATGCGGTTTGTGGGATCTTAGTTCCCCAACCAGGGATCGAGCCCTCGCCCTCGGCAATGAAAGCGTGGAGTCTTAACCACTGGACTGCCGGGGAATTCCCGGAAATCTGTACTTTTAAAAGCTCCCCAGGTGACTCTGAATAATCAGCCAGGGTTGAAAATCACCACCTGATGTTTCACTTGGAACAAGCACTTGAGGGAAACCTAACAGAACTGGGATCCCAACACCATTCCCTGTCTCTCCCCGCTGCACATTGAGATTGAGACCTGTATTCCCTACAATAATGTGGAATCCACACATCAGAACAGGAAGAGCAGAGACGGAGCCTCCTCTTCCCTCCATTGGCCCCCTTTGCTATAGCCCCACCTCCCTTGTGGAAAGAGCAGCAAAGTGAGGTCCCTCTATGCCCCGGGAGGCTCGGGACTCAGCCTGAGCTCCAGCCTGGGAGAAGCAGCTGGGGCTGGTGCAGGCAGACATTATCCATCCTTCGGCTCTGTTTGTAGGTCCGACACCCTGTGATAACAGCCATTTGGTCAGCAGCTTCTGGGAGGGTAATGATGAGGCCAAACAACTCTACAGCCAGAAGTAATTTGCCCCAAGTACTGGTCCTGCCTGGAGGCAAAACAATTAGTGGGTTGATGACAGCATGATGCTTGAGAAATCATTTTTTTAAACAGAAGAGGGGGGGGAAACGTTGCTAAAGAAGCCCTTTAACTCAGAAGGCAGTCCCATCCACCTTACAAATTCAATGCCCTCTGAATACACATCCATCAGTCACAGCAGGGAATCTTTCAACTCGAAAAAGAGCAAGAGAAGGAATTCAGATAAACATCACGGACTGTAGCAATAAAGCGGGTGCCGATTCACCCCTTCCCCTCAAGGCAGGAGAGAATCAAGGAAGAATTTCGAAATCTTTTTATACAATTAAAGAAAGGGATCCGGTGGGGGAAGGGAGTGAGGACAGAGATCAAGAAGCTCAAGGTTTGCTATTTTAAGCTCAAAATAAATCATAAGAAAGAACTGGAAGGTTTTTTTTATTTTTAAGATCTTATCTAAGGCCGGAACAGCATCTAGTGTTTGGCCGGAGGGTGGGGTGAGCAAGCCGTCAGGCCAGGATCAGTGTTTTCACTCCCTCGTCTAGTCCCCCAAAACAAAAGCAGAGTCTGTCACGTGCTCCCAGAATTTTACAATCTTGAATTACAGCTTTCAAATAATTCAGATTCCACTATAACAAATCTCAGAAAAGGGGAGGCAGACTACAAAGGAAGTCCAGCAAAATATACCCAAAGAACTGTACCCCAAATGGTAACAGGGCAAAGAACCAGATGATAACGGTAAATCTGGCCACCAGAGGACCAGCAAATAACACGACAAACCAGTAAAGACAGCTCCGTAAGAAATGCACATTCATTATTTCCCCAAACTACTTTAGGATCCACTGTTGTCAACTATTACTTTCTAGAAGTCTAACTTTTACATGGTCCAATCTTTGATCATTTACAAAACAAAAGCAAACCATGCAGGACCCTAGCATCGTGCATATAAATAGCACTTCCTTTAAGAACCAAAGTTCTTGAAAATTGATAGACATCAGTTAGCTGCTGGGCCACGTCAAGGTCTACCCCTGTTAGGATCGACAGCTCAGGTTTAGGTTGTTTTTGCCACTTCGTTTCATCACAGCACTACTCCGTTTTGGTTTGGTCCCCTCAGATTTTCTTTCTTTTTCCTCAAATCGGTGAGAAAAGTGTATGTACGCTCATATGTTAACAAATACACACATATCTATGTTTAGAAAATGGATCTCTTCTCCCCCCCCCCAAAAGCTTCTTTACCCATTTGAAGATTTAAAAGCTTATCACTCCCATCCTTAGAATGTTCTAACCATCACAGGGTTGGAGATAAGTGTTGTAAGCACAGCACTCAGGAACTAGACTGCAATTTCTACTGCTTATTCTCTCTGTGGAGATGCCCAAGTTCTCTTTTGGCAGACACGTATGGTTAAATGCAGGGTCTTTTTCAATAAATACATTTTTTACATGTGAGCCAGGGGGCTGTCAGCTGTGAAGAAGCAAACCTCCTGCTACGGGCGTGCTCCCAGCAGAGGCTGGCAACCCTGCTTCCATGTATGGAAGTGAACGAAAGTAGTAAAACCTCAGGCATGAGTCTGGGCAGGGCTGGGGGTGGGGGCAGCATTCCTCACCATGAAGCAAATCCTGGCCCAGAGGGATGGACTCTGCCCAGGGCCTGGGGTCCCGTGGATTCTTCAGTGGATTCTTTAGTGGAACAGCCATAGCACAGAAATGATGGGAAGCAGGAAAGCAACGGGGCACCCGTTAAGTGGAGGATCGTTCGCTCAGAGAGCGTGGACAGAAGGGCCCAGGCTGTCCCGGGAGCAAAGCCCGAGCCCTGGAAATCAGTGCCACTGGGAGCCCACATGCGCTGACCTCAGCACACTGGAATGCAGAATTCTCCCCCACTAGCCGACCACAGCCATCGTCCCCACAAGGCCAGCACCAAAGGAAGGGGAAAGCTTATGTGTGGCCTAAGACACTCATGACTGAGGCAGAAGGCACAGTTACCCACTTCTTGGGCAGGGCAAGTCTGGGAGTTGCAAAACTGTTTAGGTGACATTGTGGGGGAAGAGTCAGATCAAGGCTGGAGCCCTGCAGGCACCGTTGACCATATATGCCTCTGTGCCTCAGTATCTCCATCTGTACAATGGAGAGAATGACTTAGGTGCCCCACAGGGCCGTGGTGTGAAGCCTGCAGTGCTGTGTGCTGTGCCTGGCACAAAGCAAATGCTGTCAAATGTGAAGTATTGTCACTAACAATAATAAACAATAGAAACGGCTTAATGAAGACTTATGGTACCCTTCCCAGATTGATAGATCGAAGCGGTGCTTTTCAAACTCTTCTGACATTTCATGTTCCCACCGTTGCTCACGCTCTCTCTGATACACCTTCCTTCGGCCTCTGTGACCGCCCCCCGGATTTGTGTCCCTCTATGTGTTCCTTTGTTGTCCTGTCCCCAGGTCTCAGCTGTGTCTCCCCAGCACCTCCTCTCAGGCCACCTCCTTCTCTCCCCACACGCTCTCTGGGACCCTCAATTCTTCTCACAGCTCTCTATGCGTTGCTGACTCACAGATCTTTCCCAGGCAGAGACCTACCTCTCCACAGAGCTGGAATCAAGCAGTCAGACAGTTGAACATCTCGACTGCTTTTACTCGCCCAGCCTCCACTTTCCCTACCTCAGCTGGTGACATTAACTCCTTCCTGTCTCACCCCCTGTCTTAGCTCAGGCTGCTGTAACAAAACCCAGAGACTGGACAGCTTAGATAACAGACATTCATTTCTCACAGTTTGGGAGGCTAGAAGTCCAAAATTAAGGGGCTGGCAGATTCAGTGTCTGATGAGGGCTCTCTTTCTGGTTTGCAGACAGATGCCTTCTTGCTGTGTCCTCACATTGGGGGGTTAGGGAGCGAGCTCTGAACCCCTCCTCTTATCAGGGCACTAATTCCATGATGGAGGCTCCATCCTCATGACTCCATCTAAACCTAATTACCTCTCAAAGGTCCCACCTCCAAATACCATCCCTTTGGGGGTTAGGGCTTCAACACACGAAATTGGGAGAGACATAAATACTCAGTCCATAGCATCCTCCAAAGGCAAGACACAACCATCGATTATATTTCCTGACGCTTCTCAAACCCACTCCCTCCTTCCCATCTCCGTCACCATGACCCCAGGGCTAGGCCCTCATCATCTTTCCCCCTCCAGTCCAGTGCTGTCCAATACAAATAAACACAATTTAAAAAATTTTAGTAGCCACATTAAAAAGTAGGAAAAAGAAGTGAAATTAGGGAATTGCCTGGCAGTCCAGTGGTTAGGACTCAGCGCTTTCACTGCCGAGGGCCTGGGTTCACGCCCTGGTTGGGGAACTAAGATCCCGCAAACTGCGTGGCATGGTCAAAAAAAAGAACCAAGTGAAATTAGTTTGTTCTTTCTTTTTTTAACTAATTAATTTATTTTATTTTTGGCTGCGTTGGGTCTTCATTACTGCATGTGGGCTCTCCCTAGTTGTAGCGAGTGGGGGCTACTCTTCATTGTGGTGTGTGGGCTTCTCATTGCAGTGGCTCCTCTTGTTGCAGAGCATGGGCTCTAGGCGCGCAGGCTTCAGTATTTGTGGCATGCAGCCTCAGTAGGTGTGGCTCGCAGGCTCTAGAGAGCAGGCTCAGTAGTTGTGGCACATGGGCTCAGTTGCTCTGCGGCATGTGGGATCTTACCGGAACAGGGCTCGAACCCATGTCCCCTGCATTGGCAGGCGGATTCTTTTTTTTCTTTTGCGGTACGTGGGCCTCTCACTGTTGTGGCCTCTCCCGTTGCGGAGCACAGGCTCCGGACGCGCAGGCTCAGCGGCCATGGCTCACGGGCCCAACCGCTCCGCAGCATGTGGGATCTTCCTGGACCGGGGCACGAACCCGTGTCCCCTGCATCGGCAGGTGGACTCTCAACCACTGTGCCACCAGGGAAGTCCCTGAAATTAGTTTTAATTGTATAATTATTTAAGCCAATATATCCAAAAGATGATCATTTCAACATGTCATTGGCATAAAAAATTATTGAGATATTTTACATTCTTCTTTTCTGGTACCACATTTTTTATATCCAGTGTATATTTAACACAGCCCATCTCAACTAGCCCACCCACATTCAAAGTGCTAACAGCCACACATGGCTAGTAGCTACCATACCGGACAGCATGGGTCTCGTTTCTGTCCCTCAAGTCTACTGTCTACACAGCTACCGTGGTTATATATCTAATCTGATTATGAAATGTCCCTGCTTAGAACCCATCAGTGGTCCCCATCAGAACACAGTCCACACCCTGACGACCCTTCATTTTCTGCCCCACTTACCCATCTAGCTTTGTCCCTCACCCTCCACTCTGCCTCTCATTTTAGACCTTTTTTAAAATATTTATTTATTTATTTGGTTGTATTGTGTCTTAGTTGTGGCAGACGGGCTCCTTAGTTGCAGCTCAATGGCTCCTTAGTGCAGCATGCATGTGGAATCTAGTTCCCTGACCAGGGATCGAACCCGGCCCCCCTGCATTGGGAGCACATAGTCTTAACCACTGTGCCACCAGGGAAGTCCCTGCCTCTCATTTTAGACTCCAGCAACGAGGAACTGTAAAATGCAGATTATATAACAATAAGCACTGTTTGATACTAACTTTGTTTTAAACATACACATTTATGTGTGTGTGTGTGTGTATATATATATATATATATATATATACACACACACACACACACGCATAAATATATATATATTGGGTTGGCCACAACATTCGTTTGGATTTTTCCATAAGATGTTCAATGAGTGAGAGTACCGATGATGGGTAAATAGTTGCAAAGAAAAAAATGCTGGAAAGACATGCACTGAAATGTAAACAATGGTGATCTCTGGTTGGTGGAATTTAGATGATCTTAAGTATCTTTCCTTTTGCAAGTTTGTATTTTCTAATTTTTTAAAATAACACAAAATTTAAAAGGTGGGGGGATAAAGTAACTTGCTGGAGGAGTGAACCCTGAAGCCAAGCAGTATTAAGTAGAAGCCATTCTGCACATTTAGCATAATATTTGGGAAAAATGGGTACATTCAATCCTCATGATTCACGAATTCCATATTTGTGAATTTGCCCATTTGCTAAAATCTCTTTGTAACCCCCAAATCAGTCTGGTGACACCTTCGTGGTCATTCTCAGACGTGCACAGGGTGGTGAAAAATCAGTCACCCACCACATGAGTTCCCAGCTGAGGTCAAGGAAGGCCATGCTCTGCTTCTTGATTCAACTCATACTATAAACAAGTGTCCTTTTCGCAGTCTGTTTAGTGCTACATTTTTTGCATTTTTGTGCTTCTTTTGGCGATTTCACTGTTTGAAATGGCCCCCAAGCATCGTGCTAAAGTGCTGTCTAATGCTCCCAAGCACAAGAAGGCTATGGTGTGTCTTAAGGGGAAAATGTGTGTTAGATAAGCTTCATTCAGACAAGAGCCATAGGGCGGTAAATTCAGCATCACTGAACCAACAACATATATTGAATAAGATGTCTTCAAACAGAGACACACATAAAACCAGCTCTGCACACAGTCACCGTGGAGGGCGTGACCACGTGCACAGGTTCACCACAGCCCCAATGCCTCATCTCCTCCCTGTACACAGCACACAGCAAACCACAGCTTCAAGTGGACCTGTCCTGGGTTTCCAACAGTATTTTAACATTTTTTTTTCTTTTTGGCCATGCCACACAGCATGCAGGATCTTAGTTCTCCAACCAGAGATCGAACCCACACCCCCTTCATTGGAAGCTCAGAGTCTTTAACCACTGGACTGCCAGGGAAGTTCCTCCGACAGTATTTTAAAGCACACCAAGATGAAGCATCAGTAAGAATTGACTTGGGCTTCCCTGGTGGCACAGTGGTTAAGAACCCACCTGCCAATGCAGGGGACAGGGGTTCGAGCCCTGGTCAGGGAAGATCTCACATGCCGCGGAGCAACTAGGCCCGTGTGCCACAACTACTGAGCCTGCGCTCTACCGTCCGCGAGCCACAACTACAGAGCCCGCGTGCCGCAACTACTGAAGCCCGCACGCCTAGAGCCCATGCTCCGCAACAAGAGAAGCCACCGCAATGAGAAGCCCGCGCACCACAACTAGAGAAAGCCCGTGCACAGCAACAAAGACCCAATGCAACCAAAATTAATTAATTAATTAATTGATTAATTTAAAAAAAGAACTGACTTGAGAAACAATTCCCACTCCTAATTTTCTGAACATCTCAATTCTCCCTCTAGGAAAATAGTCAAATAGCGGGTCTGACCCAGCAGCCTCCTTTCCAATCACTCAAGGCCGAAGCCAAGTATGTGTCCAGGGCTGTGCCTGTCTCCACTGTGGCTTCCATCTTCCTGCTCAGGTTGGAATGACCTCCTGGGAGCACAGTATGAATTCCCGTGACCCGGTCCCCAGGCCAGGTGCCAAGGGTTCAGATCCCGGCTATCCCTCAACACGGGAAGGGCCCTAACTGCCCGGACAGGCCCCAGGGAACTGCCTCCCCTCCCTTCCCTACTGGCCCAGCAGGAACAAATACTGTGGCGGCCAAGTCATCCGAATGGAATTTCTCTTTAACACTTTTGAGCCTCATCAGCCCAGACACAGGACTTGAAGCACCTGGCTCTTTTTAAATCCTTTCTTTACATTTTACATTTCAGCCCTGGTAATCCCCTCGTTAAGTGCTGTTGTTCAGTGGGGTAACATGCTTGTTTTTTCAGCCACTTGAGGCTTTCCACAAAGGAGGTCTGGCCGGCACCCCGGGCCTGACCCCAGCCCTCCCACAGGAAAACAGCTCTGCTCTCAGAAACAAGCTCTTGGGACCCGGAAAATCATCCCCTGTCCTAGAGGCCAAGATACACAAAATTACTCAGGAAAAATAGGACTGTGGCATTTCCCTCTTTTCAGGATGCTTATCTCTCTGTTCTCTGAGCAAAGTTTGGCAACGGCATACAGGCACGGGTTGGCCTTTTTTTTTTAGGGCCACCAGGAAGAATGCCAAGGAACACCACTGACCTAGCAATGAGGACCTTAGAGGCTGGAGCCTAAGAGACTGGTCAGCCACGTGGCTGCCTCCTTTCTGGGCCTCAGTTTCCTCATCTGTAAAGGAAGGGGGTTGCTACCCAATCCCCAACATCATTTCCTGTTTAACATTCAATGATCACATCGGCCAATGTTATGTAACAAGAGCTTTTGTTTCACTGCGATTGCAGTACAAGTACATGAAAGAATGTATGCCTTTGTTTAACTTTGAGACTCACCTTTATGCTCGAATTTCATTCCTCTTTCTACTGGAATTCTGCCAACCGTTCATTCATTCATTCTTTCTTTCAATAAATGTTTGTGCCAAATATGTATTAATCAGATCTATCAAATGTACTAAGTATGAACGACACAGTGATGAAGAGCACAAGAAACTGCCCTCAGAAATGTTCTGGTCTGCCAGAACAGAACAGTCACCCCCTCCTGACCGATGACCGTGTGCCTCGCGCTAGGCTGAGGGCATTTTACTGCGTGGGCCAAAAAGTTCATTCAGTTTTTTCCGTAAGATGGCTCTAGTAGCACTTAGTTGTCTTTAACTTCATGCGAAACAATTTTGTTAGATTGTATGTGACAGCTGTTATATCAGTGTGTTCATTTTTATAAAAAGTTATCAAAATTGGTGAATTTCTGGATTTCCCTGGTGGCGCAGTGGTTAAAACTCAGCGCTTTCTCTGCCGTGGGCCCGGGTTCAATCCCTAGTCGGGGAACTAAGATCCTACAAGCCACGTGGTGTGGCCAAAAAAAATTAAAATTAAAATTAAAAAAAAAAAAAACATGTGACTGACCGAGACTGTGCAGTGCCAATACAAAGCAATGAAAAGTGCAAACCTGATTTTTGTAATATAAGCATATATGAAGAGGGAAATCCAGTTTGGGAACGTCTTAGTCCCTGTCATCGCTCCCTGTCTCAACACTGTACAGGAGTGGAAAATCACCAGAGGACTTTCCTTCCCGTTATTTAACAAACAGAAGCCCTTAACCCAGAGTTTCTTCTTTATGATCTAAGGAAGCGTATACAAAATGCATTTCTGCAACCTGGCCCAGGATGAGGTTCTTTAGTTCGACGTTGGCCTCTTTGGTGCAAAAAGCATCTGTTTCTTACTATATGGCACGTCTGGAATCCAGACCTTCTTTCTCATCCCAAGCCCAAGCCCCTGAGAGAGGCCACCATCACCTTGCAAACAGGCCACTTCAGGCGGTTTCTCAGAGTCTTCACACACAAAATTGCAACTCCAAATCAGCATCACCTACGGTGTATTTTCCTGACCATCTGCCTATGGAACTTTTGTTTTCCTTAGAAAAGGTTAAACTGTTCCCCACTGAGCACGGGAAGCCTCTGTCACTCATCAGTTTTCCAACATGCATCATCTCTCTCCATCCCATACTCACTTCCGAGCTGGATCAAATGAACTTTCTCCTTCTCAGCTTTCCCCCTTCATTCCCACGTGGTTATTTATATCCAGAATATCTTTCTTTCTTAATCCACTGGACTATCCTCCCCCTCATTTGAAAAGGTCACTTTCAAGTTATTCTTTCCAGAAAGCTTTCTTGAAGTAGGTGGCTGCAAGGTGATTCTTCCCCCGCCACCCCACGTTTATTTGCTAGATAAGAAACGATGAGCAAGTTACCCATCCTTCTAAAGATGCCTCTAACTGCTAACTAGATCCAAAGGAGGGGAAGAAAAACCTTGCACTAAAACGAAGCATTCGGGTTTCCCTGGGGGCGCAGTGGTTGAGAGTCCGCCTGCCAATGCAGGGGACACGGGTTCGTGCCCCGGTCTGGGAAGATCCCACATGCCGTGGAGCGGCTGGGCCCGTGAGCCATGGCCGCTGAGCCTGGGCGTCCGGAGCCTGTGCTCCGCAACGGGAGAGGCCACAACAGTGAGAGGCCCGCGTACCATAAAACAAAACAAAACAAAAAACGAAGCATTCAAAAACTGGATGCACACTCTTTCAGGCAAGAGTCCCATTATTTTCTTCACATATACTTAAGTTTTCATTACAGAAGTGATTACATCACTTGGAAATCAGTGACCCACCACCCATAGGCACCACCATCCCAACATAACAATAAGCAACTTGGGGTATACTCTGATGGGCTCTGATTTCGATCCTTCTTCTTATATAACTGTTTAAACAGTGCTGCAGTCATGGTATCTGTGTAATTCGGGATCTTGCTTTTTTGAATACAATATCTGAAGTATAGCTCTGCGTGCCAGCAAAGGCATTAAATCATGTTCAACAAGATTCTGAGCGCCGTAATTTACTTAACCACCCTGTGATGAACATTTAGGACATTTCCAAAGTCTTACTATTATATACAGCTTTAAAGAATACCTTCATGAAGGTAAGTAAGATGAGGCAAGATCATTGGTTTTGTTGACACATTCAGTCTGCATTTATGATGAACTGTTCAGAAAATATTCTAAATTGACACTAATTCCCTTTCCATTCTTAAATCAAGCCCCCTTTAAAGGTTCACCAGATCTTTGTAAAGTTTTCTTTTCATAAGTTCTATTATCTATTTAATAGATCTATTTAATTCCCATAGCAACCCTTTGGTTTTCCATAAGCAACTTGCCTACATGAATCTACCATCGGATGAGTAATAAGTATTCTCAGCTGCCTCATACAGAAAAGAATAAGGAATATTCAGGGGAAAGGGAAAGTGTGTGCGTGATCTGGGTAATCACAGACTTCTGGTGTAATATTTGTATGTTTTTCTCAAAGCAACAGATGCATTCCTATGATGCTGTAGACGAGTTTTTCTAAGTGGGAGAAATCACATTTCAAACACCTCTTAGGAGCTCGCAATCTAAAACAATCCAGCCTAATAAAATGGAGATCCTTCCATAATGAAAATAGTAGTCACAGCCCCTTACTTTTTCTATTTTATAACTTTGGATTCTGGAAGTGATGGATTTTCTGAAAGTGCAGCATGTTTCAGTAAACAAAAACTTACACTAAATACAAGTTGCCTAATACTAGTCACTACAAAAGGCACAGCATAGTACAAATGGCTGGCCTGGGGAAGCCTTTTGTCCCCATATAAATCTGAATACTCTTAGAAGGGGAGACTGACAGCCTCAGAGAATAACCTCTTAATTTATCCAAACGGCAGGGCACAGAAGTGGTAATTTCACAGACGCTGTCTTCTCGTTGCTTTATGTTAGTCCTAGAGGAGGCCCCTCTCAGAGGACAGAGAAAACGCTCTCAAGGTCTCCTTAGCCCACCATACTCTGAGTGTGTCAGGCTAAGTCACTTTTCTTCTGGAGACAGCAGTAGTTTGGGGGGATCCTGTTTCTTGTCTCCATCTTTGTTGGGCTCATTACCAAGGGAGACATGACACCAAGTTAACACAGGGCTACGAAACTACATTTCTAGTCTTTGCCCACCTGAGACAGAAAAACTAGCACCTGTCCAGGAGCCAATGAGCAAGATATGCAAAAGGCTTGGTTAAAAAAAAAAAAAAGTATGTCTGTCAGGGCCACACACACACACATACATGTTTATACACATACAAAATACCTTTTTTCTTTTATTGAAGTATAGTTGCTGTATAATATTATATAAGTTATAGGTATATAACAGTGATTCACAATTTTTTTTTTTTTTTTTTTTTTTTTGATTCACAATTTTTAAAGGTTATACTCCATTTATAGTTACTATAAAATATTGGCTATATTCCCCATGTTGTGCAATATACCCTTGTAGCTTATTTTATACCTAACAGTTTGTACCTCTTAATCCCCTACCCCTAAATTGCCCCTCCCCCCTCCCCTTTCTCCACTGGTAACCACTAGTTTGTTCTCTGTATCTGTGAGTCTGCTTCTTTTGTTATATTTACTAGTTCGTTGTATTTTTTTAGATTCCACATATAAATGTGGAGTCTAAATGTATGTATAAATATCATACAGTATTTGTCTTTCTCTGTCTGACTTATTTCACTTCGCAGAATGCGCTCCAAGTCTATCCAAGTCGCTGCAAATGGCAAAATTTCGTTCTTCTTTATGGCTGAGTAGTATTTTGTTGTGTGTGTGTGGGTGGGTATGTGGGGTGTGTGTGTGTGTGTGTGTATCACACCTTCTCTATCCATTTATCTGTTGATGGAAACTTAGGATGCTTCCATATCTTGGCTATCGTGAACAATGCTGCTATGAACCCTGGGGTGCATGTATCTTTTTGAATTCGTGTTTTTGTTTTTTTGCGGATATATACCCAGGAGAGAATTGCTGGGTCATAAGGTAGTTCCATTTTTAGCTTCTTGAGCAACCTCAATACTGTTTTCCCAAAATACCTCTGAAGAGACACACAAGAAACTGATAATGGTGGCTGCTTCGGGAAAGGCAAACTATGGCCCACAATGAAAGTGACACTTACTTTTCCCTGCATGCCTTTCGTTTTGCTTGAAATTTCTTCTAACATGTAAAGGCACTATCTTTTCAGAAATTAGAAATTTGTTTGTGTAAAACAATATTTAAGCATCTACGTTTATATATACAGTATATACTTACTTTTTTTGGAAGAATATACAAGACACTATTAACAGTGGTTATCTTTGGAAAGAGAATTATTTTTACAAGTAACCAGTGAAACGCTGGCTTTCTCCTGGAAATGGGAAAAGTTAATAAGTGGAAAAACAGTGCTTAAGTATATGCTGAATGAAGGAATACAAATGGCTTTTTAATGTAAATAGCAGTAAAGCCATAGTCTGCGCTGTGTATGCACACAGGCAAACAAATCCCACTCTCCTCGTGAAGGAGCACCATGTCTTGTTCCAAAGATCTGGATTTACCCTGTAACTACTGCCTCTGTGGCCCTGTCAACTGAAGAACAGACTCAGACGATCTCAGGGAAAATGTCACTACTTGAGCCTTCACAGGAAAGCAGTGCTTCAAAAAGTGCTTCAAAACCAGAGTGTTCCACACCACAGCCCCTGCAAGTTAATACTTTCCACAAATCCAAATGAAAGAGAATACGTTCAAGTGGTATTAAGTAGTATTTTACTCTTAAGAACGTGTGTAAAAGCTTAAAACAATGCATCCAAGGGCTGAAGCCAGCGATCTTCTGCAAATTTAGGCAAGTGATTTCCACCAGGAAAGGGTTTTAGGCATTTAATTCCAATTCATCTTTGTGCCTAACATTTGAAATGTCAGAATTCTTAGGTGCCAAGTTGTAAAGCACATCACAGATTCATGTGTAATCGTAAATGGGCAAATACACTTCGGCAAGAAAGCAAATGCATTTTAAAACAAGGTAAATTGTTCAAAATAAATGGTTAATTCATCCTAAAAAGCCAAATATTAAGAAAAATCTATCTGCACAAGTACGCTGGGTTGCTTTGTCACTACTGTCTCCTGCTCATTTTGAAACAAAATGCCACACATAATTAATTAGCCAGCAGAGTCTCATCCTGCCTGCGCCTGATGGGGAGAAGTGGCATTACAGAAAAGACTCCCTCAGGCTCTATTAGTGCCTTAATGAGATGGTGGGGGGTGGAGGGTGTCGGGATAGGGACAAGGCAGCCACTATTGCCAGGCAGCCCTCAGAAAGCGCAGGATCTGGGCCTCCTGGACAAATCAAGTGCTCTCAACTACACACCAGCTGTTGGAGGTGTCTGGCCACAGCTATTCCTACAGGATCTACCACAGGAAACAAATGTACCATCGCTCCACGGATACCCCGATGATCTAGCAACTCTTCCTATAAGGTATGAATTACATCAGAGGGGGAGAAAATGTGCACATTATATCAGCTAACTGCAACCAACAGATGGAATATCCATTTTCTAGAGGGCAAAAAGAGGTAGATTCTGCAAACTACAGGTTGGTGAAGTTGACATCGGCCCTTAAGTAAAACCTTGCAGGTTATCACAGTTACTAAACACTTCGGAAAAGAAGTGATCAACTTAGAAGCAAGCATGGGCTCACCAAACACAAAGCACTGCAGACTATCTTCCCTCGAAAGGGAAACAGCAAATATCTAAGTCATAGCAAGCTACCTGTTAAGGTCTCCTAGGATAAACATGTTAACCAGATGGAGAAACGTGGGCTGGAATAATGATACAGTTAGGCAGATTCAGAACTGGCTGGATTTGAAGTTGGCTGAACAACTAACCAACAGACCACTTTTAGCCCAGAAGAAGCCCCTAGCCATGTGCCCTGGGGCTCCATCACCAGACATAGACAAGGTCTGGAAGGGATCACATAGTTCAAGGTCCAGAAGGGGCTATGATCATAGTGGATGACCACACAGGCATAAAAAAATATTTCAACAGACTGCAAAAACTCATCAAATCTCAATAAACTGATTCTTAAAGGTGACAGACACAATATTTGGGACTCTGTTCTCATTTGTTCAGGTATTAAGATTGGTGAAAAAGACTTTGGAGTTTTGTTGACCAAAAGGTCTCTGAATCAACACCATGCAATGTGACTGTCAGCCTCAGAGCCACCTGTGCCCACAAGGGCCACCCCCCCCCCCCCCGCCCCATCTGGACTTCTCAGATACAGGAGGCTAGGACCCTTTTGAACCTAGGACTCGATATTCCACAGACCTAGATAAAGAGGGAAATACAGCTAAGAAAAGGTTGGGAATGTGGCAAGTAGACAGACCCAGAGACAAAGACAATTTAAATGAAAGTGAACAACAAATAAATGGTCAGGAGAGGGGGGAAAGAGTTGAGATATAGGTACCAAATGCAAAGTGGAGAGCTTATTTGGATTCAAACAAACGAACTGTAACAAAAACAACAAAAAAATCATGAGACAATCAAGGAAATTGAAATACTGGCTGGATATATGCTGATATTAAGGAATTATTAGATTTTTAAGGTATGATATGATGTTGTGGTTATTTTTCTTTAAAGAGTTACTTAGTGAAATGTTTAAGAAGGAAGTGATATGATGTCTGGGAGTGACTTCAAAGTAATCCAGTGAGGGGTGGGGGCAGTGGGTGTCCCTGAGTTGATTGTTGTATCTGGGCGCTGGGTGCATGGGGGTTCCCTATACTATTTTCCCCACCTGTGTGGTGTTTGAAGTTTTCCATAATAAAAAGGTAAAAAATAAATAAATAAATGGCAGGAGGAATAGGCACAGACCAGTATCTCTCCCCTCTCCTCTCCCAGCTCAAAAGTGAAAATAGAAGCCACTTAGTAAAAGTGAGTATTCAATTAGTCAAAGAGATAGTCTAGAATCATACCCACATTCAAAGACATGGATATGTCATCACGTCAACAACTGACAAAGAATGATTATAGTCCTAGTAAGAAACTGAAGAGACACCAGATTACATGATAGGCCATTAGAAGCAAAGAGCCAGGTGTTGAAAGTAAAGGGGATACAGAGAAAGAAAAAAGCTGAGAATTCTTTTCTCCTGTAATCTGAATAACCATTTAAAAAAATGGAATGGGGACTTCCCTGGTGGTCCAGCAGTTAAGACTCCACGCTGACACTGCAGGGAAGACCCTGTGTTCCATCCCTGGTCAGGGAACTAGATCCTGCATGCCGCAACTAAAGATCCCGCACACAGCAACGAAGATCCCACGTGCCGCAACTAAAACCCGGTGCAGCCAAATAAATTAAATTAAATTAATCTTTTTTTTTTTTTAATGGAGGGACTTCCCTAGTGGTGCAATGGATAAGAATCCGCCTGCCAATGCAGGGGACACAGGTTTGATCTCTGGGCCAGGAAGATCCCACATGCCGCACAGCAACTAAGCCCGTGCACAACTACTGAAGCCCATGTACCTAGAGCCCGTGCTCCGAAACAAGAGAAGCCACCGCAATGAGAAGCCCGCGCACCGCAACGAGGAGTAGCCCCCACTCGCCACAAGTAGAGAAAGCCCGCGCACAGCAACGAAGACCCAACGCAGCCAAAAATAAATAAAAATTAAATCTTAAAAAAAAAATGGAATGGCATAACCAAGCACCTGGGTACACATTCCAGTGACACTATGTACCAGGCACTGTTCTAAACAATTTTCAAATATTAATTCATTTAATCCTTAACAATACAACCCTATAAGATAGATACTATTATCTCCATTTTACTGACCAGAAACTTAAAGAGACACACAAGTTAGGTAATTTGCGTCACTGTCACACTGCTAGAGAGTGACAGAGACAGGATTCAAATCCAGGAAACTTGATCCAGAGTCCACACTCTTATGCACTGTGCAACGGATTTTAAATACCACTTATAATGGGGTATTTTTGAAGGTCTGTGGGTTTAAACACTTTTCTAAGTTGCAGTCAAGCACGTGCCCAAAGGTGAAAAAAGGCTGCTCTCAGACCCACATCCACTGCCATTCAGAGCTCAGAGGGCAGCACTGTGATTTTGCCTATTGCACGTTGTTCTGCCCAGTCTTTATATTTCACATCAAACCCTAAAAAATGAGTAACAGATGAGGCAGCTGTGCTGTGAGCCACCACGATCAAAAGAAAACTGTCTTGACCTGATCACGTACAAGGGGGAAAAAAGGCAGCATCTTCTGATTTTAAGCACACTCAATCCATTCAGATTTTCATCCCAGGAATACTGACCAAAAAAGACAAACAAAAAACTGCAAAAAACCGATTCATGTGGATAAAATTCTCCTAGGAAAACGAAGAGGGAAATTCTATCCCTGGAACAGCAAAACTTACCACACCCTATTTTATGACTACTCAACAATGATCCAAGATAAAAGCATTATTAACTGTAGAAATATTACTTGAATTTACCTGTAACTGGGGTTTCAAGATAATCTGAAGGGGAGTGGGTGATAGATGTACTAGAAAGGAATGCTGAACTTTAAGCTTAAATTGTTTTTTAAAAAGGGTTTTCTGAGGTGTAGTTCACACAAAAATCCATTGTATATCTGGTCCAAGAGTTATATGACCAGCAAGCAGCAGAAAATTTATGTTTGCATTTAATCACAGATGCCACAGAACAAAAGTTTCCATTACAGGGTTTCACTACAGAATAACAGCACTCAAGCAACTTTCAATTACTATACTTCTTACTTGTCATAAAGCAGAAAGCACATGTTTGAGATTTCACTGGAAGTTAGAACAGCAGTTTCTGAAAACCTCATAAAAGGGAGGACTGATTTAGTCCTAGGATCTCGGCAGGATACCTGAAGTTCAATTTCGTCTCTGAACAAAAGCACGAAAGCAGCCCCAAGGCTTTGCATAGGATGAAGGGGCGTTGGGGACACTTCACTGGCTGATCTAAAAAAAGCCAAATGATTAAAAGGCCCTTAGAAACCACCACCACGGAAAGGCAGCAACAGAAGACGTTCTGGCTCTCCTGTCTTCCCAGCAACAGCAAATGTTTCAAGTGGTTAAACTATCTCTATCTTATTTCAGAGTCTATCTAGAGTGAATCCACTCAGAAAGTGATTTGTTGAAAAGAGAAGTTTCGGCTCCCTCCTCTTCCCTGGAGAATGTTTGATGTGCACATTTTTTAAGATCCAATTTCTTGAACAGAAAGGACTGAGTTGAATTTAAGAGAGTTCAGCTGAGCCCTTTCTTCCAACACTGAGACCCTGATCTGATAATTGGTTCTCTTTGAATCAATTCTCCAACTCAAATATACTTTGAAAAACTAAAATGCTTAATAGCTACTGATGACTAGTTGCTAGAAGATATAATATGCATGCAGTTTGAGTTCACTGGAAGAAAGATGCTAGAGAAACACAAACTATTTAGGAAATATAAACGCATGGAATGATAGGCCTGCAGTTTTTAACTAAGATTTTTGACATTTCAAAACTGGAGAGGCGAGTCTTTTTCTATTTTTGAGCACAGAATTACAGGGCAACGGAGTTACACATTCACTTGCTCATGGAAGTACTCTTGAAAGCACTCATTAAGAAACAAAACCAGCCACATACTGTGGGTATATACAATTATACAGTTCAATTAGGGCCCAACTCTAATATTAAATGTTAAAATCGAGCTAAGTACCAGTGAAAGTGCACATTCCAACTCACACAATGTGGAAACTACCGTGCTTTCAAGTTACAAATCTAAAAGTCACACGCCTGCTTTCTGTGACCATATTATCCGATTGTCAGCACCGAAACACTGAGCATCTTCCCCTCCCTTTGGCTGGTTTCTGTCCTCAAGGAGCTTAAAGTCAAATGAAAAAGACCAAAAAAAAAAAAAAATCACACAAGGCTAAGTGCTAAGACATCTATGTACTCCATCTATGGACATTCACAAAAGCATCCCACCTAGAGAGGAAAGAGACAGGAAAGCTTCTTAGAGCAGGGAAACCAGAACTGATTTTAGAAAGACCCAAACAAGCTAGGTAGGAGGAGAGAGGACACTGCCCAGGTGGGAGAAGAGGCAGGAGAACAGTCAGGCACCACACTTTAGAGTTTGGACTTGACCCCAGAGGCTAGGAAGAAGTACTGAAAAATTCTTAAGCAGGAGAATGACAAGATCAAAGTTGTGTTTTTGAACTTGTCATTCCATTCCGGAAACAGCCCAGAGCAGTACTGCTCAAGGTGGGTCTGTAGCTCAGTAGTTATCCATCAGTTCTTTGTTACTGGTCCATGACAGGGCAGGTACAGAAATGGAGAGTGAGCACCTAGAACTGCTTACAGCAGCTCAACATTCCAGCAACATCCAAGCTTGTGACCAATGGTCTCATCTTGTTGTACAGGACAGAGACCAGTCTGTGTGTTGTCAACCCAGCGGGAAGTTGTATGTGGTTCAAGCTGTACAGTAGTCCTGTATAATAGGGCCACGTATGGGTGTGTGACTGATTGCAAATTAACACAACAAAAGCAAACTGATCCTTGATTATAGACAGTTTGAGAAGCTCTAGTCTTGAGAATCAGGGGTCAGCACTGGAAGCAAAGAACCCATGGAGGAGGCTGCTGTGGTCCAGATGAAATATGAACTCAAGCAGTGATGGTAGGAATGGAGAGAAGGGGTCAGAGTTGAGAACTGTTAAGGAGATCAACAGGGTTCGGTGACTTTTATTTTTTTATTTTTTAATTTATTTAATTTATTTATTTTTGGCTGCATTGGGTCTTCATTGCTGCACATGGGCTTTCTCTAGTTGGGGCGAGCGGGGGCTACTCATCGTTGCGGTGTGCTGGCTTCTCATTGCAGTGGCTTCTCTTGTTGCGGAGCACGGGCTCTAGGCGCGCGGGCTTCAGGAGTTGTGGCGCGCGGGCTCCAGAGCACAGGCTCAGTAGTTGTGGCACATGGGCTTCGTGGCTCCGCGGCATGTCGGATCTTCCCAGACCAGGGCTCGAACCTGTGTCCCCTGCGTTGGCAGGCGGATTCTTAACCACTGCGTGACCAGGGAAGTCCCTCAGTGCCTTTTAGATGTGAGGGGTGGGAGAGAATCAAGGATGACTCCTGAGACTCAAGAACTCTTAGTCACTTTTTAAATAATGACAAGATGTAAAGCAATAGTATGCAAAAGTTTCGTAAAAGTCAGGATCAGCAAAAAGATTCTAAATTCATAGCCATTTTCTTTGAGTGCCTTTTGAATAAGTATAATGATAAATTAATGAAATACAGAAACCCAAGCACCCTGGTGGTTAACACTGAGCACCACTGGGGATTCAGAACATGAAAAAAGAACACATCCTATGCCAAGCTTACACGCTCCCCCTGAAACAAAATCGTGCAGTAAGAAGCCCAGACTAGTTCAGAATGGGGCAAGCTGGAACCCTGGGGTCCCAGGTCCTAACAGTAAATAAAGAAGAACCCCCGCCCCCGGCCATCCCCACAACTGAGGGACTTGTTCACCCCCCACCCCAGCTGTATACAACACAAAGCCTTCTTTCTCCAATTTGCGCAGATATTAAAACAAGGCCTCAAACCACAAGGAACAGTGATAAAAAGGGGGTAGGGGCGGAGGAAACGGGTAAATGAAATCAATGACCCTAACCTCAAAACCCACTGCTTTCCTCTGTGCTCTAGTTCATATCCCAACCCACATCAGGAGACAAATGGATCAGCAAAAGCTGTGGACAGCTGGTCCGTCAGGCCCGAGCCGCTAACTAGAAGACAAGTATTAAATCCGCAAATGGCAACAGGTCTGAACAAACCTATCCTACAACATTCCAGAGCTGGGAAGGGAGGCGGCTCCGTCTTAGGGGGATGAGGCTTCTACAGCTCCAGAGACCAGAGCAGGCACCGTCCACTTCCCACGCGAAAGAGCGGCAACCCTGCAACCCCCAAGCCGCCCAGATCTGAGCAGCTAGGATCAGCAGAAGACATGCCTGATGGCTTTGGCAAACCACAAAAACGATCACCCAAGTACGTAATTAATCTCTCTCAAGAAGAGCGCCCCATCACCTGAAAGCTGTTCTCCTTTATCATGCCTGGCTTCCCTGATTTGCTGTCTCAAGTTTCACTGGCAAATATAAGTACGAAGCTCAGTAAATATCGGTACTATCAGTACTTTAAGGAACGATGTTTGTTATATCCATTTGCTTTTGTTTCATTTTTCTAGATCTTTCTCCTCGACTGTAAGCTCTTCTAGGGCAATTCTTTCAACTCCTTGCTCATATCCCCTTGTATGGTTATAAAGGTCATTTGTTCGAAAAGTTAAAAATATGCCTCATGACAGTTTTGCAATTCTGTAATGTGATATATTCCAAAGGCTCACACTATAAAACGAATTACTGAAGTTCATGGTCATTTATTAACAAATAATAATTGCTAGCACTTATTGAGCACGTACTATATGCCAGGCACGTGTCTATTATCTTGTGTAGTCTTTACAACAATGCTGTAAGGCAGGTGCTGTTGCCATCTCCATTTTATAGGTTAGGAACCTGAGACACAGAGAGGTAGGATAACTTGCACAAGGTCACACAGCTAATAAATGGCAGAGGCAGGATCTAAAGGACAAGAGTCTGTATTTTCAGCCACTACACTAGACAGCTTCATTATGCAGAGAAGAAAAATGAGATTAAGAAATACATTACAAATAATGGAATGAGGAAAAAGCCTCTCAAGGAAAATTGCTCTTATTACTTTAATCAGACTGTTGTCTTTTATTAGATGGATCCAAGTCCTGGAAACACAGTCAACAGAGGGAACCTGTCCTGGCTGGTCCTTATGTGGAAGGCAGAAAACGCCAATATTCAAAGCGGTGCCTTTTTGCCATCTTTTACCACCTCGAAAGTCATTTGTCAGTGTTGTAGAAATCATTCTCTTAGTGGCTAGGGTATTTGCATTGAGGGAGAAAGCACTGGGAGAGATAGAGCTGTAAGACTGCCGGGGTTGGTACCAAATCTCACCCCATCCAAAGAGCCCAAGTGATTCAGGTGAATTCTAGGCCAAGCCTCTGATTTAGTCTGAACCAGAATCACCGAGCGCAAACAACCCTGGTGGGGAACAGGAAGATACCACTTCCCCTGGCCGAAGCAGGTGGACCAGAGACACTAGACCAGAGCCCCTAACTCTGCCGCTCTCCTGCTCTGACTTTCTCGTCCCCTTTCTGTGGGGCAGGAAGTTCTGGGACCAAGCCAGAGCCCACCAAACCTGTCCAGATCAACACCAGCAATACTGGACTTCCCTGGTGGTGCAGTGGTTAAGAATCCACCTGCCAGTGCAGGGGACACGGGTTTGATCCTTGGTCCCGGAAGATCCCACATGCCGCAGAGCAACTAAGCCCATGCGCCACAACTACTGAGCCTGTGCTCTAGAGCCCGCGAGCCACAACTACTGAAGCCCTCACGCCAAGAACCCGTGCTCTGCAACAAGAGAAGCCACTGCAATGAGAAGCCCACGCACCGCAACGAAGAGCAGCCTCCGCTCACCGCAACTAGAGAAAGCCCACACGCAGCAACGAAGACCCAACGCAGCCAAAAATAAATAAACAAATTTATATATATAGATATATAAAAAAAGACCAGTGGTACTGCATCCTTTGATGTCAGGGCACGCACACTGACCAAATGTTTTTCATCAGGCATCCAGCCCAGGCAAAGCTGAGCCCTGTGTCTCTAAGACCAAAACCAGTGCTTTCCTCTGTGATGCTGAAGCAGATCCCAAAGATCTACTCTCTAGTTTTGACAGCTAAGTAACCCATATTAGTCTAAAGGGATAGATCAAATCCCAAAAGTCCGAATCTTCACCACTTCCCAACTATTCATCACATTTTCTCTCCAGAAATCTGAAAAATGTCTATCAACAAAACAAAAAACAAACCTACTTATTAAAACAAATCTAACTGCCTTAACTTCAGGATTATATGTTTCCTGACAACATGGCTCTTATAAAAGCACTCAAAGTTCTGTTATCATCTAATTACAATTTCTATACAGCTCTTTATACGTGTGTGCTTAGAAGCCAAAAAGTGAAGCTTCAATTACTTTTGCCCCAACCACTAAAGCAAGTAGAAACAGGACAACCTTCCACAAAGAATTTTTTTAAAAAAGATGCTGGAATCCTGTTATTTGGTGTTCTCTCACAGTTCCAAGCAAGGTGAGAGGAGCCACGCAAAACGCAGTTTTGAAGTCTCGGCCATCCCGAGACTTTCTTACTATATAAAAGGGAAATTAATAAAAGAAGAAAAAGAGAAATAATACACTGCATTTTCTTTCCCTACCATAATTTTTCAATTTTCTTTAGAGAAATGCCAGCCAATAACTAATTAGAACCATATCCTTTGTTATCCCAGTGGGAAGTATACCAATGGATTTAAGAACAAATGTTAATGAGAACTTAAAAAAATTAGTAATCTGGAACTTTGGTTTCCCTTCAGTGTAAAAACAAAATTCTCTCCTTTAACGCTATTTTTATAGTTGGTGAAACAACATGGACAGAATCCATCAACAAGAAGCTAAGCTGTCTAGCCAGTGAGCACCCTGAATTGCGGGTGCCCTGGGTTTTTCACTGTTGTTATCACAGAATTGGCATCCCAAGATCACAGATTTCTAAGCACACCAATTTCAAATAAGAGAGACAAAAACTCAAAGTTACAGAAAAGGAATTTGTTTTACATCTCTTTGGTTTCAAGGGGGAAAATAATTTCTTCCAAAGTGAGTACATAGCTGTTGTAATTTCCAAGAGTATATTTTCCATAAGAAACACAGCTGGAGTCCTTTTACCTGGTATATCACCACAAATAAGAATATTTCTAGGATCCAGTCTTGAGTTGCCTATTCATGAACATCAAGGAGCAGAAACTACCTCCTTGAAAACTGGACTTGTTTTATTTTTTTAATAAACTTATTTACTTTATTTATTTTTGGCTGCATTGGGTCTTCCTTGCTGTGTGTGGCTGGGCTTTCTCTAGTTGTGGCGAGCGGGGGCTACTCTTCTTTGAGGTACGTGGGCTTCTCACTGCGGTGGCTTTTCTTGTAGAGCACGGACTCTAGGCACGCGGGCTTCAGTAGTTGTGGCTCTAGGGCTCTAGAGCGCAGGCTCAGTAGTTGTGGCGCATGGGCTCCTCAGCATGTGGGATCTTCCCCCACCAGGGCTCGAACCTGGGTTCCCTGAATTGGCAGGCGGATTCTTAACCACTGTGCCACCAGGGAAGCCCTGGACTTGTTTTAGACAACAAAGTGAACTACAGAATGTGAGTCAGAAAAGCTCTGAGCAAAAATAAATTTTTAATATGCTAACGCACCATGGTTTGGGCACGGGCCAGCAATCTGAACTGTATTTTCAAATGAGGTTCTGCCCTGTGTCATCCAGACTCTCATCCTGGTGGAAGTAGCAAGTCCAGGCTGGAGCCACAGACCACTTTTTTTTCATGTAAAAGGACTGCCCAGAGCGCACTGAACTAGGCACGGCCCATGTCATATCAGATATTCTCCTTTTTGGAAAAAAAGCTTTACGCATTTGCAAAACATCTCAATTTGCCCCATATTTTTTACTATCCAGCAAATTTATTTCCCCCACTTGTTGCGGAGGAAAACACAACAATAGGCCTTAGGTCTGTAACATTTTACCATCACTGTGTATTTGCAAAAGCTAGAATTCATTTGTATTGCCCGATAAGGACATTATTTTACATGGCCTTTGGTCTACAACAGAAAATGGACATAACAATGAAAATATTTCTTGATAGAGCACTTTCTGGACATTACTCCTCCCCAAAACGATCATAAAAACCACCACCAAGGAAAACAAAGGATTCCCATGTTTTAAAGCAAAAGCTATTCATATTCAGGCACCATATACATCAAATATGGGCAAGATCACCTAAAAAGTGTTTAAAACGCCAAGCTTTGCCTCTGTGAGGTTAGTGAGCCCATGTTTCTCCAATGTTAAATTTACAAACTGTATTTGTTAAACTATATTTCATACTTTAAATACCAAGTCTGTACCTTACACTGCTTCCATGGATGATTTACTCGAGACATATGGGGTCACAGTCTAAGCCTTTTACTCGACTAAGTTTAAATCATGCTTCTCAACAAGATTCTGTACACATTAAAGCAGCACATGGCAGCCCTAAACGCCCCCAGAAGAGCCCTTCTCCTGTCCACTCCATAAAATGAGAGTTTCCTCCGGAAAGGAAAGGGCTGGATTCACACGTTGCATCAGGCATGCTAATTAAGCAAAAGTGCTCCAAAACTTTTTCTGTTTCGATTCATGGCAAAATTTCCTGAATTTGTTTTATTAAAACAGATATCTTCATCCAACAGACACACTCAAAAATCAAAGCTAATTTCAGCAGCAAACCGGGGGGGGGGGGCGGCGGGAGATGAGAAGTTGACAGCAAGGTATAAATTTCCCCCAATCCTCGTTCTTCCGGTCAATCTGCACCTATGGGATCGGTTCAGCATTTAATTCGATGTCAAGGCAACACTGGCCCACCAACCAAGCAACTAAGAGCTGCACGGACGGGTCTGGTCCGGTGCCCGAGAGGCATCTGGTGAGGATGGCTGGACAGCCAGACAATGAAAGGCTCCCCGGGGGCCACTAGTTCAGCCCGGGGTAGGGGTTGGGGGCGGAGGGAAGGCGAAGGCAGACGAGCGAGCTCCTTCTCGCCCGAAGCCACGGTCAGCGGCCGACCCCCCCCCCCCAAAGGGCGCCTGGCGGCCTAGCCTCGGCCTTCGGGTCCCCGGCCACAGCCGGAGAGAGCCCCAGGAAAGCCGATTTCTCTCGGAAAGAGAGGAAACTTCCTGGTTCAGGCATTATGGGTAGGGGGCTAGCGCCCTCCCCCACCACCACAGGTATCCGCGGGGAGTCTAGCGCTGAGGGAAAGGAAGCGGCCCCTCCCTGCGCCTCTGCCTGGGGGTGGGGGTCACCGAGTCGCGACCCCCGAGCGCAGCCACCCCCTAACTCGAGGCTTCCCACCATGGGGGAACCGGGCTCTCGACTCCCCAGGACGCGAGTCGGGGTCCCAGGGGTTTCAAACTTCCCCAGCGGGCGCGGCCTGGCATCGGCACAGAGGAGTTGCCGCGGGAGCCGCTAGCCGGCGAGGTTCCGGGACGGGGAGGCGGGCAGAGGCAGGGGACGCTGAGGAGCAGGAGGGGAAGCTCGTGCACGAAGGAGAAGGGGGCGGAGGGGGCGCCGGGTGGGGGGGCGGCGGCGAGGACCCGGCTCCCGGGAACTCGCGGGCTGCGCACCCAGGCCGGGGACGCCGACGAGGCCGGAGCCGCCGACGAGGCCGGCGCAGCTCACCTTCCTGTGCTTCTCCTTGTAGGGCAGCGCCAACCACGGCATGTCCCGCACGAAGTCCTGCCACTGACGCTGGTCCTGGTCCGAGGACACGAAGACAATCTCCAGGCGGCGCCGCGACTCGGGTTCCGCCGCCGCCCCGGCCCCCGGCCCCGGGCCGGCCCCAGCCCCTGGCCCGGCCGCCGCGTCCCCCCGCAGGCGGCCGTAGAAGGCGGCCAGGCTGGCGCTGAGCTGCGCGCAGGGGGCGCTCAGGCTACAGCCGAAGTAGAGCCCGAGCAGCGAGATGCCGCGGGCAGCCAACGAGTGCACGTCCACCTCCTCGCCGCCGCCCGTCACCAGCTTCTCTCCCAACAGCTCCTCCAGGAAACCCGACATCCTGGCCCACCGCTGCCCGGGCACGCGGGCACCCGGGCAGGCAGGCGGCGGCGGCGACCGCGCTCCCTCGGTCCGCGCGGCGGGCAGAGGCGGCAGCAGCAGCGGCGGCGGCGGCGGCGGGCACTGGGGAAAAGAAAGCCCCGCCCGTGGGGCCCGCCCACGCCACGCCCCCTTTGTAGCAGTGCTAGCCGCCTAGGCACTGGCTGCTGCAGAGGGCGTAGGGGGCGCGGGCTCCCGCCGCGTGGCCGAAGTGCTCGGGAGACAACCCTGGCGGAGGACTTCCCATCTTCACACAATGTTACCTTCATCACGCTAGGTCTTGCTCGGCACTTACTTCTCTGTGTGTATGTTTCATGTTCTCTACTATAAGAGGACTGGAGGACGCCACCTCTTTTATTTCTTGTGTAGCTTCTGATCTAGTGCTAGGCACATGGGAGGGAATCCATAAGTACTTGTGGGTTGATCGCAGGTCTCACTGTGGGATTTCAGTCCCCAGGTCGCCGCGGCCATTTCCTCACCAGCGATTGGCTCTCTTCCATCTCCACAATATAGGGACCAGATGCCACGGCATCTCTAAATCGAAGCTGGCTGCTTTCCTGAACCGGTTCCGTGGCTTCTATTAAGTCTGTTGATAGTTGAGAAAAATTCTAGGGATTATTTTTTTCCCCCAGCTGGCAAGACGCTACCCTATGGTTAGAACCTGGATTAAACAGGTGGTCTGTGGCAAGTCTTCCGGCCTCGCCACCCCGACACACACACAGTCGAAAAAATAAAATGTACACCATGCCCACCCGCAACAGAGGAACAACAGTGTGTCCGCTCAGCTACCAACAGCCCAGTGAAAGGATGGGACGCCCCTCTCACAGCCCTCCACAAGGCTTTTGCAAGTTATTTCTTGGACAGCTACCGCCATCTAGTGGAAACGTTGAAAAAGAAAACGAGATACTGGCAGCCAAGCAGAATGTCTATATTTTATAGCGGCTTTCCACACATGCAAACACACACACACAAATCATAGCCTGCTTTACAAGAGTTCATTTAAACCTCAGAATATAACTGCAAGCTTTGGGCACAAACACAAATCTTCACGCTTAAGGTTCCCAATTTTCTGGGATAGAACATGGAATTGTACTCGTTTTCGGTTCAGTGAAATGTTACCACATAAAGCGGTGAAAGAGGTGGAGGTGGAGGCGGGCGCCACGAGTGGACTGGCAATCTCTTGAAACGATATCTACTTTCTCAGCATCCACCTAACACTGCTGCTCATTTCACAAGTAGGATCTTTGGACTGAGGATTGCCTTTAGGCAGGCAAGAGACCTATGATAAAGGCGAATTCCAAGCTCATTTTTAGTGTCATGCCAAAATTCTGTGCGACTGCAGGGACAGTATTATTATCCAACACATGGAAAGCATCGCTTTTTAGTGAAAACATGTAAAAGCTATTAACATAGCAGACATTAAGTTGTTAGATATCTTCTAAAATACTGAAAGTGGGTTAAAGTGTTTTATTTTCTCATCCAAATCATATTTGAAACACCCGTGGGTGGGTTACATCAGGCCCCATCCAAAGCATGTGAGACAGATAGATTCCTACACCCTGACGTTTTCAAGTGAACACTGAAGATATGGAAGGGGACCATAAACATCCTATGGGAGACGAGGGACAAAGTATTTGGTGTGGAGGGAGGTGAGGAGGGAATTAGGGGGGATTGCAAATTGGGGAAATAATGAAGTCATTATTAGAGTACTTAACTTTGGTATACTATACGCAAGTCTGTATAAAGAGGTGGTATGTTCAGCATTTTCCTTTTATTATTTGACAGGAAAGCACTTTCTACTGGAGTGTGTCCAAACCAGCATCTGGCACCTGGGAAAGTGAGAGTTTGAACATACTGCACATGAAATATAAATAAAATTTAGAGAATTGTTGGTGCAGCAGGCCTTGGTTAGATGCCAAATACTGCAGCTGCCTTTTAAAGGGGTGTGGAAAGAGGGGATTTGCAATGGAAATGATTCCAAAATCATAGTTCTAGTGGGTGTTTGTTACAAGAAGCAGCCTGAGGAGACTCACTGGGTTTCCTGTAAAGAATAGCCAACATCCTTTGGCTTATGGAAAGCACTCTCTCTGAGTACACGGTTCAAGAGACCCACTTAAAGAAAATGTCCCAACTGGTATTTAGCTAGTTAGGTTACATGAATTGACCTGCTATTCTGCAAATTATTATTGTTTTAAAATATGTGTTAGGGAGCCACAACATACCTGACATTTATAGCACTTACACATTAGAGTTTTTCTTTGGGGAAACTGCATTCTAAGGCACATGATGTCATACAAAACATGCACAGAACAAATACATATTTGTCACCTTTAAGAGTCATAAATCACATTCCTTGGTCTTCAGTTATAGTAGCATAAGGGCACAAAGATGTATGTGTACAGATAGTTATTGATACACTGGTGAAATCAGAAAAAGACTGGAAAACTGGAAAGAGCCTAACTATGTATCAATGAGGAGGATTAAAGGATGGCACATTCATCATTTGGGATACAATCTAGTCATTGAAAGGAATTAAGGAGATGTACACTGTATCAGCACAGAGCTCTGTGTCTGTGCTCTCCAGAGAAAGAGAACCAATACAGAGAGAGATTTGCTATAAGGAATTGGTTCACATGATTATGGAGACTGAGAAGTCCCAAGGTCTGCAGTCAGCAAGCTGGAGACTCAGATAACTGATGGTATAGTTAGTTCCAGTCTGAGTCCAAAGACTGGAAAATCAGGGGAGCTGATGGTGTAAGTTCTAGTCTGTATTGAGTCCAAAGGCAGGGGAAGACCTATGTCCCAGCTCTAAGACAGGCAGAGAGAGTGAATTCTCCCTTACTTTTTATTCTATCCAGGCCTTCAACTGATTGGATGAGGCCCACCCACATTGGGAAGGCAACCTGCTTTACTCTGTCTACTGTTTTACATGTTAATCTCATCCAGAAACACCCTCACAGACACACCCAGAATAATGTTTAACCAAATATCTGGATACTCGGGACTTCCCTGGTGGCACAGTGGTTAAGACTCCATGTTCCCAATGCAGGGGGCATGGGTTCGATCCCTGGTCAGGGAACTAGATCCTGCCTGCATGCCATAACTAAGAGTTCACGTGCCGCAACTAAGAGTTCGCATGCCACAACGAAGGAGCCCGTATGTCACAACTAAGGAGCCAGGTGAGCCGCAACTAAGGACCCTGAAAGCCACAACTAAGGAGCCTGCCTGCCGCAACTAAGAGCTGGCACAACCAAATAAATAAATAAATATTTTAAAAAGTATCTGGGTACTCTGCACCCCAGTCAATTTGACACACAAAATTAAACATCACATGTCTACCCCTTGTCAATTTGGCACCCATATGCATCTCCTTAAACCACACTTACTCTCCAAATAAAGACAATAACAAGATCATAATCCTGCCTAAAATGATACAAGTATCATGTATACAAGCAAAAATGCACTGACTCCATCCCCATAAGAGACGGTAAAGTCGTTGAGGATGTTCACTCACCTTGATATCCCGTAACTTAAGTACGATGATGTAAAATTAACAATACTTAAATACTACAATATAAAGTCAATACATTTTATGTTACATTATAAGGAAATAAGAGATAAAAGGAACAAAGATGTTTGCCAAATACAAACACACACACATATATTCATAACAAGGAAGAAATACTCATGACAATATAGCCCTCATTTCTATAACTGATGATGTGATCATAGCTGGTATTTATAACCACCTTCTTCTACTATCTTTTTTTTATGCCTTTTGACTTCAGCAAGCACCTCAGCTGGTCATGGTTCTTTACCTGGTGGAGTGACTCAAACCCTCATTCCTGAAGGGTCTAGGTCATTAGTAGTCCTGCCAGGACTAGGTTATTGTAGTATTCCTTTGACCTTAATCACAGGGTATGATAACTAAGAAATGCCCTAAGGGGTCTCCCATATTGCAGATACGCTCTTCCTTATCTTCACTGTTGACCAGTGGTCCAATTTCCCCTTGGTGGTCAGGATCAATCATTCCACCCAACAGAGTAACTCCCTTCTTTGCCTGTTAACTCAGAGGCATGAGATGTCCAAAGTGGCCAGGTGGCAGTCTTAACTTCCTGTGCAATGGAATCACTGTTGTTTCTCCTGGTGGAGGCACTCCTCCATTTGGAACTAAGACCTGTAGGCCAGCAGAGCATGACGTTGTGGGAACAAGAAGCAAACATTTTGCTAGTGGGTCACTAGGGGTAATAGTGATCGGTGCCCCTCCCATTTCCACCTCCCGATTCCTGGCTCCGTGACCCTAGCTATGGGAGAAACAGCACCTTATACTGGATGCTAATTCAGAGCACACAGTCTTCTGGAGAACCTTGCCCTGGCCCTGCAAAGTGCTGCCACCTAACTAGTGCTGTAAACCGAATGTTCAAAAGGCCATTCTACTGTTCCACCAAACCAGCTGCTTCAGAGTGGTGAGGAACATGGTAACCTGTGAATTCCATGAGCCTGTAACTTACTTGTGCCTTCAGGGCCTGCTTGGGCCCAATGGCATATATTCCACATCCATCTGATGATGAAGTGTCCCTGTGCACACCCAACCTTATGGCTTGGTGGGGCAGATAACACCCAGTTCATGACGGACAGCTCAGGTAGCGTGGTAACTGATGCGTGGTGGCCCAAGTGTTCAGCCTCTATGAAGATCCAGTAGCAGGCCACGTACTGTTTCTCCAAAGGTGAGTAGTTATCCACAGAGAATGGCAGGCCTCACATACACGGGCTGCCAAAGTCTCCAAATAGCATCCCTATCTGCCTGTGACCTACCTCAAGCACCATCGGATCTGATGGGTCATATGGCCCAAGGGACAGGGCAGTTTGTACAGCAGCCTGGAACTTCTGCAGAGTCTTCCCATGTTCGGGGACCCCCTCAAAACCAACAACTTTTGTGGTCACTCAGTAAACAGGCCAGAGTAACACACCCAAATGAGGAATATACTGGGCACACTGTGGCCTAGTCAAGTTGACACATAAAATTAACCATCTCTTGCACTGATATGAAATATCTCTAAGATGTGACACAAGAGAAAGTAAGGTGCAGAATAGGTAGGAAAGACTAAGCTACCACTTGTAAATTTTTTTTTTTTAATTTATTTTTTTTGCGGTACTTGGGCCTCTCACTGTTGTGGCCTCTCCTGCAGAGCACAGGCTCCGGACGCGCAGGCTCAGCGGCCATGGCTCACGGGCCCAGCCGCTCCGCAGCATGTGGGATCTTCCCAGACCGGGGCACGAACCCGTGTCCCCTGCATCGGCAGGCGTACTCTCAACCACTGCACCACCAGGGAAGCCCCAGTTGTGAATTTTTAAGTGGAGAAAAAAACATATATATGTATACACAAATATAATGCTTATGTATGGAGGAAACATCTGGAAAGACACTTAAGAAATAGTAACAGGGGACTTCCCTGGCGGTCCGGTGGTTCAGACTCTGCGCTTCCAATGCCGGGGGCACGGGTTCGATCCCTGGTGGCATACTAAGATCCCACATACCGCGCAGTGCAGCCCAAAAAAAAAAAAATAGGAAAAAGAAAAAGAAATAGTAACAGGTTGCTTAGGGAAGGGAATTGAAGAACTGGGAATAAATGTGAGAAAAATATGGAAGGTATTATCTAGTCCAAAAAGAAAGTACTTTTTGCATTTTCAAATAAGAACTTATTCAAGGATAAGATGCTATAAATGGAGAAAGAAATATTTAAAGTACATCAGGACGTCTCAGAATAAAAGAGACAGAATGTCTCACATACACAAATTCAAATGCCATTAAAACAAAGCTGTTTAAAAAAAACAAAAAAACAAAACAAAGCTGTTAGCACAAAATGAACACTTTGATTATAAAAGTTTTCCAAGTCCACTTAGTTCAAGAAATAATTGAGTCAACAAAATGTGAATCAAAATTGATTCAAACAAAAAATGTATTCCATTTAATTGGGAGTTCCCTGTAAAAGGATTTTACCTGTAGATTAATGCCCTAGTACAGTTTTTGCATCTGTTTTATCATTTCCTTTTTAAAAAGCTGGGCTTTGGTGGCAGATCCACTGATAAGGGAAATTGCTGGATAGAGAGGTAAGTGAAACAAAATATGGAGTGAGATTTGACAAAGATCAAGATGAGGGAAGGGAGAGAGGGGCATTGCCCTCACTGGTTACAGCAGAAGTGTGCTGCTTCTCTTTCTGGGACCAACTTGATATGTAACCTCGGGAATTCACCATCATAGTTCTTTCTATATTTCATTTTATCCCTCAGCAAAGCAGGAGTCCGGTCTCTAGTTTTTGAAGCCTCTTAACTCTTTTCTGAGTCAGAAGTGTGAGGTGCTAGAAAAACATGATGCATATTCCTACTTGCCTCCAATACTTTTCAGAGCAGATCTCAGGATCACAACTTGTCATCAATGTGACCCTACTGCAGATCTAGCCAGAGTGTATGATTCATTGCCTGAGTCTGAAATAGGTCCTAAACATCCACCGACTGCCAGACTATAGGTCAAATCTCCAATATAGCTTTTCATAAGCAAAGTCAAAGCAACAGCAGAAGAGATAGTAAGCAAATCTGGATTGCTGGGTCTGGGTGAGTAAATAAAACCTCCAAACAGTTATGCTGTGGAAGAAATCTGCTCTAGAACATTAAGACCACCCATCAGAATCAGAGTCTAAGCATCTGTCACTGGAAACAGTACAGGATACCTCTGTTGTCACCATGGCTATCATAGGTCAAAGGTAAAAAGAATTAAGAAATAATAATAATAAATATTTTGTAACAATTTACACTTGACTGAGGACAAGGCACAGATCAAAGAAATGACACTGAGTCCAAAAGTCCAAACTCACCTCCCAAACACTAAAGACCACACATTGTTGCGAATGATTCTGAGCCACCACTTTCAGATCCAAAAGAGATTATCAAAAGCAGAGACCTGAGAGACTTCGCTGGCGGTCCAGTGGTTAAGACTCCATGTTTCCACTGCAGGGGCACGGGTTCGATCGCTGGTTGGGGAAATAAGATCCCGCATGCCGCATGGCGCGGCATGGCATGGCCAAAAATTTTTTTAAAAGAAAAACATGTTTAAATGGTTAAAATAGCACATTAAAAAAAGAAAGCAGACAACCAGGAATGGAAATATTCGAGGAAGCACTAAACTTGGGCGGAAGCATATGTGTCTTCCTGGGCACAAGTTGTAGAAGCAACACACCAAGTTTAGGCTTTATCCTGGCACAGAGAAGAATTCTGAGCAGGGCACATGATCACGCTTCAGTGCTGAAAGACCATTCTGTGGATGGTTTGAAGAAGAGCAAGATAGGAGGCATGCAGACCAATTAAGAGTCTATTAAGTGAGGGCTTTCCCGGTGGTGCAGTGGTTAAGAATCTGCCTGCCAATGCAGAGGACACAAGTTCAAGCCCTGGTCCGGGAAGATCCCACATGCCGTGGAGCAACTAAGCCCGTGCACCACAACTACTGAGCCTGCACTCTAAAGCCCGTGAGCCACAACTACTGAGCCCACGTGCCACAACTACTGAAGCCCGTGCGCCTAGAGCCCGTGCTCTGCAACAGGAGAAGCCACCGCAATGAGAAGCCCGCTCACCGCAACTAGAGAAAGCCCGCGCATAGCAACAAAGACCCGACACAGCCAAAAATAAATAAAATAAGTAAATTTAAAAAAAAAAGCTTTAAATACAAAGTCACTTGTCCAGTACCCACCACACATGGTGACTCAGTTGGCTACCCAGAGTACCTATGTGGCCAGACCTCCTGCCAGCGATGGGACTATTCAGACTACTCACTGTTACCAAATTCACAGCCAACTCAGATCCACGTAGGACACACTGCACTTCTCAACTTGGACCTCCTCATTCTATCCCACTCCTGCTATTTCTTTTATTTCTGCACTCCTGACATGCTGAGAGAACTAGAGGCCAGCCAGGCTCTCCCAGACACCTGGGGCGAGAGACGATCAGGCTCTCCTCCAGTTCAGCACCTCCCCATCTGTGCCCTGACCTGGAGTCCTTCAAGTGATGGGTCATCAACTCAGAGTGTTCTGACTTCCTACGACCCTGCCTGTCAATCTCATTCATCCTGAAGTGTCTCCTTTCTGACCCACTGAGATATCGCCCCACCTCTGTATCCTTGCGGCCAGAACAGACAACCTGTAACGTGAGAGCAGCTGGACTTTTAGTGAAGCTGTGGCCAGATAAAGTCCCTAGGGTGCTGGCAAAGATTCAGGCCAGGGAAACAGACATGAGAAACCACTTCTCTCTTTCGGAATATGCTTGAAGAGGTTCAAGTTTTCCATCAGGTGAAACGCATTCCACCTATGGAAGGAGATGGGTGGGGGAAGAGAGATACCAGATCAGTGTATCTGTGTCTCCATCTGTGATTCGGGCCATTATGTTCCATAAAAGGCTCCCTCCCTCACTCACCATGGTTACAGTGGATCTCACCACATGCTGACTTGGCTCGTACCTGAAATCTGAGGCAGACCCTTCATTTAGGGATTAATTATTGCTCTCTAACTAGTCCCAGGGATTAATTGTTTAGATCGTTCCTTGCTTTCCAAGGCCACCTTGCCTGGGACTTGCCTAGGGCCCTGTCCCAACTTCTCTCAGATCCAGCTTCAGCTCTTAAGACCTCAGCATGAATCAGAGCCCTGGGCCCCTCACTCATCTGGAAGGAATGGGTGGTTGGCAGGGTGTGTTGAGTTAGAGGTGCCTACGGGAAATGTCTGGTTCTTGTGTTGATGAGAAGGGTCGAAGCTGGAGATGAAGATTTGGGAGTCATTCCTGCATTAGAGGTGGTAGTAGAAGCTACGAGTGCGGATGAGTTGCTCAGGTAGAGTGAGCTGCATGAGAAAATAAAGGATGAAGCCCTGAGAGGACCAACAGGAAAAGTTCAGGCAGCGGTGCCTGCGCCGAAGACGGAGAAACTGGAGAGGCTGTAGCACAACGAGGGGAGAGGGGCTTTGAGGTTTCTTCACAGAAGGAGGAGTCAATAGCGTGAAACGCAGCTGAGCAGTAAAGTGAAATGAGGTCTGAATTAGACTTAACAACTGAGGCGTCACTAGGGACCTTAGGACAAGCTGGTTTAGTGGTCTGGTGGGAGCAGAAGCAGAGTGAACCACAGGCTCTGCTCTGCGGCACAGAGAACTCTGGCTACCAAAGAGGTATCTCTGCCTCTGTTGACTGGCTACCTCACTACCTTCTGTTTCCATTTATGTTTCTCTTAGCTGATACACCCAGATACACTGCTAGTCTGGATCAATACAACAGTTGGGGATCTATTTTAGTACCACAGAAACTACTGCAAAAGATTTTCTGGGTTCATACACGGTGCTCTCACAGTTAACCTTCAAGTCCTCAGTTTGCAAGCTAGTAAGCACTTTAATTGATTCAGCATAATATAAATTTGGCTTTTCATGGCAATGCTAGTCCCACATCATTAATTCCATTGACAACAGCTGGCTGGCGTGAGTAGCAGCCTCAGCTTCCCTTGCTCTCCGTCAGGCCAAAGCCACCTCCACTTCCTATCATTGTCTCATATTAAGCTTGGTTAGCATCACTATTTTTGTTTGTTTGTTTGTTTTTTGGCCACGCTGCGAGGCTTGCGGAGGCTTAGTTTCTCAACCAGGGATCGAACCGGGGCCCTCAGCAGTGAAAGTGTGGAGTCCTAACCACTGGACAGCCAGGGAATTCCTTTTTCTTTTTTTTTTTAAATAGCTTCACTCATTTTTTGGCTCCTTCTCTCTCCCCTCAACGGTTTAATTATTGAATAAAACATTTATTCCATACATTTATACCACGCTTTCACGTTGATTTACAAAGCACCTTCCCCTATTGACATCTCACAACACACGCTAGGAATTAGTAGGCTGGAAGGGCAGTGGCGGGGCGCGCGTACCTCCTGCTGGCGTCCCGGCGCGCTGCAGCCTCCCTTCCCTCCCGCCCGTCAGGAGCTCGAGAGAAGGCTGAGACGCTAGTGCCCGCGCAAAGCTTCCTGGGAAATGTCTGGGGTGTACGTGTTAAACTACAAATCCCGATACTCACCGCGCTGCAGCCCCGAAGAGGGTGTTTTCTGGTGACTCTGAATCTTTGTCAGTGTCGTTGGGACTGCTGCACAAGCCTGATTCAGTATTCACAGGAGGTTTTGGGAGAACGTGATAGCTCTTCCGCCGGGTGTGCACGAACGGACTTGGCTTCCGCTGCTTCCTCGGTCTCGCTCGGTGTGGCGAATCTGCCGTTGCGACACAATGGCTGGGAGCGCAAGGCCCCACGGGAGGCTTGTGGAATCTGCTGTGGGAAGAAGGAAGCCAGGTTTCTTAGGCAGCCACAGTCATGGGGGAGACGGCCCGCAGTGCCGCGGGCTCCGCGCCTGGGGCGGCGGCTTCCGCCGAAGCCCCGCTGCAGTACAGCCTTCTTCTGCAGTACCTGGTGGGTGACAAGCGTCAGCCCCGGCTCCTGGAGCCTGGGAGCCTGGGCGGGATCCCGAGTCCGGCCAAGAGTGAGGAGCAGAAGATGGTCGAGAGGGCGATGGAAAGCTGCGCCTTCAAGGCGGCGCTGGCCTGCTTGGGAGGTGAGGCGAGGAGGGGGGCCTTTGGGAGGCTTAGGGCTTGGGCGGCATAGGGGTCCCCTGCCAATAAGACCACGCGCCTGGGAGGCGAGGAGTCCATGGGCTTCGACCTTGACCCACCCCCGCCTGGTTCAGTGAGCTCGAGCAGCGCCTCCCTAGATCCCGAGGGTGGCTTTCGCCTCTGGAAATTGGATCAGAGAATCGATCCTGGGTCGGGACCTGGGGGTTCTAAGATGGTTGACTTCATTCATTCATTCGCTTTTAAATAATCATTTTCCAACAACTTGTTACTTTGCAGCTATCACGTGTCAGGCGGTGGAAAGACAGGGTGAGAACAAGATCCTTGTTCTCATGAAGCTAACATTTTAATATACATAGAAAATTGTTGAGAAGGAGCCTGGAGGAGAGCTCTGCAGACATAGGGCCCAGCACCTGCAAAGGTCTGGCCGGAAGTGGCTTGAGGTTAGAAAAACAGAAAGGCCAGTGAGGCCAGTGTGACTAGACAGCAGGGAAAGAGGGGGAAAGAAGTCTGGACTTGGCTTTTTTTTTTTTTTAACGTTTTGAGGATTTGAGAATGTATGTGTCCTTCCTGTATGCAGAATAAAGAGGGTGGCCACATTTGCAGGTGATTTGAAGTCTCATTGAGAATGAAAGGCAATTAAGAAAGGAATGTAGGTGAGAGTGCACATGTGAAGTAGAGCAGAAAGAAAAAAAGATCTTTTTTGGTTGGGGGAAGGCCACAAGAGGAGGTGAGACTAGAGCGTGTCTTGGAGGATTGAGAGAATGGGGTTAGACAAAGAGGAGGAGAAACAGCATTTCAAGTTGGGGGTGGGGTGAGGGATTTGGGCTTTTTGCCTTCAGGCATTAGGGCAGTCATTGATGGTTTTTAAATTATTTTTTTAATGTTTATGTATGTATTTATTTTGGCTGCGCTGGGTCTTAGTTGCGGCACGCGGGATCTTTAGTTGCGGCATGCGAACTCTTAGTTGCAGCATGCATGTGGGATCTAGTTCCCCGACCAGAAATCGAACCCAGCCCCCTGCATTGGGAGCGTGGAGTCTTACCCACTGGACCACCAGGGAAGTCCCCGTTGATGGTTTTTTAGAGGGTAACAAGTGGTAATGAGCATGATGACTCAAGGTGGAGTGTGATGAAGGAAAGGAAAGTCTGTGGATAGGGAGACCATATAGGGAACTTGCTAGACTGAAGCTCCGTGAGACATGGACTGGGTCTTTGTTCATCATTGTGCCTGACCCTAATAAATACATATCTGTTGAAATGATGAATGAGTCTTTGTAGTGCACCAGGGGCGAAGTGATAAAGGCCTTAGACTAGGATGATAATTGTGGACATAGGGTTACAGGGGGAAGCAAAGAAACAGTCAGAAATGCCCCTGAAGTTTGGAGTAGGAGTGACTGGAAAGAAGGAGCCATAAGCAGGAAAGTCTGGAGGGGAGGTGCCCATGATTTCATTGAACGTATACCGACCTTGAGGTGGCAAGAGGACATCCATGTTGAAATGTCCAGCAGGCTCAGGAAGGTCAGCTGTGGACAGCAGTGTGGGGTTTGCCGTTTGGTAGCTTTGTGACCTTAGGGAAATTAGTTAACCTCTCTGAGCCTCAGTTACTTCACCTACAGAAAGGAGAGGATAATAATATCTATCTCACAGGACTATTGTGAAGAATAAATGAGGCTGGGACTATAAAGCGTCAGAGTGATTGGCACATGGTATTTACCAAATGAGTATTATGGATGTCACCGTCGTCAAGGGAGTGATTTGCAAAGTTGATACCTGAACTTGAGGGTGACTGGTTTACATGTGAGAGTGTAGAGAGAGAAAGAGGGTTAAAGACTGAATTTTGAGGAATGTTAGAAAATGAAAGGAGGAAGAAATCCAAGAAGAGTCAGAGAAGAAGCTGCCAACAAGATAGATTCTGGATTTTGTAACGTGGAAACCAGACAAGTAGAAAGTTTTCCAGGCAAGAAGGGGCGTCCTCTTCGCTGGTGGCCATCCAAAAGGTGCTATTTGAGTATGACCCCATTACAGTAATCCAGAAAACATACCAAAGAAATCTTCATCTCTGTGTTTGTTTTTAGGATTTGTCTTGGGAGGTGCATTTGGGGTGTTCACTGCTGGCATTGATACCAATGTGGGCTTTGACCCTAAGGATCCTTACCGCACACCTACAGCAAAAGAAGTTCTTAAAGACATGGGGCAGAGAGGAATGTCCTACGCCAAAAATTTTGCCATCGTGGGCGCCATGTTTTCTTGCACTGAGTGTTTGGTAGAATCTGTAAGTGTCCCTGTCTTCTGAGAAAGCCTTGCCTGTTTCCATCTTGGGACTTCTCAAGAGAAATACTCTTAATGCTACTAGAAAGCAGGTCAGAAATGTCCAATACTTGCTAGATTAAATTTCCATGAAGTAGTCCCTAATGTAAACTTTTTGTGCGTTTATGATTTGGGCTTGCATTATTTTTTACTTGTTTTTGGAGGCTAGAAGTTGGTTAATGAGTTTATTTTATTTATTTTTTGGCTGCACCGCGCTGCTTGCAGGATCTTGGTTCCCCAACCAGGGATTGAACCCAGGCTCCCTGCAGTGGAAGCACGGAGTCCTCACCACTGGACCACCAGGGAATTCCCAGTGAATGATTTTAAACAGAATACTTACTGGGGAACTGAGACGAGATTTTGATTACTTCTCAAATGTTACACTTGGTTTCAGCGCTCTGGTACCACCTGCAGGAAGCATTTATGAACACATTCAAATTTTAGGAACTATACTTTTGAAAGAGAAAAAGATAGGTTTCCTTTGGGGAGGGACTAAATTCGCCAGCCAGAAACCCCATCTTTTTTTTTCCTTAATCATCTTGTCTGGCGTGTTTCTTTGGCTCTGAACTGCTCTTCTCCACCCACAGTACCGGGGAAAATCAGATTGGAAGAACAGTGTCATCAGTGGCTGCATCACTGGAGGAGCCATTGGTTTCAGAGGTTAGTAAACAGTTCTCAGATGGTTTTCTTTGTGGCCTTGGACAACATGCTGAAGTTGACATTTCTAAACATATGAGCATTCCAAGGACAGCCCAAGGCGTATGTGGACACTTGATATTCTTCCCTTCTGACAAGTAAATCACGTTTGCTTCTGTGTTAACGCAGTTTTGGAAACTTTCTAGTATCTAGATCAGGGTTTCTGATCCTTGGCATTGTTGACATTTTAGACCAGATACATGTTTGCTAGGGGGAGGGGGGCGCTGTCCTGTGCATGGTAGGATGTATAGCATCCCTGGCCTCTACCCCCTAGATGCTAGTAGCATCCTTTAGTGGTGACAAGTAAAAGTGTCTCCAGACATTGCCAAATGTCCCCTGGGGAACAAAGTCACCCCCAGGTGAGAACCACAGAGAGATCTAGATCTATCTTAGAAAAAAGAACTGCCCCCATCTTGAACGTACGGGAAGAACTTCCTCATAATATGCAGGTGTGTGTTGCTATGCGGGAAAGTACAGAAGCATAGCTGGGCCCCATTTGGCCAAATGGCAGGCTCTGCTGAAATTTCAGTTTCACGCATTGCAAACAGACATCTTTCTTCGTACTATACAACTGTCATTTTAATTTGTGTGTAAGTTATCACGGTAATAGGGTTCTTAGATATCTACCCCTTGAAAGCCAAATATAGGTATTCTAGAAATGTTGGATTATCATCTATAAACAACAAAGAAAAAAACCGGTTCCCTGCCACTTCTCCGTGTTGGTGTGTCTGTCAAGAGTGTGGTGCAGCGCGTCAGTGACAGGGTGTTCTTAACAGTGTACATTGCTGGGCTGCTCTCCATCTGCTGTGCCCGGACTTATCCAAAGCAAAAAGCCTTTTTTCTCATTTTCTGAGAGGCAGGATAATTTGCTATCATTAAAACCTGATTTTCCTCCTCAAACAGCCATTTGTGATTTATGGAGTAACTTCCCCTTTGGTCTTCCCATGTCTCAGCTTTGTCAGGGCCTTTGAGAGGCTCAGCTCCCTCTAGGATTGCTTTGATCACCTTCCCAGGAATTTATTCCATAAACAAATCAGGGTACAGGCCATATGCTTTCACTTGATTCCAAGGGCTGGTTCTCTTAACCAGTTTCCTGCCTGTGAGGGGCTATTTTCATGAGGCTGGAAATAGTAATTCTTTAGAACGAGAGAAGTTAAATGAACGTACAGTTAGATAAAAGCACACTGGATCAGATCGTGTGCACAGCTTCACTGAAGTCTTCCAGCGCTCTGCTAGGTTGAATGATTTGGAACGCGTCCGCCGGTTTCTTTGCGTCTGCGGGTACCCAGGCTCTTCCTGAGTGCAACCTGACCCGGCATCTGTCACCACAGGTGATGTCATTTGTGTTTGCTTTGCAGCTGGCGTAAAGGCTGGGGTCATTGGTTGTGGAGGTTTTGCTGCTTTCTCTGCTGCGATCGATTATTACCTACGGTGAGAGCAGTTGCCTCCAGGGAAGGATGATGCCAGCCCAGGATCAGAGCTGTTCTGTGTAGGGCAGTGTCTGCACCATGCCGGGGCACTTGCTTCAGAGACTGAAGACATTTGTTTTCCCTCACATAGTTGGTGTCGTGAGGGAGCTGCCTGGCTGCAATCTGCCACCTCTGAGCTGCCACACTCTCTGCTCCTGGACTCCAGCCAGGCTGTGGGGGGCTGTGCCACGCCAGCCGCTCTCTTTCGGGCAGATCAGGAGTCAGCGTGTTGACCTGTAGGAGTTGAGTCCCGCAGACGTTCAGTCCTGACCACAACTGGCCCTCTGGTGGTTTGGTGCCGTGGGAATGGAGGGAACTGCACATATACCCGGGAAGCTGTTCTACCTTGGACCTCCATGCCGTCATCCATCTCACACACTGGGGCAGGGCAAAGTGAATTTATGCCATCCGACCAATGATGTCATTTTGTTTAGTGTTCTGCCTTGTTAAAAAACATATATATATATGTATTTATATTACAGTTTAAAAGGTTGGCTTATTTTTATTTTCAAATTCCACAATTCCCAAAAATGGTTCCAGGTGCCCAAAGATTGAACATACATAGGGAAAGCGTGAGCAAACTCCTGCGAAGTTTGGGAATGTTAGGTTCCCAGGATCTGCAGAGTTGCGTTATCCTCACTGAGATTGTTACGTTGGCCAGGGCCTTCCCCTAAAGAAGCCCAGCCTAGCCATGTCCTAGGATGCATTGAAACTCCGCGCATAACCCCTGCTGGCCTCTTCTAAGAAATCCCTCCTGTGGGCTGGCCAATGGGAATGCCTGCGGTCTAAACCACACACGGGTGTTCCGCTCTGACCACCAGACCAGGCCCAGCTCAAGGACACAGTGTGTGAAGGGTCCTGCTCTGGTCCTCCTGGTGACTAAGTCACAGCAGCCACTGGTTACGATCAGACCGAGTTGAGGAGCTGTTCACCGCTACCATTTTTCTCTGATGTCAGCGTTTTTCTTTCTTCCTTAAACATATTAGTGTTTTTGACTTGACCTGGTAGCCTTTTTTCTGACAGTAGCAGCTCAGCCTAATTCTGTGCCATATGCAAAGAAATAGCCTTTTACAATTGGGATCTGCCACAGATGCTGCTTTACTCGGGTGCTCTGGTGGTGGGGTGAGGATGAACTCGGGACAGGCAGGTAGCTTGGTGGGGGCCATGCAATTCCAGCCACCGTAAGCCAGTGGTAACGTCTCCTTTATTCTACCTTTGCCTTTTTGCCTCTTTTTGGCTTTCTGCCCCCTTGTCTGCCGTCTTCCAGCTCACCCACCCTTAACCAGAACTCAGACTCAGCTGAACCATCCAGACATCCTGAGTGAGTGTGTGTGTGAGATAATGTCAAACCCAGCTGGTAACACCTTCCTCTGGCCATGTCTGCTGTTGCCTTTGGAATGAGTGAGCCAGTACACAAGACTCATGTCCTTCTATGGGGAATTCTATAGAATGCCTGTCCCAGTCTCAGTCACGAGGCTTCACTGCGGCTAGGCTGGCTGGAGTATCCTCACAGGTCAGAGAACAAATGTAGGAGTGTTTCCTCTACCGTCTGTAAATAAGTCGCCTATAAGCACTTAGAGCAAGAGTAGATACTCCTACGCTGGCACCTGCTACAGTGCTAGAAGCCCAGCATCTTCTACCATCCAGTCTAGTGCGTGGGGTCAAATACATTGACTGACTGAGTACAGGAAACTGTCCTCACGACTGCCTTGAAAAAGATGAGCCCCGGGCTGTCAGTAGCCATCAGTTCAATAAGCCAAGCACTGTCCACGTTGACTATTCAATCAAGAGGAGATGAATAGCTTCCTGTTTTAGATGGCTAAGGAGGCAGTATGAGCTCATAAACCAAACACCAATTTTCAGAGACATCTGTTCCTGATCTCCAGAATAAACACAGTGTCCAATGGCTTAGGCTGGTGGAAGCCTACATTAACCCCACTAGCTCTCTTATCGGGAGGATGGGCCTCTAGGGGATGCAGACTCTCCAACGAGCAGATGAGGACAAAAGGCTGCCCCAAGGACCTGCTACTTCCAAGGAAAATGGAGAGAAAATTCACATAAGATAAGCCTCCACTTGAATGGACAACAACTTCCTGCCATCTCTCTGAGGCACACTGATGGCCACGTCCCTGGTGGGGCAGTTGTATTTCATGAAAAGAACCGGCTGGTGACTGAGGTGGAGGCGTTGGTGAAAGAGCAAGGACGGGGCATGGGCTCATCGCCCCCCAAAACCGCCACAGTCTCCACAGGCCGAAGGGACGCTCAAGGGTGAGTTCACTAGGTAAACAGATTCTTGGAAGCACATCTGGATGCAGCTGGAAGAGTTAAATATTTAGATTGGTGGTCTTCCCTGGACTCCTGAGAACACAAACGTCCACACCACAGGGCTGAGTTGTGTGCAAATGTTGGGGCTTTGCATTTTTTTTTATTAACATTTTCCTCTCACGTGGTTTACATCAATTTATAATCTACGTAAGTTGAAACAGAACATAGACCAAAGAAAAATATATCCTTACCAACTTATTAAAGTCAAATATTAATGAAGTGTCCCATCCTACCTGTATCAGCAAACACCGGCGGCCCACAGCCGTTGCCAGCAAGGACAGGCATGCAGGATTCCTGTAGCCTGTCTTGACGGGCCTCTGTTGGCACAGACTGCCCTGCTGGGCACAGTGGCTGGGGCTTCTGGGCTGCACAGTCCCTGTCTCGTAGGAGAACCCACGGGCTATTTCCTCAGTGCAGCTCAGTCCAGGTCTGGTACCCCGCCCCTCCCTGCTCTTGGGGGTGGAATTTATAAATATTCTGAGCCTTTTGCATTTCTCAGCCCTTCCGGCCTTCCTCCCATTCTCATTGCCTAAGTGAGGTTGGGGGGCTGCAGCACACCTGATGCTGAGAAGCAAACCTCCCTTGTTTTGGGGAGGTGGGAGGCACCCATTTGGGGCTGTAAATAGCTCTAGCTGGCCCTCCAGTTCATTCCAGTCAATGGCTGTGGAAGCAAGAGCCTTCCATGCCACATACCAGCTCCTGAGTGCCGAGCAGACTCCAGGGATGATCAGACACTGGGGATCTTCAGACTCAAGCGGCCTTCTTTCTCTACCCCCTGTCTCAGAGAGCGGGGCTCCTTGCTGAGCTGCTAGCAGGCAGCTAGGGGGTCAGTACTGCCCTCCTCTTAGGCATCTCTTTCCTCCGATGTGCACAGAATGTGTACCGTTCTGCCCATGATTGGGCAACAGGTGTAAACAAGATGAGAAAGGGCCCTTCCTCTCACTGAGCAAGTGCGACGGCTTTAGGGCCCTAAACCCTTCTTTAAAACAGCTCTGAGCTCAAGCTAGGGGAGCTCTTCTCTCCAATCCTGAGGGCCTAGAATCTAGTCTCTGCCACATAGGAGAGCCAGGGAGCTGTGTACTGCAGCTCCAATCTCTGCAGCCCGGGAGTGTCTGCCCTCCCAGGCTAACTGCCAGAGGCCAGCGGCCCCTGCTCAGGTGGAGAGAAATTGCACTTTGGGGGTACTTCTCCTTTCCAGTGCTGAGCAGCGGGCCTCGGTGTTGGGATCGGAACCTGCTGATCCCCTACTCTGGAGCAGAGCGTCCACAACGAGGGTCCCCTGCAAAACCCAGTCCCGAGAGAGGCAGGTACCTGTGACTCCTCATTCTTCCCCAGCTCCTGGAGTTTCCCCGAGTTCACCCACAAGGCTGCATCTAGAAGCCGAGGGTGGAAGGCAGCACCAGGACGGCTGGCTAGCTGGACCGTGCCTGCCTTTCCCAGGGCCTGGAGCACACGTGGCCGTGGGGGCTGCCCCTGGCAGTGCTTGGCTGTGGAGAAAGTGTAAACCCTAAGGCAAAGGTGCCACGAGGTACGGGAGGCACCGGGAAGGACTAGCCCTCCTGGACAGAACCTGCCTGTTTCTGGACACCTGCTTCAGCCGTAGTAGCTGCCCTCCCAGAAGCCCAGCTCCACGAGAAAAGCCACCACAACTGCTTGCTGCCGAGAGCCTCTTTCCCCCCAGCCTAGGACACCCAGCGCTCCCTGGCGCTCCTCTCAACATCCCACCTGTCCCTTTTCCTCGGCGGCCTGACCCTCCCACCTCCCCCAATTCTTTCCTGACCCTCTGGCTACCTTGGTAGCAGGTCACTTGTGAGTCTTGTATACTCAAAGGAAACAGAACACCAAGGGAAAAGGAACTGAAAAGCAGAAGAAACAGTCAAAGATGCCTCACTGGTACTGGAGACAGAACAGATAAACCCAGAAATGGAGAGTCTCAGGTGGAAAAATCCCAGAAATCCGCCCTCCAGCCTGTGCTAAGCTGAGGATTAGTGTGAGTCTGTCTCCTTGTCCAACATTTGCACAGGCGGCAAGGCAAGCAGGTGCGCTTCCGCAGGCAGAGGGCAAGGAGAGGCCGGGGGCGGCAGGCGGCGGCGCGGCACGGGCCACCACTGCCACTGCCGCCCAGGGCCTCCTCAGAGCTTTCGAGGCGCTGGATCAAAAACCAAGGCTGCACATGCATGCAGGCAGGCTGGGAGGGAGGAGAGGGCGGAGGAAGACCGAGGGGAGGCTGCCAGGAGACTGCGATCTGGGGGCAGGGCCAAGAGAGGAGAAGCTGGCAGCAGTCACAGAGCGCAAAATAAAAGCCCTTGGACCGGACTCAGGAGGAAAGAAAGTGTTGGAGGAAATGAAAGAACAAAGCAGGCTGTCTGTGTGCCCACACCGGGTCGGTCACTACCTTTCCTGCATGACAAGTAGACGTAAAACAATTCCCAAACAGCACGGAGCATTAGACACAACTAGAGGAACAGAGGGCAGAGCCCGGGGTGCGCAGCAAGGCTGGGGCCGGGTCAGCTGGCTTTGTACAAGGTGGCACAAAAGATGCACGTCTTCCAGTTCTTGGAAATCTGTGTCCCTTGGAGTCTGGAGCGCTGGGTTTGGGAGTTCTCTATTGTAGTCCTTCAAGTCTGGGTTGGGTCCCCAGCTGGAGAGGCTGGCTCGGGCCACCCCCCCAGACGCTCCCACCTCGGGCTACACATCGGTGGAGAAGTACAGTGTGTTCCGCTTCAGTTCTGCGAAGGAGATGGGGGGGTGCTGCAGGTAGTAGAGAAGGACCTGGACCTGCGGGAAGACAGGGGAGACTGAGGCTGGGGTCCTCGCCCTGGAGGCCCTCTGACCCGCTGAGAAGCCCTGGTCTCCAGGCTGGGCCCCTGTGGCTCCCCGCTTCCCCTTCCTCTGAAGCCCAGGTGTGGCTGCCCATTTTCAGCAGTAGAGGGCGCTGCAGGGCAGCGGGTGGGGAGCCTGGGGCCACTTCGCCAACCTCAGTCATAAACTTCCAACCTGTTCCAGAGCTGGGCTTTGGCTTGGCAGCCCTGCTTCAGACCAGACCCCGCCCTGGGTCTTGTAGGGCTCCTAGGGAAGCTTCCTGACCCTGGAAGCGATGCTAGAGCTTTCGTGCGTGGGGACAAGGCCCCAGATTTTTCTGATACCCCTAGGCTTGCTTTCTGAGGCCCAGGCGCTCCCAGGATTGCAGCCAGCACTTGAGACAGACAACTTCTGGGCCCCTGGTCTAGGTTCCTACTTTTCAGCAGGACTGTCCAGAGCCCTGCCTCCCTGGTGACATCCTACAGACCATCGTCCCCGCTGTCAGGAGGGGAGGGGGTTAGGAGTCCTAGCTGTTCTCTCTCCACCCCTCAGGGAGGCTTGTCCTTCCCCTCCAGCAGCCGCAGGCCATGGGCAGTGCGTAGGTACCTGTGCCATGACATCGTGGGACCAGATGTCGGCAGCCGACGTGAGGTGTGCTTTGCTCTCCACTTCTGAGGGTCTCAGTAACGTGGGGCCAAACACAGTAGCCAGGTTGTGAAGGGACATCTTGTTGACGGGCTCCTTCTCAGCAACCCTGGGAGGGAGGGGAGGGGAGGGGAGGGGAGAAAAAAGTCATTCCTGGCAGCCGCGTGGGGCTCCAGACCCTGGGCTGTTACCACTCCTGGAAGGATTCCCACAGGTGGTCACTAGCCTCCCTCTCCTGAGGGTAGAGACCGCTTGGTAGGGAGGGGACTCAGCCAAGGGACCAAGTTCCAAGCTATGTTCCAGTACGTTCCAGTAACAGATTCCCAGCTCCTGGGCCGCCCCTTGAACTGATGGTAAACTGTCAGAGCCAGAAGGACCCACTCCAACTCCCTTGCCTTAGAGATACTATTACTGGTTCAAGAACTTTCCCTATAGTAATTCATGCTCATCACAAACCTTTGCGTAGGTAATATTATCATCTCCACTGTACAGATGAAGAAACCAGAGTACAGAGAGGTTAAGTGACTTGCCCGAGGTTACACAGCTAGCAAGTGGCAGAGCTGGGGTCTGAACCCAGGCAGTTTGCCTCCAGAGCCCAGGCTCTTCCCCACAATCAGCCCAGCCGTGGAGAGGGGCCCTGAGGAAGAGTCCGAGCAGGCGGGGCTGGGCAGGGGGCAAAGGCCTGAGGTCTGCCTGCTGCACTGTGGCAGGAACAACCCTCAACCCAGATGGAGTCCAGGGGCTGTTCTCCCAAGCTTTTCCAGAAGGGTCTGCCTCATGGGGCTCCAGAGCTGCCTCCCTTTGGATCTTCCTCTGCTTCTCTTGCATAATAAGCCAGATGCTCTGTAGATATTTCCCGAGTGACAGCAGGGGCTGCCATCTGTGGCTGGTGTCCAGCAGGCTCAGTACCAGGCAGCTCATCAGAGAGGCCCTGTGCCTCCCCCAGTCCCAAGCAATGTTTCTGGGGCTGAGACCCAGCCGCCCTGAACAGCGCCCCTCGCCGCACTCCCACTCCACCGTCACTCCACCCTCCAGGCCGGAGCCATCGATGTGCCTGCTGACTGCTTTGGAAACAGGCAGAAAAACACTGCCATGCCAGGAGGCAGCTGTGCAGCTGGCCCAGCCCCTCACCACACACACACGCGCGCGCGCGCGCACACACACACACACAAACACACACAAACACACACCCCGGCCAGGGCCCAGATGTGGGAACAGAGTGTGCCCGGTTCCCAGGGTGGAAAACCTAATGAATTTTCCTTCCCATTCCTCCTCTGTGTGTCCTCCCCACAGTGCTCGCCAAACTATTCGGGAATTGGTTGGGACTTCGGTCCTGGCCAAACCAGAGGGAAAATGTCTCATAATGGGAAAAACAAGACAGCAGCCCAGGCGTTCCCAGGTCTCTGGCCCTCCAGAGCCTGGCCTGGCCTGGTGGCCGAGCTGCCACTGGGAGCCTGGGCCTGAGGGCTCACGGCCCCTCACCAGGGGCTCCCTGGTCCCGGGTGGCAAATGGACTTAAGGGACGCCTGGGGACTTTTTCTCCCCACTCACACCTGGGACCAGTCCTGGACTCAAAAGTCAGTGCAAGGTCACCGTCAGGGCTAGCTTCCAGTATGAACTTTGCTGCAGGCATAACTTGAGCAGCTGTTGGTTTGACCTGACTGTGGAGGGAGCAGAGGAGAAGGTCGGAAGGGCTGTAGTTGAGGATCTGGGGGATGTGGCTTCTAAGGGCAGAGCTGCTGCTGACCCCAGGCAGTCCCTGCTGGGCTGGGGACTCAGATTCCCTATCTGTTAGATGAGCTGTGGGTCAAGACCAGCGGGCTTCAGATTTTTTTGACTGTGACCCACAAGCACACGCACGCACACGCACACACACACACACACGTCTGACCTGAGCATCCAGCACACGCAACGTGCGTAACTGAACAGAACGATAGGCACCCCAAGGCTGTCCCTCCTACTCCGTTTAAAAAATGCTAAGTGGACCGAATGACCTACTGACTGTAAATCCACCTACAGTCCTTGGCTCTAGCCCTGCCTTTCTAAGCATTCTCTAGCCAGTATTCGAGGTTGCCATTAGGACCCAAATATTTCTCAAAAGAGAAGAATGTGAACACAAGAATGTGAAGAGCAAACTCTCACCCTGCTATGGTGTCCCAGCAGACACCAGCACCCACTTGGAGGCACGGAGGATGTGGGTTCCTCAGCGGATGTGCCCTCCCCCCAGCTGCCCCCTCCCCTGGACCGGGCCCCTCCCCATTACCTTTTCAAGTGTTCCAGCAGGAAGAGGAAGGTGATGAGGTTGGGGTCTGGCAGGGAGCGGAGCAGGTGCATCATGCAGTTTTCCTTGGCAGCAGGGTCTGACAGGGCTGTGGGGAGAGAAGGGGCTGGGGCGGGGCTCGGCTCTGGGCAGGGAGGCCTTAGCCAGCGCCCTGTGGTCAGGAGGCTACGGGACACCGCGGGAAAGCCCAGGCTGCAGGGGGTCAGGGGAGCAGACCCTGCAGGGAAGGGCCTGGTATTTCCCCAACAGTGGGCTATTGGAGGTTCCTACAGGAGGCCCCACCACAACCTGTAACTCAGCCAGGAGGCAGGCTGGTGGTTCAGCAGACACTGTCCTTCCCCTCCCTGCAGAAGCCTTTGGGGCTGGAGCCATTCCCCATACCTGGACTGTAAGGCTGAGTTTAAGACAGTGATGTCATGGCATGAATGTTCTCTCTCTCTTTTTTTTGGCCGCACCACGCGGCTCGTGGAATCTTAGTTCCCTGACCGGGGATCGAAACCAGGCCCTCTGCAGTGAGAGCACAGAGTCCTAACCACTGGACCACCAGGGAATTCCCTGAATGTTCTTCTTCAAGTACCTCCGCTGCCGGAGCCCAGCAGTGAGCTGCCTTCCATGGGCTCCTCATTCCTGTGATCCAACCCAGGAGAAGACAAGGCAGGAGGGATGCACCCAGGCCAGGATTTGGCCCAGGTGGGTAGAGGCCGGGAGCCCTGCCAGCCAGGGCTCCCAGCTTCCTCCCCACCCTGGGCATAGGTCAGAGATGAGACAGTGCTCCTTTTGGAAGGCTCGGTACAGGCCATGTCAAGTGTACGCCTGCTCACTTCTTCTTGGCCCCAGGGCACCAGCGCCTGACCACCCACCTCAGGGCAGATTTCCCTGGGTGCCTGGGTTTCTAGGCAAGGAGGTCAGTGTCCAAAGAGGAAGCACAGAGGGCAGCCCAGAGGGATGAGACGGGAAAGGGGCAGGGGAGAGAGGGTCCAGCCTCCAGATGAGGCCCCAGCAGGCCACACCTTGCCCTCCAGGCCACTCAGCCACACGGCCCTGTGCAGTGGGCAGATCAACAAGCAAGGGAAGCCACAGATCTCCTCTCTCGCTCTTTTTTTTTTGCGGTACGCGGGCCTCTCACTGTTGTGGCCTCTCCCGTTGCGGAGCACAGGCTCCGGACACGCAGGCTCAGCGGCCATGGCTCACGGGCACAGCCGCTCCGCGGCATGTGGGATCTTCCCGGACCGGGGCACGAACCCGTGTCTCCTGCATCGGCAGGCGGACTCTCAACCACCGCGCCACCAGGGAAGCCCTCCTCTCTCACTCTTTACTGGTCAGGGAGGCCTGGCTCAGCCCAGCCCTCAGGCCCCCACTGGAGGCTCACCGATGCCCTCCATGAAGGCTGGGTAAAGTCGGTCGGTGAGGAGGGGCTCGGGCAGCTCCCGGAAGTATAGCTTGAGGGTGCCAGCGATGGCGTTGATGTCCATGTCACTCAGCATCAGCAGGATGTCCTTGTTGTCTGTAGGGGAGACGGGAGGTCAGGGGCTGTGCTGGCTGAGCCACCTCCGCCCCCACGCAGCCCTCAGCTGGGCAGGTAGCCCTGTTCCGTCCCTCTATCCATCCTGAGACAGCTTGCCCGGGACACCCCTACGCTGTCTCTGGTCTGCTCTCCCCAGGAATGGCAGGATGTAGGTAGTGTCCACAGGTGGCCTGTGACTCAGCTCCGTGGGGGGAGGGGAGCATAGATCGTCGTCCAGAGTCCTGGAGCCACACTCACGCCACGTGTCACACGCCCTCCTTCCAACTGGAATCGCCCCACGGCTAAGCCCCTCTCTGGAAGGCGCTGTGCATTTTTTTGTACCTAAAATCATGTTCCGACAAAGCCTCAGCTTCCAGGTGGCACAGAGGAGCCGTGTGCCAGCACGTCCCCAGCTCCCCACCCCAGGCTCCCCGAACACGTCTGCCGGGCAGCTGCCCAGGGACACCCACCAGGCCCCCTCTCAGCTCCCATGGAATCAGCACTGCCCGGCCAGTTCAGGTGTCCTGACTACTGGGTGTGCTGTTGCTGCAGCCTGAATGGCGAGATGGGGGAAAGAACCAGAAAGGTCAGGCACCACCACCAAGGAGCCCACAGTCAAAGCGAGAGGCAGCAATGCCCCTCCCAGAGGGCACTGGGGGCCTGGGAGAAGGTGGAGGTGCCCGTGTCAGCCAACCCAGGCTCAAAACCCTTTAGTTTCCCTGCAGCCCACTGGGCACCAGGGAGCCAGGAACACAGACTCTAGAAGCCGAAAGATCTGAGTTTAAATCAGGCTCAAAGCCTATATACTGAGTAATCCTGGGCAAGTGACTTGGCCTCTCTGAGGCTCAGCTTCCTAATCTGTAGCAATGGAGAAGAGATTGGAGGGCAGGGGATCACCCCATGCCATGCTGGGCTGTAGTTCACAGACCGAGGCTCCTCTGCCATTGGCTCGTGGAGGCCTCTCCGTGGAGAAGCCTCCCGCTTCTGCTGCGCTCTCCTCCCAGCCCCACGAGCCTGCCGGAGCGCCCCCTCCCCGTTGCTGCCCAGCTGGGCCTCCCAGACTCACTGGCATCAAAGACGGCCTTCAGCGCCTGGATGTCTGTGGCCACCCCTGATATCCGGTAGATGCCAACCTCCTCGATGCCCCTCTTCTCCACCTCCTCCACGCACTGCCGGACGATGTAGGGCACCTTGGAGCGCTCCCGCCTGGTAGGGAGGGGATGTGAGGGGACGGAGGATGGAGGGAGCCCCCCAGTGATAGCTATATGTACCCCTTCTCTGCAAACCTTGGCCTTAGAGAGCTCTGGCTTCTGGGATCAGGAGGTGGGGGGGCAAGGAGAGGGCTGAGAAAGAGGCCACGCCACCCTACCCCCCAACAGCCTGCCTGCAGCTGAGGGACAGCAGGGGACAAAGGTGGGAGGGAGGAAGTTTTAGGAGATCAACCCAAAGACTAAAGAAAGAGTGTTCCTCAGAACAGAGGGCTCAGATTCAAATGCTTTGGGGACACCCAGCAGGTTACCTACAGAGGGGGGTGGGCCAGGTCCTGGAGACAAGGGGAGGGCAGGGGGGCTGAAGGGTGCCCTCTCCCAAGGAGCAGCCACTCCTGGATTCCAGCCTGCCACCGTCACACCAAGACACGGGCCTACAGGTGTCAGACCTTCCCACCTATTACAAGAAGCTGACCATCCGGGATCTTCATGTGCAGTCTCCCAATGCTTAAGTGCTAGCTCATTTATTTCTAAAGCATCGTGTGAGGCAGAGAACACACCTCTGCAGGCCACTTTTGCCCTCCAAACTGGCCGTGGTGACTGTTGAACTGGAAAGTGATTGTCGAGGGGCCAGACAAGGGCGGGGGGCCTGGAGGGCAGGGCTGGCAGGGACCCCGGGCGCAGCACCTACTTGGTCACCACGCTGATCTTCACACCGAAGACGCCGGTCTGCTTTTTGGACGGGGTCCTCTTCAGGCTCATGTCTCGGCTGGTGAATTTCATGGAGAATTCCACTTTGATCTGGTTGGGGGCAAGGCAGGTACAATCCCCCAGGGCATGAGTGCCCAAGGAGTGCCCCCCAGGACTGCAAACAAGGGCTACCTCTCCCACCCAGGGCTCCCTGAAACACCTACAGGGTGGGAGCGAGAGGGGTGGAGGCAGAGGAGAGGGGGGAGGGGCTGGGCTAAGGAGGCGGGGGTCCGACAGCCCCCCCAGGGCACCAGCAGAGGCCAGGCTGCCCACCCACTGTGCAGACACTTCCTATCTCTCTGGGCTCACCCCATTCATCTCAATCACATCTGTGTGCCAGTTCTTCGTTTCTACAGTTTGTGGATCCAGCTGCAAAGAAAGAAAGAGAACGTGAGAGAGAGAGAGAGAGAGAGAGAGAGAGAGAGAGAGAGAGAGAGAGATGACAGCTGAGACCAAGCCAGAGCTCTCCCTGCTGCTCAGCCACAGCTCAGAAGTTGGCTAAAAGGTCAGGAAGATGGAACTGGGGGCTGATGCTTCTCTTGACATCAGTCCTTCAGGGGGCTCCAGCCCCCAGGCCCCTCCTGCCCTGGCTAGTGCAGGACTGCCCCCACTCTGGGAGGGAGGTGGGGTGCGCTCTTAGGCACATTCACCCATCACCTCTCATTCACTCCTGACCCCACCCTGCGAGACGGGTATTATCACCCCATTTCACAGATGCAGAAACCGAGGCTCACAAACCATCAGCAACTTGCTCAACTTCCTGAACTGGAGTTGACAGCAGGGGACGTAGCCCGTGTACCTGGAGGTGGCGAACGGGAGGCGGTGCCACATAGAGGTGAAGAGCCCTGGGTCTGAATCCCAGCTCTGCCACTGCCGACTGTGTGACGTTGGGAAGTTTTCACCTTGCTAAACCTCATTTGTTTCATCTGTTCACTGCAGCCAGTAAAGAACCTGCCTTGCTGGACTGTCGTGAAGACTCAGTAAGGTAACGGGTAAATGGCTGGTCTCCCAGAAAGCAAACACTCTGTAGAGGAGGCCCCCAAACTGGGCAGGAGCCCCAGGGAAGTGGAGATGGCAGGGGGAAGCGCAGAGACATCCACAGGTGATCAAACGGGACTCTGTTTCTCTGGTTCAGTGGCCTTCAAACTGTTTTCCCTGTGCATCCGTAAAGTAATCTGGAAAAACAGTGCACACCCTGGCACATTCTTAAGTCAACATGTGAATATTTCCAGAGCAAGTTTAAATAGCTGCAAAGAATATAATTTCCAGAATAATGTAAATATTTACATCTTAAAATAAAACTGTTACATCATTCTTTTAAATGTATTTAGTGGAATCCAAATTCCATAGTGATTTGATATCCACCATCATCCATTTAAAAAACACATAAACAAGTTCTTCTTTCCCTTGTAGAAACCCTGCAACGTTCCTTTTTCTCTTTGATTTTGTGTTTCTAGTCTATTTCTCCCAAAGAATTATGCCCTAGTTTGCATTTTTCTTTTTTAAAGTCTTTTATTCCTCACCCTATTATATTTTGCTTCAACAAAAATGTCTGTATAAATGGAAATGAAAGATCTCCTGAGACCACTAGGCTCCAAATGTTCGAAACATGTTCTGGGTTAGTTATTACAACGATTAGCAGGACATAATAAAAAATTTGACCAACACAGTACAAATTTTAATAAATATTCAGCAGCAAAGTACCATCCTGGTGGAATTGCATCACTTAATGAGATGGGTAGAGCATTTTTTCTGTTTTAGTTCAATGTATGTATACAAATATTTGCTAGGGTGAAATGGGGTTTTAGCATCAATACTGTTTTAATTTTTATTTCATTTTTTTAATTAAAGTTTTATTCTAATGAGACTCCACCAAGATTTTTACCCAGGGAGTGACATGATTTAATTAGCATTTAGTACTGCTTAAAGATCTTGGTTTTTTTTTTTTTTTTACCCTGGCCGCACAGTACAGCTTGTGGGATTTTATTTCCCCAACCAGGGATAGAACCCATGCCCCCTGCAGAGGAAGCGTGGAGTCTTAACCACTGGACCGCCAGGGAAGTCCCTTGGTTTGGTGTTTAAAGATGTAAAGGATGAAACATCTTGTTCACATACAGTAGATGGGGCTGAACCTCTTTCCTCTGTATTTGCTTTAAATTGCATAGATACCTATTAGCAATATTTATCTTAAATGATCTCAGCTGACCATTTCCATTACTTTTGTGGAAAGAAAGAACTGGAAACCACGTGACTTGTGAAAGGGTCGGAAACCCAGCTTTTAGAGTCTTTTACTTTCTCAGCTCCTACATCAGCACTTCAAGTGGCCCCTCTGTTGCCACCCAGGAGGCCTGGGAGCCCTGAGCCGAGTCCCCCAGGAAGCCTCGGGCTCCGCTGCAGAGGGAGGTGGTGGTGCAAGGCCCTTCTCTGGCGGGTCGCTTTTTGGCAATAGCTCTGGCGGGAGCTGAGGATCTGCAAGCTGAATGCTTTAAAACTCTTCTGCCCTCATACCCCTGGACCGTCTCTGCAGCCCCAGGGCATGTGCACCATAGTCTGAACACTGCTGCTCTAACAGGCCCCTCGCCACAAAGGAAAGCTGGACCCGAGTCAGTCCAGGGTGGGCTGGGCCCTGGTGCTTCTTACAGCTCAAGGTAAGACCCCCGCACCTTCTATCACCCACACACCCGCTGGGGACAGGGGGCACCCAAGCCTCCGACAGGGTCTGGGCCCTCCATCTGGGCCCAGGCCCAGCCTGGAGAACAGGACAGAGGGAGAGTGGTGTGGAGAGGACTGAACACCTCCTCAAACATGCTAGGGAAGCGTGTGGGACTCACAGCCCGGCTGCTGCCCCGACTCTATTCTACAAGGCTCGGGGCCAAGTCCTACTGGGCCCCTGAAACCTTCCTCCCCTAAACTTTTTGTCCCAACCCTCACCAGGCCTGTGGCACAGGCTGCTCCTTCCACTTCCTTCATCCCCTCCTGAATCCTGGGTCTTGGACACAGGGCCTTGGTCTGTCCCCAGCCCTGACCTCGAGCAGTGGCCACCTGGAGTAGAGAGATCTCCACTGCTCTTCGTCAACTGGGGCAGATACTACCTTGGGACACACATTCTGGAATGACCACCTGCTTCTAATGCAGCTCTCTCCAGTCATCAGCATAAGCCTCAGGCCAATTCTGTGGTCCTGGCCCCTAGTGCCCCTCCCCTGCCCCAGCCTCCCATGACCTGGCACCTCCTGTGGACTGAGCCAGTGGTCCCTCCCTGGGCCCTTGAGTGCTATGTGGACATAGCCCAAGTGGGGAAAGTGCAGGGAATGAGAGTCAGACCGACCTGGGTCCAAATGTTCACTCTTCCACTCAACTGTGTGAATGTGGGTAAGTCACTTAACCTCCTGGCACCTCAATTTCCCTACAGGGGTGTCCATACCTGCCTCAGAGTGTTGCTATGGAAAATAGTAACAGCGACTGATGTGTGGTGAGCTATTTCCTGTAAGTCTGGCTCTATGACAAACCGCTGACATACAGCATCTCAATCAATCATCATAACAAGCCCATGAGGTGTAAGCCTTTCTAGCTGCTCCCCTTCTACAGATGAGACACCAAGGCTTAAAGAGAATGAGGAGTTTGCCCAGTGCTCCACATCTAGGCAGTGAGAGCTGGGGTACAAAATCAAGTATCCCTGACTCGCCCCAGCTAAGCCTGCAAGATCCTACCCAGCCCAGCTGGGTGTACTGCACCTAGCCTGGCATCCTTGCCTCTTGCAAGGCAGCTGCTGTGATCATTATTTATCTAGAAAGGAGACATCGGCCCTCCACGGCCTGGCCCCACAGGCTGACCTGGGTGCTGGCAGGCCAACCCCAGTACGATTCTTTCATTCCTTCCCTCCCCATCACTTCTATTCCAGCTGCCAAGTAGCAACCCTACATTTTCCTGGGAACATCTGAGACAGGGCCTTAGCAAGCCCTGATGCTAAGGCCTAATCCTAGCCCTGCTTCTTCCAGAAAGCCTTCCGAGATAACTCCAGGCCTCAGGAACCTTCAGTTCCCCTCTGCCTCCCTGCCACGCTAGGACCCCGTCCCCTGCACAGTTTGCTCTTGTTTCAGCCTGTCTGAGGCCAGGTCTGGGTAAGGTGGCACTGTCGTGTTTTACTGTGAGTCCTGCCACCGCCCTATGCCAAATCCCGTCTGCAGGTGCGGCCCTGCCACCCACGTGGGGAGGCCTGCCCAGCCCCTCGGTGCCCTGACAATGAAGCCCTGTCTCCCAGGAGGCCAGCAGCCTCCAGAAACCAAGTCTATTTCAGGATGTCATTTAAATACAGAGAAGGGAGGGTGCAGAGTAGAGAGGGACATGGCACGTTTTCCAGAGGAATAATGCTGTCTGAATTGCTGTGGTTATTTATAACCCCTGGGAAATGTGGACTTTGCTATTTCCTGATTAGATTAGCGCTGGGGGTGGAGGAACCAGCTCCCTGGATGTCAGTGGACAGGAACACCTGACCGCTCACCCTCCAGTCCCAGCCGATAGGTGCTGTGCCCCCCCGCCTGGGGACCAGGTACCAGGGGGATACCAGATCACCTGAGGTAGTGACACAGATGGGGCTGCGAAAGGCCAGGCTGGGGAAACCCCCCAAGAGGGGCCCCTCCTTCACCACACAGGTAACAAAAACGCAGTGGGGCTCCCCCCGAGGAGCACAGGCAGGAGACAGAAGCAGGCCATAGAACATCCCGGAGAAAGTTACAAACGAGTGGTTGGACGCAGCCTCTGGGAGCAGCTCGATTCTGTCCTTCTTGCCTTTGCATTTAGACCTGGTCAGGTCACGGCTGCACGTTCAGACCTCTCCTGTGGAGAAGCCGCTGCCCTCCGGGACTGATGTCCCCGAGAGAACACCCCAGGTCCCCTGCGACAACATCCTGGGCCCCCGCTGGGAATCCTGCAACCCAGGCAAGGAGTCCACAGCGTCTGAGAGAGAATCTGGCAGGTGGCTGGGAGGCTGCCTCACGTTCCTGGGCCTCGGCAGCCTCACATCTAGGACAGGAAATGGGCTCCCCAGTCTTGCAGGGGGCTGAGAGGATTTGAGGCCCTGAGGCCAGGGGAGGATGCTCTATGTGCACCCAAACACCCCCCAGGTGGTGGGTGCGGCCTTTGCTTCAGGAATGTCCTCAGGGGTCTCTTCTGAGGGGTCTAAGCCCTTCCTCCCACCCGTTTCTCCCCAGCCTGGGGCAGGAGACCCTAATGTTCTCCTCTCTGGCTCCAGAGCTGTTCACGGCTACTTCCTAGTGCTTGGGATTTCGGAGGCACCAGCGAGTTTGGGGGCCCCCTTCCTGCTCCCCCTAGTAGGTGACAGAGTCCTTTGGATCGTGGGCACGGTCCTCCCACCATCCCACACTCCCTCCGCCACGCAGCTCGCCCCTCCCTGTGGGCCCTCACGGGGGCTCAATCCACAAGGAGGGGTCAGTGTGGGATAACCTGTCACAACCGGCAGCTATGGTCCCAGCACAGAACACAGAGCAGCGGCACAGTTACTTTGGGAGGTAACACGGGGGCTTGCGGGTGACAGGGACCCGTGAAAACAGTATTCACCTGGGCTCCCAAGGGCTCCCAGACCCCACTTTCCCACCCTGTGGCCCCTTGGCGCTGAGCCTCTTCCCTCAAAACCTCACACTGTCATTTCCACAGCACAGGCCCTGAGGAAGCCCACCTCCTTGTGCACGACTCCTGACCTCCTGTCCCTCTTGGGCCTGGTCCCACTCTTTCTTTCGTTGAGCACTGCTCTACCCTCTGCCCTCTGGGCCTGGGGCCTGGCATCCTGGGCCTGTCCTGGGTTGGTGGCATGGACTTCACTCGAAGCCCAGAGTTGTTTTGGGGGCTGATAAAAACTAAGTGCAGTAAACCATAGTATAGCTGAAGTTGTCACCCTCACAGGTGAACAGGACACCGAATAGAAGGCAGAGGTGTGGCTGTGTTTTGGGGACCCGGCCGGAGGCTGAGCGCTGGGCCGTGGAGACCAGGCCCTGAGCCGGGTGTTTTGTCTGACGGGGGGACATTTCCTGTGGCTCCCAGGTCAGTGGCCACGGTGGCGGCCCCGGCTGGCCTTCTCCTGCCCTCCCCCAAGTGCATGCACATGCTCTGGGCTGGTCCCCTTGGGACACCAAAGCCAGCCTGTCACTGGGGCAGACCACAGGCCTGAGAGGCACGGTAGGGCTGGCAACTGGGGGAACAAACAGGGCACTGCCAAGAGCCTGCCCCCCTCCCCCCCGCCCCGGGAAGGGTACTGGAGGGTTCCGTCAACGTGGCCGCTTGAGAGAAACTCAAGAGAGGCAGGGCGGAGTGGGAGGGGGCGCTGGGGCCTGTATCCTGGCTTCTAGCTCAGCAGCTGGTTGAGGGGAGACCAAGGTCAGCCTCAGTAAACTGAGCCCATTTTCCCAGGGGCCGGGCCCCCCCACCATAAGGTCAAGCAAGCTCTGTCCCTGCAGCCCTGGCCCTGCAGGGTCGGGCACCCTCTCCAGGACAGCCACACGGAAGGCCTGCGCACACTGTCCTTCCAGGCACCGGGATGAGGCCACTTAGCCTCTGCTTGCCTCCCTGCCCCCCGGAACTGTGCAGTTCCCTGAGGCCCACGTATGGGAAGGGTTTAGCAGCTCTGAATGAGGCGTTTACTGAAGCCAGGTTAGCCCTGTAGAACCCACTGTGACCTGCCCCCGCAGCGCCCTGCATTCCAGGGCTCAGCCTCCTCTGTGCCGCCACGCTTTTAGCCCTCGGGCCGGCACAGCTGCAGACAGAACTGGGAGAGGGCCCGTCTTGCCCCAAGCCCCGGGGACCCGTCTTCCCCAGAGTTGGCCTGCCCTCCACGGCCTGCCCGGCTTGGAGACTTCACCCCAGAGCCAGGCCTCAAACCAACAGCCAGCAAGCTGTCCCGCCCAGCTCAGGGCCACCAGCTGACGAGCACAGGGTCACTCTCGGGAAAGGGACTGGTCAGGGCTAAAGCAACACAGGGGCAGCCCCCAGCAGCCCTGTCCCCAAAGGGAAGGGGCCACCTTAGAGGTCAAAGTCCCAAGCGAGGGGCTCCCCCAGGTATGACCGGGAAGTCTCATGCAGCTGCCACGGAAAGAAAGGCCAAGGGCCTTTAGGACTGCCGTGGGCTCAGTGGCCTCCCTCCAGACTTACCGTGGTTTGGTAAGAATTATGAAAGTCCTTCTCTGAAGCTGAATTCATGCTCCCTGCCCAGGCCAGGAACACCGTCTGGGCGCAGAGCCTGCTGGTGAGAATGTGGCTCGGCAAACCCACTGCCCGTACCCGCTCTGAGGGGCCTCTTGGTGGGCTCTTCCCAGGCCCCACGTGCGGGCCCATTTCTGTGCACAGCTTGCTAGGCTGGGTTCTACACCCCCGGAAGCTCCCCATCGAGGGCACGCAGCCTTGACCCCAGTGGGGCCCCATGACCACCCAGACAACCAAGAGATAGCCGCAAACCCGAGTGGGCCCTGGGCCTCCTCCTTGGCGGGGGGCATGATGGCTAAAAGCACTTCCTGCACTAAGCCGCTCAGTGGGACCTCATCGTGTCACCCTCTGAGCCTAACAGCACCTCGTGGGTTATCACCTAACTCACATCATGAGCTAAGAATGATGCCTGGTACTCAGCACCGGATCAAAACATGTCAGCATCACTAAAACTGGGCTTAAACTCCCCAGTGGCTTCCCGCTGCACTCAGATTAAGGCTGCCGCCCCCTCTGTCCGAGGTCACTTCCTATGCTCCACACAGCCTCTGCCTGCCTCTGAACACACCACGGTCCCCCCAGGCTGCGGGGTTTTCACCTCTGCCTGGAAGGCATTGTCCCCGGATCTTTCAAGAATCCTTTTTGTCACTGAAATCTTAGTTCAGAATTATCTCTTCAAGCAAGGCCTCTCCCCTCTGCTTTATTATCTGATCTGCTACCCAATTTTATCTTCCTGCAGTACTTGTGCAGCATAAAATGATCTCATTTATTGCCCGACCCTCCTATGGACAGCAAGTTCCCTGAGAGCACGGCCTCTGCCTGGGCTGCCTCTGGAGAGCCCGGCACACGAAGATGCGCCATCGACATATTCAGAGACCAAATGAACAAAGTGGGTTATGCAGGCTGGAGAAAGCAATGCCCTTCGTTCGGGACAGGGGTCGAGAAGCCCCACATGCCTGCTCGCCTCTCTCCTCCCGTGCTCAGTGAATGGCTGGCCGTGGCCCAGGGGCAGCCCTGTGACCTCTTCCACCCAGACTTTCCCAGCATGTTGAGAGTTTAAGGCTTAGGCGTAGGAATCTTGAGACGTGGCCAAAATCATCATATGAACTGGATCTAGGAGATCATCCTGTTCAGCTCCTTCATTATACTGATGCCAGAGAACCAGAGAGGTGAAGCGATCTGCCCAAGGTCACACAGCAAGTTAAGACCGTAGACTCAGGATTAGAAAAACGAGGCCTCTTGACTCCTACCAGCCCAGTGCCCTTCCTTCTCTGGCCTCCTAGGCTACACCAGCCTGAGAGGAGGTGGGGCGCTCCAAGGAGGAGGCCAGAGCACACAGGGGGGCATTCAGGTGTCTGATGGGAAGGGGAGCTGTGGCTGTCGCTGCTCTGGCTGTGCCCATCTGAGGCACCCACCCTGGCTGGGGTCACTGTCCAGGAGAAAGATGGTTCCACCTTCTGGCTCAGGCATGAGTTCCACTCTCTCTCAACCAAAGCAGAATTGGTGAAATCACCGTGGGGCTACAGGGCCCTCCCAGCCTCTCTGCAGCAGACTCCCACCAGCAGCTCCCACGGTCACTTCCCTCTCTAGGCCCACCTTGGGGGACCAAGGACAATGGGGCCTTAGTCTAAGCCTTACTGGGATCCAGGACGGACTCTGGCTTTCTCCCGGGGACTGGGCAGGCAAGTTCCAGGCACGGGGACGTGTGTTCCTTTGGGTGCAAGGGAGCTGTCAGAACACGAACATCTTTCCAACTCCCAGCACGATTTGATGGGGAAAAGGAAGCCAAAATAGCACCTGCGGACCGGCTCCTGACAACCTGGGCATCCAGCAAGGCCACTCAGCAGAGGGCTGGGCCTTTCAGACTTGGGCGCCCTGACCAGCGCCTGGTAACTCCGCCACACCGGCACCTGCAGAAGTTGCTGGGCTCTTTCCAAAACGTCTGCCCTCCTGGGCCTTCACGGCCTCTGGAGAGTCCTGCACCACTGGCCTTGGGCAGAACTGGCAGGGTCAGCTCTCCCTGGTCCAAGGCCAACCAAAAGCTGGGGCACCAAGCCCAGCATGGCTGCCTGGCCAAGCCACCTGTGGACCACAGAGATGCTGGAGAGGGCCGATGCCCCTTCTAACCTCCCCAGGCGCCAAGAAACAGCAGCTTGCCAAGTGCACTCAGAGCACGGGTTCCTACCTGGGTATCCGTGACCCCCCCTGAAACAGCATACAGTTTGTGCATATGCGTGGCTCTGGGTCTGGGTGGAGCTCCATAACTGTCATCACATTCTCAGAGTCGAGGACTCCTGCTCTGTGGAATCAAACAGGCCTCTTGGGAGCCAGCTTAGTGGAGAAGTAGGGAACGGGGGGGGGGGGGTCAGGAGGCCACCCGTGTGGCTCCAGGAGTAAGATCCTCTCCCTCTAGGGAGTACCTATGCTGGCTGCAGGGATGCAGGGAGGTCTCACTACTCCCCCTTCCAAGCCCCCAGCCAGCCAGCCCGGTCACAGTCCTGGCCCACACAGAGGCCAGGGAGGAAATGGCTGGCCGCAGGGGTCTCCAGCCCCGCGGAGAGGCACTACTGTCCGCTTCCGACAGCTGAGGGATCGCTACAGGGGTGTGAATGGGCATGTGAATGGTGAAGACAGGATGCAGGTCCCTTCCCTCTGGTAAATAAGGTGATGGGGGGCAGGGTGGGAGAAAGGGGGTAGGGAAGAGAGGTGGGCAGCCGGGGCAGGAGAGGTATCTATTGGCGTCTAATAAGGTTTCAAGATCTTTCTTGATGCCCAGAGCCAGATGATGAAGTGAAAGTAAATGAGCCCAAGACATCCCTCTATACCCCGGCACCCTTCTACCCTCAATGCCTGGAACAGCCAGTGAATGGCCGACTGAGCCCTGGGGACAGGCACATGGTTTGCATACCTGATGCTACCTGTTAGGAAACTGTCAGGTTATATTACACACTCTGGGAGGGGTCTGGAGCTGTCCTGCAGTTGCGATCAAGATGACAAAGAAAGGGACCCTCCTGAACCCTAGGCTCCCCAGACTAGTGGCCCAAAGAGGGCTCCCCATCCTGTCTTTCTTTGGGTTGCACCTCTGACCTTCCCTAGAAGTAGAGGGGAGCAAAGCCCACCTCAGAGCAGGTGGACTCGTCCTGGAGCTCAGCAGGAAACATCTCAATTCACCCTGCTGGCCTCTGGTTTCCTGAGAGAAGCTCTTGGGTGGTGGGGAATTCCCAGACCCATGTGGCAACCCCTCGAAGCAGAGGCAAGGTCATCAGGAACCATCCTCAACTCTCCCCCACTCCCCTGGACCCTGCCAGTTCAGCCTGAGTCCCTGCCAGTTCAGCCTGAGTCCCTACCTCCAGCCAGTATCTGGCCTGTTCTGGGTCTGGACGTCTTCACCTTGGCTGCAGGGCAACAGTAGGGGCATGGATTCCTGTCCCTCCCCATCCCCGCTGCCCAGAGACAAAAACTTCTGGCCTGGCCGCTGCTTCCCTGGGGCACTCCTAGCCTCTCTGGCTCCCACGTGACCCCATTAAAACCTTTGGACACTTTGTGGGGGAGGGATGGGATTCCTCGTTCAGTCCTTCTCCCTCCCAAGTGCAACCTAAGGATCTAGAAACAGGCAGGACGGGAGGAAGACCAGGCACTGAGCCTGGTCTTGAGTGTGATTTAAAGCCAAGAAAAAGGACAAGGAAAGCAGAAATGTGAGGTTAAACGCTGAGAGCACTGGCAGAACCCACAAACTCAAATGCCACGTGTCCCCTCTGCTCAATGCTTGCACAACAAGCCAACTGCCAAGTCAGAGTCTGGAGTGAGGCTTCAGCCCCAGGACTCTCCTCGGGGACAAGCACAACCCCAAACAGAGCCCCCCACTGAGGACCCAAAGGAGAGCCTGTGAGTGGTCCCTACTGCCCCTCTTCCAGCAAGCGCAGACTCCTGGGGCCAGAGGCTCCACAGGCTAACACTGGGCTTTCTCCATTCAAACAGATTCTTCGGCCCGAGCACGGGGTCCCCAGATGGCTCACATACGCCCCCCTCCAGGCTTCACGAATCTTTAGTTAAGTGGCAGCAGGAGGGCCACAGGTGTCTCAGGCATCCACAGCATCACATCCTTGTGGCAAAGTTAAATGAGGAGTTAATGAGGTGACCCCTCCTGTCAGGCTGGGCAGTACCTGGCACCCTTCCCCCACCCACCTAAGCTGCTGCCTGATCCCAACCCCCTCGTCTGGCAGTGAGTCTGCTGCACTGAAAAAAAATAGGTTAATGCAGCTGGGGAAAGAAGGGAGGTGGGCAGCGGGTCTGGCTCCACAAGCCTGCCTGCTCCCCCACCAACCCCGGGCAGAGCAAGGCAGGCACAGCAGGGTGAATGAATGTCCCTCTGTCACCCACGGTACAGACCCTTGTGTCTGTGACACCAACATACTTTGCAACACAGCAGGAGCTAGAGGACTGAATCACCCGCCGCATAGAGCATCCCAGCGCCACAGCCACCCTGCAGTTGCATTGATGCCAATCAGCTCAGCAGCCCAGAGCCTGGCTGGCCTGCCACTCTTGCCCAGAGGGCACCATCAGACACAGAAGTGTCAGACGCCACCAGAGGTGAAGCTGGCTAAAGGATTCCTGAAGCGGCTTCTTGGTTTTGCTAGTCACTAATGCCCAGGGAAAAGAACTGAAAGTCTGGAGTTTCAAGGTTTAAAAACTGCCCCCTACCTGCCACCCCCCAACCCCAGCAAAGGGGCAGGTAAACCGGAAGGACTCTGTTTGGCTGGGACTGGGCCAGGAACCTGCTGGGTCACTTTCTCGCCAACCTCTACGTCTGGAAATGGACAATGAGCTTTGGGCTGGTGTCTGCTGGCCTCAGCAGGGGTTGGGAAGGGGGTACAGGCAGGGGATGGCTCCGGGCTGCCGGGCACAGACAGCTGCCTCAGCACAGAGGGGCTCTGGTAGCAGCTGAGGCCAGCAGGGCTCTGCTAGCCTCGTCCCTAGAGAGGCTGAAGGTGACACAGGGGCCAATGCAGGACAGCTCAAGTTGCTGCCCTGCCCAGCACTTTCCAGGACTGCTGTCCCCGCTGGGAGGTCACGTATGCCCCGTTGGAAGAGGATGAAAGTAGATAAGGAGACAACGGGCCCCAGATCACATCCTCTTGCAGGTGCCAGGAGCCTCTACGCTGGCTGGCAGTGAGGACCTGCGCAGAGGGACCCCCCTCGGGCCCCCACGGGAGAGCCTGTAAATCCCCCCCAGCAGCACAGACTAGCCAAGCCTCTGCTATCACTACCTCGAAGGACAGGCATGGCCCTGGCCAGCCGGGACGGGCACCCTGCGACATTTGCTTAGGTGGTTAATCTGGTCTACGGTTACCAAGCGCTCACTGTGTGCTAGGCGATGGCCTGGCTCCTCCTCAGACGCCCAATGCCAGGGCCCAAAGCCAGCCCTGCGGCAGCCTGCCCAGCTGCAGGACAGTCAGCTTCTATCTGAGACTTTCATCCCCGCCCAGGTCTGGGGCGGCAGGCAGGATGGGCAGTCTGCCCTGGCTCAGCTTGGTCTGAGCTGCCTGCTGGGTCAGGAAACCCCTGGCACACTGACTGAGTTGCCTGGTGCCTGACTAGCACTGGGCCAGCAGGCCTCTGGGTGGTCCCTGAAGAGGTAGCCTATAGCCCCCAGACCCGGCAGCACCGCCAGCTCCCCACAACCCCAAAGAAACCTCACACGGCCGGTGGTACTGAGGTGCTTCTGCCGGTGCCCCTCTGCAGAAGGGGCGGCCACTGGACGCAGGGGGTCGGGCTTGGGCTGGGCGCTGTAGGGGAAACTGAGACCCAGGAGCCCCTCGCCCCATCTGTTCATATTTCTACCCGCAGAGGCGCAGAAAGCAGGCAGGCAGTCCTCTCCCACAGGAGACAGCCCCCCTCTTCCTGAGACAGGGACAGAGGCAGAGAGAGCGGGGCTCGGAGGCTGGGGTAGCAACAGCGTTAATCATCACGTTAAGGCCACTGAGAGCCAACCCCAGCTTACCCCAGCCTCTGTCCCAGGGTCCCTCAGTCAGGTAGGAGGCGCAGTGAGCTCCGAGAAGGGGCCGCCCAGAGCCCCAGCAGGCCCCCCGCCCCCCTCAGTCCCTCTCGCCCACCCTCGCCGACCCCTCGAGCCCCTCGGGCACCTTCTGGCGGAGGAGCTTGCTGCGCACGCGGCCCCAGAGCCGCACGCCGGTGTTGGGGGGCCGCTTGCTCCCCGGCTCCTCCAGCGGGTCCAGGCAGCAGCGCTCCAGGGGCTCGCACACCGCCTTCAAGCTGCAGTCGGGCTGAGGCAGGACGTCTGTCATGCCGGCGGCAGCGGCAAAGCCCGACCCGACGGCGAGCCTGCCCGCGGGGCCAGCTCAGCTCCGGGGACGGGGAGGCGGGGAGGCGGGGAGGCGCGGGCCGCCGGGGCTCCGGAGCCGCTGGAGGGAGGGTGGGAGCGGGCGCAGCCTCAGCCAGCCGCCGGGACTGTTACTCGAGCCGGGCAGGGAAGCGCATGGTGCGGGGCTCCGCTTTCTCCTCCCTCTGCGTCCTCCCTCCCCGGAGACACCGCTGGAGCAGCAGCGGCTCGCTGGTCCCGGCCAGGCTAGCGGGAGGCCAGCCCCGAGCGCGCGGCACAGCGCCCGAGGCTGCCGGGGAGCCCCCGCCCCCAGCCCCCCCCCCAGTGGAGGAAGTGACTCAAAAGAGGCGCGAGAGGCTGCCCCCTCCAAAACACCCAACCTCCCGGTTTTAACTCTTGGCAGGCTGGGCCTCCTCCACACCCATCTTTCGGCCCTCCCTCCAGCCCCTCCTTAAGTAAGTTTGACAAGCAGCACAACCAGCCAGGCCCTTCCCCTCTAGAGCCCTGGTTAACCCCTTCCCCACCAGGCGGCGCCTCGCTGCTGGGGTGTCTGCGGGAGGCTGGGGGAAGCCAGAGGGGGTCTGCAGAGCCCAGGGCTCAGGGCCAGGAGCCATCAACAGCTGCCCCTGTCCCGGGCAGAGGACCAGTCCTGCCCCGGGGTTCTACTCCTGCCCCAGATGCCTCCCTCAATGCCAACTCAGTGACAGGGCCCGACCCGCGTGGACTCCTGTGTAAAGGATAAAGAAGACCCCTAGCTGGGCAACCTCCTGGGCTTTAGCAGCCCCAGAGGGAATCAGCTACTATGGACCTTCTCTGGGGACATGAGCAAAAAAATCCAAGGACGACACGGGTTACAGATGCCCAGCAAGAGGTGCTCCTCTCACGGGCCACTTCTAACCATCACTGGTGCCCTTCACCAGAAAAGCCAAAAAAAGGGCTGTGCTGCTGGGGGCAGAGGACGTCCACTGACAGAATGGCAACAAAAGCCACTCTGTGCTGGGTGCCTTGGGATAGAGAACTAAGAACTTGTTCTTGACTCTCAGGTTGATGAATGTTCATTTCACAAGGTAACAAGTCAGTGTCCGGTGTTTGGAGAACAGAGAAAGGCCTGAACCCCAGATGATTAGGGTCCACACACCCCAGAGGTGCCCAGGCATCACACCCTGTAGAGTTTGGCATGGGGGGAGGAAGGAAACCAGTATTTTCGCAGTGCCAACCGTGAGCCGGGTCCCATGCAAAGGGTGTTCAAGTATCTGCTGGCGTTGAAGCCTTGCGACTTCTGTGCCGTTGGTGGTATTGTTTAGAGTTGTGAGGACTGGGGCTCAGCGAGATGAAGTTCTCGCCTGAGGTCACAGAACTGCAGCTGGCTAGTGACAGGCCTTCTCCAAAGGCCCTGGTGCTCACAACCACTGAAGTGTGGCTGGTTCTCTGGATTCGGGGAAAAGAGGTGGGTCAGGCCACCAGGGCAGGTGGGTCGGGGCCCAGAAGCAGCCCCTGGCGTCTGGAATGCACCTGCTGAATCTCAACCAGCGCACACGTCTTGGGGTTTATCATCAGAGCCCGCGGTGCTTTTGCAGAAAGGGGCGGCTTCACCACAGAGGGAGCCAAGCCTTGATCATGACAAGAGACGCCCTTCACCGAGCTTACTATGCGACAGGCACCACGCTAACCCTCCGCTTGGAGTACCTCACTCACTGCTCCCCCAACCTGAGGAAGTATGTCCTCACATCCCCATTTTTCCATCTGAGGAAACTAAGGGTATAGAGAAGCTAAGCCACTTGCCCAGACCAGCCTGGGCCAGGCCACGAACAGAGGTCTGGCTAGGCCCTCACCACTGTGATATCCCAGTGTGGCAGGGTCTGGTCCTGTGCTGCCTTCTGCCTGGAGGTGAACGTGGAGTCCTGGAACTCTGCTGGACTCTGGTGGTCCCTGCAGGGTGGCTGGGCCAGCCCCATCTCTTCTAGGGCTTCATGCTCCACACCTGCTTCTGCACAGTGCAGACAGGGCTGGGCGCCGCCAAGGCTGCACAGAGCCTCCTGCTACCTGAGCTAAAGTTGCCCAAAGCCAGTGCAGCTAAGTGGGGCAGAGCCACAACCGTTTTCCCAGTAACCCCTGAGTGGGACGGGGAGACCCACCAAGGCAGGGACATGCCTGTGTCCCCTGCCCAGCCGGGGCCTGAGCCACCCTTCTTGACCCATCCCTGACCTGTTCTCCCAGGGCACCTGGGGGCCACCTCTGAAGAGAATCTCCCTCCAGCCCCATGAGTGGCCAGCAGCTGCCCCCACCAGCTGCACAAAACCCACCTCCTCCAAGGGTTCACCCATTCCTGTGGTCTTCACCTCTTCATCCCAGTGATTTCATTCAAGAGGTACTGACTGAGGGCCTGGCTATGTGCCCAACCCTGGATAGGGGCTGGGGAATCACAAAGATGAATCAAAAGGCTGTGCTTGACAAAGCTGACAACCCAAAAGAGGAGAGGAGACAAAGGCTTAAACACCTCTTAACAGGAGGCAGAAAGGCATTCACGCATCTGGCATTTACCAATCGTGCACCTACCACACGTCACACCCAGATGGACAAAGCATCATTTTTGCCCTCAAGAAACCCAGTCTTATGCCGCAAGAACAGCACAGATCAAGTGCCACGAAAGCTGAGAGAAAGGAGAGGAAAATTCTAGCCAGAGAGAATCAGGGAAGGCTTCCTGGAGGAGGGGTTGGCATGGGCCAAAAGAGAAAAAAGGATCACCCTCCCTGGCTTTGCTCTGCATCCCTCAGCTAATGGGCAAGTGCTGGTTGTGTAACTGGCCGGTAAGGTGCCATTATAATTGCTAACCACGTTCACCTGCTGCAGACACATGGTGCGTGCTGGGCACTGCCAACTGTTAACTTCAGAACTGGCCCCTCACTGGCTTTCTAAGGTTCTCTGTCCTCTATCTGGGTCACATGCCACAGGATGCAGTTTGGGGGATGTCGAGTAAGGTGCGTCCCCCGCCAGGTGTGCGGGAGAAGGGGGGCAGTGCAGATCCTCTTCCCAAAGCTTTATACTTGTCTGTCTTAGGAACCCCAGGCTCAACACTTGTCTGGGTAAAGCAAGCTCTGATTGGATGAAAGATGGCCAACTGGTCTCCATGGTGACATAAGCGCCTTAGCAGATGGATAGCTGTTGGAGGCTCTTTCCTTGAGATGCTCATATTTCCTTCCTCCCTGTGGGCTGGGGGTTCTCTCTAGGGACAGTACAGATTTGCCTTCTCTTCCCCAAGCCTGACTCACTGCTTCCTGGAAGCAATGGTCTAGGAGCAGGCTGCAGCAGGGGGGTTGGGCAAGACAAATGATCCTAGGGAGTTCCTCAAAAGCAGCCGTCTGAGTTCTGCTCCCTCCAGCCCACCACAGACCCTTCCTCAGCTTCACTGGGTGGGCTAGGCTCAGGCTGTCCCGGCCACCCTGGAAGTGACGGCACCCCTTTCCCCTCTGTCCATCCTGGCAGAACCGGCCTCTGAGGATGAGCAAGGGCCCCCTGTCTGGATAAACAGAGCCTGGGTGGGGAGGCCCATATGAACAGATGTCGCTGCCTTTGGAATTAAAAACATTCCTAGTAGACTGTCCCATCCTCCCTCACCCCCTCCCCAGGCTCTCTGCCAAAGGAATGAGAGGGGCCGTCGCCAGGGAGGTGCAGGGCAGGACCCTAGGTTACACCGAGGGAGGGGTATACACCTGGGGTGGCTGGGACCGGCCACCCAGCACAGCTATGATTGAGGCAAAATCAGGCTAAAGTGATCAGCAGAGGCATCACTGAAGAAAAAAAAGGTCAACAGGGAATGTATGCAGCCTGAGCTGTGTGGGCAGGAGAGGCAGGGACTGCCACCAGTGCGGCACGGTGACAGCTGGGGATGGGGACGGCTTCCAGGCAAATCCTCCAGCCTGTGAACACGAGGAGGAAGTTTCTTTCTCAGAACCCTGGGATGCTGCTGCTACTTCTCTGGAGTGACCTCCTTTTCCCCACTGCAACGACTTTCATCTTCCCTTCAGTCCAGACTGGGACCCCGATTCCCTGCCCCTATCCTCCAGCCAAGTGACTTGGAGGCAGGAAAGGGGGTTTCTGAGCAGCCAGCTAGACCAAGGCCACAGGCACCCCAGCGAGGACAGCCTGGGAGTGAGGGGGAGGGGAGAGCCCCAAAGGGCCACCCGGAGAGGCTGGGTGCAGGAGCGGGAGCTGGAGAGGAGCCTGGGATGGCGCTGAGGAGGGCCGAGAGGGGTGTGGTCCGGGGTCAGCCAGGTGCGCTCCCTTCAGCCCCAGGGGAGCAGAGCTGGGAGGCAGGGTGTGGGTGGAGAGCAGGTGGCGTGTGAGGCTGGGAGGGCTGCAGAAAGGAAGCCCATGGTGGTTCCTGCCCAGAGACAGGCACCGGAGTCCAGCCCGAGAGAGAACCAGCAGGGCGGGCAGTGCACGGGAGCCCGGGGCCCACGCAGAGGGTGTGTGAGTTGGCAGGGAGGGTGGCACACCGCAGGGAAACTGTGAGAAAGGGGGGCGGGAGAGTCCCTTTAAAATGAATGGCCCTGGGGTCTCTGCATTCCTAACGTGTGTTCTCACCTTGTCCTGTACCGATCCTAACCCAAACTGTGGATCGGAAGGGCAGAGATCTTCAGAGAATGAGAAAGTGAGACCCGTTTATGTTTTTCCATCCACACTTTTTGAGCATCTGCTATGTTCCAGGCCTGCATTAGGCCTGGGGACAGGAACCCTTTGCTCAAAGTCACTGAGTAGCCAATGGCAGAGCTGAGGCTAGAAGCTACTTTTTCGCTCATTTACTCATTCATTCATCACTGACTAGATAGCCACCACATGCCAGGTGGGGAGGACCCTGAACGGGTCACAGCTCACTTGGAGCTGTGAAACTCCAAACCGAGCCCTAGCCAACCCACCGCTGACCCGCCACCCAAGGAGATAAGTGCTAGCAACTGGGGACTCTTCCAGGCATCCAGGCCAGGACTCCGGGGTCTGGGCCCTGCCTGCTAACAGCTGTGCATGGGGTTACAGGTCTCTAAGGCCTGGAGCCTCAACTCTGTAGATTAGTGGTTACTGGTAGCTTTAGATGGCCACCTGAGAGGGAGATGGGGAGCGGCTTCCAGGATGTTGGGACAGGCGGCAGCCAGGACTCAAAGGTAGTTGCTCTGCAGCCCAACCTCAAGGTGTACCATGACCCTCCCGTCTCCCAAGGCCTGGCCTTGGAGTCAGAGGACAGTGCAAAGCACGGGCTGTTCTGCACACAGCCTCACCCTCCACTCTGCCTGGCCAGCCCAGGCTGGTGTCTCGAGGGTGCCTGGTGGCTCTAGGAGAGGCTGAGACAGCCGCAGGGCTTGCCTGCTTCAGGACTGTCCTAATGTCCTAATGGGCCCTGGCAACTCCTAGTAATTCTCACAGCATATTTGGTCACGGAAAAAGGGTGGAAAATCCACTTGAGCCTTTGGGAACATCTTGTATACCTAAAACAAAACCCACCAGGGATGGAGTGGGTAGAGCACACCCACCACACATCCATCCATTCCTTCCCACACAACTCATGGATGGAACTCACAGCCAGACTGACACCCAGACCCCCTTGGCCGCTTGCCTGCTCCCAGGACGGAGGCAGTATGGCCGGGGTCTCCCAGCACAGCCAGGGGCCTGAGCACCCCAGGGGGCCTCCCAGGCTGCAGACTGAAAACACAACAGCCTCAGGCAGGGGGGTTTGAAAGTAGGTCAGGGTCCGCTGAGCCTCCATGCTTTTTTTCTCTTTTGCTAATATTAAGCAACTCTTTTCCACCCACTCTGAGCTCCAAATGAACAGAAGACAGCTCCCGGGAGCCACGGAACCAGGGTGTGGGTCCTGCCTGGTCACTGTGGCAGCCACTCCCTCTCTCTGGGCTTAGTTTCCACACCTGTCAAACAGGATCTTGGACGAGACAAGTGGTCCGCAGTGAACTTTTTTTAAGCAGAGGATACAGCCCGCTTTCTTTCTAAATGAAACCTTAGGCCAAAGTCTCCCTGCCCCCACTCAGCTAACGGCAGAAGCAGGGAGCAGAGGCCCCTGGCTGAAGTGGGGTTTCAGGGCCCTACCCACTCACACTGCCGTTGTCCACCACTCCCTGCCTTGGGAGCACCTCCTCGGTTGCCCCAGTAATCCCCAAGCCCCGCAGGCTCTGAAGCCTCTGGTCCTCCTTTAAGGACAGAGGCTTTAAAGGAGGGCAGTTCCCATGAGAGCTGCTATTCCCCTACCACGGCCATTGGCCCTCGCTCCCCTCCAGGGTGGGCAGATGTGGAAGTCGGGAGATTAGGGGCTTTTTAAGGGAACTTTTGGGTCAGAGTCCTGGATCCAAAACTCATGTTTTATCTCTACTTTTCTCCCTGCTTTGGGAAAACTCTGGGCCTCTGCTTTGCTGGTGTGGGTTCCCTTCGGTGGCCTTACAATAGGATAACGCTTATCTCATGGAGTCAGTCTGGTTGGTGTTTTCTGGGTCACCTCCGGCCTGAAGCCAGTGTAGCTCAGCTCTTGCCTCCAAGGGTGTGAGCAGGCTATGCCTCGCTTCCCCTGTGCCAGCCCATGGGGAGCGGGTGGCACCTGGCGGTCAGACCCTCACCAAGAGCCCCCACTGCCCCCACGGCTCGTGCCACGGCCAGGCGGGGCTGGGTGAGGCGCTGAGGTGGGCTGTGCAGCGCCCACAGCGAGGGAGAGCCACACGAGGCGCCCCCGATCAGCATTCACGTACAGCCTCAGCCCTCACTCAGGGAGTCCCTGGCAATTCCCCTACTAAGTCCTTTTCTCAAAGGTTTTGAATAAAATCAAAGACAGGACCATCCCAGGAGGCTGAAGCTGCAGCCTCCGCCAGCAGGGAGGTGAGCGGTTACCGGGAGCGAGCAGTAAGCCAGGTACTGTTACCTCCCAGGACTCATCTGGTCCTTGCACAGGTTTGAGAGGGAACACACAGAGAGGTCACCTCGCTGTTAGATGGTGGAGCTGCGATCAAACCTGGGTCTTCTGCTTCTGAGTCTAGGAGCCCCCGGGGCCCAGAGCTGGGAGAGCACCCTCTTTTGGTTTGTTGAGAGACGGGATTGTTCTAAGGGCCTGAAGGAATCAGTTCCCAAGGTCCTCTCCAGATCAGCTTCTCTGTGCCTCTCACCTCTCCCAGGTAAGCAGGGGGCATTCCCACGCAGGGCAGGAGGCAGAGGAGACCCGTGCCTCCGTCTGCTTCCTGCCCAATGCTTCCTGTCTCCAGAACCCCCTGGGCGGAGCCCAGGCTCCCAAGATCAGGAACACCCGGAGACGGAGGTAGCTACGCGGGGGCCGGAAGAGAGAGGTTGTCCTACAAGTGTCGGGAGGCCTTTGGACAGCCAGGGGCAGGATCCTACGAGATCCCCTCTCGTAGGATCCTTCCCCTGGCTCTCCTGCATCCCGCTGCCCACTCTGCTCTCCAAGTACAACCGAGCCATCCAGACCTGCCTTGAAGAGGGACAGCAGGTGAGGCACTGGACGGTGAACGGGTCTGAAACAGCTCTAGTCACCTGGGCCCTGGGACGAGGTGGTGTCAGAGGCAGGGAGAGGAACAGTCCCGGTGCCCCCGTCCCTCCCCGTCCGTGTGCTCCTGGGCTGGCACAGTGGTGATGATGGCAGCGAAGGGAAGAGCCCCCCATGGACCTGCTGAGAGCAGGAGGCAGCACAGATATAAAACACGGCCTCTCGAGGCAGACGCTTCCCCTGGACGTGCACACCCAGCCCAGGCTGAAGGCAGGGGAGGGGTCCATCTTCCAGGGAGAGGCTGGAAAGCCACACCCTGCATGGTCACTGCGGTGTCCCAGGGCGGGGAGCTGCCTAGCTGCCTCCCTACAGGCAAGTTTTCTCCCAGCTGCCCTTCCCCCCAATCCGAGTCACAACCGGCCACTCTCAGGGGACAGGGCCTGGCTGTGGTCAGTGTGGCCTGAAGGATGCATGGGAGAAGGTGTTAAGGACACCCGGTAATGTCCCCTGTCTTTCCACACAGGGAGGGACCCAGGCACCCAGCTGTGAGGAACCCGAGTGGAAGGGGTTCTGGGTCAACCAGGCCAATGCCCCAGAGCCCAGCTCCAGGGCAGTAAAGCTGGGATGCTTGACCCTTGGGCAGAGTCAAACGGGGACAACAGACACCTCGGGGGCCAGAGGGAGGGACGTGGGGTGGGGGAGCCCTCGACTCCTGCCCTAGCAGCCTCCCGACCTGCACTCACTCCAAATTTCCTCATGCCCTGCAGAGTAATTGAAAACAGAAGTAGTTCCCGCTGACAATGACCCCTTGTTCCCAGCTCATCACTCACTCTGGGCCTGACCGCACCACGCCGTCGAGCTGAACGCGGCTCTGAGGGGGATGAGCCCAGAGCTGCTCAGCCCGGGGCGGGGGCACAGCAGGAAACCTCAGGCTGGCAGGTCGTGAGGCCCCAACCTTGACCTCCTGCCCACTCCGAGGTCGGTTCATCAAAGCTGGTCTGACTCCAACAGCATAAGAAAACAGATGTGGCCTCAGCCAGCCTAAGGCCCAAACACAGGGGCCACTTGCAGGTGACAGCCTTTGGGAAGGGGGTTTGCTTGACAAGCTACACCCAGAATCCCTGCAGGAAGGCGGAGGACAGTGGACCTGGACCTGCCGGCTTGGGCAAAGGGCTGTCATCATTAGACAAGGACAGGCCTTGTGCCAGGTCCTGTGCCAAGGGCCTCACGGACTTTCCCCTTCTGTTCTCTTTACCACCCATTTTACAGATGAGGAAACTGAGGCTCAGAGAGGTAAAGTAACCTGTTCTCCCAACTCATGAATGGAGAAAGCTAGACTGAAGCCCAGATCTGTCTGGCCTCAAAGCCCCTTCAACACTGACTGAATGGTCACAATTCTCCTCTGTTCTCTTCACTACATGGGGAGGGAGGTCCTGTTCATTCTTTGCATCCACCACACAGTGCCTGCCACTTAGAGGGAGTTCAACAAACAGAAATGCGGGAATAAACTAGTGAAAGCGTGGATGTGCACGGACCAGCTCTTTCAGGGACATTCCATCCTTTGAGCCTCACAACAAGCCTCTGATAGAGGCACAGTGGGGATAATTGTCCCCATTTAATAGATGAAGAAACTGAGGCCTCCGAAGGTCAAGGGACCTGGATGCATTTTCCCACCCTCAGCCCAGTGTTCTTCCTACACTGTCAGGGTAACTGCACTCCACACTCCATCTATCTAAACCACTGACCGAGGGGAAGACAAACAAGTTAGGAAGGGAGGGGCAAGGAGACAGGGATGCCTAACCTGGGGGAGAGAAAGCCAGCGGGCGGCAGCTGTTTTCTTCAACTAGAAGAGGCTAATGGTGACAGATGTAAGCTTTTATATGTAGAATGGATAAACAACAAGGTCCTACTGTATAACACGGAGAACTATACTCAATATCCTGTGATAAACCACAATGGAAAAGAATATTAAAAAAAGGATGGGTATATACGTATAACTGAATCAATTTGCTGTATAGCAGGAATTAACACAACATTGTAAATCAACTATACTTCAATAAAAAAATATTGATTGAAAAAAAAAGAGGCTAGGGCTTCCCTGGTGGTGCAGTGGTTAAGAATCCACCTGCCATTGCAGGGGACACGGGTTCGAGCCCTGGTCCGCGAAGATCCCACATGCCGTGAAACAACTAAGCCTGTGCGCTACAACTAGTGAGCCTGTGCTCTGGAGCCCATGAGCCACAACTGCTGAAGCCCATGCACCTAGAGCCCGTGCTCTGCAACAAGAGAAGCCACCGCAATGAGAAGCCCACGCACCTCAACGAAGAGTAGGCCCCGCTTGCCACAACTAGAGAAAGCCCACGCACAGCAACAAAGACCCAACTCAGCCAAAAATAAAATAAATAAATAAATAAAACAAAATCTTAAAAAGAGGCTAATGGTGACCAGTTGTGTCCTGGGGGGTTGGGGGGCCTGATCTCCTGTTACAGCTGGAGAGAGACGAGCAACAAGGGGTGGGGGAGGGGGCGTGGTAACCCTGGGTCTGGAGGGAAGGAGGCTAAGAGACCACGCTCTTCTCTGCACTTAAAAGTAAGAAAGTCTAAGGCGGAAACAACCCAAATGTCCATTGGTGGATGCATGGATAAACAAAATGTGATCTATACGTATAATGTTATGCAGCCTTAAAGAGGAAGGAAATTCTGACACACGCTGCCATACGACATAGATGAACCTTAACGACACTGTGCTAAGTGAAGTAAGCTAATCACAGAAGGATAAGTATTGCAGGATTCCGCTTACACGAGGTACCCAGAAATCGTCAAAGTCATAGAAAGTAGAATGCTGGTTGCCAGGGGCTGGGGGAGAAGGAATGGAAAAGTTACTGTTTAACGGGTATGGAGGTTCCGTTCGGGAAGATGAAAGGTTCTGGAGATGGATGGTGGTGACGGTTGCACAACAATGTGAATGTACTTAATGAATGCCTCTGAATTGTAAACCTAAAAATCATGAAAATGGTAAATTTCATGGTATATATATATATTTTACCACAGTTGAACAAAAAAATAAGAAGGTCTAGATATTGTCAGATGTACCAATCTGGGCTCTGAGAACACACCCAACTCCTGAAGGCAGGGGACTGGCCTTCATGACCTCCTCTGAGTGTCATTTCTAATAGCTCTGACCTCTCACTTCCAAGCTTCCAAGTGGTCAGGTCAAGAATGTCAAAGAAATCACCCTCCTTTCCCCTTCAGACACAGGCTCCAGGCTCCAGATGGGAAGAGGACAGAGGGCGAGGCTCCCAACGGGCCTAAATGTTGCAATGAGGGGGATGGGGTGGAGGGAGTGAGAGGGAGTTACCACTCCAGGCATTAGGACAGCTAGAGCTTCCTTCTTGGCCTGGAACCCTGCCCCAGCTCACCCCAGGGTCTTGAGCTCTCCTATGGCCCAGGGGACCACCCCTAGCAGGCTCACAGGAAAGTGTAGCTATGTCCCACCAGAGGGAACAGGGCCGAAGGTTGGGGGCCCGTCCCCAGGCTTGTGGCTGAGCTGGGAAGCAGGGGAGCAGGGGCATGAAGGGGATCCCAGGTCTCAGACCCCTCTCTAGTCTGAAGTCAGTGGCAGGAACTGAGCTGTGAAGTCCTCAGGGAGAACTCTCCCCTCTGGCCCAGCCAGTCAACGAGGGCTGGATCCTGGGAATATGCTAATCAGCCTGGGAGCAGGTCCCAGTAGGGGACAGCACATCTGGAGCCTGGAGCAGCATGGTTGGAAATAGACTGGGACAAACATACAGGAGTCCCCTAGGGCCAGGGAGCCAAGGCAGAAGAAGGGGGGGCCTCCTGGCTGAGGAGTTCCTGGGCTGGGCAGGGGCGGGGCAGCAAGGAGGAAGCAGACCGTGTGGGTGGCCTGGATGGAGAAGTTGGAGGTCTGGGGAGGGAAGGGAGGGCTCAGAAATGCACCAAGCTGGTGGGATCTTCTACTAAATTTGCAGTGACGAAGGGCTGACCCCTAAGAGTCACAGGCTGACATCCAGGTCTCCCCCTGCCCCGTTCACTCATTTGCCCAGCAGCTGACCAAGCACCACCAAACTGGGATCAAGATCCCGAATCTGGAGCCTTTGCTCAACCACTAATGAGCTGTGTGACTGTGGCTATGTCACTCACCCTTTCTGGTCTCAGTTTCCTTCTCCCCTCAAAACAGGATTGGATGAAATGCCCTCCAGGATTCCTTCTGGCTATAACCCTACCAATCCCCCTTTGTTCGTTCATTCCTTCAACCTCCCTCTTACTTGCACAGCTCACAACCCCTCCAGCCCAGGGCAGGCGGGCTCCTTAATTTCCTGGGACACTCCCTGTGCATTCCTGCCTCCCTCCCTGCTCTGGGCCACGTGGGCCCTTCCCCCAGAATGCCCACCCCGCTGCTCTCTGCTGATGCAGAGCCTGCCCACCTCGCTAGAATAGCAGAGCCTTAAAATGGTAATTAATGTGCTGGCCATTACGTAAATGATTTTTATAAAGTACTTTGGACAATGTAACAAGAAAGGTAATTATAAAGACTACGTTCAGACCTAGAAAAAAGGGGGTTTATGGTAATGCTACTTGAAAATAGAAAAAAAAATACGCACCATCATTAAAACCATATAAAAATCTGTATACCTGAGGAAGGGAAAAGGCACAAAATAAGATGGCTGTTTCAGAGGAGTGGCAGTAGGGACGGTCAGTGATTATGTTTCAAGTCTCATTATTATTATTGCAATTCTCTTTCTAATATAAACACTGCTTTTGGAATTTAAAAAACCCAGTGCTCTCAAATCCCTCACTCCACCTCCTCCTGGAAGCCTCCCTAACTCCAGCCCACAATGATCTCTCCTTGTCTGAATTCCTGCAGCACAAGTTTCCATCTCATTATGCAGGGAACGGTGGGAGGCATGCCCTGGAGAGGGCAAGGCAGGGGCTCTGGAGACTCCTGGCTCTCCTACCCTCTGGCTGCCTGGCCTTGGGCAGGTTCCTTAACCCTTTCGTGCCTCAGCTTTCTCATCTTTAAAACTGTGATAACTTTCCTACCCCACAGGGTACTGTGAAGATCCCCCGGGGTAACAGCTGTGAGCATTAGCCCAGTGCGGGCTCACGGAAAGCTCTCTGATGTGACCACCCCCACCCCCACCCCCACCCCCACCGTCAGCAGCCCAGCATCACCACCATCTCCAGCATCGTTATTGGCACCTTGCCTTGTTCCCTAGTGGCGTGGCATATATCGATACTCTCGTCTTTCCAATCTGGCAGTCGATTCCCTGAGGCCAGGCCCCTGCACCTCAGAGCAGCCAGTCCGTGAGGGGCACACTGCAGAAGCAGAGGAAGTCCCCCTTCCCTGGCTCTTTTCCACGCACACTCATTCTGCTTCCTTCCAGGTACACCAGGCAGACACGTCCCCTGAGGGGAGCTAAGAGGACTCCAGACAAAGGCTGGAGAGGGATGCGGGGCTGGGAAATCACCCCAGCTCCTTCTCCAGGCCACTAGCCATGCAGTGCCCTTCACCCAGGCTGGGGCGTCCCCTGATGAAGGCCTGGGCCATGGAGACACAGCACAGAGGAGGGAGCAGGGCCTTCCCTGCTCACCGTCAGCGGAGGCACCAGGGCCTCAGTGTCCTCATCTATAAAATGGGGTGGATACGACCATCCTTTCCCTCACAGAGCTGTCGCAAGGATCACACGAGAACATTTGGGAACGGGCCTCCAAGAGCACAAGTGCTGGCCACACATGTTGCTGATTAGCGCTGCCATTTGTCTGTCACTAACTGCTGCCCCTTCCTCACCCCCCAGCCTGCCGCTGCAGGGTCCCTGCCCCCATTGCCACATGAGGCCAACCCAGAGAGGGAGACTCATTTTGGAGCAAATGCCCGGAGCTTAGGAGACGGGATCCCTCGCTGTTCTCTAGATGAGCTGAGGGAGGACAGGCTTAGAAAGAAGTGGGAGCAACAGGAGTGGGCCTTCTTCCCCTGCCTTTCTTTCAGGCCACCTGAACATCCCCTGAACACGGCCCCTACTGTGAGGCCACCTTTCGCTCCATCCTCGGCGCCCGCTGAAGGGGAAGAGGACCGAGGGCCAGAGGCTGGTTCCAATTCTCTTCCTTGGACACGAGGTGGGAGGGGAGGTGGGAGTGAGCTGTGGGAACAGACACCGCTCTGTGGCTCCGTGGGGTTCAGTGCAGTCTCTCCAACCCAGCCCGGTCATCCTGGGTGGCTCCGAGGGTAGTCCCAGGGTGAGAGGACTTTACAAGGCATGGCACACCCCTGGTGGGGACAGCCCGCCCTCTGATCCACAGGAGGGAGGGCAAGACAGCTCCACATCTGAGGACAAGGCCTGGGCCTTGGGGAGTTGAGGGCTGGGAAACTTCACAGCCCTCCAGAGGACGCTGTCTCTGAACCGGAGGCTCACAGGCCCAGGTCAGCTGGCAGCAGGAAGGTTTGTGTTTCTTTTAATATCAACTCCCAGGCATTTAACATTCCTCGAAGCTTAAACACAGAAACATTTTCCTTACCAGACTGTGCTTTCTGCTTTGCCAAACATAACCTGGCTTCCTCCCCTTCCCCCACCGCCTCCATCTGCTCCTGTCTCCAAGATGTAATGATTTATGGTGTGTTTCCCCTGGGGCCCGTGCAGCTGACAGCGGTGAGAAGGAGGGAAGCAACAGGGCTGCAAGTCCAGGTGGGGACAATGCCTTCGAGCCCTGGAATCCGGGTGCTGGGGGGTTGGCGCCCACGGTGCTTACTGAGCTGGCTGCCCAGGACACCCTTTTAAACTCTTCCATCCTGCAGCCACTAAATGACCCGGGGGCGTGGCCACCGGTCACGCTTCTTGGCTGGGTATCTCCCGGGGCTGGACAGGCCGGGAATGTGCAGATGGGGCCCCCATCCTCATCCCTGCAGGAAGTAGCTTCCCGGGACTGAATCTAGAGCTCACTCTCATCAGCTCCCATTTCCTAAATAATGAAGGACCGGCTCATGGTTGCCTGGCAGCACTATCTCCCTGGCAACGGTGCTGAAGAGTGAGGTGCAGGTCCCCAGCATTAAGAAAGGATGTGCTCAGGAACATGGGGTGACATGAGGCAGATGGCTGGGCCCCCGCTGAATGATGCCATCTCCCTTGTTCAAACACAGGAGCCTGAGACAGGGGCGGGGCGGGGGGGGGGGCGCACGCAAGTCCCCAAGGGGACACTGCCACCAAGGACACCCAGTCAAGAGTCAGGTACCAAACTCTGCGGCCTCAACAGTGCATCAGAGAACAAATGCTTCCTGTGAAAAAGCATCATTGTGCTCCCCGCACCCAGATCACATCTGGGGCAACTGTTAAGAAGCCTGTATGTATACGTATAGCTGGTTCACTTTGTTATAAGGCAGAAACTAACACACCATTGTGAAGCAATTATACTCCAAGAAAGACGTTTTAAAAAAATAATTAATTAAAAAGAAACCTAGAGTACCCAAGGCCCACGGCTCAACGGCAGGGTGTCAGTTAGCATTTCCTTTGCACGGTCAGAGAATCCACACCCAAAGCAGGCTACTTGTGTCAAAAGCACGAGGCCATACAAGGTGCCAGATGGAATGTGGATAGCTCCACACTCAGTGGCACCCCTCCAAGCCTGCATCCCCTTGACAGGTAAGTGCATAGCCGCCATCTTCAAAACTGGCAGAACTTCCAAAGACACAGGCTGCAAACAAAGCCCTTTTCCCTCTGTACATTTGTAAGGCACCGAAAAACGTAGCTGAGGCATATATACTCTCACACTGCCCCTGCTCGTACCACAGGACCCACCCTAAGCCAATGAACTCCTGGCACAGGTGAGTCAGCCCAGCAACCCTAGCAACAGGTCAGAGACCAGCCCCCAGCAACTCAGCTGGATCCTAAGCCCTTCCGGTCCAGTGGCCAATGCTTGGGGGGGGGGGGGTCTCACTCCTCCCATGGGAGACAGGGCTAATCCAACACAGCTCTCACGGATACAGCCTCAGAATCCTTCTTAACACAGTGTTCCTGGAAAAAGCCACTAGTAGGCTAAAGATGGGATGCGAAAACAAAGGTAGCTGTCATCCTTACTGTCCGTCCTGCAGGAGTGTGGACGATCCACTGGCACCAGATGTGGAAGCCCAAGGAACCAGGCACATGTGGGCTTCTGGGGCTAGAATAAGACACCATCTCCAGCAGGGAAGAATAACCACCTCGGAGAACGCTTCTCAGAACAGCTTTGAACCCAAGTCACAAAAGGCCAATCACCCTGACCAAGAAGGTGGAGGAGAAGGACGCCTTCCCCACTGGCACCACCTCCTGACAGCTCCCCGAGCCTTGCCCTGGTGCCCTGGCTGTGCCTGCCTCTCACCTGGATCTGCCCTTTGCCCATGATCTTGTCCACGATCTCGTTGTTGTCCTTGTTGACCTTAGTCTTGTCATAGCACTTCTCGTAGCACAGGATCCTCAGGGACTGAGACCCCTCCAGCTCAATCTCGAACTCCTGGGGAAAGAAGGGACAGGGTCCTGAACCTCCAAAGCTGACCTGGCTTCCCAGTGGCTTCCCGCCCCACCATTGCAAGGGTGAGAGGGGGTGAGGTGGGCCTGTGAGGACCGCGTCGTGAGGCCTGGCGCAGCGTCCTCATTCTCTGGAGATCCAGAGGCCTCCGAATCGCTGAGGAAGTGGAGTTTAGGGCTTGAGCTGTAACGCCGTGTCCAAATACAAACCCGAGATCAGAGCCAGAGGAGCAGGGAGGTGGGGGCAGAGGGACAGAGCTGGCCCAACAGCAGGCCTGGCTGTCCTGGACCAGCCAATAGCACATGAGCACCAGGAGTGGGATGGCACGGTGGGAGACAAGCCCAGGGGTCCCCATGGCGACACCAGCCCCTCCACTCACCTCGTCCCACTTGGGCTCTGTGGTGTCCCGGAACACCCTGGTTTTGGCTTTGCTGACAAAGTAGCCAAAGGAATCCACCTCCAGGGTACAGTACAGGTCTGCGAGGGGACAGGCAGAGACACACCGAGTGAGGCCCGAGGCTCAGGAACCCGGGAGGGAAAGGGGGATCACTCATCGGTCCCCCCAGCATCCGCATGGGCGGTCTGCAAATCCACACACTCCCTCCCGGGCTCAGGCCCTGGCAGTCTTCCCCTCCATGGGTGGTGCCAAGGCTGTTTCCCAGGGTAATGGTGTGTGTTGGAGGGTGGCTTTGGGGCACTACAGCCAATCCTCTGCAGTGTGAATCATGAGGCCAGGGGCAGAGGTCAGAGGATGGACATAAGTGGCCCTCCCAGGCCCCAGGAGCTGCCCACCTGGGCCATCCTCCATCAGAAGGGCTTTCCTACAGAGGGGAGAGCGGGTACAGCCATCCCTGAGTTGCCTCTAACTGGGTGTGACAGAGACTAGATGTAACCGGGTATCCGAGCCCAACAGGCTGTGAGCGCAGGTAAACAGGCGAATGACGCGGAAGGCCTGACGCACCCTGGCCTCCATCAGAGCAGAGACGCGTCTGGGTGGCTGAGAGATGGAGGGGCGTGAAGGGCCCCTTAACTGATTCTGCTACGAGCGAACCCTTTGTCAGGGGCCAGGGGACAGTTCCTGGGATAAAAGGAAGGGCTTTGCAGTCAGACTGTCCAGGTCAAATCCCAGCTCTGCACAGACCCCCTACCTCTGTGCCTTCCTGCCCTCATCTGTAAGTCAGGAATGACGACGGTGCCTGCACCCTAGGCCTAATGTGACGAGTTTACTATGACAAGAAGCCGTGGCTGAAGATTCCCAAGGCTTAACTCCCTGAGTCAGAATGAATGCCTGAGTGGGTCAGGGGGCTGGGGGAAGGAGAAGGTGAGGACGGTCTGGAGGTGAGGGGAGACCCTGTAGCAGCACCTCACCCCATGTCTGAGCACCCTGACCCAGTTTGAGAGGTAAAACCCCTGCTCTGGGGCAGTGGGATGCCCCACCCCTATGGGCCTGCTCCCTGAGGCCCATCCCAGCCAAAAGGACGCAGAGAGACAGTAAGCAGGAGACATCTGGGCACCTGGTCCAGCTCAGTGGGCAGCAGACTTGGGTGTGTGTCACAGCCCCGAGGAGCTGACTGACCAGGAATATTCCTGGGCCACCCCCTCGCCAGGGCATTCTGTGGGTGTGGGGAGGGTCCTGGAAGCTCTCGCATGTACCACCAGCACAGCCTGGAGTGATGAGAGGGGTGGTCCTGGCCACATCGAGAGAAGGGCTGCTCTAGAGGCAAAAACGTGGGCTTCAGAGTCAGAAGACATGGATTTGATGCCACCACCTGTGTGCCCTACTGGGCCACCTGGGAAAGTCCCTGGAGCCTGCTGGGCCTCAGCCTCTTTGTGTGCCAAGTGGGAATGGCATCAGTGACCTCAGAGGGATGCCAGGAGAATCAGAGCAGATAACGCACCTGAAAGTGCTTTGAACGTGTCAAGCACTATCCACTTGCTGGCCACGTTTGCGTTTTCTCCAGCATCTAGTAAGGGACCGAGGCACACAGTAGGTGTCTGGAAATAAACTACTTTGTTCAGCATTTCTGAGGTCCTGTTCATCCAAGGATTAAGGAGATGTGGTTTCTGTTCTCTACGAACTCATAGCAGAAGAGGCAATTTATTTTAATTTAATTTAATTCTTTTTTTGCGGTACGCGGGCCTCTCACTGCTGTGGCCTCTCCTGTTGCGGAGCACAGGCTCCGGACACGCAAGCTCCGTGGCCATGGCTCACGGGCCCAGCCGCTCCGCGGCATGCGGGATCTTCCCGGACCGGGGCACGAACCCGTGTCCCCTGCATCGGCAGGCGGACTCTCAACCACTGCGCCACCAGGAAAGCCCGAAGAGGCAAATTTTAAGTGACAAAACAGTATGACAGGTGCTGCCTTGGGGTGATGGGAACACAGAGAGGGGAGGCAGATTTACTGCAGGAATTCAGGCTTCACAGTGAATGTTTATTAAATGACTGTTTGCGAGCCAATGGCATAACCTCTCCGTGGTGCTCTGCAGGGAGAGAGGCAAAGGGCAGATCTCATCCGCCAGAGGGGAAAAGAGGGAGTGAGAGGAGTCAGGAGCCCTGGGTTTCTGATCCTACGTGATGTTAAGTCCTTTTATCTCTCTGTGACTCAGTTTTCTCATCTGGCAAATGGGGAGAAACTATTAGCTGTCTAACTGACTCACAAATTCCTACAGGGAGAAAAATTAGATAAAAATGGAACTGTATTTTGTGAAATACTAAGAACTGCACTAATGTAGTAGATGGTGATTTAGAAGGAAAAAGAAAGTGTGTGTGGCAGTGTGCTGGCACTACACATACAGGTCATATTTAAGCCTGCTCTTAGGTCTGTATTAACAAGCATGATTGCCTTTTATGGAGAAAGAAGCTGAGGCTCAGAGAGGTTAAGTGACTTGCCCAAGGTCACACAGCTTGTAATCGGCAGATGTGGGATTGGAGCCCCGTATTTCTGATACCTGGGGGTGGGGAAGGGCTTGGGGAAGAGCAGACCTTGGAGACAAAGGGCAGGGATGATCCCCCGCCAAGAGGAGCTGGTTCCTGGCCTTTGGGGGAATGCCCCACATCTCAGAGGAGCTGGCAGGGTCCCAGCCTGGGCAGACAAGAGCAGAGCAGGTGAGCAGTGGGAGGCCCTATGCAATGGGTCCACAGGGACTTTCTGTGAAAGGATGAACAATGGCCCGCCCAGCCTCTTCCTGGGGCTGGTGGCCAGGGGTACTTACTGGCTGACTGTTTAAACCCCTTGGCAGAGTGGACGATGACATGGAGGAAGCCATAGAGTCCTGGAGACTCGTCGTCTGCAAGAGAGAAAAGCCCCCAGGGAAGGGGGTGATGAGAGGTCTGCTTCTTCCCCTCCTGACCCCAGGCTGGTTGGATGCAGAAAGGGCGGGAGACAGTCTGTGCCTTGGTCCGACAGCACCACCTGGTGGCCAGATGAAGAAGCTTCCACAGTCCACTGCTTCCGGGAATGTGGGCCGATGCTCCTTTCTCCCTCCACTCAGCCTGGGTGGCCAGTTCACACCTTCCTCCTGGGCCAGGGACTTCGTCCCATTTCCCGCGGGGCACTTTCCCTCCCCCATGAATCCTGCCTAACCCCTGACTGCCCGACTCAGCTTAGCCTTCCGAATTGAAATTAACCAATATTAAGTCACTCTGTGCCAAGCAAAGAGAAGGTCCAGCTCTGCCTCCTCTTTGGGACATGCGGGGCAGATGACCCCCACTGTGGAGGAGAGCTTGCTTTCAAACCCCTCCCTTACTCCAGAACCTCCCACAGGCTCCTCAGCTTGAACAACATACTCCCTTGTTTGGCATTCAAGGCCTTCTAAGATCTGATCCCTGGAAACTTTTAGCCGTATTTCTCATACACTACTCTCATCCACCTACCCTTCCCCTCCGCCACCACCCTACTCCATGAACTGGCTTCCATGAACTGACGACCTCAGGAACATATTAACAACACAATCCCAGTGCACCAGGGCGCCAGATCTTCTCTCCAGCCAGAGGTGGCCAGGGAGTAGAGGGGGCTGTCTGGAGACTCAGCAGAGAACAACCCCTATTCAAACTGTGTACCTGGCAACTGAGTCTTCCCAGCCCAGCGGAGCAGAGATCAGCTATTTGTAGCTGAGTGTCTAGCTAGGTCTTTGTGCAAGGCCCCAGCAATGCCCTGGGGGCTTGGACCTGCTGATTTGAGTAACCTTGGGTTCCAGATATTACCGTCTTTATTGCTGGTGACAGGAATGTTGTGTACAGTCCTAAGTTTGAAACAGGATCCCGTGAGCACCTGGAGCTCCACTGAGCTCAGGACAAAGGCCTGGAGATCTGCAGGAGGAGACAAGAGAGAAGGGAATGTCACCACAGGTCCACTAGGACCTACTGCTCTTCCTTGGGGGCTACTGCAGGAAAAAAGCTGAGCTCTAGGGGCAGAGTGGGTCACTGGCAGGGAGGGAGAGTAGACATTCAGCTGGGAATAGTCACGGGTGCTGCTGGAGGGGTAAGAATTGGAGGGTCTAACTAGAGGGGTTCACGAATGTGTGTACGAGACAACAAGAGCAAGAGACAGAGAGCTGGACAGCCCTGGGCTTTGGGTCAGTCCTATTGCTAATTCATCGTATGCCTAAAGCAAATCACCATCAGGGTAGCGTAGTTGGGGCAGGGTTTTACCTTTCTTCTGTAGTTTCTGAATTGCTTCTCTCCACTCTGACCTCTCATAGTCTGAGGACAGTAGGAACAGGTAGCTCTGTAGAAAGGAGAAGAGAATTCAGTAGGATGACCAGAGTCAGGCCAAGGACATTTCTGGATCCTGGGGCCCACAGTGAAGCTCCTTTACCCAGGTACCCCTACGCTTGGAGAAGGGCAGCTAGGAGGAAGGCCTTCCTCCTAGGAAGCCTGGTGACAGGAGTGGCAGTGCCAGTGATAGCTAGCAGAGGGCACTGGCTCCCCATCAGCGGGGAGAGGGAGTCCAGGGCTGGAGCCATGGCAGCCTCCTTGGGAATTGGGGGCCTGAGTCCCTGATTCCCACGGGTCAGGGCCAGGAGCTATAGAGAGTGGGCAGCCCTGGACCGAGGAAGGGAACTGTCTCTGTTCCGTCCCCACCCTTCTGACCTTTCCATTCCGATTGTGGATCCGAAATGGGATTGTGGGGGAATTGAGCAGCAGCAAGAACTCATTCTCAAACATCTTCTTTTTCAGGCGCTCAATGGCCCGGCTCTGTCCTTTGTTGGCTTTCTGCGGGGGACAGAGGGCACAGACAGTTCTCTTCACACTCAGACTCCACTTCTCACCCAGTAGCTCTATGTACAACATTCCCCTGTGTATTCATCATTTTTTTCCCTTTTCTATATTTTATGATGATTTGATATCTTGGGGGGCCTAGCCAGCCACAGAGAAAACTGCTCCTCCCAGGACATGCTAAATCCTAAGCTAGTAAATGACTCCTCTGTGAGTGCGTCTCTTGTGTGCAGACCAATCGATCTTGAGTCCACACCTCCAACCATCTCCTTTAACGAACTCACACACAATCCAGTATTTCCTCTGCCCTAGATAACCCAGGGCAACTAGACACCACTACTCTAGCCCAGAGCCTGCTGCCTTATTCAAACTAGCCAGTCCTAAGTTGTTTCCTGTGGAAAACACAATCCAGGCTCTGGGCCACGCACTCCCCACGCTCCTTCTGCCTCTTGACCGAAACTGGTGCTCTCCTATGTGGCACGCCCCCTTCTCTTGGAAACTATAAGTAATAAAATAAATATAAGTAATAAAAATCTTCCAGTGGCATCAGCATCTCTGAGTTGTCACTCATTCATCTCCATAAATTAGATCCCGGGTACCACTGAGACACCCTGCTTAAAAACTGCAGACACCTTTCAGCATAAAGACCCCACCTCTGGCCTCCCACGCGGGGCCTCCCCTGGCTGGGCTCCAGCTTCCACGCCCAGCCGATGTCCCGTCACTCGCCCCCTGCACCCTCCACCCCAGCATCACGCTATTATTATCCCTGTTCTCTAACAAGCTGTCCCCCCTCTCAGCCAGTGTTCCCTTCTCCAGTTTTTCAAGTTTATATTTTATAAAGGATCCCTTTCCTTTTATTAACTGCTATCATGTTTCATATCTCTGTTCCAACGCCGTCCTCAAGCTCCACGGTTAGAATGCACCTCTGAAGCACTTTTTTTTACCCACTAGACTGGCAAGATTGTGACAATTGCTCACAGCTGGTGCTGTGACAGTGTGGGGGAACAGTGACTGTGACACAATGCTGGGGAGAACATGATCGGATGCAAACTTTTCAGAGGTAAATCTGGTAATGAAATGCACAAGCCCTCTGCCCCAGACATCCCACTTGTAGGGAATCTACCGGAGGGAAATATGAGTGCAGACTAAAGAACGAGAAACAAGCTGAAGACTCAAATACGTTGTCATGTAGTCGAGCAACAGAAGAGGATGCAGCTGTTACAAAGGATCTGATAGGGCTTCCCTGGTGGTGCAGTGGTTGAGAGTCCGCCTGCCAATGCAGGGGACATGGGTTCGTGCCCCGGTCCGGGAAGATCCCACATGCCGCGGAGCGGCTGGGCCCGTGAGCCATGGCCGCTGAGCCTGCGCGTCCAGAGCCTGTGCTCCGCAACGGGAGAGGCCACAACAGTGAGAGGCCCTCGTACCGCAAAAAAAAAAAAAGGATCTGATAGATTAAATTGCAAAACAGCACGTGTAGTCTAATCTCATTAAAAAATACATACACACAAACACACACACACACACGTATAAGCATAGAAGAGTCTAGAAGAATACACCTCAAACTGGTGATAATGGTGGGGTGATGATAATCAGTTCTACTCTATACACTTTGATATTGTGAGCATTTCTTGTTATAATAAGCTAGTGTTACATTGGTAATTAGAAAAAAAATTGTGTTTAAAAAATACTATTGGGCTTCCCTGGTGGCGCAGTGGTTGAGAGTCCGCCTGCCGATGCAGGGGACGCGGGTTTGTGCCCCGGTCCGGGAGGATCCCACGTGCCACGGAGCGGCTGGGCCCGTGAGCCATGGCTGCTGAGCCTGCGCGTCCGGAGCCTGTGCTCCGCAACGGGAGAGGCCACAACAGTGAGAGGCCTGCGTACCGCAAAAAAAAAAAAAAAAAAAAAATACTATTAAAGAATAAATTGCTGCTTCTTTTGTGACTCAGAGAACAACACTGTGCCTCTCCAGTGACTCTTATCACGTTGTGTCACATGCTGTGGTCACACACAGGGATGTCTTCATTCTCCACTGGATACGGAGGTCTGTGAGGCATCTGGCACACCCCTGCAGCCAGCAGCCAGTAGAGGTGTGTAAGCATGGATTCAACTAAGCAGAAGGCCATGTCTGCACACCCGGGGAAGGACAGAGGGCACAAAGCCTGCTGCTCCCAGGACCAGGTGAGAAACATGCATGCAGGATGCCCCTGAAGTGGGGATGCTGGACAGAGCCTGATGGGGAAACAGGCTCCACCGAGGCAGGGTAAGCCTGGCTGTTCAGGAGGAGCACACCTGTGCTTGTCAGGGGGCTCCCTCTGGGCAGATGCACCCGCAGTCTGACCCTCAGCCCTAGGACATTCCCCTGAACCAAACATCCCTGGGGTTACTACTATGGTCTTCCTCTCCGCTGTTCAAAGAGAGATGCCTGGGTTTAAAGACCCCTTAGAGGCCATTTGGTCATGTATTTCTCAACAACTGTTCCCAAAGCACCTATTTATTACGTGCTGAGTACTAGGGCATAGGACTGGAGCAAACAGCCCCCTCACTAGAGCTGAAATTCTAGTGGGGAAAAGAGAAAGCAGAGCGTGCAACTTTCATTCAGTACCAACAAAGCAAAGCAAAGAGGTAAACGTCTGGAACCAGGAAGCTGGGCACCCAACCTAGACTGTAGCGGGCAGACATCAGGGAAGGGTCATCAGGTGAGGTTAGGCCTAAGGCCGAGCCTGGATGGGTGAAGAGGAGAGACAAGGCCAACCAACCAAGCCCCTCCACGCTCTTCCTTCCATTCATGCGTAAGGCTCTGCCTGTAAGGTGCTTTCCTCTAGCCACTGTTTTCAAATACGTGAATTTAAGGCTATCCATTGTCCTCTAAAGAGCACTTTGGCTACATCCCATGGGTTTTGACATGGAGTGCTCTCATTTTCAAGCAGGTCTAAACAGTTTGCAGTTTCCATTTTGATTTCCTCTTTATCTTGAAAGTTTTAACTTCCCAGGCATATATTTAACTATATTCTAGCTGTTAATTTCTAATTTTACTGCACTGTAGTTTGTGAACATGACCAGTACACTATCATTTTTTCTTTTCAATTTGAGATTTCCTATGCAGTCTAATACATGATAAATGTCTGTGAATGTTCCATGTGTGTTTGACAGAATCTCAGTTCTCTGTCAGGACACAAGATTCTGTGCATTTTTAGATCAAGTGATATTCAAGGCTCCCTCTGTTATTTATTTGCCAACTTGATCTGTCCATTTCTGAGGGGCCTCCCAGGTCCTTTCTCTTGCATACATCTTGCTTTTCCTTAAGAAGGACTTTTTCTTCTCTTGCTTTCCTATTCTGCAGTGTTTGGCATACACTGTTCCCCAGGAAACGTCCCATAATTAACCCCACTGCATTCCGAGCACTGACTCCTCCTTGGCCCGCCCTCCATATGCTCTGTGCTAATGGTTAGAGTCTTTCCCTGGGCACATAAATGTATCTTGAAGACTATAAAGAAAGACCTCCCACTCTTACATCCTGCCTCCCTTGTCAGACTCCCAAACCTTACCACTTCCCCTCCCTCCACCTCCCTGGCACACCCAGTTCAAAGGGCCCCAATAAAAATGGCCTACTTCCCTGCCCCAGCTGAGGCCAGGCTCTGCTTACCTCCTTCTGGATTTCACTCTTAAGGGCAGAGATCTTCATTTTCATGTCCTCCAGCTCGTGGTCTGGGAAGGGGTGCACCTGGGGACTGGCCTCAGATTCCTCAGGGGATGGAAACACTAGGTCAGCCAGGGGGATGTACCATTTGCAGTCATATTGCTGGTGCTTCCTGCAAACAAGTCAGAGGGAGATGTGAGCCAGAGAGGAATTTGGATCTTCAGGCCTGAATTGCTGGAACCAAACACCACCTGAAAGGGATTTACTAAGAACTCATCACAGGCAAGAACGATCCCCCTCCTTGAGGAGCCTAATCAGGAAACACTTGTGGAATTATGAGAATTGGGTTCTAGGGTCAGGCAGCAGTAAGGGCTCTGGACCTTGGGCCTGTCATTCTTCTGGCCCAGAACAACTGATGTTCTTAAACAGCCCAAACCTCTAGGGTATGAGCAAGAGTGGTCTCATGCCTTCCTGTTCCCCATCCCACACTCTTCCTTCCCTTCTAGCCTGTCTATACTTAGCTTATATTCATTATCTTCTAAGCTAGAGATAGAATACAGACGCTATTTTGAATGCCAACTTTTATCAATAGAGGTCACATGGGATACTGAGTTGAGGATTATAAAGCCACATCCAAGGGACTTCCCTGGTGGCGCAGTGGTTAAGAATCCGCCTGCCAATGCAGGGGACACGGGTTCGAGCCCTGATCCAGGAAGATCCCACATGCCGTGGAGCAACCAAGCCTGTGCGCCACAACTACTGAGCCTGTTCTCTAGAGCCTGTGAGCCACAGTTACTGAAGCCCGTGTGCCTAGAGCCCGTGCCCTGCAACAATAGAAGCCACCACAATGGGAAGCCCACGCACCACAACAAAGAGTAGCCCCCACTCGCCGCAACTAGAGAGAGCCCGCACACAGCAATGAAGACCCAACGCAGCCAAAAATAAATAAATAAATTTATTTTTTAAAAAAGGGAGTAAAAAAGAAGTAATCTCTGAGAATGTACCTTAAAAAAAAAGCCACATCCAAGTCTAACGAGAAACGGTGCCATGGTCCACTAGTAACGTCTGCCTTGGGCAAAGGACTTAAGGCAGAGGTACGTATACTTACGACTGTCACCTCCGATTTAGAATCATCTCAAATGTCATCTAGTTCCAGGGAGTCATCCCTTCTTTTGAAACTCATAATAACCTCTCCTTCTCTCACTTCCCCCAGGACTTTGGTTTGCACCTCCCTGCAACACTGAGCGTATGGCTTGTCTCCCCTGGCACACCGTAGATGATAAGGAAATACAGCTGGAAGGATGTGGGAGTGAATACTGAATAAGCTTTTCTGCTCATGACACAGGGACACCCATATCACTGGGTATAGTGACGGAGCTGGAAAGAAGCTTTCAAGTCAGATTAAGGTTCAAATCCCATCTCCTCCACTTCAGTTGTGCGACCTCGGGCAACTTATTTAACTTCATTCTAAGCCTTTTCTCTCATCTGTGAGATGGGGATAATAATACCTACTTTGTGGAGTCGCTGGGGAGATTAGAAATAATATATTCAAAGCATTTGTCGTGGCACCTGGCACGGCATAACCACTCAATAAACGATACCAGCAGATTTAATGAATATTCACTGAATTGCAGTTAGCAAAAATTTAGAGATGTCTAATAAAAGGAGAATGCTTAAGTAAATTATGGCATATCCACTTGTAACATCACGCAGGAAAGTAAAATGATGATTATGAAGATTAGGCAGCAACAGGGAAAATGCTTATGACGTGAAATGGAAAAAGCAGAGCCCCAAATTGGGTATTCACTCTGATTACAAGTATACGAAGAAACATAAGAACATTTTAAAAAACTGGAAGGAAATACAGCAGCAGGAGACCGATGCTTATGTTCAGGTGGGTGACGGGGTTTTTTTTTTTTCTTCTGTAATCTGGCTGCATTATCTTTACAATTAAAACCATGATTTATTTTTAGAAAAAGGCTATGAAGTAAAATAAAATTAATTAATATGTTTTTAAAAAGGGGGAAAAAAATGCAGACTGCCCCCGGTTGCTGAGGGGCTCCACAGCGGGCAGGGTCTAGCTGCACTCCAGCCCCCCATCCTGCACACTCACCCCGCCGATGTCTTCTTTAGCTTGGCGCACAGTAGGACGTCTGTGAAGAGGAAGACATGCCGCAGCTTCCGGGAGCCCTCCGACACTTCCACCAGGAAGCCGTCCTTCACCAGCTGCCGCGTCTGAGGGAGATGGTACACCCGCCCCCGCCTGGGAGTCAGCCCAGGGCCCAGCCTGCACCCATCCAGCTGTGGGGGTGAGGGTGGAGCTCCAGGGAGGGACCGTAGTGTCTGGTGGTTAAGAGCACTGGCTTTGGGGTCAGGGACATGGGCTTAAATCCAGACTCTGCCACTTCCTGGCTGTGATCTTGAGGGCAATTTCCCCGATTTCTCTAAGCCTCAGTCTTAGAAACTGTAAAATGGGGATAACGATATTTGCCCCGCAAGGTAGGAGTCATGGTGTATGTAGAACAGTTAGCACAGTGGCCGGCATGTAAGATGTGATCAACAAGCGGTAGCTTTCCACTTCCCTGCAGTTCTCAACAGCTCACACCTGGATGGACCCACCCTGGGTCATGAACACTCCCTCCCACCCCCACCATAAAACCCCCCTAACGCTGCCTAAGATGTTGATCTAGTTTCAGCTAAACCTCGACCCGCAGAACCACTCAGGCCCATTTACACTGTCTCTGACCCTGGACTTCCTTCCATGGGGCCATCACAGTGTCCTGCGGAACCTGCAGCCGTCTCTAACCTGGGCTCCGGCTGGCCCAGAGCATTCTGCTCCACGCATAACTTCCAGAGCCTCCTCCCTGCCGCCCTCAGAGCCAGCAGGCTGCTGTGGGGCTGTCACTACCTGTCCCAGCCTTCCCCGTATTACGTGCCGCGTGACCTATATACGTTGCCATATGTAGGTGAGCACCTAGAAAGTACACAACTAAAATGATCTGAAACTGGTCGTGTTCCAGGGCCTCTGGAGCTCTTTCAGACATCCGCAGAGTCCAACGAACTGGGGACATTCCAGGGTTTGCAAACCAGGGCTGGGAGCTGCACCAGGAACAGCTCTCTGTACCCTATTAGTCACTCTCCAGAACGTGTCCCTCATTACTTCCCTCCCCAGGAGACACTGAAGGCTCGTAAATGTCACAAAAGGAGCATAAACCCAGCCAGCCTTCACTCCTACACGCCACTTAATTACCTCTCTTGGACAGGAAACCCCGTACGTGGGCCAGGCTGCTGACCCATGCAGGTAACGGTCCCTTTGATTTTTCACATTGCTTCCCCTCACTGAGGTGTCCCCACCCTTCCACCAAAAAGGGCCCCCAGGGAACTGCAGCTGCTAGCCACACCTAGGCGCCCACCTGGGACAGTCCAGCCACCTGGCAGCCTCAGTCATCTCTCCCTGACTCCACAAGCTCCCTCAGCCCGAGCCATTATCTTCCAAGGGACTCTGAGGACATCCTACTGCCCAGAGGGGGCTGTCTGCATTCAAGAACGAGATAGCCAGAGCCGTGGTCTGGGGGTCAGCACATGAGGCTCGCAGACAGATAACCCCAGCTAAAGAATCCAGTTCCGACACTTATAGCCGAGAGACCTCATGCAGGAGACCTGGAGAGACTCTCCGGGGCCCCGTTTCCTCTTCTGCTCCTGTGGACTATTGTGAAGGTTCATGAGATGCTGGACTTTAAGCTGTCAGTCCAGGACCTGAAGGCCTCTCCTTGGCTGGGAATGAGAGATCAGGGTTGGAGAGCCACAGAGCATTGGGCAGGGGTGCCCGAGCGGGGCAGGAGAGCAGGGACGGGCAACCTGGGTGCTGGGCTATGCTGGGTCCTGAGCTCACCTCCCCCTTGGGGGTTGTGACTGCAGTCCGGCGGGGGTCAATGTCCTCATTGATGCTGGACAGGAAGTTCTGGGAGATGCGGAGGGCATCCTGTAGCAGCGGGTAGTCTGGGTGGTCCACAGGTGTGTGCTTCAGCAGGTCCTGGGAAGGATGGGGTGGTGAGTTGCGGGGAGCGGTTCTGGGGCTTAGTGAGAAGACAGTGGGGAGAACTCTACCCTCACTGAAAGAATTCCGAGGGAGACACTAGGGACCCACACTCTAACCTGGTCATGCCTGCAAAATCTGAAATAAAAATTAGGGTCGGAGCAGCAGGGGTGAGGGCAGTGGTGCCGCTTTATTCCTGCTGCAGTCATTACTCTTTCCCCGGGCAGCACAGGCCAGGTGGAGTCTCGTGTCACCAAGCAGCTGGGAGAGACACCCCGCTACTCACCCCACAGCTGCTCCAAGGACACTCGAGACCATCAGTCAAGGGATCGGGAGGCAGGAAGTGCCTGCCTCCTGGGGAGCATCTGGCCCAAAATCAAGCTTAGTAGCCAAGCTACTTTTAGGCCCTGGACCCATCGGCATGGTCACCACAGGCCAGGCAGGTGCAGTCAGGGCCCAGCGACCCTCTGCCCAACTCCCCAGATGGGCTGTTCTCAGCGACTCCAGTGCCCGCCCACCCTGAGTTCAGTCTCCCATCCAACTCTTAAGCCCTCTCAGGCCATTCAGCGGGATATACACTCACGTGTAGGACAAGGGTGCTCCTGGTTACTCGGTCAATGGGCTTGTAGAGTAGAGCTGTTGGGGGCAGGGAGAAAGGAGACAGGTCAGATGAAATACAGGGAGCAGCCTGAGACCTTAGGGGGCAGCCTCATGCCCCCGCCCGCCTCCCTCCCTTGCATGGACACCCACTTACAGAAGGCCAAAGTGGGTTCCATGGTAACCCACACCTCCATTTTCACCCCAGGCAGGCCAGATAACACCAAAAGGGGGACACACAGCTCTGGTGGCCCGGGTCCCCTCCCACCTGACTCCTCATCTCCTCTCCCACCAGATGTGACTTCTTCGAGGGCTGTGCATCCCCCAGGCCCGTCCTGGCTTGACCAGGCTCAATGTAGACACAGATACTCCTCTGTACCCTCCACGATGAATCACACAGCCTTACCCCCCAGAGCTCCAGGACTCTGGGGGTCACACCCGGGACCCCAGAATGCAGGAAGGAGACACTGTTTTTCCAGGGAGGGCGGTGTCCCTGTGCCCCATCATTCTCATATCCCTCTGGTCCAAGGCCTGGCACCGCCAGCTGGGAACAGCATGCATCGTTCTGACCCACACGGTTGACCTCATCTCCATGAGGAAGACCCCTCTCCATGCCCTCAACCCCCTCCTGGCTGAGGGCCAAGGAGGCATGCCCAATCTCCACAGAAAGGCTCTGCTCTCAAGCTAGTGGCAGCTGGGGGGCAAAGATTTCCTAAAGGAATTCAGGTGGGGCTTCGAGTATGAGAGCCCCTGAAGAGGCTGGGAAAATGCAAGCTCATCGGGGCCCCCACTGGCCACACCCCTCGGTGACCAGGACACCAAATGAGGATTGCTGGGATTCAGCAGGGACAGGTGGCGGCGGCAGCTGGCCCACTGACACTTCCAAACAAGGCTCCTGCAAGCAGCTGTGCCCTGCCCCTCCCAGCCTGGGGGGTTCAGCTCCGGTCCTGCACCTGGACACCTCTGTCCATGAGGTCATGACCTTTGTCCTCCTGCCGTGGGAGCAGTAAGAGGCAGGATGCTGGTCTGGGGAGGAGGACCCCAGAGTGGGTGTCCCATGGGACCAGGCCGTGACAGGTCCCAGAGCTGACATTCATGGCCCAGCCAGCCCCCAAACCAGAGAATTCCCCAAAGCCCTAGATATAAATACCCTGCGCGTTGCTAAATGGACACTTTGGGGAATAATGTGCTGGCTACGGAGAAGATGCAGTCTCAGTGGTGTGCCTCGAGCCTCATCTGTTGGCTTTGCCTGGCTGCCCGTCAGAATCACTAGGGAACTCTTAAAAGATTCAGATGCCTGTTTCCCCCTCTCCCATCAACTAAACAGCAGGCTCTGATGGGCAGAACCCAGGCATCACCATTTAAAAAAATCTCCTGTGCCGATTCTGATATGTCATAATGGTTGAAAACCACTGCTTTGTGCAAACACATCTCCCATGATTTATTTGCAGCCCTTTCTTAATTAAGCAATTTCTAGAGCCCCTCCCCGTGGGCTATGGGAGCTAGAATGGACAGGACCAGGCTTGGGGTATCTTGGGACAGTGAGGGTACAGCCCAGTTACCAGCCCAGGAGGGGACCAGTTCTGAGGCTGTCTAGGATACCCACCTGTGGCTCAGCCCATCTGCAGGGGGGGAAAAAATCACTCCCTGAGAACCCCAGAGACCCAGAGAAAGTGCAAGCTCAGCAGACACCTGCCAGGGTGGGCCCTCGAGTTCCCGTCCAGGGAAAGCTGATACTACAGTGTCAGCTCCCTCTGCCCCGCTGTCAGGTCCCAGGAGGAAGAGGTTTCTGACTAAGCTCAGAGGTCTGCACAAATGGTGGATTGGGTTTCAGACGGGTTATTAATATGCCTAGAGTCACCTCAAGAGTCCACTTGATTGTGGCCGTGGAATGAGTCCTAATGCATCAGCCCCAGGTGGTGGAGGGGCAGGTGGGAGGAAGGGTGGGGAGAGGCAAGTGCAGGGAGAGGGCCCTGGGGCCACGGTCAGATATGGAAGGAACCAGTGCGGCCCTGACGTTCATGCTCTCCACGGCACCTGCACACCTGCTTCCCCTGAGAATGCAGGGTGAAGAGCCCACCTTTCCCACCTCACCTGCTCCACGGCTCCAGCAGGCTGGCCTGCTTCCTGCCTCTGCTTCACCCACTCTTGCCCCTCCTCACCATGGGGTTCCTGTCTCTGGGACAGATACCATTCACCAAGTTGCAATGCCTGTCTCTCCCCCTCCTCCAGAAAGCCTCCCCTAACCAGGATTTTCACAAGCAACACTCACAGCGCCTAAAAGTCCAACCATGACATGTGCGAGCTGGCCTCTCTCTAGCTTGCTGAGTACTTACTCTGTGTCCAATGGCACTGTTTTACGTGCGTTATTTCCTTTAATTAAAAAGGGAAGCAATTATCACTAGCCCCATTTTACAGATGCAGAAACTTCTCGAAAGCACAGAGAAATTATGTAACTTGCTCACAGTCACAAAGCTGTAAGGGACAGCTGGGTTTTGAATCTACGCATGGTCTACCCGTGCTCCTATCTTTGAGATGTCCCCTTCCGTAGGGGAGGCAGCACCTGCCAAAGCTCGGTGGCCCTCGGGAGGATTCTGGGAAAGATTCACCGGGAAGGAGTGGATGAGCGGGCCTCTCTTGTTGCCAAGGTGAGCCCCCTTCTTAGGAGCCTGGGTCACACGCGGCTTTCCTTGCACCTCCACTGCGTGTGGCCCTGGAGCCCTGCAGACTGGGCGCTTGGCACACAACCGCTAAGGCAGACACCTGCAGAGTGAGCCCCAAGTGGCACAGCCTCCCTGATACCCCACAACCAGCACCCCTTGGAGGGGCTGAGAAGAGTCAAACAGCGTGGTCAGCAAGGGCTCCTTCACTCCTGACCCCTCACTTGAAAGCTGACTTTGCTGCAGGGACCAAAGAAACCCTGAACTCCAGGTCCCAGGCCTGTTTCACTAAAACTAAGCTTCTTTCGGGGGAAGAAAGAGGAAGCAAAGGGCCGACCGTTTCCTCTTTAGGGAGACTGATTGGAGACTTGACCAACTCCTAGGCCTGACCAAAAAGGGCATTTTCCCCTCAGATCTAGGACCACGCCAGTTTCAAGCCTGTCAGAATCTCAGCCGAGGGGCGGGGACCCAGGTCAGCTTCTGCCTGTGACTACAGCTGTCCTGCTGGGACAGCTGGAGAGGGGCGACCTCAGGGGCTATCTCCATCACGAGCAGTCTTCAATGCAGGACAGCCCGAGAAGGTGAGGGGACAGCTGATCGTGCACAGCGGCCTCCGGGAAGAGCCCGAGAAACCTCAGCGTCGCTCCTCCAGCATGCTGCCACCCCCCTCTGTTCAGCCTTCAACAAGGAGCTCCGGGTTACCACGGAGATATGAGAGCAAAGTGACTGAGAGGGGTGCAGAGACACAACGCCTGGTGGGAGAGAAGAAGGTCCTGAAACCAGCTGCCTGCCACAGGAGCCCAGAGCAGCTGGCCTGGGGCAACATTTGAGCCTTATGCCCCTGCCAGAGGCAGCGGGGCTCATCCCTAAGGTACCTCTGGCCTCGGAAGGCGGGGCCCACTAGCTTCCGGACACTTCCTTGCCTAGATCTGTGCCAGCCTCCTCTGAGCAAGAGCCTGGCTGACTGCACACACCTGTCCCAGGACCTCCTCCCTGAGGGAGCTGCGAAGATGATGCTCTGTCCGTCCCCGCTATTGTATGGTGGGTGTGTGACCTTCACAAAGCAGCAGCCGGCCACGCCCCCCTCTCCCACCAGCATTCACGGCCAAGACCTCAGCTCAAGGGTCTCCAGTGGCTAGAAACGAACCCCCTGGGAGCAATCCAATTCCTTCCTGCTCCCCTGCCATTCAGAGAGGAGAGAGCTAAGGCGGTGTGTGCACTCCAGGCACACAATACCCTGGCCTCTCACGAAACAAAGAGACTCCCAACTTCTCCCTCCAGCCGGGGCTGGCGCCCTCCCGCTCCAAGGCACTGCCATCCAGACCATCTGTCACCCTCTGATTGCCCCTGCTGACCCCTCTCCAACCCCAGGGTGGCCACCCCTGCAGGCCCAGCCTTGTCACTTTCTCTCTGCAACAGCCTCTCCAGGAAGTTGCCCCCAGCCTCTGAAGCTGAGGCTCCCCACAGATCCTCGGGGTACCTGGACCCCTCTAGCCTGGTCCTCCCATTTCCAAGCCGCCCTGCCCCGAGCGGCCCCCAGGCTCCAACTCCAGGCTGGAAGCTGGCTGGCGCGGGGTTAACACAGGTCCAGCCACTTGTCCCCCCTCCCTGCCCTGCTGCCCCCCAAACCTTGATGGCCACATTTCAGCCCACTCCAGCCAGCCCCCAGAGGTGGGAAGACACACCACCTCTCGGGAGAGGGGGCCTGGGTTACCATAGGTGCAGTTACAGCAGAAGCGAATGATGAGGAGAATTTCCATGGCAGCCTCCGTCCCCGCGGCAGGAGCGGGCGGCCATCGCTCCCGGCTCCCCAGCTCCCATCAGCGGCCCGGCCACTCAGCCACCTTCCCGGCTGCTGCTGCACAGCCTCCAGAATCAAGCAGCCGCTTCTGAGTGCTCTTCTAGCAAGGGGGAGGGGAGGGGAGGGGAGGGCTGCGTGCGTGGAGGGGGGAGGAGGGGGGGAGTGAGCCGCCTGCTGGCATCCTAGGGAGGAGCACGTTTGTAGCTGGCCAGCTGCCTGGGGACGGAGGCTGGATGCCTCGCGTGCACACGCTCACACACACACACGCATGCTCCCACACACACGCGCATGCACGCGCACGCACACACACAAGCCGGGCACCATAGTCCACAAAGCCAGACAAAGGAAGGTGACTGTTATCCAAGCCATTCCCCAAAGTACCTTCCATAGTGACTGACGTGTGGCTGTCCTTGGAGTCCTTGGGACCTTTCACTTTCAGTTCCTGCCAAACAGAGGAGAGGAATCACTACCTGGCCTGTCCCCTGAGCCTCCCCATCCCCATCGTGAGCAACGCAGGAAGCAGGGCTCTGAAACCCAGGGGTGCAAATAGGAGAAGAGACACAAAGACTAACACGTGCAGGCCTCCCTCTGCCTCTCCGCTTATGAGCCCCTGGGCCACACCCATCATCTCCTGGAGCCTCGGGGGTCCCCTGAAGCCCCTCCCCAGCAGCTCAGAGGGCCTTCCAGAGGAGGCCCACACCCTCCTCCACCCCGCAGCAGCGGCCACTACTTGGAGGTCTGTACACGCCAGCCCAGGGCCAACAGGCTTTTAGTGGACAAGCTACCAGGGCACCAGCTGCTCCTTGGGCGTGAGCAGCCCTTGAGGTAGGAGTGGAGGGCCCCACACACCTGCACAGGGGGAAGCACGGAGGGGCAGGCAGTCCGAGCATATTGAAAGGGACTCACCCAGCCACCGGCCCCACCCGCACTCCCCACCCACCATGTCTGGGCTGGGCGTCAGAGAGGAAACTTCAAGGAAGGAAGAGGCAACACCCCTCCTGGATCCCGTGCAAAGTGACAGGGAGTGAGTGCCGGAAACAGACCCCAGGGATAGCTTATCTGATCCTAACCTCTTTCACCTGCCTTTAGAGTCAGAGGTTCCAGCTCTAGCCCTTGCCACTGGACCAGCGTGGCCTGTAATTGGAGCTGTAATGCAATCCTCACTTGGAAGACTGAGTGCATGGTTGGCGGGGGGTGGGGGGCGGGGGGGGGTGTTCCGGGGGGACGTGTCAGCAGGAAGGTGGGGACGAGGTGAGGCCAAGGTCAGGTACCAGGTGATGTTGCCTGCTCTGCCTGGGAGGCAATGCCCAGGCAGCAGGGGCTCCACACTTCCTACTCCTGCCTCAAGCTGTTTCTAGACAGAGAAAACCCCCAGGGACTGAGCCTGGGGTGTGGGGCTGGGGAAAAGGGAGGTTACTCAGCTTCTCAAGGATGTGTCTGGATTCCCAGGTTTAGGGAATTTTTCTCCACGTCCCCTTCCAGGGCAGCCTAGAGGTATGAAATCGCTCTGCTGCAGAGGAGGAGGGCCTAATTGCAGTAATTAAGCGGCAGCAGCAGTGGGAAGTGACAGCGTCTGCGCATGAGTCAGGGTGAGAAGCCACTGGCAGCAGGCCACGGGCCTCGCTCTGCCCTTGGGGCCAGCTGGCTATGAGAGGGGCTTGGGGAAGAGCGCGGGGGTTTCTGCCAACCATGGAGAACAGGCAGTCAGCCCAGGCTAAGAGGAGAACCCCCTGACCACTCTCTGGACCACACATGACCCGGGCACCCGGGCAGCCTTGGCAGGGTCACTCTGAACACAGATGGGAAACCCAGTTTGTTCCCAGGGAGGGCAGGGAGCCGTGAGAGGAACACCCTTTCTCCAGCCTCATTGCTCCACTTAGAGGGACCTTCCCACCCCTCACTCCACTCCGTCCTCCCAGGCAGAGGGTGACTCACCCGACCCCTGGGTTTGGGAGAAGAAACAGAGCTCAGCCCTCCTCTCTCTGCCCCCAGTAGATGTGTTTGAACGTGGAGGGGAAGTGTTAGCAAATCCAGTGTGGCTACAGGTCCGTGTCCACGTTTTTCCAATCCGGCTTTGACTAGTAATCAAGCTGACATTTCCATCTCCATCTGCCCTACTCTTGTACTGCCTCCCAGCTGATTCCAAACTTGGGTATGACCCTTGTAACCCCAGTAGTTTCTCGAAAACTACCCTGCACCTCACCAACTTTTCCAGCAACAGAGCTGAGAGAGAAAGCAAAGGATTCAGAGGGGACCTATACGGCAGGACTTCCAAAACTGCAGAAGGAGCTCCCTTTCCTTGGAACCAGAGGTTCTCCTGCCCCGAGCTTGGAGCTGGGTGTTGTGATTGTAAAGCCAGTGGCCTGGGTGGGAGGGGTGGGGGGTGGGGGGTATCCCTGAGATCTTTTTGGCTCAAGGGGTGAGCTGGGCTGTGCTCCTGAGGAATCCTAGAGCCCTTCCCTGCCACTTCCTGGATAGGAGTGTCGGCGGCAGACAATGCCACATCTTTGCCCTGCGGAGGAGGGTGGTGGGAGGGCTGGGCTGCAGCCGCAGGGACAGGCATACTCCCAGCCAGAAGGTCTAGGGCTTCTTACCCACGTGGCCTTTGTCCGCTCTCTGTGGGACTGCAAGGATCTTAAAAGATCACCTAGTCCAGACTCCCTCAAATCTTCCCGATTATAAAAATCACCTGGGGAAGTTTGTTAACAATACAGACTCCTGGGCCCCACCCCAAACCTTCTGAATTGAAGCTCCAGGGAAGGTGCCTGAAGATCTGCATTTTAAACAGTGGCCCCTGGTGGTTCTTGTCCAGCAGGCTTGGGATAAGCTGGATCAATCCAGACACCTCATTCTACAGCAGAGGAAATAAGCCCAAGAGAAGGGAAGTGACTTGCTTAAGGTCACCACAGTGTGGGAGAATGCTGCCTTTTTAATTTCCTTTTTTGCTTCCCCTGTTCTAATGCAGAATAACCTAAAAGAGAATAACAAAATCATACATAAAGCGATATTCTTATGTTAAGAGGGAAAGTGTCGCGGGCAAGAAAGCAAATCAGGCTCAGTGTTACTCATCCGGGGAACCATCTTCCTCACTGGCAAGCAGGGGAGGAGAGGCCCTAAGGCTAGAAGGCTCTGAGCAGCCCCCCAAACCCCGAGTCGTAGGGGTGGCTGTGCAGGGAGCTGCCCACCTCGGAGATCTTCTGGAATTGGTTGTTGGACTGGCTGCACTTCTCAGCTGTCTCCAGAGCGACTTTATAGTTATCCACAAACGCTTTGTACACGCCAAGCTGGCTGGCCTGCAGGGAGAAGAGAGAGAAGGGCAGGAGAGGGGTGGGGAGAGAGGATTAATGAATGGATGAAAGCATAACCAGAGCACCTGGAGCTCCCTTAGCACTCAGAACCTCTAACTCAGTCCGAGCAGCTAGCTGGGAGCAGAAGGAAAAGGCAGGGTGAACATACTACAGTATCCCTTTGAACTTGGTAGTTTCCATGGAAACTGGCTCAGCCAATAAGGTTAACAAGGGGGTATTGGGGGTTGGGGGGAGCAGGGCACGGCCTTTGTTGGCATGCCAAAACTCAGTTCATTGCAGCATTTGGCTTTATTTAGCATCATCAAAGTCTCGCACGGTTTGAAGCCCCTTAATGCCTCACGCATCTTTCACATCCTGGAATTAGCTGAAGCAGGGGGAGACAGGGAGAGGGGTGGGCACATGTGGCCTGCTCAGTGCCCCACTCCCCATGCTCAGTGTGGGGAACTGTATTTAAAGGCACAGTCCCCACTTCCCTTGGCCTCCCTCGAGGTCCTTGTCCCCACCTCCTCAGCCTTCAAGGAGCCAGAGGTCCTTCCTCTCTACACATTTGCATGTCGCTTTGAACCTAACACAAAGCTTTCCACAGCTTCGGACCACACAGAGCCTCGTCGCCCCCTTGGGGAGGCAGAACAGATGCCATCAGCCCTTTCTGCAAAAGGGGAAACCAAGGCTCGTTAATTCAATTCCGCAAATATTTATGGAAAGCCTTCTCTGTGCTCTGCACGTACATCTCCTCTTACCAGAGCAAAGGGTGGAAATTCTAATGAAACCACAATGAGATACTACTTCATACCCATCAACCTGGTCAAAATTTAAAAGTCTAATGATATTAAGGGTTGGAAAGAATGTAGGAAAATAGGAACTTTCCCAGACTGCTTGCGGGGGGTGTAAGTTAGTATAATTATTTGGAGAGTAATTTGTCAATAACTAATAAAGTTGAAAATATGCACAGCTTAGCCTACTACTTAGCAAATCCTCTTCTACAGACCCCAGGGCTACTTGCTATACGGGGATACTGAGCGCCTAAAATGGGACGAGTCCAAACTGAGATGTGCTGAGTGTAGAATACACCCTGGGTTTCAAAGGCTTAGTATGAGAAAGAGAATGTAAATGATCTCATTAATTTCTTAATCTTGTTTACATGTTGAAATGATAATATTTTGACTCTATTGGGCGAAATAAAATATATTCTTCACATTAATTTCACCTGTTTATTTTTAAACAGGTGACCACTAGACAATGGTCACTTAATGGACCACTTAAACAATGTGACCACTAGAAAAGTTCAAGTTATATACGTGGCTCGCACTGTATTTCTACTGGAAAGCACTGCTCTAGAGAAACTTGAATATGTGTGTGCACAAGGAAATGTGAACAAGGGTATTTACCTGCCTCACTCTTTCTTTTGTGAAAAGACTGGAAACTAATGCCCACAAGGGGAACCCATACACACAGTGCAGCTAAAATGGATGAACTAGATCTTTGTGTAGCAACGTTGACAAGTTTCAAAATGAATGCTGATTGAATTGCAAAATATATGATACATACAGACACACTTATATACACTTTAAAAGTACATGCAATGCCATAAAAAGATATATATGCATAGCGAAAACACGAACTGCAGCCTAGAAGGCTACACACCAAATTCATGTCAGTAGCTGCTTCTAGGTTGAGAGGAAGGGCAAGAGGAAAGGGAGAGAGAGAGAGACTTCATTCTCATCTGTAACGCTTTATTTTCTTGATTGAAAAGTCTTTCCATATATCTTCAGAGCTTAACATCTGTTATTTCTGGGAGGTGACTGCACCATTGTTTGCTACATTATTCTCTAGATTTTCTGGTTAAAATTTTTTCCAATGAAGTAGGAAGGACGTTCTACCCACCAAGGTACGAGGCGGGAAGTGGGCTGCCCCTGAGCCCTGCCCCGGATCGACTCTGCTTTCTGCAGAATCCCTGTGCTCCTCAAAGATCCGAAGAGGTGGGTGGGGGACCTGTAGCCACCCAGGGCAGAGACAGAACTCGAGGAAGCTGGCAGGTGGGGCGCAGGAAAGCCAGAGGGGAAAGTGAGAGCTGGGATGCTTGTGAAGAAGCCAGGGCCAGAGCCATGCAGGTCTCAGCCCCAGATGGGCCAGACTTTTCAGAAAGGAAAATCCCAGATGGGGAGGGGCGGGAAGGGATGGAGTTCGTTTCCTCTTCCAGAGGGAGCCCTGGCCCACTGGTGTCCCGCGCTACAGGGGATGTGCTAGCCAGTCACTTCCTAAACCAAAGTAGCATTGCTATTCTTCTAAGTATGCACATTCCTTGTCCCCCTTCCCACAGAAGGATAAAGGCTGGGTGCTCAGGGTGCAACGCTACCCCCTCCTATCCCACTACAGAAGGGAGTAGCCGGAGGTGAGCCAGAAGCAGGAGCCACCTGGGCAGAAGGCCTGTGTGCAGGGGTCACCGGCCAACCCAGGCACTGCCATCTCCACGGAGCACCTTAGTCTGCAGGGCCCAAGGCCTGGCCTGCCAGGGCCATTAACTGGGAAGTGGAGGTTGCTTGGAAACAGCAGCTTGGCACTGGGGTGATCCCATAAAACAAATAACGGAGATGCTAATTCCCTTCTCCCAGTAATGGATAATCAAATACCCGGAGACCAGCTGAAAATAAACTGTCTCCAGATGCCTGGCCTGCCCGGCCTCCTCCCAAGCCTGTAGCCCCAGGGGCTTCAGACATCAGTTCATGATGCAGGGGGAGGGAAGAGGGGGGTAGCAAATTCATAGCCAGGCCAGTGAAGCTCAGACCAGAATGGGGAAGCCTGGTGACAGCAGGGTCCAAGTGACAAAGATAAACTGGGACAGCCTTTCCACTATGCTCCAGGCTACTCACTCCTACCACCGCCCCCCGCCCCCGCCACCGGGGTTTGCTCTCTTCTGCCCTCCTGAGGGCTGAGGAGAGGCTGCCCACCAAGCCAATCAGCTCAGGCTCCTGGACCAGGCGGGCAGTGATGACTGGGCGCTCATCATCCCTGAACTGGGGCCAGCACTCTGGGGCTGACAGAACCAGAAGTGTGGAGTTCCCTGGCAACAACGCCTTTCAGGGGTGCTTCTTCCTAATAATAATAATAATAGCGGTAATAATAGTAATAACAGTAATGATAATGGCTAACTACGGAGTATTTACTCATTTACTATATTCCAAGTCCTGTTCCAAGAACTTTTCAGGTATTAACTCACTCAGTCCTCACAACAACCCAGTAAAGTAAACACCATCATTATCCCCGTTTTTACAGATGAGGAAGCTGAGTCAGGAGAAGTTGGGTAAGTTGCCCAGTGTCACAAGTTTAACCTGTGGCAGAACCCGGATTCAAACCCAGCTGCGACCTGGCTCTAGAAACTGTGCTCATCTCTGTAACACTGCTGTCCCTCAGGACACAGACCTCAGGTCCTGTGATGTCTCCTCAATGCCTTTCCAACTTCTCCCTGGTCCCAGGGGTCAAGGACACGGTGCGCTCATTCACCCATTCATTCACTCACTCACTCGCTCATTCATGTATTGATCACGGGGCTGGTTCTGGGGGTCCAAACTGAAGAAAATACAGTCTGTCCTCCTGGAGCTTATGGTTCTGGGGAGTCAGGCAGTTTAGTGTTCACGGAGTGGGTAAGCATAGGGGCTGCATTTCAGAGGCTGTGGAAGGCTTCTCCACGGAGGTCATTTCTAAATTGGAAACTGACCAGAGAAGCCAGATAAGACAGAGAAGGACATTTCAGGCTAGAGCGCAAGTACAGAGAGGTCAAGCGCGCCTGCAGCGTGAACTGAGACCAGAAGGTTCAGCGTCGGGGGCGCAGAGGGGGTTGCTGAGGCCAGCAGCAGAGGGTCTCATAAGCCACTCCTCAGAGCCTGGCCTTTATCCAAATCCCTGAGCAGGGGGGACTTGAGGTCCGGTCAGGAGTTTAGAAAACGCTCTCCTGCTTTTAGGTAGAGGCCAGAGGCTGCCTGGGAGGCAGGTCTGGGGCAGAAGCCACTCATGAGGCCACAGCAGTGGTCCAGGTGAGGGCGCCAGAGTACTGGAGAGAAGCAGGTGGCTGTGAGCTTTAATGAAGTGGACTCCATGGGATGCAGGGAGGTGTTAGGGGGTGGGGGAGGGGAGGTGCCAAGGATGAGCCCCCGGGAGTCATGGATGGACGGTGGTTGGGACATGGCCGCACCCACTGAGACAGAGGCAGGGAAAAGAGCAAAGAACCTCAGAGCCAATGAGTTCAGTTTTTAGCATCTGAGCTTGTGGCCTAGGAGCATCCAAGCAAGAGTCTTCTCCATGTGAGAAAAGCAGAGCCCTGCCCATTCAACAGGTCCCACCACTGCAGGGGAGGAAACGGAGAAGCACTGCTCCCTGCCCCGCCCCCACCCATACCCAGAGGATAGGGCCACAGACTCCTGAGCTCCATCCCGCCTGCTGGACTGGCAGAAGTTATGTGGCGGAGAGCCGGTGGGGGCCCTGTGGGTGTGACTGGGGGGTCCTCAGGGGACGCGGCCAGAGACGGACACCGAGCTAGAGGAGAGGGTCGTTCCCGACCAAGGCCGCACGCTACTTCCACCTCCTCTGTCCCTCTCCCTGCCCTGCGGGTGGGCTGGGCTCTTAGTGCTTCCTGCTCCAGGGTCCTCAGGAGAGGATCGTTGGCTGACATGGTCTCCCTCCGGACTCTTCACTTCAGAGGCAGCGCGGAAGCGAGGCGAGCGTCTGAAGTCTCAGGTGAGCAGTCCCTGCCTGTCCACCTGGCACTTGGCCCTCTGCCGGCTGAGGTACAGGGCCCTGCAGCCCAGCAGGGGAGCCTTCGGTCCAGCCCTGGAGCCCCCAGGTGAGAGAAACAGTGCCCTGCCAAGGGCACCTACCCACGTGGCCTGTCCCTGGCAGCCCTAGAAGCAGTCTAGGGCTTCACTGGGGGAGGCCGGGAGTCGGGGCAGCAGGCCCAGGTTCCCCATAAGGCAGAAGCCCAGGCTTTCCTCCAGGACTCAGAAATGACTCAGGCCTTCAAGGAGGCCAGGAGGTCTGGGGCCGACCAGTCCTCTCTCAACACCGGCAACTCCACTGAGGTCCCGGGTAAGGGCCCTCCATCGACGGGAGACTCACCAGCTTCTGGAAGAGGTGGCCCATGGTGACCTGGCTGTCCCACTGCTGCACCTTGGGGCAGAGGTTGTCATAGAACTCCTTGTGGATCTCGTAAATGTCCTGGATCTTGTAGAAGATGGTCTCGATCTGTTGGATGGTGAGCACGGGCTGGGAGGTGGTGGCAGTGGCCTTCAGGGGTTTCATGGGCTGGGCAAGAAGAGGAAGAAAGAGCAGAGGTGAGAGGGAAATCAACCGGAGGGTCAGCAGGCCCAGGGCCCAGATTAGGCCCTCCTGCTGCTCGAGTTCTGCCCAGATAAGGCCACTGAGGCCAGGGGACCTGAAGCGTGGTTTGAATGGAGCAGCTGCTGTCACAGGCCCCAGCAAGCCACCCATTACTGTAAGAAGAGGGAGCCTGGTCCAGCAGTCCCATCAGGTCCGAGGGGTGGCGCCAGGACACACTTCTCCCACCCTGTGTCCCCTGAGGGACCTCTGGTTCTCAGCCTGTACTGGGTTTGCTTGATGGTTTAACAGGGTCCATAGCTTTCTTCCACAATGGCCTCATGCTCTGAGTCACAAACTCCCTTGTCATGCTTCAGTGGGAAGGAGGGTTGACGGGGAACTCAACCCCTTAGCTATTTCCTTCCAAGAAACAGAACATGATTCTAGGACTTGGGGAATAGAGTTTCTAAGGGACCCAAACCAATCTCAGCTGCACTGATATCTTAAGTTCCCATCACTTAGTATAGAGAGAGTGAGCGTGTCACGCATGCCACCGTGCTACCTCCTGTACCCATGGCAGACATTGCTAAGCAACCACAATGACCTTCCTCACTGAGCCTGGTCGTAGCCTCAGACTCTTTCTCAATGCCGAGGCTGACATGCAAGATGACATGCAATATCCCTATCGGTCATCTCTGCTTATCTACACCAAGGTGCTCCAAGGCTTGCTGGTGGAGAGGGTGAGGTGACAGACGGAAGCTCAGGACCATCCCCAACACTTGCTGGCTGAAGTTATCACCGTAAAGCCCAACATGAAGGGAAAATGAGCCTTGGATACATCTTCTTCAGTGGGATTTCTGCATTTTCTAAATCACCTCCAGTGAGTAAATATTAATTTTATAATCAGGAAAAAAAGCTATTAAAATTAATCATTGAAACAAACAATCAATGATACTGAAGGATAAAGAGCTCCTCCATGGTTGACCTTCCTTCAGCCCTAAAGCCCCCAAAGATGCCCAGACTGCACGCCAAAGGCCCTGCAGGGGAGAGGGTCTGGGAACCTGCCCCGTAGAGAAGGCATGGGGGTGGGGAGGTGGGGGGAGGGGTACGCGTACTTGAGAGAGAGAAGCCTGAGTCAGACACGGTTGGCGTTCCTCATCTACTGTGAAGATAAAGGGCTGTGTGGCAAGAGGTCTTTGACTTGGTCTGGGTCCTTCTGGAGACCCAAAGGGCAGAAAGGAGAAGTTGCAGGCGCAGGTATGGGCTCACTAGAGCTGCCCCCCGCTACCTCACAGGATTAGGTAGCGAGCTTCCGACAAGGCAAGCATTCTAGCAGAGAACGGGTGACTCAGTGCTGGACTGCAGGGAACACCTCCACTGAGGGAGGCCGAAGTTATCGCTGGCTCACCCTGAGAGAAGACCCCCAAGCTCGAGCCAGCCACGGCTGCTGGATGTCCCGCCAGGCTTCACCCTATCCTCCCATCTGTCTGTCCACAAGGGGAAGTCCCATCTACTTAAAGACCCAGACAGTGCTCTGACTTCTAGCTCCCCTGTCCTCCCAGCTCTAAAAAATCCAGACGTGATGATGAAAGCAGGAAAAAGCAGAAGTCCTCCTCTGACCCTCTCAGTGCTGGAACCAATGAGGCCTTAACGTCCAGCCCTTTGCTAGGAAAGCAGGCTGGGGTTCGACCTGGTGCAGGCCAGGCAGTGTGGGCCAGAGTCCCAATTCTGCCGCTTAATAGCTGTGGGCAAGTCACTTAGCATCTCTGGGCCTCAGCAGCCTTGTTTGTGAAACCGGGATACTATTACCTTCTCAAGAACACTGATGGGAAGATCAAAAGCCATCATTTATCTAAAATATTGAGTATGTGCCTGGCACATAGAAGGCAATCAGTAAGTGTTAGCTGCTACTGTTATTACTATTTACCCCACAAATAATGGACCAAGTGCCCACGTAAGGCCAGACCAGGGGGTGTAGCGGGTAGTCAGTGATTCACTCATCACTGCCCCCGTGGAGCCTCCGATCTAGTAGGGGAGACAAACAAAACACGAGGAAACAAACACAAAATCACACATAAGTGCAATGAAGGAAATGAGAAGGGGATGTCCTGCTGAAGGACAAGAAATGGAAGCGTGGGGGCAAAGGGGACAGTATTTCAGGCAGAGCTCCTCAACGCCTGGTCCCAAGGTGGGAAGGGCTTGGGCAGAGAGAGGAGCTAGAAGCAAGCCAGTGAGCCTGCGTGCTGCGAGCAAGGGGGCTGGCGAGCAGGGCCCTAAAGGAGGGCTGGAGGGGTGAGCAGAGGCCAGATCACACAGGGGGAAGGAATGCGGCTTTTAAGCCCATGTAATGACCTGGCTTTCCCCGGAGGCATTGAAACAGGGGAGTGACGGGGTCCAATTTTCCCTTCAGGAGATTATTTTTATGACTCATGCTCCTTGCTCCGGACAACGTTACAATCTATTTGGGTAAACTGGACCAACACAAATGAAACATTTTCGTGGACAAAGCAAGATACACTTATTACTCGACTTGGACTGTAAATACCAACCAACTGGCACAGCTCGGAGAGGGCTTCACAGAGGAGGTGATGGGAAAGGGCCTCAGAGGGAATATCAGAGTGAGTGGAGGGTTGGGGCCTGGGGAAGCATGGCAGGCAGGGACACAGAGGGAACCGGGGCCAGGAGAAAGGAAGAACGTTTTCCCCACCCCAGGCGGGCAGCGACATTGAGCTCACGGCTCCCGATGTTCCGTGAAGGATACAGAGCCGGCCCTTGGGATCCGTCAGAGTTTATCCTTTTTATCTCTATCTACCCAGGTCCAGAGGAGGGTCCAAGTCACCGCGGAGTCCCTGTCCCAGCCGGGGTGCAATCCCCACCCGGGGGGAATAAAGGAAAGAGGAGAGAACAGTCCTGGGGAAGGAGCGGGGGGGGGCGGTCAGGATTTCTCAGAAGCTGCTGGGGAAGCACTCAGGCCTATGCAGGGACAAGACACAAGTGCTCTGCTTCCTCCTGAAGTCCCACTCTGTCTGCAAAAGGGGAAGCGCCGGTCACACAGGGGGCAGGTCACACAGACAGGGACTGCGCTTGGGGCATCAGGCCGTTGGTTCTCAGGACAAGGTTGGGGGGGGCCTTTGGGGGAAGGGAAAGTGCTGGATGTGTGCCCCCAGCTGGCCTGAGACCCTGGGAGGTGAAGGCCTGAAAATAGGCCTCGGGCAGGGAGGGCAGCAGAAAGGCACAGGCAGCCCTGCTCTCCTGACAGAGCACACCAGCTCCCCCTCCCTCTTCCCAGAATCCTGCAGCAGAGGACGGGGCGCCAGTTCCCCATTTTATTAGAGTTAACTCTGGCTCTGGGTGTCCCATGAAGTGCTCCTCGGGAAGACGGGCCAGGCGGGTTCGAACTCCTTTCATGACTTCACACTGTCATTTGTCTCTTCCGTCCCCCAGCAAGTTGCCTTTTGACTTGCGAAACCAGGGAAAGAAATCGGCCCACTTCCTCTACCTCCTATCCCAAGAGGCCTGGAGGCTGCCACATGTACTTTTGGTAACTATCACCACAGGCTGGGGGCGGGGGTGGAGGGGTCGGGAGGAGCGTCCTGAACCTATCTTACAGATAAGGAGCGAAGCAAACTCCAGAAGGAGAGCCAAAGAGAGGAGGGCCAGGTGGGACCCAGGGCTGGAAGGTGCTAAGGCAAAGGCAGGCCAGAGGGAGCACCCAGCTCACCTGCAGCCTGCAGAGACTTGCAGAATTACATGCATTTGGTCTGCCCCCTTCCTCCACTCCCCACCTCAGCCCCAGCTCCCAGACCCTCTTCCCTTGTCATCTGAGCCCATCAGGAACCTGGAGGGTTCTGGAAGGTTACCAAACCTTGCCCAGCCAGCAACCCAGGCGGCGGGAACAGAGCCTCCTGTGTGGCCTCCCCGTCTGCGTCTGTGTGTCCACAGTCCAGGCTACACACGACCAGCTGTTTGCGTATCAGGAAGTGTGAAACCGAGAACAAACACTCAGGAGAAGAGCTGCGGGAATGGGGGTAGGGTGGCAAGGAGAGCTGGGCGTGGGAGGCGGAGGGAGCTGGGGAAGACAGGTTTTCTTCTCTGAACGCCTTTGTCAGATCACCCCAAAGAGCAAAGGGCTTAGCTCCTGGGTAGCTGGGAAGGGCCCCCAGCTCCAGAAGAGAGAGGAGGGCTTGATTCCTCATCTCTGAGGCTTATCATCTGAGACTGTGGCCGTGGAGGGTCCTGCCCCCTCTTCCGGAGGGGCCTCCAGGTGCAGACCAGGCCTCCTGGCCCGTCCCTCCCTAGCTCTTGCCTCTGCTCCAGAAAGAACCAAGCCAGGATGAACAAGCTGGGGGGAAGAGGAGGGACCTACCCTGGGTCACACCCCAGGACTGGCAGCCTCAGCCTCCCAGTTTTTACCTTGAGAGCGTGAGCTGTTAGAAAGGCAGGCAGGTAGGGAGTGTTTTGGCCCCTAAATCTGTTATCTTTACCCAGACAAATGGGACTCAAATTAGGCCCAGTGACAGATTAGAACGAGCTGTAATCTAAGAGGGGCATGCTTCTGATGGGAACATGTACCTCCCCTTCCTTCAGGGAACTGCTGGGTTGATAGAAACAAACAAGCTCTAACCTGCGCTCTTTCCCAGAACAGGAGGAAAAATTAGAACCCACTCACACTCAGGCTCTAAGAGCTTCCGCTGCAAACTCACTTACCCGTCACGACGGCCCCATGAAGAGAGTACTAATATTAGCATACCCGGTTTGCTGGTGGACAAAATGAGGCACAAAGGTTCATTAATCTGCTGAAAGTCTGTAGCTAGTAAGCAGTTGAGCAGGGATTCAAAGCCAGGCAGTCTGGTTCCTCTGAACTTCTTTCAAATATGCATCCTTTAAGTAATGACAACTACGCCCCTGTGTCTGGGCACAGCAATTCATAGTTTGTAAGGTGTATTTCGTCTGTCTGTCCTCCTTCCTTCGGATGATATTTCGGTGTCTAAGCACCTGGCACTGTACTAGGTCCCCAAAAGGATCACCTGATTTGCTCAACCCCACGAAGGAGAGAGAGAAGGTAATGGCCTTGTTTTCATCTTCAGATGAGGAAACTGAGGCTCAAGAAGGTTACCCATGGCTTGCCCAAAGCCGGTTTTTTTTTTTTTTTAAATTACTTACTTACGTATTTATTTATTTACTTATTTATTTATTTATTGGCTGCGCCGCGCAGCATGTGGGATCATAGTTTCCCAACCAGGGATTGAACCCTTGTTCCTTGCATTGGAAGTGCGAAGTCTTGGCCGCTGGACCGCCTGGAAAGTCCCACCAGTGGCTTTTAAAACCGACAACGCATGTAAGAAAGCATGTGGCCTAGTACGTACATACACATATCCACACAAGCCAAAAGTTGCATGAAATAGTACTTATTCTTACTACATGGGATGCAGGCCAACATTTTCTTTCTCGTTTGTTTTAAAATGCTGGTTCACCCCACTACACTGATTACATTACCCACTAATGGTTAAGTTGCACAGTTTGAAAGACAGGGGCAATAAGTCTACTATTAATGGCAGCGTCAAGTCTTGCCCTAGCTCTGGCCCCAGACCCGAGTCCTTATGGACCTGCCAAACTGTTCCTCCCTTGAAAAAATGACTGTGCAGACCAACAAACTCCCAGTGAGATCGACCACCGACTCATCCCAGCATGTTACAAAGCAGCTACTCATCTCAATAGTTACTCCTGGGGTAATAAATGCCAAGTCCCCTGGGACACCGGGTGACAGTACCTCACATCGCAGCAAGTACATAAACGCGTATCTTACAATTCTTGTAAGAACGACTATCTACTGATTTCCATCTACCTTTCTGATCCCTCCTTTTTCTGATACCAGCTGATGTCTCAGACTGCGCAACACCCAAGGAAGAGGACTTCACGTGCCACAATCACTCTGCACCGTAAGTATCCAGACGCATCTCATATGCACTTTCTTCAGAGGCAAAAACATCTTATGTCTGTGTGGTTACTTTTGCCTTTTGGAAACGTTGTATTATTCCCCTCTCAGTCCGATTCTCACAACAACACCTCCGTCTTGGAGACGAAACTAAGGCACGTTCACAGAGGGCGGCAGCCTGTCTGATGCCTCAGAGCTTCTCAGAACCACACAGACAGCCCTTCAACACATTCCGGCCAGAGGGCCTCAGGATGGGGCGACCGGTTAACTACTCCAGGGAGAAGGAAGGAACGGGACTAGGGATGACAAAGAGGTCTCCACGTGACTGACTTGTTGAGATTTGCCCAGAGTACCAGCCGGAGTCGGAGGCTAAGACCCCAGCTGGACAGAGAACTGTGATCCATTAGTAATGCCTGCACTGTAGTCAGGGATGATGGAGTGTCTGCCACCCCCAACCAGGTGGTGCTTCTTCTTCTACCTTTCCCAGGGCAGGTAATGGAGAACCGGGGCTGAGAGGCCTTTTCAGTGACCTTGGCTGCCAAGCCATAGGCAGAGTAGTACCACAGACCCCGCCCCTGGGAAGGACTGGTCCAGGTCCCCCTCCCTCTCCAACTCCAAAAGCAGTTTTAGAGCACAAAGGCCCCAGAGTATATACTCACCAGCAACAGAGCTTCCAGCTGGTTAATATAGATCTCCTCGCTGGCCAGGAACCCTGAGAGAACCAGCTTCCTCATCTCCAGGCCTTTCCCTGCTTCCACCTGTAAAAGCAGGTCAAAAGCCAACAGCTCATGAGCAAGGAGACCAAAACGCTGAGCTGCCTGTTTTCTTGCCTGTTTTCTCTTCTTTCACACTTTTGCAGGGGATAAAAGCCAAATACTTATTATAGAAAATTTGTAAAATACAGAAATATAAAAGGAAAAACAATCACCCTTACTCCTACTGCTAATGTCTTGCTTTAATTCTCTCCCATCCTTTTTTTTCCCCACATTTCCTTATTTGTATCCATCCACCTATTCAACCTTATAATAGTGAGCAAGATAAAAAAGAACCTGACCCCATGTGTGGGAGCAGTTTAATGGGGGTGGGGGTGGTGGGATACAGACAGTTAAGAAGGGAAATCAGAGTCATGACTGAGGCAGGGCATGGTCACGTGGAGGGCACAGCAGGGGCCAGAGGAGGTGCTCCGGGGAAGTGATGTGTAAACAGAGAGGAGTAGGGATAGAGAGGATGGGATGGAAGCGGGCATGGGAACCCCGGCCGAGCGGCCTTCCAGCTACACCTCTGACTATATCTTCCTGTCCCTGGGGGTTCAATCCCACAATGGAAGGTGCTGGCTGTGGGCCATCAACTTTACCCCTTGTACCCCCCGAGCCCCGCCAGCATTTCCTGACTGTGTAAGGCACAGACGCCAACAGGCCTCCTCCTTCCTCCAGAATTCCTTCTCCTCTACGGTGGAGATCATACCCCATTTAGCCTTGAGTGGCCACCAACTAGCACAGTGCCCCGCACACAGAAAGTGCTTGAAAACTTTCCCTGAGTGAAAAGACGTAAAATTCTTCTTGTCACCTAAGATCCCCAAGTCATTCCTGGCCCCCTCTTCCTCCTCTCTCCCCCTCCTCTGCCACACTGAGTCCCCAAGCTCTTCAAAGTGTCCTTGCTCATCTCTTGCAAGGATTCTTCCCTCTGCGCCACCCTCTCCTCTGCTGTGGTAGAGACCCACAGCATCCCACTCCCCACTGGATTCCAAGTGCCGCTCTCTCCTGCCTCCGCTCCACTCACCAGAGCCAGATGAACCTTCCCAGAACGCCACCCTACACCTGAGGCTTGTCAAAGACTCAATGCTGCAAAATGTGATTACTGGGGGACTCAAGTAGGTTCTTCACTCATTTATTTATTCATTCAACAAATGCCCACCAGACCCTGTAGATACAACGGGAAACAAGCGTTCAATAGCCCCTGTGCTCATGTGGCTTATAATCTAGTGGGAAAGAAAGACGTTAAAAAACAAAAGCGGAAGCCACATAGCACAGGGAGATCAGCTTGGTGCTTTGTGACCACCTAGAGGGGTGGGATAGGGAGGGTGGGAGGGAGACGTGAGAGGGAGGAGATATGGGGATTTACGTATATGTATAGCTGATTCACTTTGTTATACAGCAGAAACTAACACACCATTGTAAAGCAATTATACTCCAATAAAGATGTTAAAAAACAAACAAAAAAACACAAAAGCCGAGTGAATATAAATATATGACTACAAAGTGTGATGCGGGTTCAGCATATCCTCTCCTTAAACACCTGCAATGGCTCCTAGTGCCTCTCCCTACTTGTCCAATCTCCCCAACAGCCATCAGATCTCTGCCTTTCCAACATGCCAGGAATGTTCCAGCCTCTGAACTCTGGTTCTCGCCATCCCTGCTGCCTAAAATGCCTTCTCCCACATGGGGTCTTCTCTCCTGAAGACACAGCTGAAGCCTCTGGCCTGCAGGGTCAGCCCTCGTGTCAGAATCTGTGGCACCGCCGCAGCACCTGACGCGCGCCCTGTCTTGTTACCTGCCCGGTGATTCTGTAGGGTCTTTGAAGCACCTGCGTCACACTCCTCTGGACACCCCTAAAGCCCAGCACCACGTGATGCCCCGAACATGTGGGCACCTGCGCCTTGTAAGTCCTTTCCACTCTCTCATTTAGCTTCATTCCTCTCTCAAATACCTCCCTGAGGGAGGTAATATATTTTTCCATTATAAGAATGGAAACAAGCAAATAAGATTTCAAAGAGGGAGGAGACTAGCCCAGAACCACACAGCCAGAAAGTGGCAGAGCTGGGATTCCCCTGAAGGTCTTCGAACACCAAATTCTCGTCTCATCCACTGCTCTGATGATTTCCTCACTCTCCTGTTCCTTTCTCAAGCTTTGGATGCTTAACTGGAATCTCAAACAGATCCCTCTCTGGGCATCAAATGCACACCCTTAGCATAAGCTGGGAGAGTGTCTGAAGCTACCAGAAATCTCCTACGTCCGAAGGAGAGCTGCTTTCCCCCTGCTGCATGGCCACCCCAGCATGTTCTCACAGGCTTTCCTGCCCTTTCCCCAGGTGAAGGACTTAACCCTTGACCTTCCATCTGCAAACCAGTTAGCAATTTGTGCTGGAGGCTGCCTCTCCCAGTCTCTGAAATGTAATCTGATCCTGTGATAGAAGAACAAGGTCCTGCCAAAGATGTCCACCTCCTAATCCACAAAACCTGTGACTATGTCACCTTATGCGGCAAAAGGGACTTTGCAAATTGATTAAGTTAAGGATTTTTAGGTGGGGAGATTATCCTGGGAATGAATGATCAGGTGGACCCTATGTAATCACAAAGGTCCTTGTGAGAGGCAGGCAAGAGAAAAGGCTATGAGCCCGCAGAAGGAGAGGGAGAGGCGGAAGGGGACGGGGAGAGATTGAGTGCAAGACTGAAAGATGCTACACTGCTGGCTTTGAAGACAAAGGATGCGGCCAGGAGCCAAGGAATGCAGGGGGCCTCTAGAAGCTGGAAAAGGCAAGGAAACAGGGTCTCTCCCCTAGAGCTTCCAGAAGGAATGCAGCCCTGTTGACCCTTGAGACTTGTAAGAGAATAAATCTGTGTTGTTTTAAGCCACTAAACGTGTGGTAATTTGTTTCCGGCGGCATTAGGAGACCAGTATGGATGCCAAGCTTTAGGGAGAGACAATGGTTATTTATTGATGGTTTCACAAGTACCAGGCACTGTTCTAAGCACTTTCCGTGGATTAACTCACTGGAATCCCACAGTCTAGAAGGTGTTATCATTATCCCTCTGAGGCACAGAGAGTGGAAAATGCCAGCTGCCCAGAGCTGTGGGCATCGCAGGCAGGCAGCACCCCCTCCAAGGAATGAGACCGGAGCTTGGAGCAGGGCTCGCAGCCCTGGAGGTGGGAGTGGAGGTCGAGGTCAGACCTGCTGCTTCCCCAGCCTGACAAATGGGAACTCGCCCTCCACGTTGGGGGCCAGCGCTCCCCTCCTGTGCCCCATTCCCTTCCCGTTCCCTGCCAGCTGGGGATTTGCCTGAGGGCCTGGCAAACACCCTCTCAAGGAAGTCACTTAAGCACAACGTGAGCTTAAATGTAGAGCTGGCTGGACCAGGACCAGGGTGAAGACGCGGTGACTCACAGCCCCACCAAACCTTCACCCGCCCTGGCATGAGCACAGACCCTTGTGTCAGGCCCCGTGACGGCCCACTGCAGCAGGACCCGCTCCTCGTGAGACTCCAACCTCAGAGTCCAATCTTGAAAGAACCCCCCAGAAGGCAGTAAGTAGTCACCCCCAAGAGTCCCCACTCCGGGCCACATTCGCCCTGACATTTTGGCTGGCGTGGGGGTGGAGGTGATGGGAAAGGATGTGAAATTAAATTCTGTGCATTTTACCAACGGGTGGCCTGCTGTCAGTCACCACCCAAAACCTCGTCCATCTTCACTTTCCTCAGACCCCACCTGTCCCTGGCTTGGAATATCTGGAAATTCACAATTGTTTCTTCAATCCTCCTGGAGCTATTATCATCCCATAAAACACCAGGGCTCGAAATCCATTCACTCATTCCCCACCATGTGCCCGGCACTGGGAAGACAAGTGAAGGAGACAGTCTCTGCCCCCAAAGAGCCCTGCAGAGGTGCCCACACACCCAGAATCTCCAGGGAGGGGTTTTCTGGAGTTCAGGGCCCCCAGAGCCCGTGCCACGCTGCTTGCCAGTCCTGCAGCACAAGGAAGCTGCCATCTGAGTGACACTGTCCCCACTTCCTCCCCAAGTGGAGCTTACGAAATGCAGCAGCCACGGGGGGCTCGTTCATGCCCAGTATTTTACATAATCTGCTGGGCTGAAAGTGTCAGCCTGAGGCCCCAAATCCAAGAGGTCAAGTCACTCTGGTAGGGACAGTATCTGCAAGTAAGGCTTAGCTGGCTCTGGCCCGGCCTGGTCTTCTACAGTCGGGGCTAAATAAAGTCTCCAAAGGTTTGGTTCCAGGCCAAGTCAAGACTCTCTCCAGGAGCCTTGACCTCCTCCAGGACAACAACGTGGGCTGAACAAGCAGGGCCACTTGCAATTCAGAGCCTTAGGCCAAGCAGCTCCACAGACAGTAGAATTCAGTCCATGGGCCACACCAGTTTGCGAGGAGCACCCCGTGGATGGGGGGGTCTGGTCAGAGCAGATGCCACTGGGTCTAGGCGCTACGTCCATGCCAAGTATCAGCCTCAGCCTCAGGACAGCTGGCCCCTCCCTGAGTTGAGTCGATGCAGGGACTCAACTCCAGCCATTCTCTCCTCTCGCCAGCCCTAGGCACCAGGGAGGTCTCTTTCAGCTAATTCCTCAGCAGAATAGAGAGTGGGGGGGGGGGTCGTGGGGCGGGCACTGCTGGGAGACCCTCCTAAAGGGCAGATCTCCATATTCTGGGCTCCCTGCTGTCTGAAGCTGCAGGCAGGTCCCTTGGGGTCCAGCAGTGTTTTCAGAGTTCAGCTATTCACATCCCACACCTTTGCAGTTCTGTCATACGTACCACCGGCACTATTATTTACTTAATACTGTTCTTCACAACAACTGGCTTCTTAAAAGCACAGCCTTATCCCAAGCATTATATTTGAAATCACAGGAAAGATGTGCAAGTCACTTTTCTATTTTTATTTTTGGTTGCATCACGCGGCATGTGGGATCTTAGCTCCCTGACCAGGGATGGAACCCGTGCCCCCTGCAGCGGAAGCGCGGAGTCTTAACCACTGGACCACCAGTGAAGTCCCTATTTTTTTTCTAAGATACATTAAAATTTACGCCTAACTATTAAAGTGCAAAATATATATCCAGGTGCCACCTAAAATCATCCCTCAAACCATCTCACATGTGGCCCACACTTCGGGAAAAAAACCTAAGTGGGGGACACAGGCATGGCCATCACTGCACGTGGAGGGAGCGGAGACCTGGACAAGTGAAAGAGAAACACAGGTTGTTCAGATAATCCATTAAAAATCGGCACAGAATTAACCTGAAGGGTTAATCTGCATTACAAAAGGATTTCAAAATTCCTGACAAATGAGTTCTTTATATAGCAAGGCCCCTATCAGCCCTAGGTACCTTTAAATAGAATCCTATGAAAGATCTGGGGGACGTACACAACGCTTTACAGAGGGGAGGTGATGCTGCTATCAGTATTCACGTTATTATCCGTTTATAGACCATTAACTCCTCAAAGGGGAGTGTGGGTTGAAACACATAGCAAGCTCCAGCTCCAGCTCTGGAGAAAACCGCTGCCATCTTCGCATCTGTCCCCCAGGAAGACGAAGCATCTCGGAAATCACACTGAAAACAGGATTGATTTATAGGACTGGCCTTTGGACATGTGCTCAGGAACACGACTACTGTGTAAGGTTAAGTACTCCTGAAGCAAAGTAATAGCAAAGAGAGAACTGCCTTGGATCTCTACCAGCCGCCAAGAAGAGTCTACCAGGCAGGAGTATGCCCAGTCCACAGCACAGGACAGGAGCACACCCTCCAGAAATGAGCCCTGACCTCACACATGCACATGGGCACATGCACACGCACACGTGCACACACATGCGCCCAGTCCAGCCCTGACTCAACGAGAAGTGGTCCCTCCTCCTCTGAATTTAGTACCCTTTTATCAGAACCCTTCTCATGGCCCTGCCTACTTTCTCATTATGTTCCTATTATCTGGGAACTTGCCCCCTTACCCTGAACTGTGAACTCTTTTTGAGAAAGGACCAAGCCTTGTTCACCTGTCTCCTCCCCCAGGCAGCCTGCTTTGAATAGAACACAACCTGACAGTGTTTGTTGAATGAATCAGTGAGCTTTCTGTTCGTCTTCTCCCTCTATAGATGGCCAAGCCTGGTAGAGGAGAAGGGCATCCTAGACGTGTTCAGGCTGGGACAGGGGGCTTGGAATCCCCCAACACTCAGGAAAGGGGTCCTCCCCCCAGTGCTGGAGACAGGTCCGGGAACACTGAGGCGGCGAGGCAGAGAGGAAGACTCCATCTTGGCGCTCACAGGGCTCTGGGAGGAACAGCATTTTCAGGTGTGATGTACACCCAAGCCCCTTTGGTATCCGTGTGCTTCCTCCTTAGAACACCTCTGAGATGGAATAAGGCCAGGGACATGGTACGCCCTGTGTGGGCCCCATGGAGCCTCACTCATTCCACCAATCCACTGGACACCAGCCACACACCAAGCACCGTGCAGCGTTCACAATGAAAACAAGAGGGCCCTGCCCTGGAGGAGAGAGGCACACGTCTAGAGTTCCAAACAGAATGAAACAGGGGCTAGCCCGGTATAAGCCAGACTAGAGGTCCAGAGTAAGGGAGGACCCATAAGGCAGCATATGAGTGGAACCCCATCTGTGCTGGGGAGGGTGTCTCAGAGAAGGGCCGTTAGGAACCCACAGAGGTCCCACCCTACACACTACTACTACTAAGCTCCCAGCAGGTGCTCTTGCCTCATAAACAGACTTTTCCCCATCCTGTTCCTGGGATGGCTGGGCAGACCCTAAGGGCAAGGCCCTGGGGGCCCAGTGAGAGATGTGACTTACCCCAGTGTGCAGAGGTAGCACCAGATGAGAAAACCAGGGCTGGGGCGCCAGCCACTGCCAGCCTCCCGTTACGGCTCCTCTCTGCCCCACACCCAGGCCTACAGCGACTGCTCCGCCCCTTCCACACATCAGCCATCTAACCGTGGGTCTGCAGTCTATTTTTACCTCCATTAGCTCCTCCTCTGACCCACACTGTAGCACGGGTGGAGCAGGGCAGTGATCCCCATCTTACAGGAGGGACAAAGAGGCCCAGAGAGGCTCAGCGACAGCCTCCTGCCCAGAGCAATGCTCCGTGCACCATGCCCTCTGGGGTGCAGTGCTGCCAGGGCAGACAGGCTCGGGCCCCACAAGATGGGCGCTCTGTTAGGCAGCCTGGCTTGCAGTCTGTGAACTCCCTGCCATACGTTCTCACTGGCCCTCCCTTCAAGCCACAGAACAGAGAGGAGATGAGCAAAACACTGAGGTTAGAGGTGAAAGAAAGGAAGGACGGTGTGGTGCGCATGCCTTAGGCAGCACTGGTGCACTTTCAAGTGGAATCCCGGCCCCTGGGGCGGGGTGGGGGGGCGTGAAGAGAAGGGGATTGAGGCAACCACTCCCCTCCTGCTCTACCTTCGAGGCAACTTCTCTGATTAAACAGAGGCATTGCTGCCGAGACAGCCCCAGAGTCGGTGGGCTGGGGTCCAGCAGATGCTTCCTGCCTATGCCCACCTTGGGTAAAGTGCCTAGCCACCTGGCTCCTGCCTCCAAGCCAGCTGTTACCGCCCCTCTTCGGCTGATCCAATTCTTTCCCTTCAAGGAAGTTCAGGGACCTCTGGCTCTCGATCTCTCCAAATGCTCTCATGCCCTAGCCCAGATTCACCAGATTCCACTTGCTTGGAAGAGAGTGGCTCCCTTGGCCTGAACTTCACAAGTGCACTTATCCCACTGCTGCCATGGAAACAAGGAATTACGGCCTCCTAGTTTCACGTCGACCAGCCCCTCTGGGGCAGCAGGCTGACACCACTGGCGTGCCCACCAGGGGACTCATGTCACTGCCAGAGAAAGCCCTCTGCACAACTGGCCTGGGGAAAGCCAGCAGCCACTCCCCCTCAGGACAACTGGTCCAGGGGGAGGCGGCGGGCACTGCGCCTCTCCCCCAGGAACAGCTGTGCCCAGAGCACAGCCCCTTGCATCCCTTGGCAGGCAGGCGCCAGCCCCTCTCAGGCTGAGGTGCTTCCACTCGGCCACAAGGTTTGTGCACAAATCAGCCATTTCTGCCGCACAGACTTCGGCAGTCAGAGCTGCGAGCCCTGCCCCCTCCCCCGACAAGCATCCAGGGCGTGTCACATTCCCACCTTCACAGCCACCAAGAATGGGGACCCTGAGCCGGGGCTGGTCGGGGTTCCCAGCTCGCACTCCTCCAGGAGAAACACATCTTCATCCTCCAGGACCTTGTCCAAAAAGCCTATCGCCTCCTCTTCCTCTTCCATGGCAGCGGGAGCCGCGGAGGGCAAACAGGAAGCAGGGTCCCAGCAGCAGCGGCAGCGGCAGCCGTGGCCGCCGGCGCCCAGGAGCGAGGCCGGCAGGCGGGGACGGGAAGAGCGTGCAGGGCAGGCCTAAACCAGCACGCGGGCCTCCCCGGAGTCCGTCCTGGCGCCCGGCCACCGGCTGCCGATGAAAGGCTCCATTATGAGCCTTCTCCCGCCCGCCGGCTCCGGGTCCTCCCGGAGAAAGGGGAAGCGGGGCGTCCGTGCGGCCCCGGCTGCCTCTCGCGGGGAGCTCCGCCGCCGCTGCCGCCGCCGCGATTCCAGGGCTGTCACCGGAGCCCGCGCGCCCCTGCCGGCCGCCGCGGCCCTTCCTGCCGTGCGCGCCGGCTCTCCAGGCAGGCGGGGCCCCGCTCCCTGCCGCCGCTCCCAGCCCGGCCGGGCGCCCCGCCGCCGCCGCCGCCGCCGCCGCCGGCCCCACAGATCCCGCCCTCCTGGACGCGGAGGTTCGCGTTCGCTCTCAAGACACAGGAAATGCACGACTCGACGGGTGAGGTGGAGCCGTTCCCTCTCTGCGGTCGCCGGGCCAGCCGGCTGGCGGAGGCTTCGGGAGCGCGGAGGAGGGGCGACGAGGCCGCAGCCGGGCCGGGCGCAGGGGGAGGTCCGCTTCCCAGAGACAGGCTTTATTTACAGCCCCTCACCGGCCCCGCGGGCAGGCGGGGGCGGAGCGGACGAGCAGCTGCCCGCACAGCCTCGCGGGCCCCCGGGCCAACCTCGGTGTCACCTTGGGATGCCTACGAGCCCCTTCTCATTTCCGCCTCAGGCTCTGACACCTTTGAGGAAGGGAGGCCAAGCCCTGGTGAGAAACCATAGTTTCTTTACATCGCCACCGTGGCTGAGGGAACAAGGCTTTGTGCAAAGGAGGCCTGACCTGCCTCGCCACGAAAGCACAAGTGCCAGCCAGGGGCTGCAGCTGGGCCGCCTCGGGCAGCCGGAGGTGCCACACCTCCTACTCACAGATTAGCAACACCACACCTCCTCAGAGCTCTTCTCCCTCAAGAGGGGCCTGGGCCCAGTAGAACCAGCCCCACAGGGGAGGGTACACTTAACCCAGGACCAGGAGCACGCCAGCCCTGCCCACCCCCAGCCTGCTTCCCCTGGCTTCTTCCATGGTTACAGAAGCTAAACTCTGGTCCCCTAGCCCCATCCAGAGATGTAATCCATCTACTCTCATGGGGGTGGAGTTTAAGGGCAGCAGCTGGGAAAAGCTCTTTCACAATACCTAGGGCAAAGGTTGCCAACTCCAGCACCCAAGAGGGTGCAGGTAAGATTAGTTAGTGAAATGAGCCAGGTAGGGACCAGGTGAACTGAAGAAACTGTCACTCAGCTCCAGCTGCTGGCTGCCAGGGGCAGTGCAGGCTCAAGGTTGCCCCATCTTGGATTGTTCAAGAGAAGCTGGAATCCGGATTGTTAGGTGATAGCTCTCAACTTAAAAATGATTGCAGATAAATTATATTTAAAAAACAAAACATGATGCAGTCTCAATGAAACACATCTGTGCACTGAATCAAGCCCACAGACAAGGTTGCTGCCTTCTTGCAGTTGGTTGTGTTTCTTTGAGGGAAGGTTGGGAGGGGTGTGTGTGTGGGGGGGGTTGTTCCTTTAATATCACCTCTGTCCCATTTCATCACTGGACCTGGCATCTTGGAATCAAATTCAGCTTCACACACGACCAGCCCACTACTTATCTTTATAAACCTGTATAATACGTGCCACCAGCCGGACAGATCAAGTGAAAACTCCGGATTCTGAGTAATGAGCCCTGAAGCTCCAGCCCCACTCACGCCAATCCCCTCAATCTCCCACCAGCCCCCAAACCATGTCTCTAGTCAGGGATTTCCTCAAAATCTTCCTGATGCTTCTAGCTCACAAGTGTCTCTCCCAGTACACAGTTGCCAGACCAGCCAGTGTGGTTCTTAATGATACAGTGTCTGAGTTGTCCATTAATGCCTCGTGTGTCTACCACCGGCCTCCTTATACACACGGCACATCCCCTGTCAGGTGGCAACTGTATGGCCACAGGGGGAAGAGTCCAGCTCTTCGGAGCTCGTTTGGAAATGCATTCCAAAGGGGGGGTTAACGGCGCGCCATCCTAGGCCCACCTGGGGTCATCACCTCTCCTTCCCACTGGGCATCTCAGCTGAGAACAGGGCCCTTGACTGATCCTCCAAGCTGGGTGGAGGGTTGAGGAAGAGCGAGGAGGGAAAAAGGAGAGGAATGGACATGGTTCCTTATCCCAACTCCCCCAAAAAAGTCTGTGGAGGTTCTGAGCTCTGGGTGGGGCTCCTGCCATTCTGTTAGAGCTGTCCTCACCAGTAAAAGGTTTCTCCCTGTCACCATAGCTGAAATGCAGACCGAGGGATTTGGCGTAGGTTCTCTGGGGCCTCAGGGCTGACGGGGCTCCCCAGCGGCACAGCCCACCCCACACCCGCCCTCTCCCTCATCCCTGGTTCTTCCCTGTCCCCGCCTGGGCTGGGTTATAAATAGCTGGCGTAGATCTGAAGGGCCCTCTCAGCCACAATTCCTCATTTGGTTTGGGCGGGTGAGGCTGTTCCCAGCGCTTGGGAAAAACCAGGCCTGGCATTCCCCAGGGCACAAGTGTGCCAGCCCGGGGCTCTGTGCCAGTCTGTCTCCCATCCTGCAGGCTCCGAGTGCACGGCATGGGCTGCCCGCTCCGGTCGGACAAGCAGGTGTAATGGGAGAAGGGCCTAACAGCCCAAGGGACCCCCCCCCCGGCACAGTGTCCCTTCCCCCACCCAAAGGAACATGAGGGGCCCTCAGGAGTCTCCGAGAGTACCCCTGTCTCCACTCCCCATGCCCCTACCTAGCACGGCAGTGTCGACACCCACTTCTTCCAAACTCTGAAAGCTCTCAGAAGCTGCTCCCTGAACATCCAAGGCATCTCCACTCCACCCCACCCGGGTTGGCTGGAAATTCCAGTGAGTAATTTGAATGCCCTTCCATCTCCACTGGGCACACAGACTCCACTCAGTTCTGCCCCTGGAGGGAAGTGACTCACAAGTCCCAATGGTGCTTCCTCCCTTTCCCCTACCAATGCCCTGGACACGAGCTTCCTCCCTGCGTCCTCTACAACTCTGCCTGCTTTGGCCTGGCTCCGGACCCTCCTCTCCAGAGAAGCAGCTGCTCCAAAGGCCTCTAAACGGCCTTATTCCAAAGTCAGAGGCCGCCTTCTCTGCTCCTCAGCCTCTGCAGTCTGGCTGCTCTTAAATCCCTCAGCTTCTGTGGCCGTGCTGATGCTGCCTCTGATCGCTCTGGTTCCGGCTGGCCCTTCTTCTTCCTGCCTCCTGTACGTGTGGAGTCGCCCCTTCGGACCAGGCCGCAGCCCTCTGCTCTCTATCCTTGGAGAACTCATCCCTTCTCACTGCTAGGCCAACGGCTACCCATCACCATCTGCAGCTCCAACATCTTGCTCTGCTGCAGTGTGACATCTGTGCTGTCAGCTGGTTCTCCTCACTTGTCCCATGAGCAGCCCCTCAGCTCCACATCTCCAGACCAAACGACCCTTCCCCCTCCCTAAACCGGCCTCCCCTTCTGGCTTCTCCACTTCTGTTGGCGGGGCCGCCATCTTGTGACTCTTCCTCCCCTCGGGCCCCACGTCCCTTTCACCAAGTCCCCTTGGTTCTTCCTTCTCTTCCTTTTCCAAAGCCGCCACCCCAACCAAGGTTTGTAGAATCTCACACCTACATAACCGCAATAATATTCCACTTTGACTTCTGATCTTGCCTGTCCACCTATCTGTTCATTCAACCCAGAGAAGGCCTGGCATTACAAATACACAGACCTGGGAGACACAGGCCTTGCCATTAGAATGCTCTCAACCCACAGGGGGTGAAGGACATATAAACAAATGAGGCAGTGTTCTCACTGGTCAACACAGTGGGGACACAGGACAAAGGCACTAACCCTGCCTGAGAGGTAAAGCTCCACAGAGGCGTGGCTTCTGAGCAGCATCTTAAAAAGGGGAAGCATTTCCAGGCAAAGGGAGGAAAATGTTTTGTAAGGAACCCCAGGAAGCACAGCTGGAGGACAGAAAAGGGGCAGGTGGTGAACCTGGAGAAGTGGGCGGGAACCACTCCCCCCCGAACAAGGGGCACGGACTGAGATTTCAGACACCCACCAAATCCACGCTTTCCACGCCACCAACAGTTTACTCTCCCCAAACCCAACAGCCTTCTCTCACACTCATTCTCCATCCCCTCATTCCCTTACCCACTCAATCAACAAGTATCTATTCATTGCCCACCATGCACCAGGTGCTGTGCTAGCATCCAGGACACAGCCACAAGTGGGACGCTTTGTCTCTACCTCCGTGGGGGCTGATGGTCTCGGGGACAGACTGACCACCGTGAGCCAAGGCAGGGCCAGGGGAAGGGCACGATCTCAGAACTCTGGGGCTAAGGTACAACTATTCCAGAAAGAATAACGTGGAAAAAGCTATTGTGATTTCATGTGTTCTCACCCTCTGACTCAGCACCTCCACATTAAGGAATTTTTCTGCAAAAACATTTCTACAAGGACTCAAAGATCTTTGTACAAAGATGTTCACTGCAATGATGGTTACACCAGTGAAAGACTGGAAACAGCCCAAATGTCTAACAGAAGAGGACTGGCTAAGGGAATTATGGTACAACCATTAAAAGAAACACTGCATACAGTCATGAAGGAGAATGAGTTGGTCTTTAATTACTGATATGCAAGATGTCCAAGACTTATTAAATAACCAGAGAAAATTGCATAACAGTATTAATAGTATGATCCCACTTTTTTAAAACGTATATATATGTAATATATACACAGAGAAAAATGTACTTTTTACATATATGTGTATATATATATATATGTACTATCTCACATGGAAAAAGAAGATGTCTCTTAACAGACATTCTCTCTGTAGGATGAGACTTAAGGAGACTTTCACTTTCCATATTATATGTTTCTGTAAAGTTAGAATTTTCAGTGATGTAATCAGGAAAAATAAAGAAATTTAAAAAAGAAGTGTGGTAAGTGCTATAATTGGGCAAGTAGAGAGTCACAGAAGGTTCTCCAGAGGAGGTGACATTAAAACTCCTACCTGGGGCTTCCCTGGTGGCGCAGTGGTTGAGAGTCCGCCTGCCAATGCAGGGGACACGGGTTCGTGCCCCGGTCCGGGAAGATCCCACATGCCGCAGAGCGGCTGGGCCCGTGAGCCATGGCCGCTGAGCCTGCGCGTCCGGAGCCTGTGCTCCGCAATGGGAGAGGCCACAACAGTGAGAGGCCCGCGTACCGCAAAAAACAAAACAAAACAAAACAAAAGAAACTTCTACCTGAAAATGAACAGGGATTAGCCATGCCAGGGGGACTCAGGGGCAGACAGGATAGCATGAGGCATAATGAAATGAGTTCAGTCTGGGTGGCAAGTCTTCATCCATTCAACCAATACTTACTAGGCATCTCTTATGTGCCAGGCGCAGTTCTAGGCACTACAGTTTGCAGTGAGCAAACATTTTGGTACAAAAGTGACAAAGCTCCGTGGCAGAGCTCACAGTCTAGCTGGGAGGTTGTAATGAGCCTGCAGAGGTAGGCAGAGGTCGAGTGGTCAGGTCAGGCGCGGCCTTGACAGCATTGCTACGGGCAGGCATTGAAGAATTTTACAGGGAGTGACCAGACAGTGTTTCAGTGCATCCCTCCTGCTGACATCAGATTACTGTTTCTAAAACACTGCTCACTCTGTACCCAGCAGGAAGCCACCAAGTCAGCCCTAACAAGGGCAGTGGGGCCCTTGCTGATGACTCAACTGATCAAACGGTTGACAACAACTTCTGCTGTTTGCTGTCCCATGAAAGGGCCAGGTGCATTCTCACCTCCAGGCCTTGACCTGGCTTGGAGCCCCCTCTCCCTCCTCTCTGCCTATCCCTGGCCCTTCCAACTTCCTTGGTAGGAGCTCAAGTCCCACCTCCAGACTTTCTGGAGCTCAGCAGACCCTGGGCCAATGAGAACTGACCCCAGGGGCCAGTGCCAGGGGCACTGTGTCACTCGGTCCTCCCAGCAGCCCTTCCAGATAGGAGGTATATATCCTTATTTACAGCTGAGGGGACCAAGACTCTACAGGTTATCCAAAATCACAGAACCAGAAAGACATAAGGCAAGGGCACTGAGGTTCCTGTTTTGGAGAGGTGGCAGAGAACAGCGGTGGTGAGCACCCACCACTGACCCGCTGTGGGACCTCAGGTGGGTTATGTCACCTCTTTGCACCTTAGTTTTCACATCTGTAAAATGGGGCAGTAACGGTGCCTACTTCCCAAGGTGTGGTGAGGACTAAATGAGTTAGTATTTATAAAGTGCTACAACAGTGCCTGGCATTTAGTAAGTGCTATGGAAGCGTTTCTCTTCTTTCTCTTCTTTTTTCTGCCACATAGGCAGGAGGGGGGCTGTGTGGCTTTTCAGACAGAAGCAACCAGCCCATAACCCTGTGGGAGGAAGGTCCACAAGGGCATCATCAGAGCATCATCGTGGGAAGAAAGTGCTAGCACCCACTAGCGGAGGAACTAGGTGAGGAGGATGGAAAAGAGAGTCCGTGGGTAAGAGCCAGCCTGCTGCTGGGATGCTCCCTGCCCTTCTGCACCCTGGCAGAACCCAGAGCCCAGGGGGACATCCAGCCTCTGCCCCCTGGCGGCTCACCTGTGTGGCCAAACGTCTCAAACTGAAGGCGTTCTCAGGGGCAATTTCACACCTCTTGGTGCGATTAGGCGGGTCGGTTGGCCTCCCTGCCCCACCCCCAAAGACTCCCGAACCTCAAGGACAGAGAATGGGTCTGGCTCACTCTCCTATCCACTGTCCCCGGGACCTGCAGGAGATGAGCAAACCTTCACCGAATACATGTTGCTTTGGAAGTCGCCTTACTGGCTGATGTGAAACACACAGCACAGTAGCAGGGAGAGGGAGATCCCAGGCAGGCTGTGAGCACTACGGGATGCTCCAGGTCGGCTGCGTGTGGTCAGTCAGGGAAGCCCAGATCCCAGCCATGTGTGAAAGGGGGGCGATGAGCCAGAAATGCCAGGGAGCACCAGCCATGGAGGGGCTGAGGACCACAACCAGAGCACTGTCTCCCTACTTCCTATTCACATCCCCCTCAACTCACACAAGCCAAGGAACCCCCTGAGCCATAGCTCCTTCATCTACAAAATGGGGGGCTCTCCCAGTGGTTGCAGGGATAGGTGGTGATGAAGCACCTGGCACGTAGTGGGAGCCAGGCAAGCTCCTCCTCTTTGGAGTGGGGACCAAGATCCAGAACGGGGGCAATGGGGAGCAAGGCTGCTGAGGCAGGAGGTCGGCAACCTGAGGAGAGATGTCTCTGGTTTTACCTGCATCTGGAAACTCCTGGGAGGCGTAAAGATAAAGGGCAGCCGCCAACCCACCCAGCCCAGGCCTCGAACGCCGTCCAAAGAGAGCAGACCGGGACACCACCTCAGATGTTCCCGGCTTGCCACGTGGCTTCTCCTTTCACCTAGAAGCGACCTCCTCGTCCTGCACCTCAGATCCCAAACCCCAAGGCTTCAGAAGGGACCAGGAAGGGAAGAGGGGGCAGCAGTTCGTCCTAGCTTCATCCCCTGAGACTGTATCTGCCCTGCCTCCCTGCTCCCTGGCCAACCCAGTGCTACTTGATTCAATTCCATAAACGCCGGGTGAATACTCCTAGGTGCCCGGGAGCTGCTGATGCGGGTCCCGGAGATGATCGGGGATCAGGGCTCTGGATCTCGCAGGGCAGACGTGCCCCACAAGTAACTGTGCATGGTCCCCAGACAGGGGAGGGCTCAGCCATGGGCTGGAAAACCTTCACAAGGGAGGTGGTATCTGAGGGGACCTGGGAGCACCACACAGACTCCAGCGTCAGAAAGACCCAAGTTTAGGGATTTCCTGACAGTCCAGTGGTTAAGACTCTGCTCTTCCAATGCAACGGGCACGGGTTCAATCCCCAGTCAGGGAACTAAGATCCCACATGCAGGCACGGCCAAAAAAAAGAATAAAAGAAAGACCAAGTTTAAGTATATCTCTGGCTCCCCATGTAAAAGGCTCAAGGTGAGTCTAAGTAGCTGTGAGGAAGGGGGGGTTGTGCGGGGGAGAGGGGAAGATGAGGATGACAACGGCGATCATCTCAACTCTCCCCCACCTATCTTTAAATTATCCTGCCGTCTGGAGTCTAAACTCCTCAATTCAGCAGTTAGTGCAGTACTAACATGTACAGACTTTACTGGCAGCATCTCATAGAAGCCTCCCAAGAGCTGTGGAGGTCAGGAGGGAGGAAATTCTCAGTATCTTCACTTTACAGATGAGCGAACTGGAGCTCAGATGAGTGAAATCCCTCAGGTCACACAGCTAGGAAGTGGTGGCACTGAGACAACAACCAGATCTTCTCTCTGCCTTGTGGCCCCTTTTCACGGTGCCTCCCGAGAGGGGAGTCAGAGGAGTCCATGGCTTGTGGGGCACACGCTTTTCTGAATGACCACGGTCCTGGCAGGGGAACATGTGCCCCGCTTGTCAGTGAGATGCAGAGTCCCGCCCGTCCTTCCCAGGGTGAAAGCAGGCCCTCTCTGCTGAACTGAGCCACCAGAGGGAGCTGTACTCAGCCTGGGCTTGGGGAGAGTGAGGGTCTGAAGGGCGGGGCTTCAACTTTCACCCTGATACCTCGCTGGGCTGCACACTGGGGCACATCTAAGGTGAGGGCAGAGTGAGGCTGCAGGGCGTTCTGGGGAGTGAAGAGCATTTGTCCTGCAACACCGGAGACCCAGTTTCATCTGGGCTACCACACCTGGGAGGACAGATCTGACCCCAGAAAGGAGGTTGCAAAAGCAGATTCAGTTGCTGTCCAGCAAATATTTCATTAGACCAGGTCCTCGCAGTGCTCTGGGCTCCCCACCCCTCTAACGGCTGGTGAGAAGAGTCTCGTGGGCCCTGGGTGCCAAGGACTGAGGACCCACAGTGAGCCAGGCCCAGCGCTGCAGGCCTCACCTGAGCTATCCCAGTCCGTCCTCTCAACAACCCTTCAGGTGATTAGTCCTATTTAGAGATGAGGAAACTGAGGCTCAGAGGGGCTATGACACTGATCCAGAGTCCCACAGCTAGAGAGCAGAACATGTTCATCTATGCAGAGCTCACGTCCCTTCCATTCTCTGAGCTGCTGGGAGAGTAAGACCGTGAGGGCTAGTTTTATGCATCAACCTGACGGGGCCACAGATACCTAGACGTTTGGCCACACATTATTCTGGGTGTGTCTGTGAGGGTGTTTCTGGATGAGATTAACACTTGAATCAGTTGACTGAGTAAAGCAGGTTGCCTTCCCAATGTGGGTGGGCCTCATCTCATCAGTTGAAGGTCTGGATAGAACAAAAAGGCTAAATAAGGGAGAATTCACTCTCTCTGCCTGTCTTTGAGCTGGGACATAGGTCTTCTCCTGCCTTTGGACTCAATACGGACTAGAGCTTACACCATCAACTCTCCTGATTCTCCAGCCTTTGGACTCAGACTGGAACTAACTATACTGTCCGTTCTCCCGGGTCTCTAGCTTGCTGACTGCAGATCTTGGGACCTTTCAGTCTCCATAATCTAGTGAGACAATTCCTTCTAATAAATCAATCCTTCTCTCTCTGTATCCTAATGGTTCTGTTTCTCTGGAGAACCCTAATATAAAGACCAAACCTTGGGCTTCCAGGAACAAGTTGGATGCACATTTACGTGTGGAATGTCCGGCTGCCAGAGGGTAGATATCTGAATATCTAGAACAATCATCTGATTTGGTCCAAAAGTCCCCTTGGTTCCCAACGCCCCAACAGGAAGCCTGGCAGGGAGGGGACCTGCCTGGTCAAATGAGCAGAGCCAAGCAGCAGAAACCTTGGCTTTCTTTTTCTTTCCTTTTTTTTTTTTAAAAAAAAACTGAAACAGCCCTCAAGTACTCCGGAAGAGGTGTGTCAACTCTCTCCAGCACCCCAACGTACACAGCAATACTTGCTGAGTCCACTAGATGGGGCCAGTGACACAGCAGAGAGGGCAGAAATGCAACTCAGGAGGGAAGGTAGGCAGGCAGCGGGTACACTGGGCTGGAATCTTTGCTAGGATCCCCAAGTTGGATTAATGCTCCCCACCCCTACCTTGTATAATTTCTAGACAATGGTGCAAAAATTAATCCTGGGCTTCGCAAGCACTTTGGTCAGTTGTCACTGTAGCATCTCTTGGATTTCAAAGTCCTCAAACCAAGCTCTTCCCTTGGGAGTCACCAAGCAAAATGGGCAGCATCGTAGTAAAGGAAGTCCCTGCCCCGAAGCCTCAGAGCTCCAGGTGGGGGCATCTCCCTGTTATGCCTGTGACCCGTTTCACTAGAGAAAGCACCTGAGTACCTTCCACCAGGGAACCTAAAAGTCGATGGACAAAAAGCACTCCAGCAAGGTGGTCATGTGATGAGGGAAGGAGACAGGACAGGAAGGCAGAGGAGAAAGGGAAATAAATGGCTTTTCTCTTCAGCAAGTGGCTCTAATCTGGCCACACGTTCTCAACTCTCAGCCAGGATTCCTGGTGCTGTGTTGAGTCCTACAGTGACTCTTTCTGCACCAGCTCACAGGGGTAATAGCTGAGTCTCCGGGATGGGAGGGGGATGTCTCTAAGCCCTGTTGTGGTCAGAGACCTAAAGGCAGAGACGGGAAGCGAGAGCTGTCACTTTGCTTCCCCTGGTTAGAGTCAGTTCAGGTCCCAGAGCACCCTCTCCTCCATCAGTAGCAAGAATCCTGCCCCGCAGGTCCAAGATGGCTGTCTCTCACCTGCCACCCTTCCTTAGGACGACAGGACAATACCCCAGAACGTCAGCTGTGGGGGGCCTGAACCTGATCGATGCCCTTGCCCATCACTTCCACCTCCCACCTGCCCCCACCATCCCTTCCCAAACTTGCACTGCCTGGCAGCTGGTAAGCTCTGCCTAGGCTTCTGTTGCCATGGCAACAATGTGGCTTCCCCCAAGTGGGAAGCTGGTTGCCAAGGCCCTTGTTGCCAAAGGCTATAACAGCCACCCGGCTGTGTGAAGAGGGGGTGAGAGCTCTACGCAGGGGTGGAGGGTGGCCGAGGAGGCTGGGAGGGAAGGAAGCAGGGGGTTCGCAAGAAATGGTAGGGTCCAGGCAGTCCCCTGGCTGGAGTGGGTGTGTGCTGGGCCCTGCAGGAGAGAAACAAGTATCTTGCAGCAACTCAGTGACTGCTCCTCGAGGGTAATAGAGGGAAGAAAGGGGACCCCCCCCTACAAAACACACCTGGACACGCCCCCTACCAAGCAGGACCAAGCAATCCAAGCCACCCCCCCACCCCCCGCCCAAGAAGAAATTTGATTCTTCCCAATTTCTGAAAAATAGCCCCCAGGAATCCCTCTGTCTCACTTGCTCTTGTGTCTCAGACACACTCGCACAAGCTGAGCACGGACAGAGCTGGTCTCTGGGCCCAGGAACAGCATTAATTACAAGGATTGCAAACCTCCTCGCATCTCTATCCCTCCGCCTGTCTCGGAGCACATCCTCAATATTGCTTGTAAAATGCTTCTCTTTGGAGCAGAGCTCTCATCGGTGGACAAGAGGAGAGGTGGACACCATTACGGCTCATTCCCTTCCAGAGTCAACAGAGGAGGGCTGGACGGGGCCCTGGGTCCTCAGGGAATGCTACAGGAGCTGCTCACTCCCCCCACTGCCGCGCCGAGGCCAGCCTTGGTTTGCTGAGCTGGGACCTGTGCGTTTATAGCCCACAACTCACATATGCAGCCACTGCCCAGCCCGGGTCCAGAGCGGAGAGCCTGTTCCCTCCCACAAGGTCCCATCCTGCTAGAGAAGAACTGAGAGAGAAAGCTGAAAGAGCAAGTGAGGTGTCCAGGAGGCAGGGGAAGCAGATGGCTGGTAGAAGAGGCAGGGGTAGGTGCAGCAGTGGCAGAGAGACCAGCAGGCGGGGGGCGGGGGCTAATCTGAGAGGCCCAGGAGCACCAAGAGCAAGCCCAAATTTCCCGAGTCCTGCACCCCAGTAGCGCTCCAAGCAGAGCCTGGCCCACGACACCCATGCCTGCCTGCCCCCCCTCCCCCAAAGCCCCCTCTTCCCAAACCCAGAAGGAAAAGCAGGTGTACCTACCCCAGGTGCCAGCCCCTCAGGTGGGGTGGGGGAGATGCTGTCCCCGCCACCCTGGTTCCGGGCACTGAGCTGGGGCGACATGGTGGGCGACTCATCGATGTACGGCATGGTCTCCGAGCCCTCCGGGGGCCCCTTCTGCTCTTCATTCCCCTCTCCGTCGTAGTCGTCTGCCCCGTAGCTGAAGTCTGAGACAAGGAACAAGAAAGGCCACTGAGAGTCCTCCACGAGGGCTGCCAGGGACTGGTAGCGCAGTGGGCGCCGGCGGCGGTCCCCAGCTGCCATGCCCCGGGCCGCACCATCCACGCCCAGCCCGGGCAGGGCTGCGCGGCCCGGAGCGCCAGCAGGCACCAGGCGCTGCGGTTCAGGCGCCGCTGGGAGTCGACCGGGAGCGCCTCCGCTATTGCCACCGGCTTAATAGCATGTCAGTCGCGTATTTCGAGCTGCTGTTTCCTTTGCCTCCTGCCTAATTCCAAGTCTAAAAATTAACAGTGGTAGCAGGCAGCAGGACGCTTCCAACTCTCCTGAGTCACCATTTTGCTTTTTATAGGGAATAAGGAGGTGCGGGCGGGCCGAGCGATGTCACTTCCTGAGCCCCTCCTCTTTGGGTACCATTTGTACACTGAGCCCCATCCCTGGATCGGGGGGCAGAGCAGGGTTCGGGGTGGGGGCTGAGGAACGGCACCCGAGGGAGCCCTCACCCCTCGAACAAGGCTCCACAAAGGTCAGAGCCCAAGGCTGGCAGAGCATGGGCGAGAAGGCGGCCGGGCCTGGCAGGCATGCGGTTGCACAGCAGACTTCTCGAAAGCCGGCACTTATTTCTGTAATTTCAATGTAGGATTCCTTGGGAAAAGGAGAGAAGAAACAGCCACAGGGAAGTCAAGCTGCCGTCAACCCCATCGGCTCTGCCAGCACCACTCAGGGGCCAGAGCCCCCACCCAGACACCCCCTTCCTGGACAGCAGGCCGGGTCCATGGGGGCGCAAGGCAGCATCTCAGAAAGGCCCTCATCACACCCCACCAGTGCGGGTCTCTCCTACAGCTGTGTGAGGGACCCTCCCCCACCTCCACCCCTGGCTGGGTCTGTCCCATCATCTGCTCAGATATCACCTCCTCCACAGTGTCCCCCCCCACCCCGCCCCCAGCATCCCAGCTCAGAACTCCTACAGTGCATGGCCCTCTAGTGCCCCCAGTGATCCTGTCCATTCGTCCCTGAGCACCTGGCGCGGGAACTGGGCGACAGCCATCGCTGTGTGCCCAGCAGCCACGGCCCACGTGGGTCAGGTTCTTGGGAACGTGTGTGGAGTGAGTGAATGGGCAGAGGAATGCACCGTCCCTCTCAGGTCTGAGGCCTGAGCCAAGTTCTCAGCGGGGGCCCTGGCTCCTCCTCCTGTCACAACACACCAGCCCCCGGGGCCGCCGGCAGCCTGAGAATGGTGTCAACGGGTCACCAGGGCGCCCGGCCACGGCCACACTCAGTCCAATCTGCCCCTTTGGCAGCCGAGAGCGTCCCCCAGCCTCGCTGCACCTGTTCCTGCCGACTTCCTCTCCAGTCCTGTGCTGACGACCCATTAAGCTGTCAGGGACGTGAGCTATTATTTTTTTCCCCAGGACAGGCGTGCACGTGAAGAACCACAGGACCTAGCCATCCAGACACTGGGACGTGTGTGTGCCAGGCACCCGGGAAACAAGACCCACTGCCGGGAGGACACAGGGCTTCTGTCTCAGGAGCAGGTGGGGGTAAGCCGACTCTGCTATTTCCACCCCCCCAGTGGGGGTCTCTCCTACAGCTGTGTGAGGGACCCTCCCCCACCTCCACCCCTGCCTGGGTCTGTCCCATCATCTGCTCAGATATCACTTCCTCCACAGTGTCCCCCCTGGCGTCCCAGCTCAGAACTCCTACAGTGCGTGGCCCTCTAGTGCCCCCAGTGATCCTGGGAGGGAGGAAGAGGAACCACAGCATCTGGGCTGCCCGAGTCTGGCACTGCGAGGGAGCCCGGCTGTTTGGTGAGACCTACTCACTTTGGAGAAGCACGAGGAGGGAACGAAACACCACGTTAACCTGCGGTCTTTCCTCCAGGAGGCTCCAGGCTGCCCTGTTGGTGCCTAGAGTCAAGCGGGGGATGTGAACTCTGATGAACCCTGGCCTGGCCATCCGTTCAGATTCCAGCAGGCCCCGCTGATTCTCCTGGACACTGACCAATTCCCAGGGGTCACAGGACCAGAGCCTTCACTCTCAGGATATTTCCCAAGGGCAAGGGGAGAAGGGACCACAGGGAAAGTGGTGAGGCTTGACTCTGCCGCACAGTCTGCAGCTGCCTGGGTCACAGCAGGGTGGGAAGGCCTCTGGCAGCCTTCCACCATGTGTGCCCAATTCATCCTTATCAGAGTGGTGCGCCTGGACCCCACATCTCAACCTAGCCACATCGGAGAGGCTGCTCTCACGATCCCCAGTTCACAGGCAGAGTCACTGAGTCTCAGAGAGATTCGCACAGAAAGGATCTGAATCCAAGTCTGTCTCCAAATGCCATCTTTCCCCCTCTGAATCTCACTAATCTTCTAGGGAAATCTCCTTCTACAGCCCTCGTCAGGGGAGGCTGACCAAGGAGGGGAGAGAGGGCTGCCAGCCACAACAGCGGGGTGCCCGGGCGTGGAGGAGGGTGCCCGCAGAGCTCTCTGCAGATGTTCCTGGATACTGTCCCTTTCATTCCAACCTCCAGGAGACCCTGACAGCCCAGGAAGCCAGCCAGAGACCCCGGAGAATCCTACCAGGAAAAGGGATACAAAAGACAGAGAAACAACCCTTTGAGAAAGCAGGAGCCCTGGGGACTCAGGAGGGTGGAAATCTGCCAAGCACAGCCTTCAGTCTGTGCAGGTCCACAGACAGGAAGGCTGAGTGGACCATGGCTTGGCCAGCAGGTGTCAAAAGAGAAAAGGCAGAGGAGGCTGCTGACAGCCAATATCCATTTCCCCTCCTAGTAACAGAAATCTCACTATCTTTGGAGTGGCAGTGTGCTCCGTGGCTAGCTAAAAGGCTACTTTTCCTAGTGGTGTGGGCCATGTGATGAAGTTCTGGCCAATGAGATGTTGAGTGGATATGTGTGGAACTTTGAAGAAAGTTGCTGAGATTGTTTTCACTGGAAGGTATTTTTCCCCTCTCTCCATGCTTCCTCCTTCTGTTGCCAGTTTGGAAAGCAGATAGGAGAGCTGGAGCTCCAGCAGCCATACTGAGCCATGAGGGGACCTTGAGGATAGAACCCAGTGCTGAATATAGCTGAGCACAAAGCTAGGAGCTTGGGCCCGTGACGGCACAGTGAGCCAACATACCACCCCAGGAATGTCTACCTCTGGACTTCTTTTACATGACAGAAGAAAAATGCCTATGTTATTTAAGTCACTGTTATTTAGTTTTTACGTTATATGCAGTCAAACCTAATTATAACTGATCCAGATGGTTTTCCTTGACATTCTATCTGGGTGCTTTTCCTACGGTCTTCACTGCTCCTTCTAGTCTCCTTGGTGGAATCCTCTTTCCCCGCCCACCCCTTAAAAATTGGTATTCCCTATACATCCTTACAATAGAATACTGCTCAGCAGTAAGAGGGACAAAATACTGAGACACACAGAAATGACTCTTACAGGCATTATGCTAAGTGAAAGAAGCCAGACAAAAGAACACATCCTGTATGGCCCACTTATGTGAAGTTCTAGAACAGACAAATTTAATTTACGCTTGGAAAAAAAAAGAAAATTGTGGTTGCTTCTGGGGGTCAGGTAGGGACAGGAATTGACTGTAAGGGGCACAGGGAGTTTTCTAGGGTGATGGAAATGTTCTGTATCTTGACAGGGATTTGGAGCACACAGGCGGATGTGTTCACTGACTTCGTCAGATAGTACACCGCATCAAAGATTTGTGCATTTCACTAAATATTTAACTCTAGTTAGTGACATGAATGTTTAAGTGTCGAAGTGAAATGTATTGATGTCTGCAACTTACTCTGACGTACATAAAAAACAAGATGGGTTGATGATGTCCAGAGGGATGGCCAGATGTGTGATAAAGCAAGTGGAGAAAAATGATAATAATTATAGACTCCAGATGGTGGGTACATGGGTGTTCACTATACAATTCTTTAAACTTTTAGGTATGTTTGAAATTTTTCATAATAAAATGATGGGGAAAAATTGGTGTTCTCCAGGCTTCTGTCACCTCTACTTTACTCCCTCTCCCAAATTTTATTTATATTCTAGGGAGAGGTCTGGGCTGCAGACCCATCTCTTTGATTGTTTCCTGGACATCTCCACCCCCAGGAACTTCAAACCCAAGTTTTTCCTGAAGTTAGTCGGCCAGATCACTCAAGTTGGAAACCTAGGAGTCGGGCCAGATTCCTCCCTCTTCCTCCTTACCTCCTATACCCTGAAATATCCCCACTCCCTATCCACCTTCCCACCCTCACCAACTCTTACAAGGACAATTCCAACACTCTCTCCCCATGACTGCCAGACTGCAAATCTGATCGTGTTTCCCCACTGTTCAAAATTCAACAGTTCCCCATTCACTTCAAACTCCCGGGCTCAAGGCCTTTCCTAGTCAGCACCTGACTCTTCCTTTACAGAGTCGTATTCTGCTGCCCTGTAATATCAGACATCTTCTAGGTAGGTCCCTGAAAGGGTCTGGATAGTAGCCCCCAAATACATATGTCCAAATCCTAACCTTGGTACCCATAAATGTGACCTTATTTAGGAAAAAGGTCCTTGTAGATGTAATTGAGGATCTCTAGATGAGATGATCCTACTTTAATTGAGTGGGACCCAAATCTGATGACATGTCTTTATAGGAAACAGAAGGGGAGAAGACACAGACACAGAGAAGAAGTCCATGTGAAGATGGAGGCAGAGACCCGAGTTATCTGGCCAAAAGCCAAGGGATGCCTGGAGCCACCAGAAGTTGGAAGAGGCAAGCAAGGATTCTCCCCCTAGTGCCTTGGCAGGGAGCATGGCCCTGCCAGCACCTTGATTTTGGACTGTGGCCTCCAGACTGTGAGAAAATAAATTTTGGGGGTTTTTTTTGGCCACACAGGTTCTCAGATCTTAGCTCCCTGACCAGGGATCGAACCCATGCCCTCTGCAGTGGAAGCACGGAGTCTTAACCACCGGACCACCAGAGAAGTCCCTGTGATGACTTTTTATTTTTACTTTAATTTTTTAAAATATCTAGGGGCTTCCCTGGTGGTGCAGTGGTTGAGAATCTGCCTGCTAATGCAGGGGACACGGGTTCGCGCCCTGGTCTGGGAGGATCCCACATGCCGCGGAGCAACTAGGCCCGTGAGCTACAACTGCTGAGCCTGCGCGTCTGGAGCCTGTGCTCCGCAACAAGAGAGCCCGCGGTAGTGAGAGGCCCGCGCACTGCGATGAAGAGTGGCCCCCGCTTGCCACAACTAGAGAAAGTCCTCGCACAGAAACGAAGACCCAACACAGCAAAAATAAATTAATTAATTAATAAACTCCTACCCCCAACATAAAAAAAATATATATATATATCTCTTTATTGGAGTATATAATTGCTTTACAATGTTGTGTTAGTTTCTGCTGTACAACAAAGTGAATCAGCTATATGTATACATATATCCCCATATCCCCTCCCTCTTGAGCCTCCTGTGATGATTTTTTTTAATGACAGCCCTATGAAATTAACACAGTCCCCAAACACACAGTTTCCCACCTCTGGACCTTTGCACATGCTGTTCCTATACCTAGAACACCCTCCTCACCCTTTGACGGCCCAGCGAAGTCCTATTTAGCCTTCAAATCCAGCTCAGTTCCACCCTTCTCCTATGAACCTCCTTGCCTCCTGAATATATAAAGCGCTTTTGCAATCCAATGAGAAAAAGACGAATACCTCAACTTTCTAAATGAGTTAGAGAAATGAATGGAAAATTAAAAAGAGAATTACAAATGCCCAATGTGTGTGTGTATATATATATATACATATAATATATATATATATAAAACATATATATGTTAAATGTTAACCTCACCTGTAATCAAAGAAAATGCAAACCTCTATTTTTTGCAATTTTCCTATCAAATCAGCAAGGAAAATACTCAAGCTTGTAAGAGAACAGGCACTCTCAAAATCTCTTGGAGGATGTGTAGAACTGGCACAACTTTTCTGGAGCCAACTTGGTATCAAAAGCTTTAACAGTTGGTACAGCTTTTAACCCAGCATAATCTAAGACTGTGTCCTAAGAAATTAATTATAAATGTACATAAAATTAAAGTTACAAGGTTATTAATCACAGGGCTGTTTATGATTGTGAAATATTAAAAATAAGCTGAATGATTAATTATAGGGACTTGGGTAAATTATGGGATTTCTCCAAGATGGACTACTATGTAGACATTAAAAATTATCTGGATGACTTACATCATCTTATTAAGTGAAAAAGAAATTAATAATAGTATGTACAGTACACTGTGTTTGAAAAAAACTTCTGTATGTGCATATGTCTGTGCGTTGCCTGCAAGGCAACAATACAAAATAATTATAAAGCATTCAGATTCTGAGAATCTGGGAGCAATTAATACATGGTCTCTGCTCTCTAGGTTACTAGCAGACACTGCTTGTCTCCTACTCAATATCTATCTTCTCTCCTTCCCTGCTTACCTTATGCTGGTTTCATATGAGGTGGCAATGAACCCAGTCCCTGGCAAAATACCCACTTTCTCTGCCTCTCTTACGACTAGGAGTGGCCATTTGACATAGTTTTTGGTCAATGAGATGCAAGTGTAGGCCTCTGACAGGCCTTTGCTTTGATAATTAAAAAGGGACTTTATACCTTGAACTCAGATGTGATGACCAGAGCTACAGTGGCCATGCTGCTGCCATGAGGAAATGATCATGAAAGAATGCAGACATTTCCCGGATGCTACTGAGCTAGTGAACCACACTAGAAACAGCCTACCTCACCTCTTGCTAAATGGGAAGTATAAGCCCCTATATGTTGGATTTTCTGCCACATAAAATGAACACATTCCTAACTGAAATCCTTACAGCCCAGTAGAGGGAGGCAGTCCAACAAGCATGAAAACATCCTAGATGCTATGACAGAAGTACCTCACGGGCAAGGCAAAGAGGAGGGAGCAGGAAACAGTGTGGGTGAGAGGATGGCTGGATGGGCTTGGGTGATACTCCAAGGAAGGTGGTTTATCACTGTGGCTAAGAGCAAGGACCCTGGGGTCCCACAGTTTAGGTTCCAATCCAGGCTGAATCACATCCCACTCCTCTGTGCTCAGAAGAGTGGCTGGCACAAGGCAGCCACTTATAAATGGATACTGGTTAAACCAATGGCCGTGAAAGAGGATGACAAAGAGATGGAGTACACAGGGCTACTGCAAGGATTAAGCTGGATAACGCCCGCAAGGCACTCAGCACGTAGTAGCACCCAATAAATCTTAGCTGCTATTAGTAATATAATTAATCGAATCTTGAGAGATGTGTGGGTGCTTGCCAGGCAGATGGGGGACAGGAGCCGAGTTCCAGGCAATGAGAAGAGGCTTGGCAAAGGCACAAAGTGCTTTAGGGGGCTATAAATAGCCCAGCCTGGCTGGAACACTGAGTGAGCAGGGGGCTGAGGGGCAGATTGCACCGGAGAAGTGGGCACAGACCAGCACACCCAGGGCCTTGTGAGCTGAGCTAAGAGTTAGGTAGGACCCAGGGAAGACGGTTGATCTGCACCACTTCCTACAGTGGGGTCTTGCCAGCCACACGGTTGCCGGGCATCTCTAACTTTAGATAATTTCTCCCAATGGACGCGCATGTTCCTCTGCTGAGTTACAATGCAGGCAGAATCCTGTGACCTCCAGATCACCTAGGAACAGCCCAGATTGGGACCACATGTGAATGTAGGGTTACCTATGCTAAGCCTGTGATGGAGTCTGTGCCAGATGAAAGGATATGAACCAACCAGTGACAGACCGTGGAGACCTCAAACATGCTCTTTCGGGGCAAGGTGGAGAGTTGGCCAGTGGGGGTAAGTTCAAACCCAAATGACCAGCTCTCGTTTCTACCACCTTCAGCTCTGGGAGGCGCAAGGCGGGGGGGAAGGGGCGCCCGGGTGGCTGGAGGCACACAGGTGTCAAGCTGTTTACAACGCTCCCCTGAGACTGCCCATCGCCAACGACTGATGGACACAGCCAAGAATCCATCCTGGTATCCCAATCCCCGAAAACAGATGCTGAGGGAAGTTTGCGGGTTCTTTCCAACCTCCTCTTAGACACTCTAAGAACCTGTGGGTACAGGATAAAGATAAGTTCCAGGTGTGGAAAGGTCCTGCCCTCCCAGCAGGGGAGGTACAAAGGCTGATATTAGGTGATTAAACCCACTTTCTGCCCTAGAACTGACAATGGGAGTGCGGGTGGAGGGAACCTTAGGAGAACAGCGGAGGGAAGCTCAGGCCTGCCCATCCTTCCCACCAAAGCAGCATCAAACTTCCTCAGAGAGCATCAGAAGCCTCTGTATGCCACACGCTGTGTCAGGTGGGGACAGGGCCACAGGGCACAGGCTCCGTCCTCCCCTCCAGGACCTCACAGTGTGGTCCTAGCATGCTCACTGTCATCCGTGACTGGGCCGGGCCGTGGGCTGTACACTACCTCATTTCACCATCAGAGCAACCCTATGATGGATGAACCTTACCATGTGTTGAGCAAAAGAAACCAGACCCAAAGGAGCACGTGCAGTAGGATTCCATCTCTATGAAGTTCAAGAACAGGCAAAACTAAGAGACAGCGATGGAAGTTCACAGTAGTGGCTACCTGGGGGTGGGCTGCAGGAGGCAGTGGGTATTGACTGGGAAGGGGCTTGAGGGAACTTTCTGGGTTACTGGAAACGTGCTACATCTCGATCTGGGTGGGTACATGAGCAGACGTACGTAAGAGTTCGTTAAGCTGTATGCTTAACATTGGTGCACTCAAATTTTTTTTTAAATTTGAAAACCAAGTTTAAGTACCACCATTGTGATTCTCATTTACAGCTGAGGAAGTGAAGGTATAGGGGATTAAGTCACTTGCCCAAGGTTTAAAGGCTGTTAAATGCACTTAACAGACTAGCCAGCTCGTCTGACTCCGGGACCTGTGTTTCAACCATTATAATGTGTAGGACCTGTACAAGTAGAAGAAGCCACCTGGGCAGGCTGCTCTCAGGGCCCATGAGTGGAAGAAACAACCTGAATCAAAGTCTGGAGGAGGAGAGGGCCGTTTGGCGAAGGGTCTGTGTGTGCCTTGACGGAAGTGAGAGAAGAGGGGCAGGAAGAGGCCATTCCCACTGAGGGGGACAGAGCTGCAAAGACCCCGGGCAGGACCATGCCCTTCTTTTCAGGGCACAGATGAACAGACTGGTGTCGCTGAAGCTGAGGTCCCTCCTGCACGGGTACAGTCCTTCCAACTTGCCACTCCTGTCACTAGCTCCCAGCAAATGATTCTGTCCCCTGCTCAGACCTCCCCTGGATGCCGGGCACTGGATTGAGGCCTGCACTGATCCTGCTGTGAAACCGTGCACATGTGTTTTCCCAGTGTCGGCCCCTCCCCTGGGAGGTGCACAGAGCTGCCCATTTCCCCCCAGATCCTCTAACTCCTCCACACATTCCCAGCGGGCCAGGACACTGGCTGTTCTCAACAGGTGGGTCCGTTCTGAGGCTGATAAGCGCACACAGTGACCCTCATCTCCTTCCCACAGCTCGAGGCACACAGGGCTCCAGAAGTTGGCCTCTTCTCCCCCAACAACCTGGGGGAAGCCAAGATCCCCAAGGCAGACTCAGTCCAGAGCCTTGGAGCCACAGAACCGGGAGGACTGCTCTGCGGATTGTCAGCTGGTTGGCTCTGGCCGCCCCAAACTTCAGTTTCTCATCTTCGAAACAGAATAACAATGCCCGTGTCACAGGCTGGTTGTGAGACATTAAACATTATGGGGGTTAAAGAACTTGGACAGCATCTGGGCAGAACAGTCCTCAGGAGAGGATGCTGAAGGAAGAGGAGAAAGGGCTGGACACTTTCAGGGCCCCGTGACCCCAGCTGACCCCGGAGATCCCCTTGGGAGCCCCTCAGTGGTGGCATGGCACCAAGGTGAGGCATCCTGGGACCAGCATCTTTCCCATGGGACAAGCCGCCTCCTTCTCAGCACCTCCTGCCCTACAACTGATGGAAGAGGGAGCTGGGAGCCAGGACAGGGCAGTGGTCAAGGGCACGGGCTTTGAGTTAGACTCAGGTTCCAATCCCAGTGTCATCACTTAAGAGCCATGGGACCTTGGGCAAGCTATTTAACCTTCCAGAGCCTCAGTTTCCTCATCTGTAAGATGGGGATAATACACAATGCCTATACCTCATGAGGTTTTTGTGGGGTCCCCATCAAAAAATAAATGCAATGAAAGGCACCTGGTCCAGGGCAGGTGCTAAATAAACAAGTAGCTATTATCATTACCACCCCAGTCCTCTTCCTGAGCAGTAAGTGCCCTCAGAGATCTCCTAGTCCTTGAAAAACAAAACAACAACCACCAAAACAAACCAGAGCTTTGGAAACATACAACCGGGCTAGGCTCTAGCAGGCTTTCCTTCATCAGTGGACCCAACTGTTCATCGGTCAGCCTACGTTCAGTAGGCTTAGCATCAAGCAAGGCACCACAGGCCATGGGAGTGTTTAAAATTTGAAGTTGGGACTTCCCTGGCAGTCCAGTGGTTAGGACTCGGTGCTTTCACTGCCGTGGGCCCAGGTTCAATCTCTGGTCCGGGAACTAAGATCCCATAAGCCCCACGGTGCAGCCAAAACAAAAACAAACAAACAAACAAATAAATAAAAAATTGAACTTCAAGACACCAGTTCCAACCTTCCCTGCACACTGGAATCCCCTGGGGAGACTGGTGTCTGGCTCCTAACCCAGAGATCCGTATTGAGTTGGTGTGGTTAGCTGGGGCAGCAGGGCTGTTAAAAGCTCCCCAGGTGATTCTAATGTATTGTAAGGCCGAGAACCACCAGTTTCAGACAAGGACCCTGAGGTCACAGCCCCTAAAGTCAAATGAAACTGAACTCTGAAAGAGCCCCAGGAAGCCATCTGCCAGGCTCTATGAGAAGCACAGGAAAGGTTACTTTAAGAGGCAGGGTTTGACTTAAGCCTTGAAGGACTGGGAGGTTTGCTGGTGACGAGGTGAAGGAGGCGCACAGACAGGGCTTTACCGTGGGCAGGCAGGGAGGGCAGCCCCTGTCCCGTTCACACAGAGCCCTCAGACTCGGCCTGCAGCAGTCGCCTGGACCGCAGGATGGCTTACCCCTCACCCCCAGCTCTTCCGGCAGGCCTGGAGCAGGGGCACTAGCCCCGCAAAGGAGCAACTGAAAGACCCGGCAAAGGCGACCCGGTAGCTGGTTCCCGGAGGTGCTACCGCGTAGCTGGAACGCTCAGTTCTGGCTCCGCCCCCGCTGCTTGGAACAGACTCTGGCCCCCCGCGGGGGTGCGGCTCGGACTCTCTGGTTGCCATGGAGACGCGATCCGATCCTCCACCTCCAGGCTCCCGGGGGAAGGAGGCAGAGGCCGTGGACGCCAGGAAAAGCCAGGACTCCAAAGCCTGAAGCAAAGGAGTCGTAGGTTTTGGGCATCAGTAGCTGGGGCAGACGAGGCAGGCGAGGGATGGGGGGCCTGCCAACTGGCCCTGGGCAGAGAAGGGAGCGAGGCTTCACTGTGTCCAGGCTCAGAAAGATGGATGAGAAACGCTATTATCTGCACCGTATTTTGCAGTGTACAAATCAAGGCCACAGCCAGGATCTCATTTCATTCTCAAAACCCCCGGAGGTTGTCAGAGTAGATATTACTCCCCCATTTTACACAGGGGAAAACTGAGGCTCAGAGAGGTTCTGGGTCTCATCCACAGCCACCTGGCTAATAAACAAGTGAGCCACAACTTAATGCCTGTTCTTTGGATCAAGTCTATTGCTTGTTGTACTTTGACATAATTCCCCACCTGGGCAGAGGGGCCTAAAATTCCTAATTGATCTTAGGAAATGCAGTTATATGTCCACCAAACATATGGGAATAATGGTGCAGAATGACCAGATGACCTTACCATAATGGAGGAAAACTTACTTCATGTGTGAATGAGCAATAGTCATTCAACAAACATCTCCTAAGTTATTACGTACCAGACAGTGACAGGAACAGACCCTAAGCAGCAGTCAGCACTCCCACCTCTGCTAGCCAAAGATCGGCAGCCCGGGCTAGAAGTCAGATAGAACTGGGTTCTGGTCCCAGCTCTACACAGCCTCTCCTTCCTCACTGGAAAATGGGATGATGCAGCTGCCATGCCCAGTCCACGGGGCTGCTCTGAAGACCAATGAGAGACACCAGACAAGAATAGTATTTCACAAAGAGTACAGTGGTCAATCAATCAGACCAAAACAATAAAAAATAAAATAAAATAAAAATCCTCTACAAAGAAAGTCAAGTGCATATTCATTTGGCCTTTGGTATATCCTGGCTTCCCCACTAGATGGCAGGAGTCTGGAAGGCAAGGATGGCCCTCCTTTTTTTTTTGGGTTCCACCAGGTCTTAGTTGTGGCAGGCAGGCTCCTTAGTTGTGGCATGCACGTGGGATCTAGTTCCCTGACCAGGAATCGAACCCGGGCCCCCTGCATTGGGAGCACAATGTCCAATCCACGGTGCCACAAGGGAAGTCCCAGGCTGGCCCACTTCTATTTTCTTCATGTTATTCGTGGCACTCGGCACAGTGTTCACACACAGTGGATGCTGGATAACTGCCTGATACAATCGCTTAAAAATCCTCTAATCTCTTCCCATAATAGCCAATTCAATTACTTAGGGTCTGGGGCCAGGAGGTCACTGACAAATCCTATAGGAGTTCTAACCTTTGATGGAGTTAACAGCTTTAACTTGCCTCCTGCTTCCCCTCCAAACTGTCATGAATTGATAACAAGTAATGATCCTGGACTGATTTGATTTAAGGCTCTGTTCTTCCTCCCCTCTCCCCGCTTGCTGGTGGGAAATGCAGCTGGGCCCCCAAGGGGGGAGAAGTGGGAGCAGCCAGGAGGCAATGGAGGAGGAGGAATCAAAGGACCATTATGACAATGACCTTTGGATCCAATCCCACTTATCACCGGCCTCAGAGCCCCTCTCCCATATATGGTTTCATGAGTCCTTGGGGTATTTGTGAAAAATTAAATGACTCTCAATCTAGTGCTGAGAAAAGGCAGGGGCAGTTCATAGAACAACCATGTAATAGAAGGTCCAGAGAGGCCAGTAAGACTCTCAAAGGGCCTTGCACGTTTGTGGCAGCCAGGATCAGAATCTATGACCCCCCCTGTTACATCAGGGGTTCCCTTCAATCCCAGAGCCTGGTGGCTCCAGGTTCCCCACTCCCACCTGCAGAATCAGCCAACACATTCCCAACCTGAACATGCTTATACACCCTCACCCATACACCCACAGAAACACCCTGCACCTCTGTCCGTTGCTGCCAGGAGGCCAGGCTCGCTGGCATTCAGCTCAAGCTGCTGGCCATCCACTCAGAGTCTCCCTAGACCTTAAAAAATTTCTACGATTGTCCAGGGCCATAAGAGGATGCCTCCAAAACTCACGTCCTTCTCCCTTCCCCTCAGCTCCAGAGTGCCAGTGGTTTCGCCTGTTCCAGCTTGGTCACCCACTGAGGGGAGATGAGAGGAACTCCCCAAGTCAATGGCCTCTTCCTTAAACACCAAAGTCACCTTTCTTCTGCGTGGTGCAAAGCCAGGTGAGGGCTAAGCTGGGGAAGGGCAATGGGGTTCCCCCCCGCCAGCTCGTTTCTTCTCTTTGCCGACACGCGTGCGCGCGCACACACACACACACAGAGGAGCACACACATATGCACACATACGCTCACACATATACGGACACACTCACCTCCTTAAGGCCCTGACGCCCCTGACTCCCACTGTTCTGGTCAGCCCTCACGCACAATTCTCCCTCTCCTTCTTCCCCTGCAGCAGTGACCTTGAAGGCCTTGGGTTCCAGATGGTGCAGCCTCCATTAGGTTGGGTCCCTGAGTGACCACGTGGAGCAGAGGCCCCACCTCACTTGCCATGGACCAGGTGAGCAAGTAGCAAACCTTGCTTGTGCCCAGTCATGGGGATTTCAGCACTAAGCTTCTTCCCCGGCATTACCAGCCTGCCCTCCAGCTCCTTCATGTGGGGTCACCTGGCCACTCCACTCTCAGAGAGGCTGCATGGGCCCTTCCCAACACCTGACAGTCACTTTCTCCTAACGCCACCCATGCTGGGCTCATGGCGAACCACCGCTGCCCTCCTCCTGTCCATGAGAGAACCAGGAATCCAGCACCCTCTTCTGAAGGCAGAGGGGAAGGAAATCCGGAATGTCCTCAAGCAAGTAGGTTGGTGCCAGGAGCACTGACATCTTAGTGTTTGGTAGAAGCAGACACCAGAGGGCCGAGCCTTCCCCGTCAACTTGGTGAGCCACCCACTCTCCTGGGGCCAAGTCAGTGGGCCCATCCCTGACCAAGCCCCAAGGATGGCCCATTGCTGATGTGTGAAGTAAGCCCAAAAGTAGACAGGGAACACCCATGTTCATTGCAGCATTATGCACAACAGGCCAAAGGTGGAAGCAACCCCAGTGTCCATTGATAGATGAATGGATAAACAAAACGTGGCATAGACATACTATGGAATATTATTCACTCTAAAGACAAAGGAAATTCCAGCATGTGCTCCAATGTAGGTGAACCGTGAGGACATTACACTAAGTGAGGTAAGCAGTCACAGAAAGACTGTATGACTCCACTTACATGACGTTCTTAGAGTAGTCAAACTCACAGAAACAGGAAGCAGAATGATGGCTGCCAGGGGGCCGGGGGTAGGGAGAGAAGGGGGAGTTAGTGTTTAATGGGTGCAGAGTTTCAGTTTTTCAAGATGAAAAGAGTTCTGGTGGTAGATGGTGGCGATGGCCGCCCAAAAATGTGAATGTACTCAACGCCACCGAACTGCATACTTGAAAATGATTACGATGGTAAATTTTATGTTATATGTATTTTACCGCAACTTTAAAAATAGAATAAAATGTAACTTCAAAAAAAGCACATAGGGAAGGAGAAATACCAGAGAAACTCTTTCATGGGAATTGGCAGGGGGGGACAGGGACTAAACTAGGCCTGGAACCCATCAGTTTCCAAAGACAGCTTTCGAGTCACCTTCTAAGTAACAAAGCCAGGTTCCACCTCCATAGCTCATTTCTGTTTTGCTGCCAACTTCCTGGCACAAGGCAAGCCTGGCTCTGCCCTAGGCAGGGGCTGCCAGGCATCTGTCAGCTTCAATTCCAATACTCCTTCCCCCATCAGGCAGCACCTGGGCACCCCAAGTTCAACCTTCCAGTGGCAAAGGCAATGTTTTGGGGAGCATGCAGAACCCCCAGGGGTCATGGCTGGATATGAAACTTCCCCCAGGTCACCCCTTTTCCCTGGATCTGCCCCTATCCCTCTGTCACCTCCCAAGTCCTCTACTCAGATCCACACAGCTCCCACCTGGCAGCAAGAGATGCCAGCCTTCTCCCACAGGAAGGCAGCCTCCTCCAAGAATTAAGCTCAGGACCAGACACGGCCCAGGGACTGACAGGAGATGGGGGGTTGGGGGTCACAAGTAGTGGAAAGGAAAAAGAGATGTTTCAACTCGGCTCTCATAACAAGGGCGGCTGTAGACCACAGGTCAGAGAGGACAGGAGAGAAACAGGCAGCAGGGCCTCCAGGGCTGGCAGGACCTGCCCTGCCCCAGGTGTTCACACTGAACCACCTGTGTGCAGGCAGACTGGCGGGATGAGGCCAGAGCAGCAATGGCCAAAGTTAATTACCTCTGCTCCCAGGAGAGCTCCTGGAAACGTCACTTCCATGCCTGAGCACCTGAGCATGAGAGGAGAGAAGGGGCACAATTCCCACAAAAACTGAATGATGTCAGAGGCCACATCTCATACACAGGACCTGTGGGCAGGGAAGTGAGTACAACCCAGTCTCCCAGGAAAATAAAAACAAGATTCTAAACTGGGGGCAGAAAAGGGTTACAAGGTCTGGACGCTTCCCCTAGGAGGCATGAAAGGACACAGTCGTGTACTGTGCTTTCATATGCTCTGCAGCCTGGCTACCAGAATTCAAATTCCAGTTTTAGCTGTGTGACCTTGGGCAACTTGCTTAACCTCTCTGTGCCTTAGTGTCCTCCTTCATAAAATGAAGCTACTGATAATAAAACTATTTCATAGAGCTTTTGTGACAGTTAAATGAGTTAGTTCAAGTAGAGGCACTAAGAACAGTGCCTGCCATGTAGTAAACAAGGTTAGTTGCTGTTACTGTTAATTTCATTATTTTTATTATTATCTTAATTATTTCTCCCTACAATCCTGGCCCTGGGGAAGACAGGAGGAAGCCCATTTTGTCTGGAAGCAGCTGCATGTTGTGTGGGTAGCAGACAGGTGACCCAAGCACCAAAAGAGGCACAAGAGAATGCCCCCACACACACGGCAACTGTGCTCCCACTTTCCCTGCCTGCTCTTCCTGGGGCCCCTGTCCACTCTCAGCGCTAGATCTGAGCTCCTTCCTGAGAGCCCGGGGCCCTTCAACACAGTTAGGCAAGCAATCCAGGCACAAGGTCTGCAGCAATATCCTCCACAGCTCTACACCAGAGAGGGCAGAGCACCCAGCCTCCGGGGAAACACAAAGGGAGGAAGGGAGGGAAGAAGGGAGGAGCATCACACGCACGTACAGGTCTCCCTGGGCCCCCGCAAATGCACAGGGCACAGCCATCAATACACAGAAGCTCACAAGTGCAGCCACGAGCCTTCCTTCCCACCGCCAGTATATTAGGGTGTATGTGTGTGTGTGCATGTATGTGCACACACACACACACTCCTCAGTGTGGGTCATACAAGCTAACTCCCTATCATCTTTCCAGAAGGTACGAGCAGAGACAGTAGAACATTTGGTCAAGAGCTCATGCCCTGGAGTCAGACTGCCTGAGCTTGAATCCCCAGCTCTACCTCTTACCAGCTGTGTTACCTTGAGCAAGTCACTCAACCTCTCTGTGCCTCTGTTTCATCTTCAAAACGGAATAATAGCAACCAAACTCCCAGGGATTCTGTGAAAATGAAATGAGTAATTATATCTAAAGTGCACTTCAAAGAGTGACGGCACCATCTGAGAACTGACTGCCGTTACTATTCCTCGTAAGCTCAGCAAGTCAGATCTGATGACTGCCAGGCTCTCGCTGAGGCCCTAGTTCTCTTCCGGTTCTACATCTTACCCTGGACCAGTTCACCAGACACCTCTTTGTTGAGAACTCATCTGACAATTGATCCGCACCCGTAGAGGGCCCCAGGCAGAAATCCCAGGCTGTCTCTGTACCAAGTCTGGGCTTTGTCAATGCCCTGCCCTGACCTCACCAACTGCTTCCCAGGTTTTCCTCTGTCTGCAGGCAACGCCCACATCTCTCATTCTTCACGTTCAGAAATCAGAAATAGCTCCAGTCAACCATTCGCCGCATAGAAACTGTGTTTTTTCTGGGGAGAGACACTGCCAAGATTTTTCCACTAGAAGATGTACAGTGTGTCTCTTTACTGGACATCCTAAGAATTCCTGTTTCTAAGGGCATCTGGAATCCAAAAAAACACCAGTCATAAAGCCCAAAGATTTAGGTTTAAGTCTTTGGGCAAGTCACTTAAACCCTCCAGGTCCCAGGGCTTGCTCCCCTTCAGAACCGGGGCAGCATCACCTGCTCCCGAGTGCAGAGGTAAGGAGATGATAAAACGATGAGGCAGTGTCTAGTGCAGTGCCCAGCACACAGAAAGTGCTCAATGTGGCTGGAATGTAAACTTTTTTATCTCCTTTCCCACTGCAGGCAAAATGTGAGAGGAGAGATCTGAACTAATAAGTACGGTGCTGGCTTGGCCAAGCAGCCGTTATCTTTAGCAAGATGATGAGCTCTGTCAGGTGGTTTTGAAAAAAAATCATGATGAAGCCTGGGCAGGTTTCATTGGCTGGGATTCAGAGCAGCCTTCCGTTCTGGGTGACAGGTTGCATCCTGGTCCCCTCCCTTCCCCCAGAATCTGGTTTACTTGGTCAAATCACCCACTGCCGCCAGAATGAGGCAGAAGGGAGCCAACTGTGGCCTCTGTCACACATAACCAACCTGGTCAATGCCCACACAGTTTCTGGAGCAGCTGTCCATCATGCCCACCTGAGCAGATGACACATCTCCCCATGCAAGGGCTGAGAACACAGACCCTGTGTGCCTATTACAAGACATCATCACAAGACAAGAAAACCACACCCTGCGACTAACTAACTCATCCTTCTCACTGGTTTGAAGCCTAGTGGTCACCATAGCAACAGGCTCCCGCTCCAGCCTGCCAGGCGGGGCTGATGCAATTCTAAGGCAGTGAGCAGCTCCAACCCAGCTCACACGGCTCTGCTCCCACTCAGGGGCGGGCGAGCGGGGAGAACAGCTGAAGAGGGAGGAGATGGACACAAACTCTACAGAAATCTCTGCTCTCCCTCAGTTCTGCTTCTAGGGATCTAAGGAAGGAAGAAGTGGATTCCCCTCCTGGGTCCCTAACAAATATAATGTCACTGCAGTGGCTGCCACTTGAGGAAGATTCATCTCCAAAGCCTTAGGGGATCTGGAGGGGCAGGTGACACCCTGTACCATGGGCCTCTCTACTATAATGTGGCCCCTTCCTCCTTCTGAGCCAGCACCCTACCAGCTAAGCACCCCAACTTCTCTCAGCTCACAGGCAGCCCTGCCCTGTAGAATTCAACAAGTTGTATAATGCAACTTTACAATTCTCTGCTCAATTGTGTTCTCTGCCTGAGCTGCACTAAAGCACCCATAAATTCGGAGCTCCCTGCAAGCTAGAGTGTCCCCGTGGTATCACAGAGCGCCATCCTCCCAGCTCTCCATCCCACTCCGCAAGGGGCTCTGGCTGCCCTGGGGAGTCTTCTTCACTGGCTAGAGTCAATGTGAGACAACAGTCCTGCACCAAGGACATACCGGCCAAGAGCCACTCGACCTCTTAAAGCACACACGTCCCCCAACCAGAAGGAACAAGCCCTCAGAAAGGAGGGGGATCAAGCCACACACACACACACACACACACACACACAAAGGAAACAGGGACAGAAGCCACCTTAGGAAGAGAGCCTGGCTATGCTAATGGCCCTCTCCAGCCTCCTAGTGCCTACCCATTGATGCAGGCTCTCCCTCCCAACGCCGCTGTTCTGGTGAAGATGCCTCTAGTGCCAGGAGAGGTTAGGTAACTACCTGGTCCGCATCAAGGGCATCCACCCAATTAGGAGCTGGGCCTCAGCACAAACAGGACCTGCTCTGGGAGGAGATGTGCCGGCGGCGTGCAGGTGAAGGGAGAGAAAGCACGTCTCCATGGCATCCTCCCCCACATGCCCTCAAGGGCGGGTCACACTGGGTCCTCCCAGTGGTCCCCCTGACAGATGCGGAAAGTGATTAACTCCAGGGGGGCCATTCGGGAGATGGCGCTCGGCTGTGGGATGTCCCATCAACGCTTCTTGTGGGAGTTTCCAGGACTGCTGAGAGCAGATGGGCAGAGACGGTAAACTGTTAGAGATGGAGGTGGCTCTCCAGATATATAGATCAATGCAGTAGACTTGAGAGTCCAGAAGTAAACACATCTATGTATGGTCGACTGATTTTTTTTTTTTTTCATCACGCGGGCCTCTCACTGCTGTGGCCTCTCCCGCTGCAGAGCACAGGCTCCGGACACGCAGGCCCAGCGGCCACGGCCCACGGGCCCAGCCGCTCCGAGGCACGCAGGACCCTCCCGGACTGGGGCACGAACTCGCGTCCCCTGCACTGGCAGGCAGACTCCCAACCACTGCGCCACCAGGGAAGCCCTGGTCGACTGATTTTTGACAAGGGCGCCAAGACCATGCAATAGTTTTTTCAACAAATAGTGCTGAGACAACTGGATATCCACCTACAAAAGAATGAAGTTGGGCCCTTACTTCACACCACATACAACAATTAACTGAAGATGGATCGAAGATCTGTAAAACTCTTAGAGGAAAACAGGGATAAAGCTCATGACCTTGGATTTGGCTAAGGATTCTGAGATATGACATCAAAAGCACAAACAGCAAAAGAAAACATAGATAAACTAGACGTCATCAAAATTAAAAACTTCTGTGCTTCAAAGGACACCATCAAGAAAGTGAAAAGAGGGGCTTCCCCGGTGGCACAGTGGTTAAGAATCCGCCTGCCAACACAGGGGACACGGGTTTGAGTCCTGGTCCGGGAAGATCCCACATGCCGTGGAGCAACTAAGCCTGTGCACCACAACTACTGAGCCTGCGCTCTAGAGCCCCGAGCCACCGCTACTGAGCCAGCGAGCCACAACTACTGAAGCCCACACGCCTAGAGCCTGTGCTCCGCAACAAGGGAAGCCACCACAATGAGAAGCCCACGCACCGCAACGAAGAGGAACCCCCACTCGCCACAACTAGAGAAAGTCCGCGCGCAGCAACGAAGACCCAACGCAGCCAAAAATAAATAAAATAAATAAATAAAGTTATAAAAAAAAAAAGAAAAGACAACCCATAGAATGGGGGAAATCTGCACATCATATATCTGATAAGGGACTTGTAGCTAGAGTATATAAAGAAATCTTACAACTCAACAATAAAATGACACATGACCCAACTTAACCAAAAAATAGACAAAGGATCTGAATGGACTTTTCTCCAAGGAAGGTAAACACGGCTTCCCTTCATTCGATTGACAGATATCTGATGTGCACCTACTATGTGCCAGGCACTGTGCCAGGCAATAGGGACAAAACTTGGAGGCAAAGCAGATTCAGCCTCGGCCCTCAGGAGACTTACACCCAGTGGAGAGATAGTACACATTTACCACGTGCCTGGTACATGTAGTAACACACTCAAGCCCCACAGTGAAGTAGGTACTCTGAGAGCCCCCAATTTATGGATGAGAAAATTTAGGCACAGAGAGGTTAGGTAACTAGCTCAAGATCACACAGCTAGTAAATGGTGTGGCTGAGATTCATACCCAGGGTAGTTTTCTCCAGGGTCCATGTTCTCAACAATGACATGCTATTGAGTATTATTAGAAGTGTTTCATTCTATTGGGAGTGAGAGACGGCTGCTTGAGGGAGGTGACATGAACTGGGTTTGAAGGTCTTCATCAGGCAAGCAAATGGGGAAGAAGTTTGAGTTTGGGAAACACTCGGGTGGGGGAGGGCCGGCAGTACTAAAGTAGAAGGTTCAAGTGCAAGGTGAGGGGTGGGGAGAGTGATGCGGCTGGAGAAGCCAGCGGCCTGCCACACAGGCCCAGGGGCTATGCTGGGCAGCGGGACCCCTCCCTCCCACAGGGCAATTGGGGGCCACGGAAGGGTTTTCAGCAGGAGGGGGACCTGATCTGATTTTAGTTTGGGGACACCCTAAGGTGGCTGGGAGGCGGTTCCAAGGGAAGGCAGGTGGTCTGGCTGACCAGCTGTGGAGGGCTGGGGAGAAACGATGACTCGGGTGCGTGTGGTAGACAGCAGTGCACTGGGAACGTCCCACACCATCCTCCACCTCACTGCATCCATGTCTATAACAAGAATACGGGGTGACGGGTAGGGGGGCATCTGCTGGCTTATCAAGGGACAGAAGGAAAAGTGCTCACTGGGGGGCATTACATGCCTATGCACAGATGACCCCCAGGCTGGACTCCAACGTGATCCTCATTGAAAACAACGGGAGTCCTGTGGGGACCCGAATGAAGACACCCAACCCAGAGCCCACACCAGAGGGAAGGCGAATATTCCACACCCACCCCACCAGACCACACCAGAGGGAAGGTGAGTATTCTAAGGAGCACACACTTTGTGGGGGGCAGGGTGGGGGGGGGGTGCGCAGGCCTCTGGCTGCAGTGGGCTTGTGAGTGGAGCAGTGCCAAAAAATGAACCTTTGCTGAGAGGGAACCTGGGGCCAGGTGGCCGCTCCTTCCACATGGGGTCACAGTGAGAAAGTAAACCTCTTTTCATGTTAAAAAAAGAAAAAAAAGAAAGAAAGAAAAGGGATTTCCCTGACAGTCCAGAGGTTGAGATTCCACGCTTCCACTGCAGGGGGCATGGGTTCGATCCCTGGTCAGGGAACTAAGATCCCACATGTCACATGGCGCAGGAAACAAAACAAAACAAAACAAAACCCCCGCCCCGAAAACCCCAGCTGTCTCTTGAGTATCAGGCTGGAAACCAGGTAGAAGGCGAAGCCAGATGCTGTACTGAAAGCTTTATGAACATTATCTCATTCAATCCTATTAACAAGCATGTGGTGAGTTCTATTATTGCCCCCATTTTGTAGATGGGTAAGAGGAGGCACAGGAAGGTCAAATAACAATAATAATGGAGCTGAGATCTGAACGCAGGCAGCCTGAGCGCAGAACCAGTTCTTTTTTTTTTTTTTTTTTTTTTTGGCCATGCTGCCGGGGATGCAGGATCTTACTTCCCCGCCCCTGCACCCCTGCAGTGGAAGCACAGAGTCTTAACCACTGGACCGCCAGGGAAGTCCTAGAACCAGCTCTTCTAGCCACCTCCAGCTTCCTTTTAACTGGGTGTTTTGACCTCTTCCTAGTATAGCCACTGTGCCCAGAGATATTAACAAAGAATTAGACAGATTTCAGCCCTGAGGCACAGGTGGGCTCAGTAGCACCCCAACTGAGCCCAACACACAGCTACTGAGTGGCTAAGCTTGGAATCCAGACAGTCTGATTCCAGACACTACACTCTCTCTTGCTACCTGACTAAATCAGTAACGCTACAGCGCACACATTTCTAACATGCCCCAGGGTCTGGTCCCTCAGGTCACAGCCCATGAGATGCAGCAACTACAAGGGCAAGGCCAGAGCTAGAACACGCCCAGCAGGAGCAGGGAGAAGACAATAGCCAAGACAGATGGAAGGACAAGAACCAGCAGGCACCGTGGTCTGGTGCCAAGGGGTGTGTGCAGGCAGACAGCCCTGTGGGGAGCAGCAAGGCCATGCCTGCCTGCTGGGCATGGAACCACAGGGCCACCACGCCGGACACATGAGGGGGAGCATCCAGCCACTGCAGGTTGACCCGTTAGTGGATCACGCAATCAGTCTGGCAGGTCACCTTTGAAATGGATTGAAAAGCAGCAACTCACATACTAAGGGAGGATAGTTTTATGAAGCTAATTCAGATACACACACACACACACACACACACACACACACACAAGGTGTGTGAGCTGTGTTGCAGTATAAAATGAAATCCCTACTAAGGATTTTGTCCAAAAATGTGGAGTACCATTGTTACCACTAAGTGAGCTGTAGTTTATTTCTATAATAGAATTCTATGCCGCTTTGACAATGAATAATCTAGAACTATAGGCAAAAACAAAGACAAATCCCAAAAAACATAATTCTAAGCAGAAAAAGGCAAGTCACAGAAAAACACTTCTACTATTAGTCTATTTATATAAATTGCGGGCAAAACTACATTTATATTATTTAGGGACACATACCTATGTAATAAACCTCTAAAGAAGAGGAGGGAATGATTAACACAAAATTCAGGACGGCGAGGGGGGCAGTGAGGTTGACAGGTTGAATTGTGTTCCCCCCAAAATCTGTTGGAGTCTTAACCCCCAGCACCTCAGAATGTGACTTTTTTGGAAACATGGTCTTTATAGAGCTAATCAAGGCGGAGATCGGGTGATGCATCTATAGATCAACCAAGGAGCGCGAAAGCTTGCGAGCAATCCACCAGAAGCCAGGAGAGAGGCATGGCCCTCAGAGCCTCAGAGGAACCCACTCTGCTGACACCTTGATTTCAGACTTCTGGTCTCCAGAACTGTGAGACGATCAACCACTGCGGTTTAAGTGCCCCTACTCTGAGGTGCTTTGTATTAGCAAATAAATACAGTGGGGCACACAGCAGTTTCTCAGGACTGGCAGCGGTCTCTTGAAGTTTAATGGAGGGCAAATGGATGTCTGTCTTATAAGTCTTTATGAAACCAAACCCAGACATTGTATATGCTCTTTCGTATATATGATACATTTCCTATATAAAATAGAAATAAAAACCAGGTAGGGGTAGTCCAACCATTACATTTTGCAGTGGAAGGCACAGAGGACCTGCCTAAGGTCACCAGGGAGTAGCTGAGCTAGGGGAAGATCCCCGGTCTCCTGCCTCCCAGTTCAGTAAAGCCCACCATCACAGCCATGGCCCAGAGGTACCCAGAAAAGGCTGAATTCAGTTCAGACTACAGGGAACCTGGAACTCACAGTCCCCTGGGAGTGAGCAGGGACCCTTCACTCTTTCATGCCTTGATCTATCCATGGTAGTCTGGTGAAGCCAATGGTCCCTTTTCCTAAGAATGTTTTGAAATGCATTAAATACATAGGATTGTAAAGGAAATCAATTATATTAAAATGCTATTCTAGCCATGGGGACTCTAGTGAGTCCAAGAGAATGAACTGATCAGTGCCTGTATACAGTAAGCAATCAGTAACATCAGTGGTGGTTATTACTGTCAACATTAGGAGCTGCTTCCACGTCCTTGGGCCTGGGTCAGTGATACTGAGAAGAGAGACCCAGGGATCCACAGCCCAGAGCCTGGGCACCATTGCAGGGCCTGGACTCAGCTGAGGGATGAGGGACGCTGCTAGGTCCTCCGAGCACCCCCTACGCGGCTGGCTAAAAGTAACGACGGCATCCACTCTCCTCTGAACGCCAATGAGGTACATTTCACCGCAGGGAGGCTCATTAAATGACTTGCTTGATGCCCTATGAACATTAAGCAGGGGCTCTGGGATTCAAATCCAGGCTTTTGCAATTCTGCAATTTCTTGTTCCTTTACCCATATGTCCTTTGGAGATGAGAGGCTCCCCAGCAGAGGTGAGAACGTGTAAGACTCATTCTGTCGGGGGTACCTGGTGAGTGTTTATCAATAATAACAATTATCCCTTACTCTGGTGTTAAATGATGAACACACACCGTCACCATTCATCATCTTAGTTGATTTTTACAAACCCCAGGACATACACAGGGCAGGTATTTCCAACCCTCCCTTTGCAAATGGGGAAAGATGCAGAGAGAATGATTATACCTGGAGTGCACCCCTCCAGGTCCATTCTCCCTGCCCCTCCACCCTGTTTTCTGCCCCAGCAGGAGATCACAGGAAGGGAGGGGTGCGAGGGAAGCTGGAATATTTCTCCCCGCAGCTCCTCCCTGTGGGCCACGCAGGCTGTGTCGTAGCTCCTGCCAGGAAGCCGCCCCCATGGCCTCTGTGTCTCCAGGTATGGGAACCAGACCCTCCCCTCACCCTGCCCACACTTTGGTCGTAGTCTTGTTACAAGCTCTCCCCAAACCCCCCAAGCTGGGTGTGTCATCTGTTTCCTGCTGGACCCTGACAGATGAGGCATTTAAGTTGGGGACTCTGGTTGGGGACTCTGGTCTCCTGACGAATGAACCAGGGCCTCTCTGAACCTGCCAACAAGCATCTACTGAATAGTCCCTTGGGGACATGTGGGGAAGGGACAGGGAGAAAAGGAAGATGGCAGAGACACGGAAGGAGGTAGGAGCAGAGGCAACAGGCCAAGCTCTTAGTCTCAGATTTCTCTTTGAATTAATTGGAGTTAACCTTCAGAATATGGGGAAAGACCACAACACTGAGAAGCTGGGCCTGGGGGAGGCCTGTGGTGGGAAAAGAGGTGGCAAGACTTGGAATCTGGGCTTGGGGCCAGCAGAGCCTTTAGTGCTACCTACAAAGTGTTCGGGAAACCCATCTCTGGTCATAAGCTGAGACAGGACGGGGCAGCCCCTTCCAACAACGGGCACTTCTGCACTGCTACTCATGGCGTGGGTGGGGGTGAGGACAGGTGGGCACGTGAAGCCCCTGAGAGAAGGGAGCTGCGGGCACCTGATTCTCACCTTGTCTCAAAGAGCCAGCCAGGACTCTAGAGAAGGCGAGATGGTGCCTACTGGTTTCCAGACCCTGTTTCCAACTCATCCCCTTTGGCACAAGCAGCCAGGGGTGGTGCTGGGACATGGGGCCATTTGAGTTTTCTATCGTGCTCTGGCCTGTAGCCTGGCCTCTGCCGAGAGCGCACAGTGGGGCTGCATGACCAGACCCCGGGCCACAGACAAGAGCAAGGAGGAAGACTCACCTCAGGGGGTGGGTCAGTGGCACATGGATTTCCTTCCTTCTACTTTTAGGTATTTTTCTAGTCCTTAATAACTATATGCATTCATTTTACAAAAGGAAAAACATTGTATCCTGGAAAACCGTGAAGGATCTCAAGAAGAGGACATCACACGGTGGCACAGTTATCTGTGAATTAATAAGATTGAAAAGGACCTGGATTAGGGTTTGCAGGGCCTCAGGGATGAGCTGGAGACTTTCACCTGGTGACAGGCTGGCACATGGCCAGTACCTCTGTGACCTTCAGGGGTGGTGGGCAGGAAGAGATAAACCATAGTGTGAGCTCCTCAGGCCTGGCTGAACCCTCTCTCCATGCAAGGATCTCGGCGGGGGAACCCGGGAAGTCACACCTCCCTCTGGGAGCGTGCTGTGTTATCACCTGCTTTGTGAAACCATCCCTGTAGGTTTCCATGTCCTTGACCTTAAAGAAACTTTACATCTTTAACTGTGGCAGTTGGTAGGCAAGATGCAGCAATACGTCCTTTTAACACCAAGAACACAGGGGCCAGATTGCTTGGGTTCGTATCCAGCTCATCACTTACTAGCTATGTGTCCTTGAGCAACTTATTTACCTAACCTGTGCCTCTGCGTTCTCATCTGTAAAGTGGAGATAAGCATCTTCTTCACAGGATTATTGTGAAGGGTAAGGGGATTAATATACAGAAAGTGCTTGGAACAGCGTGGGACACAGCCAGTGCTAGGTAAGTGACAGCTATTATTATTGGCACTTGTCCATTAATCACTCGTTTTTGTGTCAATTTTATAAAAACAATCTCAATATTTCTGTGACTGCTCCACAGAAATGTCTCATCAGCTTGGCCTCCAGGGGTCAGAGGGTGGCACAGAGGAGAGAAGAGAGTAATGAAACGAGCAAGGAACATTTAGATGGGGCCCTTGCTAAGTGTTACATACGATACACACCATTTAATCCAGCAACAGGGACACCATATAAAATGCAAGACGCCCAGTACAATTTGAACTTTGGACGAGTAATAAGTTTTTGGTATAAGTATATCCCAAATATCGCATAGGATATACTTATGCTTAAACAAGGATTCACTGTTTAACTAAACCTCAAATTTAACCGGGCATCCTGTATTTTTATTTGCTAAAAAATCTGGCCACCCTATTTGGTGGGGTTGGTAAGCTTCTTCCCATTTTACAGGTGAGGAAAATGAAGCTCAAAGAGGTGAATCCCAGCAAGTATTCAAAGGCTCTGGTTCCCCCTCAGCAGCAGGCGCTTCCCTCCAGCTGCTCTGCTCTCAGAAGGGGGGCAGGCCTATAGCCAGAGACACAGCCCTCGAGTACCTGCCCACAGCCCCCAGGCGGGAGCCTGAATGCAGGAAGAGATACTTCTTTTTCCCAGAGAGGGGGGGCTACTGCTCCCCAAAACCAGTGCACGGGGAGGCTTCCTGCAGGGGAGGGAGGTTGGGAGGCAACAGGGAGGAGGTCCTGTGAGGGCTGCAGTCAGCCAGGGCAGCACCCGCAGCTCTTCCGGGAGCTGCCCCCTGCCTGGGGCTGAAATCTGGAGGCAAAAAAATCACAGGAGAAAACTCAGGAAGCACCAAAGGAAACTTCTCCGGAAGTCCTGAAATATTTCCACAGCTAGGAGAGAAAAGTTTAAAGTGAAAGCAGCTATGGGCTGGCCTCTCAGAGCCCAGGGTATGACCACAGCATCCTGGTAGCCCCGGCCCAGGTCACAGGGCCCCCTCCCCAGAGCTCCCGCAGATGGCCTGGCCTCCCGGGCTCCACAGAATGTCCCACATGCTCCACTCTGCTCTCCAGATTCCAAGCTGGGGCTTCGCTTGAGTCATTCTCAGCTCTATTTTTACTCGAAGGTGCCAAGAAACAACGAATGTTCAAAGCAGGACAATTAAGTCGCCTGATTCCATGCCTCTCCACGGCCAGGGACCATGGCTGGCCTTTGCTGGGAGCAGGGACAGGGAAGGGAGTCCAAGAACCTCTGGAGGGCTTGTCTCCAGACCCAGGAGTCTAGAGCCCATTCTCCAGTCTGTAACTTCCCAGGAAGGCGACATTCAGCTTCCTTCTCACCTGGCCAAGAAAGGCCAAAGCACATTCCTCCAGGCAAAGTAATGGCTTGTGCAAAAAGCAACAAACTCTGGCTGGGGATGGTGTGTCTGGGGAACAGCGAAGGATTCAGTGCAGCTGCAGGGTGGGGAGTGTGGTTAAGAGAGCCAGGAGGTGAGGCTGGAGATGGTGTCTGAAAAGGCTCCCGTGCTGTGCTAGGAGTTTAGATTTGTTCCTCTAGGAAGGAGGGAGGCGGGAAGGTGCTAGACTAGTGAGGGAAGGAATCAGATCCTCCAGGAGTGCTTGAGGACCCCAGGGCCTTCCTACTGAATGGGCATCACCTGGGGGCTTGTTAGAAACGCCAAACAGGAGACCCTGCCCCAGACCTGCTGGACCAGAATCTGCATCCTCACAAGATGCCTCAGCTGATTCGTATGTCTAGGTGAGGCCGAGTTACGGCTGCGGTGGAGAGAGGGTCACTGGTTTGACCTCTCCAGTAGCCTTTTCTGACTGCACTTCTGCCTTCCTCGTGCTCAGCTCTACTGTCTCCTTGCATCCTCCCTGCTCCGTGATTCTCTTAGGTGGCCCTAAGTGCTAGAACGCAGCCCCCTAGCACATCCTTCTCTTCATACCCGCGCACCAACCACAAAGCATTTCCAAGCTCCCACGTGCTCGGGGCAAAGGGAGATAGATGCACGCAGTGGTTAAGAGTCAGGGTGTTCAGAAGAGCTTTGCAAACACACAGATGCTGGGCCCAACCCCAGGTTCTCATGCCGAGGGCCCCGGCACTTGAGCACCTCTGGTGAGAAGCACAACCTCCGGCATCCCACAGACCTGGGTTTAGAGCCCAGCTCAGCTTTTCCTAGGCTGCGTGACCTTAGGAAAACTGTTTACCCTCTCTAGGATCATAAACAAAAAAAAAAGTCTCCTCATCCTTAGAAGTGGATAAAAATAGTTGAGCCCTCTGCAGCGGGGGTTGAAGATTAAACGGGACATTGTTTGTCAAGTGCTTAAGGACAGTGTCTGGCCCCCTATAAATGGCAGCCTTTGTTATTCTTCTTTGTGCCTCTAAGGAGTGTAGAGTCTGGCTGAGAAGAAATGACAACAGGGCACAAAGCCTACATAGGTAAACACTACAAAACAATAAATAAGAAAGAACTCAATGTTGTGGCCCAGCAAGAAGTGCTGGGTTCTGAACTGGGGTGCTCACCAAGGCCGGTGCTATAATCACGCAGGGCTTCCTGGAGGTGGTGGTAGCTTGAGCTGAGGCTTGAGCACAGAGGTTGGCTTGGAACGGTGAGGGTCTCACTGGCTAGAGCAGGGGGCACGTGCTGGGATGCTGGCAGATCTTAATGGATGGGTAGTGCGAGGTGTGCCCCAGCGTGGGGGATCTTGAAGGCAGTTTGGATTGGATGTGGAAAGAAAATGCCTCACTGAAGGTTTCTGGGCAAAGGAGAGGCGGATGGAAGCAGGTTTAGTGTAGTCACAGGCAACTGGATGGGGAGTGGTGTCTCAGGTCAGGGAGGGGGCCTGAGGATGCTCAGGTGTCCGCAGCAAGGGCCTGGCTGTGGTGGCGGCCACCGTGGGTCCCCGGGCAAGAAATAGCTCTTCATCCAATTTGCATCCCATCCTTCCTTTCCAGGGAGCAGGAGACAGAACAAGATCCTGCTTCGGGTGTCTAAAGTTTCTGCACCCAAAGACGGCACACGATGCCCACTGACCCATCCAGGTCAGTGGCTGCCACAGGGTCTGCAAAATGTCTGCGGACCAAATGCAAAGGAAAATGGCCCTTCCACATGGCTGGGTGGCACACCAGCTGGTCTCTCATTAACCCTCTCAATGATGCACTAGAAAATTAACAACTAAGGCTTTCTGCTCCATTAACACCAAAGTTGGCCCTTGGCGGGGTGGGGTGGGGGTGGGGGTGGGGGGCATGGGGTGTGGGGGGTGGGGGGGGTGGAGCGGGACAGGTTTTGTCTAGACAGAGGAACTCATAAAGGCCAAATGCCTGGGCTTCTGCCACTCAGGAAGCGGGTGGGCAGAGGAAACCTGGTATGTCTCCCATGGTGGGTGCCTCCCATGGTGAAGTCTCCAGCAGAGACCAATCACAATGGCCGCTCCCTCTTCTCATCCTTAAGATGAGGTTAACAACCTTTCACAGCTTTACTCTGAGAATTAAATGAGATTGCGAACATGAGAACACTAGCTCAGGTGTGGTACCCACTAGGTGTCCCATCAATTGCTTTGTTATTTTTATTTTTACTGGGAAACAGAAGGGTCTGACTTGGTTCAGGGTCCACAGTCAGTCCCCTGGGAGAGGGTATAAAGGACCCTGGAGCCCTGCTACCCAAATCGTGGTCCCTAGACCGTCAACAGTAGCACTGGCATCACCTGGGAGCTTGCTAGAATACAGAACCTCAGGCCTCAGTCCAGTCCTACTGAATGAGAATGTGCATCTTAACAAGATCCCCAGGCCATTAAAATGCACAGTAGAGTTTGAGACTCTGCTCTAGTATATTTGGTCCTAGGAAAAAACCATCTTCTCCCCTCTCCTCTCCCATCTCAGGAAATACGGGGCCCAGGACTCCGGGTGGACAGAAGTAGAGGATGCTGACGCCGCAGGGCCCTTTGATTAGCACCTGCTTGCTTGCCATGCTGCATTAAAGCACACGAGAGCACATGTTGAGAAAATTACTCCCTTCTTGATGCCTTTCAATCTTTCCCACTACTATTTGGTAGTAGATGTCTTTAACATCGATTCTGTTTCCTTCCCTTAAACAGAGACATAGGAGGCTCAGACCTAGAGCTTTCCAAGGGCAACAGTGTGTAACTAGAATTAATAACACTGTTGAGTGTTTAGTGCATTTATTTGTAAGGAAACTTTTTATTTATTGCAAGAGATACAGATCTTCCATTCGTTTCCTTTCTAAGTAACTGATATTTAAAACAATGAGTCAAATTGAAGAAAAACAGTTAGGTCCATGATAACAGAAGTGTGTGAATCTGGCAAAAATCACAACACGGATATAAATCACGGCAGTTTGGTAAATTACTATTCCTTACAGTTCATAAGAGCCCGCTGAGATCAGCTCGTCCACTTTTTTCATATTACAGGTCATGAAATCAATGTAGTAGGTCATGACCAGCACTTCTTGGGTTTGTTTTTAATGGAGTGGAATGGAATGGAATAGACTAGAAGAGCATACAATTATGAGAACATTGCAAATGTGATAAAACAGTAAATACTATCCCACAAACTTCTGTTTCAGTTTGTGTGTGTCCTGGCTTACAATGTAAAATGTCTGTATTCTGTATGGGCTGTGGTCCAAAGAGTTAGCAAGCCACTCACGTAGTCCACTCTCCCTTTGGTAGGTGCCCCTGGCCTCTGCTAACTTAATTCCAACGGGAAGGAGTTGACTCCTTTGGCCAGACCACCCATGAGCATGTGTCGAGGTCCCACCACAGCTCTCTGGCTCCTCTCTCATGACAGAACTGACAATAGTAGTCTCTGCCACAAGTTATTAAACGGATGCTTCCCAGCCCCGCTGAGGTGAGGAAAGACTCAGGCACCTGCACAGAAAGAAGTGTGGAGATGCACTAGCATGAAGACATGTCATTTTTGGAGGGACAGGATCCCCATCACAGGATCTGCTCTCCTGGCCCTCTGAACCCTCCCAGGCTTGGGCAGCTCTGTTTCATTGGTCTTCCCTGAAAGATGTCTCTTCCCTTGAAGAGCAGCGATGGAGAGGGGGAAGGAGGCTGGGGGAAGGGCAGGAAGAACAGGAGAAAGCTCTGGGTGGGGGAGGGGATAGAGTTCAGCACAGGGTGGCACTTGAAGGATGGACTTGTCAAGGCTGAGCCTCTGGCCGGCTGCATCCTGGACCCACAGGGAGGGCAGGAGCACGCCGCCAGGGCAGCAGGAGGAAGAAGACTGGGGCAGCAGGTTCAAGGTGGGGGTCGAGGAAGGGGTCCGGAGCGCGTAAGGCCCCAGCGCAAGCTGAAATTTCACACTAGCCCCCCTACAAACGGACGAGTGAGCCAAGGGGAAGGTTCATGGGTCCCTACACCCTACCAAGCAGGAATTCCTAAAAATGCCCGCAGACTCAGAGAAGGAAGTAAGCTGCCAGTGACATCTTGAGCAGCAAAGGGAAAGGACGAGAATGGAGTTGTGGGACCCTTTCCCCTCCCCCACGTCCCCACTTTTACCTTCCTGCTTCGCTTGTCAGCTCAAGGCAGTCTTTCACCCCCTTTATCATACCCCAAAAACTCTCCACACGCAAACCCTTTGTGCAACAAGCCCTCCTATCTTGTTTTAGCCTTTCTGGCTCCAGCCAAAGAGGGGTCTGCTAAGGAGGAAGGCCCCAGGCACAGGCTTCCTCCAGAGGCCTGAACTCTCGGCGGGGGACTCTGGGTCTGCACCGGAGCCGCCCCATCATTAGCATGCTTTGTGTGGGTGAGTTCAAATGCAGAAGCTGGTTCTGTAGCCCAACTGGCCCTGGGCCTCAGCAAAGGACCTTGGTGCGCAGTGGCCTGATTTATGGCCGAGAGCTCTCTTTATTTTCCTTTGGAAACTATGGGGGTGAATTTTAAAAGGCCTGAGATCAGAGCCAGCGTGCCAGCTCTGCCAAGTCCTCTCTTCCTCTAGTCCCCACTTACTTGTCCCTTGCCCTGCTCTGCTCTGGAAACTGGGCCTTCGCTGTACCCCATCCCTACCCCCAGAGTCTATTTTCTCTACTTCCTCTTTATCTTGGGGTTAACAAACAGTGCCTCTTGCCAATAATCCAGGGACGAGGTAACTCTGGGGTACGGGTTCCAAGTACCCATGGGAGAGCTCCTTGGGAATCAACCTTAGGAAGAGGCAGCCCAGCTGGTGGGCACTTACAGGGAACCCAGAGGCTGAGAGCTGCCCGAATACCACGGGGGCAGCCAAGACAGTCTCCACAGTTGTCATTCTAGCTAGAGAGGTGAACGGATCAATCAATCTCCACGAAATACCAGCTCCCATGAAAGGCGAGGGAGTGTGGGAGGAAGCGTGGTTTCGAGTCAGGCCAACCCTGTGCTCCATTCCTGGCTTGTACTCTAGCGCTAGGACCTTGAATTAATTACTTAACTTCCCTGAGTCCCAGTTTCCTCCCTATAAAATAGAGATAATTCCTTCCTACCTCATAAGGTAGGGGCTGTTGAAGATTAGTGATAACACACGGGCACTGCCCGGGACCGTGCTGACACATAGTAGGTCCTCATCGATGTTGGCTAAGATCATTATCGCTGTGGGCAGCTGAGTGGGCTCTATACAGAGTTGGAGCCATCTGAGATCTGATGCAGCTCAAACTGGGAGACCTTCGGCAATAAGTTAACCTCTCAGGGCTTCAGATTCCTCATCCATAGACCAGGGGGATGATAAAAGGTACCTTGGTGTGTTGTTAGGATAAGGTAAGGAAGTACCTACCACAGCATCTGGCACATAGTACGACTGGTTAAACTTTATGTTTTCTGCCATTCTTCCTCGACCAAATGGAAAAATCGAATTTCCTTGAACTTGGTTGGACTAACGGGCTTTCTCTTCCTTGGGTCCAGTGGTTGTGAGAGCCCCAAGGATGAGGTTTCAAAGGTTTCTCCTTTGCAGAGCTCAGACACATTTCCCTAAAAGGTCCCCACTGCACAACTCCAGGGGTACCATCTCATAGAGCACACAGCCACCCAGACCCCAAACCTCTCAGAAAGGGATCTTTCTCATAAAGCTGTACCTTCAAGGGAGAAACTCACTCAAAAAGATGGACTATATGTTGCTTAGGCCCAGGGCAACCTGCACCTGAACAGTGACCACAAGTGAGGAAACCAATTGCCGTTGTCCGTGGTAGCTATCCCCCAGCTAGGGAAATAACTAGGCTTAATTGTATAACATCTTCAGTCTCCATAATCTTGATCCATTAAACCCTTGCTGCTGGCCAGGAGGCAATGCCCAGGAGGAAGGGGTTAGCCCAACACACTAATAGGATCAGCCCTTCAATCCCATGAAGGTAATTATGGCCACATCCTTCCCCAACAGCCCTGAGTAAACCCACAGATCCCTAGCCAATTTGGGGCTTTTCTAGGTAGTACCAGCTCCACTGACACCACAGGAAGGCCAAGAGCTATGCTGCCTGGAGTGACGAGGACTCTGAGCTCCATCGACATTGGCCCACTTGAGTCCTCCCAGCTGCCCAACTCCTGGAGACGTTGCCCACCTTTGACAAAATGCCTGACCACATCTGCTACGTCTATGTGTGGTCTAGAGGGACACGGAAGCCTCAGAGGTGAAGGTGGAGGAAAGAGGGGAAGGGCAGCTGACCAATTAGGTCACCACAGAGCCCGCCCTGTCTCCCGAAGACCACACTGACCCTGTCAGTTTCTATATGGCCAGTAAATCCACATTCGTCTTTCGTCCCGCAGTATGGTAGGGAAGGAAGGGCAGGAAGAGAAGACAGAAATAAAGCACAGGGGGCAGAAAACGGAGTGAGAGGCCCAAATGAGGTCTGAACCTGGGGGAAGAGAACTGGCTGTCCCATCTGCAGTGGGTCACGGTTGCAGCCGGCCCCACCTCAAAGGGCTCTTTGCCAAATGCCTTGGGCAGGGAGTAGGCTTGGGCGTCTATCCCCAACCCTCTTATGGGGGTGCATCCTCTAGTTTGCCTGTTGCCCTGATTTCCTTCTTCTACCCCATTTACAGGATCAGGTTCTCCCCAAGCTTCAGAGACAAGCAGAACGCTCCCACTGCCAATCAGGGCCATCCATGGCTCCGTCAGACCATATCTTGCCAGAAGGAATGCAAGCTAGGGCAGACCAAGGCCACAAGTCAAAACAATCAGCCTCTCCTATCCAGCCCTGGAGACAGGTAAGCCTGCAGGCCTCTCTCCCTGGTACTCAGTGGAAAGCGCCAAGCCCCTGCAGGTAGAATGTGGTGGGAACTCCCCCATGGATTCCCCTCAGCCTACCAGAGCCAGGGGCCCGGCTGAGGCAGACGTCGTGGAGATGACGTGCAGGTGTCCTGAAGCTGCCTTCCTCCTGGTTTGCCCCAAAGGGCTCCAGCTGAGCCAAACAGCTGCAGCACCAACACTGGTGTGGGGAAGGCTTCCAATCACATAATCACAAGCCCTAGCAATGCGTGGGACTCCCTTGGGGGGTCTACAATTACCAGATCCACACAGCCAGAAACTTGTGAATGGACCAGCTAACGGGTTTCTGGGGTTTGCTGGTGGAGTAAGGAGTTAAAGGAACCAAGAACCCAGAAGTTTTCTCTTCCCTCTCATACTCACACACACAACTGGAAATTACTGTGGGCTTATCATAGCACAAGGCACTGGGCTAGGCACCAGCTGAGAACCTGGTCCAACATTCTTGCCCCTGCCTGTCCCCTCACACACTTCCCAGCCCCTTCCAAACTCCTCTGCAAGCCTTTCGTGGATCCCTGTTCAGTGACAGAGGCTGTGAGGAGCTGGACAGTTGATCAGTTCAATAGCACTCCTCATCTTCAAAGCACTTGAGAAACATTAACCGGTTAATCCCCGTGGCACCCACGGGAGACATCGTAGCCTCACTTTACAGAGAAGTGTGAGTAAGGAAGGTACCAGAATCGCCCCTGGACCCAGAGAACAGCCCAAGTCGTCCATCCTACCGGCTCTCCCCGCTTCTTCTACCCACCTAGCTATTTCTTCACCAATGTTCCTGTCATTCCTTCCTTTTCCCAAAGAACGATAACAGCAGCGATCACAACAGCAACAAAAAAATCACATTTCTCTGAGTAGGAGACTTAATTCTTCTGCCAGGCCCACCTCTGGGACTCCAGCAGCCACGTCAAATATGGGCTGGTGTTGACAAGCAGGCATACGTGACGGAGGCTTTGTCACAGGACAAGAAAGCATCCATTGGCAGGTGTTCACTGGCACCTCAGAGTGGTCTGATGCCACCTGGGTAGGAGAGTTGCCCTGATCAAATCCACACCGACTGTCAGGCCAGTGGCCTGGTCCTTGGTGCAGCTAATATAGGAATAAGGTGGGAAACGGAGGCAGGTTCCTGATCATCTGGAGATGGGTTTGTATCCCCACAGCCCCAGATGCTTTCCTGGCCATGGGACAGGGCACTGAGTCTGTAAGGGGCATCAAAATATCACCAGAGCTTTCCCTTGGAAATGTCGCTTGGGGTCACAGAAGTGAGCTCCAAAGGCAGGTTCTAATAACTACAGATGATCATGTTCTGTCTTCTATGAGGCCCAAATATCTAGAGGTTTTGCTTGGCTCCATAGTCGGCATGTTTGAGGCCAGAGCTAAATTGCCTGGGACAAAAAAGAGGCTGGAATGGCCAAGGAAGAGACCTTAAATGTAGCCCTCAGTTCTCTTTTACACAGATCCTGAAAGATTTCGTCTCTACTCGGAGGAACAGAGAAAGTTTCAGAGCACCTCCCGTTTTTGTTATTCCATAGAACTTAGTATGATCCAACCTGATCCCGTGGTATAGAAGAAAACCAAGAGAAAGTGGTGTCTAGTGGAAACAGTGGTGAGAGAAAGACAGAGAGAAGATAAGACGAAGAACACAGGCAGAAAAGACGTGCAGAGAGAAACACACCAGCTCCAGGGAAAGAATCTAGGCAAGGCACTGAGGGGGCAAAGCTGACACTATTACATTCATGTAGGAAAATGAATGGTCCAGAGACAGGAGGTGGGGTGGCTGGAACTCTCATCCGCCACACTAGTTTACCGGGAGCAAAGGCCGTGCTCCAATCAGTCCCAGGTCACACGGGCAGCTAGGAGCCAGCCCATCTCCTTGAGTCAGACAGATCTCCATCACTACAGACCTTCAGGACTTCTACTGTAGGGGAAAGAGGGGGTCTGAGGTTCACCCCCTATCAAGTGACCATGAGCCTGCAGCCGAAGCGTGCACATATGCTAAAGCCAGAAAGATTGAGCCGACAGCTACAAAGGTAAGACGTGTGAGGGGAGGGGCTGGTTGTCAGCCTGGCATCTTAGGTGTAGAGAATCACCAGCCTCAGTGAAATTAGACAGAGCCTCAGCCACCCCTGCCCTGGCTCCAGGGCCAGCCCTCAGTTCCTCCAAGAGACACAGAGGCAAGTTAGGCTCAGTCATTCAGACCACTTACCCCGCTGGACCATTTTGGGGAGAACTCTGACAGAGGTCCCCCATTCCATGACATTCCAAGACCTTGAATAAGTTCAGGCATATCTAGGTGACACTCAGGGTCTTCCTCGCCATCCTAGGGTATGATCTAAATCCGAGCTTTGTCACTTACCAGTCATGTGACCTTGGGTAATGATTTTAGCCTATTCAGCCTCTCTTCCTGTAAAAGGGAGATAAGACTACCTATCCTGCAGAGTTGTGAGGTATGGAGAGCCCGGATGGAGTGCCTAGCACAGTGCCGGCGTATGGTAGGTCCTCAGGAGATGCTACTATCACTGCCACCTGGAGCAGCGCTTAGAAGGAGCCTCTGTCACTGGGTCATTCACATCCCTAAGAAGTACACGGGCTACCCTGTGCCCTGGGTACATCCCCTTTACAATTCCTGATGGACTTGGCTTTTGTGGGGACTTGCCACCCTGTGAACCTTGTGAGCAGAGAGCTTCCTGAGAGGCAGAGGAACTTCCTCTGGGAGGCACAAAAACCATGCTGCCAGGCAAATGACAGCTTGGGTATTTGTTTTAATTTAGGCTCTTGTCAAGAGGAAAATTTATGGCTAACAGCCCAAACATGACTGCACAGCACCTCCCCAGGAAGCCTCATTCTACGGCTCTCCAATCAGCTGTTTGGAAGAAGGAGGCAAGGACTCCTCCTCACATGGCTGCCAAGTTGGTGTGCCCCCTCCCCTCCATCCAGGCTGCCCCAGGAGCCCAGAGGCTAGGGCAGCAGCATAAGGGTAGACAGCTCAGATGCCAGCCTGCCTGAGTCAGGGCTGATAAACAGGCACCCCTCAAAGAAGGCCTCCATCTAATTCCCTTTTCCAATCCCACCTTCCTCCAGTGGGAAATTTTCAAAGCACCCTCAGGCAATTTTGCTCCTTTGCTCCAGGTTGTGTTTGTGTGTGGGGTTAGGTGTTGGGGTGGGTTGGGGGTGGTAGGAAAACTTGGAAATGATCAGATGATCAGGTGGGGAAGTCTTCTTTAAGGCAATGAAGAGAAAGCCAGAGACAGGTTTCCATAGGATTCTATGCTCTGGGAAATAGGGAAAGCAGTACTGGGTTTTGCAAAGAGTCAGAAATATTCAGGAACATAAGCTGCATGTGAATATGAGGCATTGTTATGACTGTTATTTGCAAGAGCACAGCTAAGAGAAGGTCACTAATCCTTCCTTCGGGTCAGGAGCTGATCTGCAGCAGGGCTCTGAACAGATGTGTGCCCCATTCAGGCAAACACACGTGCACACACACCACACAGCAACCGTGGGCCCTGACCTTCACCCAACGATGCTGGCCTCTGCAGGGGAAGGAGCAGATGGAGTGGCTGGGCTTGGCGGGGGACCGACACCCAGGGGATCCAGCTTTGTCCCTTTGATGTTGAAAAACCAAAGCAGAATGAACCATCACAAGGAGAGCTGGGGCGGGGGGGAGGCGGAGGAAAGGAAAGGGAAAAGGATGGGGATGGGGTGGGGAGGAGGAAAGGAAAGGAAAAAGGATGAAGGGAGAAGAGGGAGAAGAAAAAGGTATGCGGAATGGTGGGGACCCAAGGGGATACAGAGGTCAGAGGTTGGGTACTGAGTACTGAGGAGCCTCCAGGGCAAGCCTTTGGGGTTCAAGGCATCACCTTGTCCACTCCGCCCACCGTAAGACTGTTAGGAATTCGAGCCAGGTTGACCCTTAAAAATGTCCTTGTCCCATGGCATCCAGGGTCCAGAACCAGAACCTGGCTCCACCTATCTCCCCCAACCCCTGCCCCTGCCTCAGGACTCTGGGCTAGGAGACCTAGCAAGAGAGAGTGGGAGGGTCCCACTGAACCGATCAGGGAGGGTGAAATCCACTTACTATCTTCTTCAGGGGTTATCAGGACCCTCTTCCTGTACCACTGAAAGCTAGGGGAAGGTGTCTCAAGGGAGGGGTGGGAGAAATGCAGTGCTTTAGCCACCTAAGCAAGTCGGAGTCGGAGTCGGAGTCGGAGTCGCAGTCGGGGTCGGGGTCGGGGTCCGGGCGCTGAAGGCTGGGCGCAAGCCCCCGGAAGGTACGAGTGGTCAGTTACACATCCCCAGCGGCAGTGCAAGGGCAATCACGTGATCGCGGCAGATTTGGGAGCGAGGGGGTGGAGACGCCGCCGAGGTTAGTGTTTTTTCTTTTTTGAGGGGTGTGGAAGGAGGGGAGAGGGGGAGGGAGGGGGAAAGTGCGGGTGATGCTGAGCCCGGCAGGAAGTACTGCTGAGCTGGGGGTTTTCAGGTCCTGAATCCAAATGGCCCCCACAGAGATGTGCACCTACAGTCTCCCTTACCACACGACCCCACCCCCACCCCGAAACACACTGGCCTCAGGATGTCCCTGAGGTGGCAAACTCAGGCGCCAAGGACTTTACCAAAAATGGCCTTTCTGCTTCAACGTGGGCAGAAGAACAAGCCAGTCGAGGAGCGGAGGCAGCACCCTACAAGAGCTCTCCCCTCTTCCCCAGGGTTGGGGAGTGCTCGGTTACACAACAGGTGGGAGAGGGGTGACACAGCTCTCCTGGCCCCGTCGGTCCACTGCGAACCCACTCCGGGTTGAAGTCCACTCTGGGGACCCCATCCGCGGCCGATCGCGGGACCCTACGCCGCTCGCCCGCCTGCCGGCCCGCCGGGCACCTGGGCGGCCGTGCCCGCAGCCCCTAGTCCGCGCGGGGCTCCCCAGAGAAGCCCGGCATCGCGGGCCTCGGGGCCGTCCAGGCGCAGCGCGGGGTGCCGGGGCCCCTTCCCGCCTGGCCTCCCCTGCCCGAGCGCACACGTACTGCTGTAGAGGGTGTCGATCCAGGAGAGGCGCGGCAGGCCCCGGTGGCTGAGCGGCTCCATGCCCGCGGCTCCGCGCGGCGGCGGCGGCGGCGGCGGCGGCGGCGGCTCCGTCAGATCGGAAACCCGACCCTCATCGCACAACAAAGGAGGGAGGGCGCGGGCGGCGGGCGGGCGGCCAGCCCCAGAGGCCGAAGTTGCCGAGCGCGGGGTGGAAGCCGGGGGAGGCGGGGAAACAGGTAGCAGGGAGGACCGAGCCGGAGCTGCCCGGGAGGAGGGGAGGGCGGGCGAGGGCCGGCGAGCGCCCCCGGGAGCCCTTCCGGCCCCTGCGACCGCCGCGAGCCCCGCTGCGGATCCCGGAGCGGCGGCCCCGCAGCCCGCCCGCCAACTAGCAACTTCTCCGGGGCTGCACGGCGCCCAGGGGCGGGGGGGGCGGGGGCCGCGACCAATCGGCGCGAGGCTCCCGCGCCCCCTCCCCGCAGCACGCCTCCAGAGCCGGGTAGGGGTGTGGGGAGCAGCCGGGGTCCCCACGCGAGAGGCGCTCCAGCCGGTGACGGAGGAGTGGCCCGCGGGGGGTCTCCGGGCTGCGGCGCAGGCCCAGGCTCCTCTTCCTCCCCTCGCTGGGCTCGGCCAAATTCTGGCAACCCGCTGACTAGGTGCCGCGGGGAGACCTACGAGCCCGCAGGGGTGACATCACCTGCCACCCCAGGATCTCTAAGCGCAGTTTCAGGGGCCAGTGAGGCTCCCAGGCCCCTCCCCTAGGCAAGCCTGGGGAGCGGCGCTGACGGGGTTAACGTCCTGCCCGCCCGCGGGAATTCTTGGCTGCCCTAGGACTCTTTCCTTCCAAACCTTAACAGTGCCTCATCTATTTAAACACCCTTGACCCAAAGGCCGGGCGGTTCCTGCCCTACACACCAGCGGGCGGCGGCTGGAGAAAGGCGGGAGGCCGGGGTTCGTCGAGGGGCTGTGGAGGATAAACTGGGTTACAGGAGAGACCCCAGGGTCTCCGCTGGGTTCCCTCCAGGAGCCTTCTCTGGGGATCCCAGACACAGCCCCTGTAAGGAGAGACACCATGCATGCCTAATCACAAGCTGAGGGAAGGCTGGGGTCAAGATGCCTTTGAGAACAGACCTTTAGAAACAAAATTCCTTCTAAGACCCGCCCCCCCCGCCCCCCAAAAGCTGTGAAGAGGTTGGAGTGGGGGAGTTTTATACCTGTGCCCTGGGTGCACGTTCTAAGTGACCCAAGGCAACTTGGCTGCAGGTTTGGTCCTACAGGCCTCCTTGGAACAAAGGACCCTGGAGAAGGGACTGGAGAGGAGGGAGGGTCAGGCTAGGGTGGTCCAGGGCAGTGGGGCTAAATCTCCTTTCCTGAACCCAAGGGAAGGGAGGCAGTGGGCTCACAAGGGAACCCTGCCCTGGACCATTTACCCTGCTTTTACCTCAGATAGTGAGGTTTCTGATAATGGACCAGACCCTCCCACCCCTCATGTCCAAGCAGCTTTAAGGGCAAAGACTTCATGGGACCCAGGTCAATGGACAGGGTTACAAGGCAAAGCTCACCCTGGCCTCTATAGGGGGCAGTGTTGTCAGCATCTCCAGAGCATTTGGGGGGGGGGGAGCTCATCATCTCAAACAACCACAGATCTAGTTCTTCTTAAAAAAGAAAAAATTTAATCGAAGTATAGTTGACATGCAATATTATATTAGTTTCAGACCTTGTTCTTAAGCGGAGAAGCAGATCCTCACCCATGATGCTGACAGGAAGCCTGCACCCAGCCCCTGCAGCTGCTTAGGGAGCGGCCTCCAGAACTGCCCAAGGGGAGGTGGTGGCCACTAGGCTCACAGCAGGCTGGGTGAGCCCCTGGGAGTTGCAGGGGAAGATGCTCTGGGGAGTGAAAAGCCTCCATAGGTGGCTGCGTGGGTGTTTTTCAACCTAGAGGTGACACTGTCCCCTCACTGCATCCACTTGGCTCTCTAGCACCCCAGGCCTCCTGGCTCAGGCTCTGGATCTTGTGGGTCTCCCTGCTCAGCTGTCACCCTCCCACCGTCTCTGACTTGCACACAAGACTGGGAGGACCAAGCAAGCAGGCACCTGGAGCTTGGCAGAGAGGGGGGCGTGCATCTCCAATGAGATGCTCCAGAAATAGAGCCAGGATGGGAGAGGAAGCAAACGGGCTCCTGGAGGAACCAGAGGGAGGACAGTGAGATGGAGGAGCAGAGAGGGGCCCAGGGCCTCTCTTCTTGCCACACGGGAGGCACAGAACCCAGAAGAAAGGTGCAAGCAGGAGCCCCGCCCGGGGAAGCAGCAGCACTGCCCCCTCCCCAAGGACCCCCATCTCCACCAAGGCAGCCTGGGCCCTCTCTGCACGCTGCCTGATGGCCACATCTGGGCACTGACTGCGAGGAGGCCATGGATGTATGTTTCTGCGTGAGTCACATACATTTGCATACATTTTACATTTTTATCTACAAAGGCTGGAACAAGCTATTTTCAGACTAAAATGTTAACAGTTGCTCTCCTTAACACTGCCATAGTTTGCTTTTTTCTACCTTCTGTCCAAGCCTGTCCTGGACCTCCCAATCCAGAACAAAATAGAGGGGAGAGGGGAGAGGGATCTTGGAGGAAAATAAGGAGGAACACTTCTAATACTTAACAGAGAACGCCTGCAGTGGACCTGGCTTGGATCTTAAGGCTTTGTTTACATGACAACCTCACTGTTAGCTCAGCTCCTTCCATTTTCCAGATGAGCAAACTGGGGCACTGGTCAGCTAAGTAACCTGTCCAGACAGTAAGTGGAGGGCTGAGACTTGAACCCTGGCAGTCTACTCGTGTAGCTAAAATGCCATGCATGCTGCCTCCACTGTCAGGGTTGAAAGCAGGATGGCGAAGGTCCCTGGAAATCTTCGCGGGTCCGTGGGTTAGAGACCACCTTCTAGAAAACTCTCCCAATCCTCTTCCATCTCCATACAACTGTCTCACACATATGTCCCAGGAAAGGGCAGTTACTTCAAGATCCCTTGATGCCTATATTGGATGGCTTCCAATAGACACTAACATCACAAACGTTAGACATTAACATCTAACCTTGGCTATAGAGACAAGTGTGTGGAAGCACCAGGGTGATATGAGACCAGGACAGAAACCTCCAGATTCCTGGCACTGAGGGTGGAGAGGAGGTGGGGGGAGACCCAATACCACATCCTAGGAAGGAAGGAGTTGCAAGAGTCATTCTCATTCGCCTTGTGCCAAAGGTGAAGTGCTCTGCCAGCAACCCGCATCTGTCAGAGCAGCAGGGGGACGTTCCGTGGACAGGCCACCCTGATTCAGCTAAGTGTGGACCTGCCCGTGCACCCCAAGGCACTGAATCAGCACCCATCACACCTCGTCCTCCAAGTCTGCGCTAACCATTTTCTGTCTAGCCCTTTGGGTGAACACGTTCCTCCTTCCCCTCTGGCCTGTGCACTCAGTCTGTCCTGGCTCCCTGCTTCCCATAGCAACGGGCCTGCTCCTGCCTCACCACCAGATTTAAGGGGGATTTAAGGGTAGGTTGCTGGGAGCACTGGGCTGATGATGAGGGGCCGAGTGGGAAGAAGATATATCCCATCCTGAAGGTCAGCGGCCTTGCCCTTAATCCCCAGGGCTGTGCTACTCACTCCCTCTCCAATGGGAAAAGGGTGACCATGCTTAGAAACAAAACTGGGTATCTCCATTGTTCTTCCCTCCTTGCTGTTAGCAGCTCAGCTCCACTGTGCACAACAGGAAGGCCCCTGGGAGTCCCTGCAGGGGTCACTGTTGATGAAGAGGATGTCCATTCACCTCTTCCCACTCTGAGTCCCACAGAGAGCACCAGCGTGAGCAGGCTGGAGGTACAGGTGGTCAGGGGTGGGGTGGCGGTGGGCTCCGCATTCAAATTCACAAAAACAAGGGACTTCCCTGGCGGTCCAGTGGTTAGGACTCCTCGCTTCCACTGCAGGGGGCACGGGTTCCATCCCTGGTCAGGGAACTAAGATCCTGCATGCCGTACGGTGCAGCCAAAAAAACAAAAACAAAAACAAAATCAGACTGTGATAGTCAAAAACCCGTTGGCACCCTTTCTGGCAGATCAGCTCTTTAAAAGCTGGGACTGCATCTTTTTTCACTGCACTCAGCCCCGTGGATGAATGAAGCAGGTAGACCTCCAAGGCAGCCGTTACTACACTGCGCCCCCAGACCAGCATTCTGCCAAAAGCCCCATAGATCGGCCTTCAATAATACATGCTGAATAAATAAAACTAATGACGGCTAACTTTGATGGAGTGCTTCCTGAGTGCCAGGCCCTGCTTCACATAGACCACCTTTCTTAGTCCTCATAATGAACCAATGAGATAGGCACTACTAGTCTCTCCATTCCGTCCTGCAGAAGCAGGAAGGCTATGCTATTGGCCAGCTAGCAGGTGGTGATACTTGGAAATGAACCGAGATTCTGAATCCGGAGTCCACATGTGTAATCTCTGTATGGGGCTGCAATGAGGGAATAAATGAATAAACAGAATGAAGTTATAGACTCAGGGAGGATGAAATTGGAGCTACAGGAGGAAGGCAATTCCAGAACCCCCCAGAGCCACCAATGATTAAGCAGAAAGAGAACTGGTTCGCAAAGAAAACCGCATCTACTACAACAGGGCACAGGACCCTGGAGACAAGCTAGCTGCAATCGATCTGATGACGATTTCCTGAACTCTAGTCCCCGCCAAACCCCACTTTCCAGCCTCAGTTTTCACATCTCTAGGTGGGCACCCAGGTGGAGCAGGGAGATGACCTCCAGGCTTCCTATCTGCCCTGGCAGACCCCGGATTGGCCTGTTTCTGGCTCCTTGCTTCATTTCCTTTAACCTCTGTACAGTAAATCAGCATCTACTCTTCTAAGATTCACCCTCACCCCTTGGGCCTGGAAAGAAGAGAATTCCCCAGGCCTCTCCTGGGTCACCTCTAAGTGGGAAGTTCTGGCCTAACAGTCTGTCCTTTGCCCTCTTCCTTCCCGTCTCTTCCGAGGCTCCTCACTTTTCCAGCAGACAGCGAGATCTACAGGCAGCACAGGCTTACTGGAAGCCCTCCTCGCTGTTCATTTCTCTTCCAAAGTTTTGCGTCAGCTTGAGTCACGGGAGAGATGTAAGAGTCATGGCAAGATGTAAACCAAAGGATTACATTCACCTCCTTGTTGCCTCCCTCGGCACCCTGGTCGGGAGAAGCACGGTGACATCCAGGTCCCTGTAGCTGTGAAGCTCCCCACAGACACCCACATATTTCTCGGGGGCTGTGCTGAAGCCCCACTCCCATGGCTAGGGCCACAGTGAGTCCAGCATCCCCGGAAGAGTAGCTGCCTTAGAGTACACTAAGCAAGCTGCAATTTCAGGAGGGTCTCGGGCCACGCCCCAGCTAAAGTGGCCCTCACCCGACAGGGCTCGGATCGTTCCACCGAGAGGTCAACATGCGAGGTTTCAGAGAGCAGATTAGAGGGCTCGACAGTAGGGTCTGGAGCCCCCTGCCTGATTTACTTACCACAGCATCCCCATCAGCATTTGGAAAGAGGCAAGCAGAAGAGACAGAAGGATTCTACAAGTCCCCAAAACCCAGAGACAAAGTTCAATGGCTCCAACCTTATCAGCTCCAAGTGAAGCAAAGGCATGTCTCTCTGGGGCCAGCGCTCACAGGCTGGCCCTCTGCCCTCCCGTGGTCACCATTCCCCTGAAGCTGGCTGTGCTTCTTGCTCTCTCAGCCAGAGTTCTGCAGGTGCCTCCCAGCCCTGCGCTGCTCTGCCACGAGCTCTGACGCCACCCGCCAGGCTGGCCCTGTCCCTGTCAGGCCCAGGAGTGGCTGCAGGGGCTGAGGGCTGGCTGTCAAGGAGACCAGCTCCAAGAGGTGGTGGCTCAGCATTCAAGAAGGGGAGGACAAAGGAGCATCGGAGCCTAGCCAGTGGTGCTTGTCATCAGTGGAGTCTCGCTCTGGGGTTACCGTTCAAGTTCATGGTGTGTGGCCCTGTCTCTTTAAGGACCAGGCCTCTTTAAGAGGAGTTCCCTCTGCAGTCACTCCAGCCACCAGTGGTCCTGCGGCAGACAACGGGGACTCCCAAGCGCCATCTGGTGGTCCAACAGAGCAGCATCTCAGCCACCCTGGACACAGTCCTGCCACCCTGGACACAGTCCAGCCAAGAGGCCTGGAAATACCTGCACCAAAATCTCAGCTTCGTCCACCGGATCTTGCTCTGGGCTTTTGGGTTACCACTGTGAGCAATGAGGCTACAGAAGTCAGGAGGAACTCCCTTTGGGGTCAGGAGACAGCAGGAGCCCCCATGAGTGGCCTGGGAAGAATAACCATCCCACTGGACCAAAGCTTCTCTAAGATATTCTGAAATTAGAGGACTTATCAAGTCTTCCTGCTGGCCATCTGCAGGACATAAGGCCTGTATGTATCCTGTTCCCATAAACACTGGAACAGTAGTTCTCAATTAGGAGAGGGCTAGTTTGTATTGCCCCACCAGGAAGTATATTTGAAAATGTGTCGGAGCATTTTAAAGCCAGAGATGTTAAAATGTCCTACAGTATGCAGAAGTATCCCAAAGAATGTCTGTCCCCAAATGCCAACAGTGTTAAGAACAGTACGTGGTTAGGAGGAATAGCGGCTTGTTCCTTAGCAACCTCATACACACACACACACACACACACACACACACACACACACCACCGTTCTTCTTTTCCCCATCATTCTGCCTTTGGCGTCCTCCCTAAGTTTTACCTTTATAACCTTAGAGGTGGAGAGAGGGAGTGATCTGGCCAAGGCCCCCTTCACAAGGAACGCCAGTGCCCCTGGCTGCCCCTCCCCCAAAGCCAGGCACACACTTGCACCCAGTGTGCGTTGGGCTGTTATGACCCTTAGATGGGAAAGGCAGACAGGCTGGCAGCCTGACTCAGACCGTTAGGAAGCAGCAGATGGTCTCTGAGAAGAAATCACAGAAGACCGGCCCCTCCTTCCCCCAGGGGGCCACCCTGCCTTCCTTCCCACATGGATGACTCAACCTAGCTTTGCTCTCTGTCTCCAAACTGTCCCGTGACACCCATCTTTCACATAAGGCACTTTCAAGTACTGATCGTGAAACCCGGTGAGTCCTAATTTCTCCTTCCCCAAGCTCACCGCATCCTGATCTGGGCTGGTCAGCTCAGTTTCATGAACACTGTCTGGTGCCACTGGCTGACATGAGAAACCAACACACGTGACATATGTTCTAATGAAGGAAGAGTGGAAAAGAATGAAACACCGTCTGCAGTGGTCAGTGGAAGCCACACAGTGGTCACAGCTGAGCTGGGCCTGTTGGTCTGAGAAGTCGTAGGCTCATGAGGCTGACATCATGGCTAGAACGATCAGTTGGGGGAAGAAGTTTTCCAGCATCAAACAGCAACTAGAGAACACTTCCCATTGCTGTCAGAATAAAGACCACACCCTTTTAGTGGCACACAAGGCCCTGTGGCCTGGCCCCTCCCCTCCTCTCATCTTCATCTGGCACATTCTTCTCCCGGTTCTCTGTTGCTTTTTCGGAACTTTTGAACAGGACGACATCTCTGGCTAAAATGCTCTATCCAACTCTGCCCAGATACCTCCTATCTTCCCTCTATATCACTTCTGCTAGGAAGCTGTCCCTAACCACCAGACTGGGGAGGCCTGCATTTCAGATGACTCAGTGCTCTAGTAAATCACCTAATGCCTGTCTCCTCTGCTAGACTGAGAGCCCCGAGAAGGTATGAACCTCATCTCTCTTGTTCACCACTGTACCCCTGGCACCTTGAAATAGTGGTTTCAATGAACGAATAAGTAAATGAATGAATGAATGACCAAAGATGCTCCTGGTCACTAAGACCTTAGAATGCGGGAGTACAGAAGTTTCAGCCGACCCAGCTCCAACTGGAAAGAACTGTTGGGGGGAATTCCCTGGTGGTCCAGTGGTTAGGACTCTGCGCTCTCACTGCTGAGGGCCGGGGTTCAATCCCTGGCTGGGGAACTAACATCCCACAAGCTGAGCAGTGCAGGAAAAAAAAAAAAAAAAAGACAACAGTCAAGACCAGTTGGAATGTCACGTCGAGAATGGTCTCACTCTCCGAAAGATGCAGAAAAACAACAGGATCCTAGAGTCGGATCTGGAGCAGAAGAATCGCTGTTCCAATTAATTCTCTAACTGCTCACACGAAATCCCAACTAAAAACTCCCCAGTGCCCACGGCTCCCTTGCTAAGCAGCCAGCATTTGATGCTGCACTCTTTTTCACCCAATCAGACACCAACATGGAAATGGAATAGAAACTGAGAAATGGTTCAGCCCACTAAGGGAACTTTGGTCTCAATTTTCAGAGTCCTTCTCCTAGGCCTGTCCCAAATTTGCAATTAATTTTGATTTGGGTACGTTCCTGTCCTGTCTCTCCTCCTGGTAGGGTGCGGACACTGGGAGTCCAGGAGAGAAGATGCCAGTGGCCTGTAGCTATGCTGAACTCCCGTGTCCCAGGGGGCTGTAGGCTGCAGCTGTCACTCACCAGCTTCCAGTGATAACTTTGATGCCCCTTCAACCGGACAGATGGGAAATCTTGCTTTCAGCTCAGTGATGGGAGAAGGAGGTGGAAACTGATTCTGGGCACCCTGTCCTCCTGAGGACCCAGCTTGAGACGTTCTACAGACTGCCTGACAGTTGGACAGACAGACGGACAGGGCTTGGGCAGACCCTCTGTGGCTGCTGCTTGCACTGAGCGATGGTGACCACTGGGCAGACCTGAGAGCCCTGGAGGGCACTACACCAGACTTACCCGGTCTGCTGGGCACCTGCGAAAAGGGAAGCAGGTTTCTTTTCATTTTCCCCTTCACCAAAACAGACACAAATACAATGTCCAATTATTCGTCCAGGTCTGATTTGTTGGGCCTTGGGTCTCGATGGTCCAGGACATCACCCTAGGCCACTGGGGTCAGTAACCCAGATGGTTAGTCCTCTACGCTACCTGCCAACTTCTCACCTACTGCTTAGTAAAGAAGTTCTGGCGTAGTTAATACCCTTTGTGTACTTCTCTTCCCTGAAATGAAGGGGCCTGCCGGGAGGAGGCAGTGGTTGACAACAAAGGGCAGAGGAAGGGTAATAAAGGTGAAAGCAACAAACACATGGTGCTTCCCGTGCCAGGGCTGATCTAGGGACTGCATGCATTAAATCACTGAATTATCACAGTAACCCCCAACTACCCCAGAATCCAAATTTTTGCCCTTCAACACTCTACTTCCTCTCCCCAAAGAAACACACTAAACTGAGCACACCCTGAATCCAGGTCCTGGCTCTGCCCCTAACCTGCTGTGTGACCTTGAGGAACTCTCTTTCCATCTCTGGGCCTCTGTTTCCTCACCATGACATGCATGGATGAAGGCTGCCCAGTCTATCATTCCTTGAGAGATGACCAGGAAACAGCTGATGAGGGAGAGGAAAACTTTCTTCTTTCCTACGCCTCAGTTGCCCAAGATTTCAGGAAGTTCCATGGGTTATGAGGGCTAGAAAAGTTACTCATTACCTCATCGAATAGTCCCTGAACCCTATATAAATAAGACTGTGTTCCTTTGCTCAGGATGCTTATGACAGTGGATTTGAGACATGCCCAGAAGTCACCAAGAGGCAAGGCAGCCCCTGCTGTGCCCAAAGAGTGGTCTAGACAGTACGGTATGGAGGGAGTGGGGAGGGTCACCACTTGGAACTGAGTTGCTGACTAAACGCTTCTTGGAGGAAATGCCATTTGAACCAGGGCCTAGAAGGACATCTCATATTTCATTGGCAAAAATGGTGGGGTGGGGAGGCAGGCATTCTGGCGGGGGGTGGGGGGAGAAGCATAAGCAATTACACAGAGGCAAAAAGTGGATGAGGAGGGGGACCAGAATGGATGACTGGGGAGAAGGTTCTTTTGGGAACTGGGGGAGAATACAGACTTGCTAATCTGATGTGCAACCTCAGCATGAATCAGGGACACAACAGAATCTGCAGCTTTTCTTAGGCCTGTCTTTATAAAGAAGCCTTTCTGGGGCACCTCCTCCCCCTGCAACGCCCACAAAGGTTCAGGACCACCTCCTCTCCCTGTGAGTTTGTGGGCAGAGGCACTCATTCCCGAAAGCCCTTCCATCAATGTGTCCCCGGCTTCACCAATATTTACGTTCTGGGCACTGTGCTAAGCGCATGACTTTCACTCTCACTTTTTTTCCCCAGCTTTATTGAGATATAATTGATAAAAAACATTTTGTAAGTTTAGGGTATACAGTGTGATAACTTGACATAAGAATGTATTGTCAAATGATTACCACAATAAGGTTAGTTAACTCATTTATTATCTCACGTAGTTACTTTGTGTGTATGTGTGTGGTGAGAACATCTAAGATCTACTCTCTGAGAACCTTTCAAGTATTCGATATGGTATCGCTAACTAGAGTCACCGTGTTATACATTAGAACCCCAGAACTCATTCATCTTATAACTGAAAGTTCGTACCCTTTGACCAACACCTCCCCATTTCTGCCGTCCTCTAGCCCCTGCTCACCACCATTCTACTTTTTGTTTTTATGTAACTCTAACCTTTAATACATGACACTTCTACGTGGAAGACACAATCATTATCCATACTTTATAGAACAGACTCAAAGTCACACCTCTAGTAAGTGGTAGAGCCAACTTCAGTCAGATCTGACTGGGTCCAGAGCCCAAGCTCTCAACAGCTTTTTTGTTTTTTCCAGTTGACTTTTTTTTAACATCTTTATTGGAGTATAATTGCTTTACAGTGGTGAGTTAGGTCCTCAACAGCTTTTACGGACTGAATGTTTGTGTCCCCCCGTCCCCCCCATTCATAGGTTGAAGCCCTAATCCTCAATGTGAAGGTATTTGAAGGTGAGGTCTTTGAGAGCAATTAGGTTTCGATGAGGTCACGAGGGTGGGGTCTCCACGATGGGACTGGTGCCCTTATAAGAAGAGACCAGAGCTCTCTCTCTGCCGTGTGGACACACAGCAAGAAGGCAATGACCACAAGCCAGGAAGAGAGCCTCACCAAGAACTCGATCACGCTGGCACCTTGATCTTGGACTTCCCAGCCTCCAGAACTGTGAGAAAGTAACACCTGTTGTTTAAGCCACTCAGTCTATGGTATTTTGTTATAGCAGCCTGAGCTGATCAAGATACCCACCATGGACTGTGCCTGTCCACCAGTCATGATGCCGCATGAGGCATCCTAGCTTTTGACACCCCAAGATTCTTCACTGGCAAGGGAGCCAAGTTCCCGGGCATTCCAGGCAGCTTTGGCATCTAACACTAAAGTGAATTTATCGGCATAGCTCTTAAAGCTATTCTCCAGACACAAAAGGACACAGAGGGAATTCCCTGGCAGTCCAGTGGTTAGGACTCTATGCTTCCACTGCAGGGGGCACGGGTTCAACCCCTGGTTGGGGAAATAAGGTCCTGCAAGCCGCTGGTGCGGCCAAAACCAAAAAAAACCCCAAAGAAGACACAAAGGTACGTTTCCATCCTTTCTCCTCAACTGAAGTCTGACAAGCTCTGGGATCTTTCGACTACTCCTTGGGCACGAGGCCTGTAGCTGGAGTGTTCCTGGTGGTGAAGGTGTTTTGCAATGCAATAGGAAGTCTCTGGGGTACGTCTCTCACAAAAGCAGCCCCCAGCCTCGCCTGGGCTCAGGTTCATCCAAGTATTGTAAGGAGCATTTTAAGGAAAATCATCCCTTCGCGAACCTGTCAGGGGAATGCAGGAGAAAACTGGGGTATCAGCTCTACATCCTGCCTTATCCAAATGTTCATGCCTCCACTGCCCTGGCCCTAAAAAAGAAGACCAGTACACTCAGAACTTTCTCGAAAATTCTTTGTTCTCTGAACAGAGCTAGAGGCCTTGGGGGAAGGTAACACCTCATGGTAAGGTATAAGAGATTCACTCTCCTAAAGAAGGACACTGTGCTTCTGAGAAAGCTTCCCACAGAATCTCAAAAGGCAAAGGCTCTGAGGAATTTCAGTCCCCCGCCCTGCCCCGGCCCCTGCAGTGCCACCTGGGCGGAAGCACTTTTCAGTGCTGCAGGGGTTGGCTCATCTCTGAGGCATCTCTCCCACAAAGGCAGCCCCCAGCCCTGCCTGGCCCAGGCTCAGCTGAGAATTATTAAGGAGCACTTAGAGAGAATCCTTGCTATTCCAGAGCCACCTGGGAAACAGGGCCTGACCTCAAGCTCTGCGTGGAGACGGTGAGGGCTGGGAAGTGGGAGCTGCAGCAGCCTCAGTTTCCTCGGAATGATTTCAAACACCTGCCCCTGCACATCCCTTCCAGCGTGGGCCCCATATCCAATGTCCAGTCTGACAGGTGGCAAACAGGAAGACCCTGTCCCTCTGCCCCCTGCCCCCTCCAAAGTCTCAAGCTCTGGAGACTTCCTTAGATCTTAGCCATGACTCGGATGAAACATGGTGCCTCACCCTAATCCCCCTCTCACAGCCCAAGGTCTTCTAGACAACTCATTGCCCAATCTCTTACGTGCCGCACTGAGTTATTTTCCAGGTTCCGGTTCCTATTTCTATCTGATTAATCAAGTTTCTTTCCTCCAGGAAGCCACGTGTTCGTTACGTGGGGGTAGCCATAGGTCACCGGTGGCGAGGAGAGGGTGCTGGGAAGACCCCAGAGCCTTGGGTAGTGGCTCCCCACTCCGAGCAGCCAGCATCCCAGGGAGCCCGGGGCCACCCGGGGGAGACAGTGCAGCCCCAAATGAGATCTTGACTTGGTCTCCAGTTTCCCCGGAGAACAGTCTCTTTTGCAGGAGGCCCCTGACATGGGCTCTGTGTCAGGCAGCCCAAGGCAGAAGGCAGTAGCAACCACTCCAGACAGGCCAGGAAGGACATGGTGCCTCCTCTTAGCACCAGCTGGCCCTGGCTCCGGGCCCACTCTGCCCCTCAGATCCCTGGCTCTTGGGGCAAATGCAGTGTTGGAGCAAAGCTGCTGAGACAGGAGGTTAGTTCTCTGGGGGCCCTCAGGGACGCTGGGCTGGTTTTTTTCTGGAGGTAAGCGGGCCGCTTTTGTAAAAAGAGACTCTGTGTGCCTCCCATCACAGCGGACCACAGACGAGGAAGGAGCCACAGAGGAGCTCTGGCGGGGCTCCTTGTTCCCGAGGCCACACGTGGAACTGCACACGCAGGCAGGCCACGTTTCTTTCCAGGCCCAGCCACAAGGAGCTCTGACTTCCTACAAGACCACGAACCCCAACAGCAGGACACGTGGGCGGCACTTCTGCTGATTTCTAACGTGGCTTGAGGACCCAAAACGAAGAGGTTCTGCCTTGTCCAGGAGAACACGGCCCGAGCCACTAACAGCAGCTGACTTTCCACCTGGCCTGCCTGATCCTGCTGGCAAAGGTGCTTGGTTCCAAGGACAAGACACTCTCTCCCATGCAGCTGGTGAAGGTGTGGAAGCTTCTGTCAGGAGTGGTCAGGGTCACAGACACCTCGTGTTGGAAAACAAGTTCTCTCTCGCTCTGCAGGTGGCAGGGAAGAATGGGGAAACAGGAGCCGGGCTGAGGTCCTGCTGTGAAGAACACCTAAGCTGTCCGCTCAGAAGCCACACTGCAATTAGCACCCTGCCATTTGCTCATTTGTATGCATTTCACATGTCACCAGAGGCCTCAAAGAAGGTGTGAGGCATATAGGCTGTTGGGTTTTTTTAACTATAAGTTTATGCAATTTGTTTTTCCTGTTGTGAAAGGAAAGCCACAATTAAAAAAAATTTAGACAGTAAAAGAGTGAAATGCGACCTGCTAATGCACCACCGCATTAGCATTTTTCAGCCCTTTCTGGTATGTGCACCAGGGCTCTCCGGAGTGTGCTCAGGAGCTTCTCGGCTACGGATCCTCAGCTGGTCCAGCCTTCCTTCGTTCTCCGCCCCTGTCCTGTTACGTCCAGCAGGGCAACCGCTACCCAGACAAGCTATGACCTCACTCTGCTCAGGGTCTCCTTGGCGCCAGACACAAAGATCAGCCCCTGTGTGGAAACTCTAGTTCGCCATCCAAGATTGTTCACAGTGCAAGTGAGATGTCTCTGGTTCCTTGGGGGAGGGAGGAACATCACCCGCTTGTCAGCGCCACCAGGGACACCAGAGATAAAGTCTCATCTGCAGAGTCCTTGGTAGGAAGCGAGAGCTGCTCCTGATGGGGCCCCAGGCCTCTTACTTCCTCGGGGCTGGGTGTCAGCTTGGAGATGGGAAGGGAGTCTGGGGGTTGGCCAGGGCTACCCACCTGCCTCAGAGGGGCTGTCCTAGTGATGTCAGCCCTTCAGCAAAGGAAACTGAGGAGGAGGGGAGGGAGGAACAGGGAGAATGGTAAAGACAAAGTTCTGCGGAAGTTCACTGCCTAAACCCTAACCCCCAGACAGGAACGGAACGAGTGGAGGGCTGGGTTTGCCGTTCCCATCTCAGGAGAGCAGGACAGAGAAGCGCTGGCCAAACTTTTTCACCCGGTGGCGTGTGCAGGAAATGCCAGTGTTTGCACAGCATGCTGCCATGAGCAGACAAAGCTGCCGGCTGTCAGAGGTGAGGGGGGCTGTTCCGCTGCCCCATGACTTGCCCTGAAGCTGAGATGTCAGTATTTCCCCACACCTTCAGCCTGTTCTAGGCACACGGATCGGGGAGCCCTGGGAGAGGCAGTGGGGAGAGATGGTCTTCTGCTTGCAACAAATCCTCCCAGGTGGCCGCAGGCTTCGTAAGCATTTCAGAGTTTAGAAGCCCCCACAATGCCAAGAAAAAGCCAGTGAAACTCCCTCTAAGGCAGCAATGCCAGCCCCCATAGCAGGTGAAACGAGGCAATGTCCAGGTGAATTCACCCTCACACCCAGACAACGGGGCTGAGGGCACACTTCCCAGGAGGACATCCTATCTGCTGGGCATGGCTGCTGATAAGGCAGAACTGACAGCCTGGAGGAGAATGCCATGGCTTGGGTCAGACAGTGGTTGTGCCGATCTTGTCAAAAAGTTCCTGTTTCCTGGCCAAGGTGGAGACTGATACTTACTTTTACAAAAGCAGAACTGCCAACACGGTAGCAGCTCTTCTCTGATGCTCCCGGCCTGGGTTAGCCCATCCTCCCATTCCAGGTGCCTGCGGGTAGGGACACCGGCTAATTCCCTTGGGCACTGCTACCAGGAGCTTTGGTCCCCTGCAAGCAGCTCACATCAGCAAGAGCTTCAAGAGGCCAGCTTCTGGGCTTCTGCAGAGCTGTGTAGAGAGTTCCAGAGTTCCGGATGCAGAGCTTAATGGTATAGGTCAGGATGTGGGTTCTGGAGATAGAACGGACCTGGGTTCAAGATCTGGTGTCCTTAAGCAATTCAACCTCTCTGAGCCTCAGTTTCTTTCATGGTAATATGATAGTTATGGTAGCTGCCTCAACTCCATGGTTGAAAGTATCAAATGAGATTAACAGATGTTAGACCCCTCAGGGCAGTGCCTGCCCCATTATATCCACCCAAGCAAAGTTAGCTATTATCATTATGGTGGTTGAACTCTGCAGGCACACACGCACACATTTCACATCTCTCTCCTGAGGGCCAAACAAGGCAAAAAGTGAAACCTGGCTGAAAAGATTACCGCAAACCTAAAGTAGAGACACTGCGACTTATACTGAACCCACCAAAGCCAAACCACACACTTCGTTTCCTGTAGATGTCTCATTGTCACTGCAGAGTTAATTTTTTAGCATTTTTAAGAGACAAAGCAACCCTATTCTTCTTAAGTGTGCCCCCTCCATACTTTGCTATTCAATAGCAGCTGGAATAAGAAAAAGAAGATCCCATCTAGAAAAACATAATCTCCTTGCCTTCAAGTCAGGGCTGTCGTATTGGAGAGAGGCAGGAACTTCTACATTGCTAAAGATCACTGTCCTTGAAAGATTTCAAGGACAATGGAAACTGAAAAGTTGAGTACAGTCTATAAGCTCTCCTGACAAATAGAATTTTCTCCAGGGCACCTAGGTAGAGTACCCTCTTTGAGTAAAAGGGAAACTGAGGTCTGAAGTGTTTAAATGTGTTCAAAGAAAAAAAAAAGATATATGAGTAATTTCATGTTAAAATTATAAACCTTGGTTTACCCAAAGTAAACACTCAATCAAAATCCTGGACCAAAAAAAAATTTTTTCTTAAAATGATAAATTAGTGTACCCCCTGCCCACTACACACAATTCTACACAAATAAATTATAAATTTTAGGGCACGTCACTATTATTATAGGGACATGGGATCCGGAAGGACCTCTTATAATAACAGATTCAGCTATGCTAGAGCCCCACAGCTCACATTAAAGAGAAAATCTCTAGTCTATGTCTATTACTCATGTGGAACTTCAGTGTGATGGCTCACTCTAAATTGCAAATTGAAAGGGTATCCTTCCTGCCTTTTCATATACTCTTCAGCAAACAGTCTCCAAACACAGATGTGCCAGGAAACACACACACACACACCTTTAAGGGCATACATTTAAGGGCATTTAAGGGTATTTCCCCTGTGGACAAGAGGCACAACTTCCCAACTCTCTTCTGAAGGTATCATAGCCCCCTCCCCCATGGTGTGCCCACCAGAGTGTAATATCGCCTTCTCATGCTTCCACGTATTAGCCCTTGGTAAATGTTGCATGAAATTTGATGATCCTGTTAGGGAAGGGAAGATGATTCATAATCATCTATTCCTAATCCGCAGACGCCTGATGAAAGCCTGCCTAGGCTTAGGGCTTGTTTAGAAACACTGCGGCTGGAAACAGCTGGCTTGAAGACAAACGGCTCTCTCATTTAAACGAGGAGCCCCCAGACGCCTGCAGCAACGGTAAATTCAACTCTCCCCGCCCCCTGCTAGCTTCTCCATTAGTTCACGTGAGCATCGGATCGATGGGGCTTCGCAGCCGGGCTCCTGGCCAGCTCCCCGCCAGCTCCCACGGGGTGGGGCCGCAGGCTCGCAGTCACGTGACGGGGGCTGCGGCATTTAAATGTGAAATCTAGCACCGGCAGCTAAACCTCGCGGGCCACCGGCGCTGCCGCCGTCTGCACGCATGATTAATCCGACAACAAATGAGAAACCCCGTGGTGGCCTGCAGCTCATGGAGCCGGGTAGGCGAGGCAGCCTGGGTTTGTGAGGTTTACGCAGTTATTGCAATGCACATGAATTCCGGGTCTTGGGCCTGCTTTCTGTGGCTCTCCCAGGAAGGCAGATGCCACAACGCTCTGGGGGCCTCTCTACACGCTCGGCACTTGGGGGTGGTGGTGAAGGGAGGCCCAGGCTCTCCCTAATACGTGGGTGTGGCATTTATGTGGGAGCTGACACGCCTCGGCCAACACCAGCAGGAAGCGGCAGACGTTCAGGGAGGTGCTGCCTGATGCGGGATGTGAAACCACCTCCAACGTTTATTGTCTTTAAAAATCAACAGATCAAACAGCTTTCATTTTCTGGCCTAGGTGCTGGGTCCACTGAGGAAGTCCCTGGAGCAGAGCCGGAATGAGGGAGAGAGCACAGGCCCACCTGCCCAAGGCGCTGGGCCGGCCCATTTCCTCTTGGCTTCAACTCCAGCTCTTCCCAGGCGAAGCCACTGCCAGGGTCTCCTGGATTTCCCCCAGGGCACTTGGGGGAAGAACTGTTAGGGTCCCCGGCACCTGAAAACCTTTCCTGGAGGCACGTCAAGGATGTCTTTTCAACACGCCCTAAGAAAAGGGAAGATCTGAAATCCAGATGAGCGTCGCCTGAAATTCAAATTATAAATCAAGGGCTCGCCCACTCAGGTCTCCCAAAGGACAGCTGCTAGAGGAGAGTATAGCTGAGCTGAAAGACCCCAGTGTCCCTTGGGACTCCCTCAGACCGGTTTGGGTTTGTTAGAAATATACCACTGAACAAGACTCATTCCTTTTTTTTTTTGCCCCCCAAGAGTAGTGCCTCCATCTCCTGAAAAAAAGGCATTGGCTCTTTTCAAAATGAGAACTAGCTGTGTGCTCCTTGGCACATTACCCAATCTTCTTAGGCCTCAGTTTTCTTATCCATAAAATGGGGTTAATACTAACCTCTTATGGTTGTTGTGAGAATAAATGAAGCAATGCAAAGATTAGAAAAATACTTGTACATGTGCCAAAAAGGACTAGAAGGATATAAAATGCACAACAGACTGTTAACTGCAGGTTCCTTCTGGAGAGAGGATTGAAAGTGGTGGGGAAGAAATGACAAGACTTTCATGTTCTACTCCAAAGACTTCAGTACTGTTTGCATCTTTTATATTGAAAATACATTTATGTTTCATGCAGGGACTGCTTCATGGTAGATAGTTGTTAATTTTTAAAACTGAGATCTTAGTTCTAACTTAATTTTCCTTTGGAACTTCTGGTTCAAGGTGGAAGACTGAATGCATGTAGTTTTTTTGTTTGTTTTATACCATTATGATAAATTTGTCATATGCCTCTCCCTCTTAACCCAAATCTCTAGACATGCTTTGTCATATAGTAACCCCAAACCTATAACAGCCCAGGAAAATAACAGAGGGTACTCGCAAGGATGAGGAATTCTAAGTAATCCCTGAAAGGAGAGGATGTGGGTATTAGATTGAAAGAGGAAGCCACAGGTCACAGCATGCCTAGGACAGGACTGCTGCCAACACGTGGGGTGGGGTAGGGTGCAGGGAAGAAGCAGATCCTGGAGCAGGAAAGCTTCCAGGGCCAGCTATCTGGGAGACAAGTGGAGAGGAAGCAGGAGGGGCCCAAAAGGCTCTGGCTCTAGCTCTTTTTCACACTTGGCTTTTATTCCATTTCTGGTTCATGGAGATATATATCTTATGTTTTAGCCCACCTATACCTTTTAAATGTTAAAAACATGTTTTATTTATCATGGCTTTGTTTAGAGCAGAGGGATTAACTTAAAGCATGAATTCACAGCATGAACTTGATCAAAAGTTTGAGATGATCAGTTTTCCAGGAAAATATACAGATAATGGTTTGAGAGGAAAATCCTGCAAGAGCTTCCAAACCTTTACCAACAGAAAATGCCCATGTTATAAAAACTGTTTCAGGACATAGAAACAGCTGGGAGCTACCTAACTAACCACTGTGCATGGTTGTACAGGTTGTGCACTGCACAACTTGATGCTATGTGAGTGAGTTGTATAGTGTACAACTGAGCCACCCCAATTCCTGTATATCAGATCAAATAGGGTTTATCCCAGGAATATAAGCCTAGTTCAACATTAGAAATCTATGTGTGTAATTCACCACATTCATAGATTAAGGAAGAAAAAACATATTTCTCTTATCTTAACATATTTGATAAAAACATTGTTAAAAGTTAACACCTATTTCTGCTTAAAAAGAACAGGAAAAAAAATACCCCTGGAAACTAGAAGTAAAAATTACAACAAGTTTCCTTAACTTAGGGAAATCTAGAATTAGCATACTATTCAAGGTGAAATGTTAAATGTATTCACATTAAACCTAAAAAGTGGGCAAAGAATATCACAAAGAAGAGGAAATACGAATAGCCAAAGAATATAAGAAAAGATACTGTACCTTATTAGTAATCAGGGTCATATGTACATTGAGATGCCATTTTTTTGTCCATTAGATTGGCACGAGTGAAATATGATGACAAATATTGGTGAGGGACTAAACTGGTTCTCTCAAAAAGTATGGCCAGAGTATAAACTGGAACAACATGTTCAGAGGACGATTTGACAATATCTATTAATATTTTAAATGCACATTTTTTTCAGCTTTGCAATTCTATGTCTAGATATTCTCTAGAGAAATATTCACGCAGGTGCACGCATGGGCTGTGTACCATACATGGTTTTTCACTGTGGCGTTGTTTGGAATAGCAGAAATGGGGATACCCTGCTAAGGATTAGATTTGTCCCCGTTGCCTTTTCTCTAACGAGAAGTGCTGGGGAAAAAGTACTCTTGGAATCACAGACCTTATAACCTCATAATCCCTTGGACAGCTTCTCTTAGAAGATCAACCGCTTTGGAGCCACTGACATGAAAGAGGGTTTAAGAGGCCCCCCTGTGTTCTGAGGGTTTGAAAAGTAGTCTGACCTCCCCCCAGATGGGTCCCCAGCGATGGAAAGGATATAGTGGTGGATTCTAGAACTTGTCCTGCCTGGCCTTCCTGGGCAGATGGACACATGGGAAGCAGCTCTGCCTGTGACCTGAAGGATGTGAGTGTAAGGAGTAGGTGTCCCCAGCTGAGCTCAGCACTGAGGAATGGACATTGTCTTCTCTCCAAGGATAGCAGCAGCCTGTGCTAGGTCTCAATCAGTGCATTCCCACTGCCTCTGTGTACCAGGGACATCTGTTGGCCTGTGAAATGAGAGGTCCCTCCTGTTAAGGAGACTCGGGTATGGTAGCCCCAAGCACTGCTCCTTCTTTGACTCTGTGAGGGAGAGCTTCAGGAACTGCTGGACTTTCTGCTGGAAGGCACGTGGGCACTGGAGCTGAAGAAATAAGGAAAAGTGCCAAATGATATGCCCTCAAGATTGTGGAGCCGGTGCTATCACTTTCATAACTACTGGTCATCCAGCAAAGGTGTGGTTGGTATTTGAACAGCAGTGGCTGCTAACAGTTTATAAAGACCTACCTTGGGTCTTATGAGACAGTTGAAGATGGCAAGCCCTTAGCCTGGGTCTCTATTGTCTATACACTTAGGTGGTGAAAACCTGCTTACCAGCCTAGTCCCACAGTGAGACCGTGAGATCTTGAAGCAGAGATTTGAACCCTTTCCCCTGGCTCACTGCTTGGCACAATTCAGGTGTCAATAAAGGTTGCTTTAATGGTGCCTGCATCCCTTTTTCACAGACAGAAGGAGTTTATGGTAGCCCAGAATTGGTCTCTCGTGGCCATAAAATCAGACATGCAATGCTTTACTCTCGGGAACCTGCTTTGAAGTAGGTGATTTTTATTGTCCAAATCCTTCTCTTTTAACCCTCTAATACTTGGTGATTTAGATACCCCATAAACATTGAGAATTAAAGGTGTTTTGTCGACCTTTTTATTGGTGGGTTTGGAGGTTATAAGTACTCCATGCTCTCACAGTGACTTTTAAAAATTACCAGAAAAAGTTCCATTTATCAAAGTCCGCCAGGTTTGCCTATTTATGAACTCAGCAAATTTACAAATTGCAGCAAAACTGTCGTCTTAATATCACATTGATCTCTCCTGCCAAAGAAAACACACACACACACACACACATGTATTTCATGCCACCTAAATCTGTTGATAAATCAGGGAAGGCTGATCTCTTTGAGAGAGGCAGAAAGTAATGGAATTCGGAGAGGCAGAAACTCAGCCTGCCTATTGGGACTTAGGGGCTGTCACTTGTCACCTGGTTGGAAAGAAGTGACCCTACCCCAGTGACCTCCTTCCCCAGAGCTCAGCAGGGAGAATGAATGTGGGTGAGCCTTCACACCTGGAACCTGACACCTTCAAACACCATGATCACTATCTAGGGGCAGCAAGAGGGTCACCTACATAATTCAAATCACAGCTGGCCAGGTGGTTTGAAATAGCAGATCTCAATGGATTTCTCTGTTCCACCATCCAAATGTCACTCAGCTTTCTGCTGCTGTGTTTGCTCTCGGGCCAAAGGTCACCTTGGGCTGCTTCCTCCCTCTAACCGCTTGCTGGCTCCTAACACAAATGGATTATTTAATCGACTGTCTGGCAACTCCTTATCTAATCACACAAACTCAAAAGGGCTTTTCCTTCCACATTTTGCTTAGAAGCATCTAAAGTTCTTAAGTAAACTGGAGATTTCTTTTTTTTTTTTTTTTTTGGCGGTACGCGGGCCTCTCACTGTTGTGGCCTCTCCCGCTGAGGAGCACAGGCTCCGGACGCGCAGGCTCAGGGGTCATGGCTCACAGGCCCAGCCGCTCCGCGGCATGTGGGATCTTCCCGGACCGGGGCACGAACCCGTGTACCCTGCATCGGCAGGCAGACTCTCAACCACTGCGCCACCAGGGAAGCTCTGGCTTCCTTTTTAATGTCAACCTTTAGGCTGTATAGACAGAAAGGGCCTCACCAGACATAAACCAGCAATTCTACTTCCGGGTATACATACAAAAGAATTGAAAGCAGGGTCTCAAAAAGATATTTGTACACCAATTTCATAGCAGCATTATTCACAATAGATAAAACATGGAAGCAACCCAAGTGTCCATGGATAGATGAATGGATAAGCAAAATGTGGCGTATACATACAATGGAATATTATTCAGCCATAAAAAGGAAGGCAATCCTGACATCTGCTACAGCATGGATGAACCCTAGGACATTATGCTAAGTGAAATAAGCCAGTCATAAAAAGACAAATACTGTATGATTCCACTTACATGAGGTACTCACAGAATAGACAAATTTCTAGAGACAGAAAGTAAAATAGTGGCTGCTAGAGCCAGTGGGAAGTGGAGGGTGGGGTATAATGGGTATAGAGTTTCAGTTTTACAAGATGAAAAGAATTATGGAGATGGAAGTGGTGATGGTTACAAAATATTCTGAGTGTATTTAATGCCATTGAGCTGTACACTTAAAATGGTTAAACATGATAAAGTTTATATTATGTGTATTTTAACACAATAACATTTTTTGAAAAAAAAAACAAAACCAGAGAGATAATGTACGTAGCCTAACTCTGTTTTCCACATTTGGTGGTAATTGTAATACAATTTCTTTTTCAATGAAACAAACTATAAAAGTGCACATCAAAAACAACAAGAAAAACACCAGACACTGACCACCACCTCATATCAAGCACTTAGCAAAGCCTGCCGAACTCTGGGGAGCTGTGGCTGGCTGCTGAGAATCCCCTTGGACCTGTTAAAATATAGATTCAAGATTTGCCCAGGGACTTCCCTGGTGGCGCAGTGGTTAAGAATCCGCCTGCCAATGCAGGGAACACAGGTTCAAGCCCTGGTCCGGGAAGATCCCACATGCCACGGAGCAACTAAGCCCGTGCGCCACAACTGCTGAGCCTGCACTCTAGAGCCTGTGAGCCACAACTACTGAAGCCCGTGCGCCTAGAGCCCGTGCTCCACAACAAGAGAAGACACCGCAATGAGAAGCCCGCGCACCCCAAAGAAGAGTAGCCCCCGCTCATTGCAACTAGAGAAAGCCTGCGTACAGCAACAAAGATCCAATGCAGCCAAAAATAATAAATAAAATAAAATTTATAAAAAAAAAAAAAGGTTTGCCCAGATCCACTGGGATCCCACTTCAGTGGGCTCTGGTAACAGGAATCTGTCTTTTTACAGTGTCCCTAAAGAGGATTCTGACTTGCAGTCAGTACTTCATCTCGATTATTCCAAAAGTAGAAGAATGATGGTTTAGTAAGTTCCTCAATTCTTCTTTCAGGTTAACCAGCAAACAATTGTCAAGTAGGCAAGACACAAAAGATACTGTGGCAGATGCTAGGAAACCAGAGGGTAAATAATAATGAGTTACGACTTGCTGAGCGCTCACTAGGTACAGAGAGGCGAAATAACTTTTAAAAATCCTCACAACTAGTAGATCTGATGCCAGAGCCTGCACTGTTTACCGCCATAAGCCAGTTCCTACCTTCAGCAGGCCTTGTGAGGTGGGGGAGTCCCTGAAATGACCATCATAAGGGGCAGAATGATATACCTGTTAAATTGAGATGCGAAGACAAGTCCTAGGGGAGGAGCCATGTTTGGGACCACAGTTTGGACGCCAGAGATTTTTCACCTCTTCATCAAACCGCGAAAGGACTGTGAAATTCCCTAGCAAATTCTGGAAAGGAGTCACAGAGAATCAACCCATCTGTCCATGAGACAGATCCACAGAGGTTTTTTTCTTTCCTAACAGAGATCTTCCTTCAAGACGTGGCAGCAAACAAGCTGCGGCCTGAGACCGAGGGAGAAACCTGGCTCTTTCCACTTCTCACTTTCTAAAACCTCTTGATTTTGTAATGTGCTTGGGGTGGGAGTCGGGTCAGGTTGGGAAGTGGTCAGACATGAAACTGAAGATTCTGGATTTTCCTTCCACGTGGTGCCAGTGATTGACCCGAAGCCTGTGATTCCGGGTGCAGGGAGAGGTGTCAGGCAGTTTGGGACCCAAATAGCAAATTCAGGGGCATCTAAAATCAGGAAGATGACCCTGTTTTAGGTGACTAAGCAGATATTATTTCGTCTGAATTAAGGCCACAGAGGTTGAAGGTCATTCCTAACTCAGAAGAAGTTCTGCGCTGGCTTCTCAGAGATTGTGTGTGAACTGCAGCAGAGACACTGTCTTAACCCCACAGTGATCGCATGTCTTCAAAGATGACAGGCTCTGTGGTTCCAAAGAAACAAACTGGTTAAAAAAAGGCAGTGCAAGACTTTTTATTTTGAGGAGACGTGAAATGCTCTTTTTGTGTGTGTGTGCGTGTGTGTGTCTCAATCCTAAAGATTAGCTATTAGAGAGCTCCTCCAACCTAAAATTTTATTTTGGCTTTCATCAATATTTAGAATTTATCTAGTATATTTTATTGTTCTCTCTCTCTCTCTCTCTTCCTATTTCCTCATGAGTGACTGCCTTAATTTTTAAATTACCTACCTTAACAAGGCCAAATGCTAAATGTCTACAATGAACCCAATATAAAGGAAGACAGTCGGAGAGATTTAAGATTTGAATATAAACATTCTGATTGTAAATGTCATATTTCCATTAATCTGGCAGCTATTTTAATGGACATGTCAGCACCACGGCTAAGTTGTATTTCCCTCCAAGTAAGTAACCCAGACGAAACACTATTGCTCAAGTCTAATTCTGATATCCTAAATCAATGCTTTTATGGTACATATGAATTTGAAGCATGAGATGAAAAAATAAAATGGTTGTTTCTCTCCTTCTTCCCCCCCAAAACCAAACAAAAACAAGGCAGTCACCCTTGGAGACATTTCATAGGCGAAAAGGAACAAGAAAATAGGTCCAGGGAGATGCTGATTCGGAGCTTATTTAATATGACCGTGGTGGCAAAGACAGTTGAGGGTTCACCAAATATTCCTGCCCCAGACCCCTCCCCAGAGTAGGGCTGTTGCTGGGAACCAGCTGTTCAGTCAGAGGCTACATTTGCCAAGACCCCCGCCTCTAAGAGGGGACATGTGCCTTGTGTTTGCCAATGGGATATGAGCAGAAGAAATGGATATCGGTTCTGGGCTAAAAGAGTTAAGAAGCAAGTGTGGGGCTTCCCTGGTGGCGCAGTGGTTGAGAGTCCGCCTGCCGATGCGGGGGACGCGGGTTCGTGGCCCGGTCTGGGAGGATCCCACGTGCCGTGGAGAGGCTGGGTCCGTGGGCCATGGCCGCTGAGCCTGCGCATCCGGAGCCTGTGCTCCGCAGCGGGAGGGGCCACAGCAGTGAGAGGCCCGCGTACCGCAAAAAAAAAAAAAAAAAAAAAAGAAGCAGCAAGTGTGTCTTCACTCTCTGGTTCTCCAATGCTCCCTGATAACTGAGAACCACAGAGATCTAGAGGAGGGCAGATCCACAAGAGTGCAGGAGCCTGGTTTCTGAGCAACCATGGGAAGCAAACCTGCCCATCAGGAACATGTGCACATACTACACTTAGCCTGTTAAGCCACTGACACTTTGTTACGGTGGGTAGCGCTACTCTGTTACATTCCAAGGCGCTGAGCTTAGGAGCTGGAGGAGGGAGTAAACACTTATTAGTGAGTTAAGACACACACTAGGAAATAAATACAATTTTTTTTTCCTTCTATGGGAAACTGTGTAACACAAGGATTATCATCTCAAATGCCTAAAACACTAGGCAGGTACGTAGCGTTAATACTACTATATATTAACACCTAAGCAGTACTTATTATGTGACAGGCGCACTATTCTAAGCACTTATTCTAACTCATTTAGTTCTCACAGATTTGTGAGGTAAACGGTTATAATCCCCATTTAGCAGATGCAGAAACTGAGGCCCACAGAGGTTAAGTAATTTGCCTAAGGTCACATAACTAGTAAGTGGCAGAGGCAGGATGCAAGGCCAGGCAGCTCTGTTCACCACAATGCACACACATTTCTCACAAAGTGAGTGAATAAAGGGGCCAGATGAAGCTGAAGCAATCAGCGAAATCATGTCCAATCTCAAGGGGTCAGCTCCCCGGCGCTACCCGTAATTTCCACATGTATTGTAGACCTTCCCATCTTTCAAGAAAACTCAGAAATCCAGATTTTATGTAAAAATCTCCCAATTTTAAATTGTTTCAATTTTGGTTTAACCCCCTGAAGCCCAGACAAAGCACGTAGCATGTAGCCCGGGGCCAGACACTTGCCATCCCCGCTTTCAGAGCAGCTGTCTCCAAGGATCACACCACCTTCTGCTGGTCCAGAGGCCCTGGGGAATTCTGGGTCTGGTAGCCAGGAGAAGACTCAACTCTGCAAACAACAGCTCTTCAGGCCCACTGATATGAATAATTAATTTCTGTTTTCTCACTGCCAGCCCACAAAGGTTACCAACAAGCCCGGCATTCAGGAAGAATGCCATGTCCTCCTGAGACAATGAGGACAGGCATGGGAGATGCTGGGGGTGCACAGGGAGCCCCATAATGAAGTCCAGCGTGGTGGCCTGTGCTCAAAGGGAGCCTGTGGATGTAGGCACAGGCCTGTGTTGCACGCTCCCTGCCTGGCTGCTTCAGTGGGGCCATCAGAGTGTCCACAAGGCTCATTAGAGATGTGACACTCAGTGGCTTTCTCTGCTGACTGTCAGCGGGAGAGGACTCTGAATTCCTCAAGATGCTTTAAAATAAAAGAAAAAGGCGCAATTATGCAGCCAAACCGAAGGCAAGGCAGCTGCATACAAAGCAGGGCTTTCTTCCTAAAAGGACCACAACCTCAGCTAGACAATGGTGAGACCTCACCTTCCTCCCCAGGGTTCCGGCCGTGAGGCATCCGTAATTGGACGCTCCACTGCTTCAGCTCTTGGATTATTCAAACTGCAGGATTTCCAGAAGCCTCGGGTTTCAATTAAGGATATGACCAGGCAACAAGATGAGCCAGATACCGTTTTTTTCACCCTTATTGTCTATTTCAGCAATGCAAATGGCCAACAACAGTAATGTTTGTGATAATAATAAAATTAGTCAACACGCTCTGTTTACTAAGTGTCAGGTGCTGAGTGCTTTATATATCAAGTTATTTAATCTTCACACACACTTAATTAGGTATTGATATCATATTATTATCACTCAGTCTAAGATAAGGAAACTGAGGCACAAAAAATTTAAGCTAGCTTAAAGTCACATAGCAGTTACGTGGCAGAGCTGGGATTCAAACCCAAGCAATGTGGTCCTAGACGGTATGCTCTTGAGCACCATACCGGCGGCTGCCTGCATTTATACAGAGCTTATCGTATGCCAGGCCCTGTGCTACATATTTTCTGTCCATTATTTCATTTAGTCTTTACAACATCAGGTGAGATATAATCATCTCCATTGTACAGAAAAGGAAATAGGTTTATAGAAAAGTGAAGTAACTTGGTTAAGGGCACAAAGTAACAAGCAGCCTGCAGCCTGGATCCAAACCAGGTTCCTCTGATTCAAAGCCAAGCTCTTAACCATTACTTGGTACAGAGTCCCAGCTCATCCAATTTACTGGTATTCATAAAAGTAGGCCTGGAAAATCATCTAGTCCAATCACCTTATTTTAGAGATGAGGAGCCGTAGCCTGGAGAAATTAAGAGTTAGTGGTGAGATGGAGTAGAGTAACTTTGGCCCCAGAAAGAGCTGGGCTCTATTCCTAGCCCCGCTTTTTTTTTTTTTTTTTTTTTTTGCGGTACGTGGGCCTCTCACTGTTGTGGCCTCTCCCGTTGCGGAGCACAGGCTCCGGACGCGCAGGCTCAGCGGCCATGGCTCACGGGCCCAGCCGCTCCGCGGCATGTGGGATCCTTCCCGGACAGGGGCACGAACCCGTGTCCCCTGCATCAGCAGGCGTACTCTCAACCACTGCGCCACCAGGGAAGCCTCCTGTTCTTTATTAGCTAAGTGACTCGTTTCTAGACTTATTATTACTATAGAATAAGAATAATAATACTTGGTCTTATGGGATTATACTGATTAAAGTACGTGTGTAATATATACTTGTACTAAACACTTGGCATGGCAAAACCATATCATTATAGTCAGGTATCCCCAAATCACAGATTGATAGTTTCAAACTTTTGTTTACAAGTGTGTTCTTTATGATTTGAAATAACAGTGTAAGTGGTGAGTAGGTTGTGAGGAAGCCCCTCCACCCCCGATCTAATCAACAGACAAAGACCTTGGAAAATTGCATTGTACTTCTGCAACTTTTCTAAGTGTCATGTTCATTCCAAGTGTGCAAAATCCCTGAGGAAATCACATTTCTCAGAGATCTGGGCAATCAGACATTTAGGCATTCCATCATCATAAATGAAGTTAATATACTACCATCATAAATGGATGTTGAATTTTGTCAAAAGCTTTTTCTGCATCTACTGAGACGATCATATAATTTTTATTTTTTAATTTGTTAATGTGGTGCATCATATTGACTGATTTGCAGGGATTAAACCATCCTTGTATCCCTGGGATAAATCCCACTTGATCATGGTGTATGATTCTTTTAATATACTGTTGAATTCAGTTTGTTAATATTTTGTTGAGGATTTTTGCATCTATGTTCATCAGTGATACTGGCCTGTAATTTCCTTTTTCTTGTGGTATCTTTGTCTGGTTTCAGTATCAGGGTGATGCTGGCCTTGTAGAATGCGTTCAGAAGTGTTACTTCCTCTTCAATGTTTTTGAATAGTATGATAAGGATAGATGTCAATTCTTTAAATGTTTGGTAGAATTCAGCTGTGAAATCTTCTGGTTCTGGACTTTTGTTTGTTGCGAGTTGTTGTTGTTTTTACTGATTCAATTTCTTTACAGGTAATGGTCTGTTCATATTTTGTATTTCTTCCTGATTCAGTCATGGGAGATTGTACATTTTTAGGAATTCATCCATTTCTTCTAGGTTTTCCACTTTATTGGCACATAATTGTTCACAGTAATCTCTTATGATCCTTTGTATTCCTGTGGTACTGGTTGTAACTTCTCTTTCTTCATTTCTGATTTTATTTATTTGGGTCCTCTCTCTTTTTTCTTTGATGAGTCTGGCAAAAGGTTTATTAATTTTGTTTATCTCTTCAAAGAATCAGCTCTTAGTTTCATTGATCTTTCCTATTTTTTTAAATTCTCGATTTCATTTATTTCTGTTCTGATCTTTATTATTTCTTTCCTTCTACTAATTTTGCGTTTTGTTTGTTCTTCTTTTCCTAGTTCCTTTAGGTATAAGGTTAGGTTGTTTATTTGCATAAATACTAGGATAAAATATTATCCTAAGGCGTGTGTTGTTGGTTTTTTTTTAGTTAATTAATTAATTTATTTTTTGGCTGTGTTGGGTCTTCGTTTCTGTGCGAGGGCTTTCTCTAGTTGTGGCAAGTGGGGGCCACTCTTCATCGCGGTGCACGGGCTTCTCACTATCGCGGCCTCTCTTGTTGTGGAGCACAGGCTCCAGACGCACAGGCTCAGTAGTTGTGGCTCACGGGCCTAGTTGCTCCGTGGCATGTGGGATCTTCCCAGACCAGGGCTCGAACCCACGTCCCCTACATTGGCAGGCAGATTCTCAACCACTGCGCCACCAGGGAAGCCCCTAAAGTGTGTTTTATTCTGTCAATCAAATAAACAAAGTTGCATAGGTATAATCTATTCTTTATGGTAAAAAACAGTCTCAAACCTTGAGACTGAAACAGACTTCCTTAGGGGAAGATATTCCATATATGCCTTCGTGTTTGCTGTTAGAGAGAGAGCATTCCAATATGGCCTATGACAAGGAAGGACATCAAAAGCCTGTGCTGGACCTCTCTGGAGTCTGTTGATACATATATTTTTTTTTGCTTTTGCTCTGTATCCTCTGTAAAAAAAAAAACTTAGCCATGAGTACAATCTGCTATTGGGTCTTATAAATCCCTCCAGCAAATCACTGAATGAAACAATGGTGAAACCGTTTAGCCATTTCTAACATTGTTTTTCACATTTTTGAGACCTACCCTCTCATATACACGTACAAACAGCTATGGTTACCACTTGGCCTTAGTGAGAAGGGAACTTAGAGGTTTTCAGGAAATTACTTTGATTTTTGAGGCTCAGAGAGCCATTCTTCTGTATGAAAATAAGTCAGGTGTTTGTGTCAGTCAAGATAAATGAGGTAATGCTGCAGTAACTAACAGCACCAAACATTTCAGTGGCTTCAAATAACAATGGTTTATTTCTCACTCTAGGGCATGTCCACTGAAGGTTGAATAGGAGCTCTGCTCTGTATTGCCCTCCCCCTAGGACCCAGGCTAACAAAATTGCCACCATTTGGAACAGTATACATTGCAATAGCAAAGGGAAACAAGTGCTCTGAAGGGTCTCATACCAGCATGAAATGCTCTGGTCTGGAAGTTGCACAATCACTTCCGTTCAAATTCATTGGTTAGAACTAGGCAAATAGTCCTACTCAGTTTCAAGGGAACCAGGAATATAATCCTACCTACCATGTTCCTGGACAGCAAAGGGGAACCAAAATGCTTAGTTTATGGTCCTAATGACTAGCACAGTTCTCCATGAGTTGGGGAGGGCCTGGTTGGGCAGGTTTGAATATCGGCCTTTCTGTGCATTGACCACCTTCCGGAAACAGCACACTCCTCTCAGGAAGAGGGGCACAAAACGGCAAATTCTCAACTGGTGGGCAGGTGGATTGCGGTAGTAAGCCAGAAGGGCAGACATCAAAATCTCCTTGGGGCATGTAATGTTTGAAAATAGCTTCAGGAAGAAAAAGCCAGCACATCCCTTGAGAATCACAGCTCTAGAATACATCTTATCCTACTGGTCCAAAAATAAAGAGGAGAAGGGAGAAGAAGAGATGAAGATAAAGGTAAAGAATAAGAAGAGGAAGGGGAAGAGAAAATGAAAAAGGTTTTAAATGCTTAAAGACCCCAAGAGTCTGCCCAGATAGTCCCAATCCCACAAAATTCTTACTTGAAAATGTACAATCTTTCTTTTATTGTTCAATAAACACCGTATGCCAGCATGGTGTTAGGGGCAGGGATACTAGAATTGTTAAAAATGGTCATCCTCTAACACACACAATTTAGGGGCTTGGAATCCAGTGGGGAAAACAGAGAGGCAAACCATTTTAAATCATTTTATAATTGCTCAAATGAATGCGCAAGTTCAGGGGAGGATTGTGGAGCCAACACTGGGCTGGTTTTCCAAAAGCCATTCACAGTCCCCTTCTACCTTAACACTCTTTACTATAGAGGCTGAAGAGTGTAAATTCCTGATTGCCCAGCCCTCTTTGCAGCTAAGGGCAATATGACCCAGTGTTGGCCAATAGCATGGAAGTAGCAGTTGCTAGGTAGGACTTGGGGGAAAGTCTTTTAAAGGGACAGTCAGCCAGTATGATCACTGCAGTCTAATCTCATTAGATTTAGGGGCTAGAGCAATCGCTTTGTCTTTAATGTGGAAGATAACTGGGGCTGGAGGAGAAAGGCTAAGGGCAGAACAATAAGTTATAGCAGTGATTTACATTAGAGGTAATGGGATAAACCTCTGGGTATTCACCAACATTTATTGAGCATCTCCCATTATGTCAGGCACTACGACATTCTGGGGCTACAGAGACAAATAAGATACAGGTCAGAATAAGGGTGCCTCTCACCATATCAATCACAACCCCAGGGCAGGAATGAGGGGTGCTCATGGAACCTCAAGTTTGGGATATTCTGCCCCCTGCCCCAAGTTCAGGAAACACAAATGGGGTAGGATGGGGCCCAGAGAAATTAAAGCCAGCCCCATTCTGCAGCAATTCAAGGGGCACCAGGACTGTTGCAGTAATGGGAAGAAAGCGACTTAAGAGGCGATGCTCTTTTTATGTATACATCTCACCCAAACAAGCCCTGATGTTCCTCCAAATCCAGTCTAGTTATTTTAAATCACTGCATGTGGCAAATTAGAAAAGGAAATGGCAAAGTTGTAGAAGTCTAGGCTCGAAACAGTCCTACCTGACCTGATGAAAATGGTCTGGAATTGGAGAGTGACAATGACTGCACAACTTTGTGAATATAGTAAAAACCATGCCTATCCATTTTAAACAGGTGAATTTTATGGTATGTGAATTATCTCTCAATAAAATTAATTAATTATTTTAATGGGAGAAAGAATAATTCCACCACTTAGCCCTAAGCAAACTTGGGCTTGTTAGTTAACAGGTCAGAGCCTCAGTTTCCTCATCTGCAAAATGAGAATAGTATTACTTTCTTTACGGTAAGAACAGAACAGTAGACTGTTCTGAATATTAAATGTGACCATGTAGGTTAAGCATGTAACACAGTGCCTTGCAGGTTGTAGAAGCAAAATATCTTCTAGTTCCTTTCTTCCTAAGTGCCAATAAAAATTTTAAAACAATCATTTTCTCAGCCACAAGATGTGACATACGCTCTAGGCAACCTCCCTTCAGACAGTCTTATCTCAGGCAGACAAGAGCAGGGAACGAATGGGAAGACAGGAACACGGACAGAAGCTGATGCTCACTGCGGAAAGACTGAAGATTTACTCTGCAGCTATGCAGTGCAGAAATAACGGGAGCGATTCATGCAGTGTGAAAACAGCTACACAGACAGAGCAGCGTTAAGGAAAGTCAGGCGGGTGCAGACATTTCTGCTTATCATTCTAGTTTAGTATCCAAACAGAATCCAGTTTTGCAAAATAGCCAAATCCACCCCAACACCTGGACAAGTCCGTGTGGCCACAACACAGCCCTGATGTTTAGAGATGACCCAGGCCCCACTCTCCTTGCTATGGTTCCTCAAAACCAGACTGAACCCAAAACAAACCTTACACAACCAGAATAGTTGGGCACAGTACCACATTAGGGAATTTAAGTCTTCACTGAGCTTCTCTTTTGCGACTATTAGAAAATCAACCAGGTACTTTTCAAGTACCTGCTGTGTGCCCAGCCTTGTGAAAGATACTGTTGTGAGGGAGAAAAAGAAGCATAAGCCCTGATCCCTGCTTTCAAGGAGCCAGCTAACCTCTTAGGTTTGAGAGCAACACTTAACAGTAAACATATAAAAGGCATCGTGCCTTGCACAGAGCAGTGGTTCAGTTGTTATTTGTTCATCGGGTCAATGAATTAATAGACGGCACAATAATAAAACAATTGTGTACATGTGGGGCTCACTCTAAGAACCACAAGATGGGTTGGAGTACTTGGAAAAAGCTTGTGCCAGAGGCTGCTAGTTGCCTACTCAATATCAATTCTTCCATTTTTCCTTGTAACAGAGCCCCTATTTTATTGGAGGTGGCCATATGCCCAGATAAAATACTACATTTCCCAGCCACCCTTGTAGCTAGAGATGGCTAATGAGATCTAAACAGAAATTGTCATGAGAGGCTTCTAGGAAAGTTCCTTAAAAGGCAGACCAACAGCTGCTACTCACTCTTATGTCCTTTCTCCCTTTCTTCTAATTCTTGTCTGAAACATGAATGTGATGGCTGGATTTCCAGCAGCTATTTTGGACCATGAGGCAACCTTGAGACAGAAAAGCAAAAAGAAGCCTGAAGTTTTAGCCACAGCAATCAGAGAAGAAAAAGAAATAAAAGGAATCCAAATTGGAAAAGAAGAAGTAAAGCTGTCACTGTTTGCAGATGACATGATACTATACATAGAGAATCCTAAAGATGCTACCAGAAAACTACTAAGGCTAATCAATGAATTTGGTAAAGTAGCAGGATACAAAATCAATGCACAGAAATCTCTTGCATTCCTATACACTAATAATGAAAAATCTGAAAGTGAAATTAAGAAAACACTCCCATTTACCATTGCAACAAAAAGAATAAAATATCTAGGAATAAACCTACCTAAGGAGACAAAAGACCTGTATGCAGAAAATTATAAGACACTGATGAAAGAAATTAAAGATGATACAAATAGATAGAGAGATATACCATGTTCTTGGATTGGAAGAATCAACATTGTGAAAATGACTCTACAACCCAAAGCAATCTATAGATTCAATGCAAACCCTATCAAACTACCACTGACATTTTTCACAGAACTAGAACAAAAAATTTCACAATTTGTATGGAAACACAAAAGACCCCGAATAGCCAAAGCAATCTTGAGAACGAAAAACGGAGCTGGAGGAATCAGGCTCCCTGACTTCAGACTATACTACAAAGCTACAGTAATCAAGACAGTATGGTACTGGCACAAAAACAGAAATATAGATCAATGGAACAGGATAGAAAGCCCAGAGATAAACCCACGCACATATGGTCACCTTATCTTTGATAAAGGAGGCAAGAATATACAGTGGAGAAAAGACAGCCTCTTCAATAAGTGGTGCTGGGAAAACTGGACAGCTACATGTAAAAGAATGAAATTAGAACACTCCCTAACACCATACACAAAAATAAACTCAAAATGGATTAAAGATCTAAATGTAAAGCCAGACACCATCAAACTCTCAGAGGAAAACACAGGCAGAGCAATCTATGACATAAATCACAGCAAGATCCTTTTTGACCCACCTCCTAGAGAAATGGAAATAAAATCAAAAGTAAACAAATGGGACCTAATGAAACTTAAAAGCTTTTGCACAGCAAAGGAAACCGTAAACAAGACGAAAAGACAACCCTCAGAATGGGAGAAAATATTTGCAAATGAAGCAACTGACAAAGGATTAATCTCCAAAACATACAAGCAACTCATGCAGCTCAATATCAAAAAAACAAACAACTCAATTCAAAAATGGGCAGAAGACCTAAAAAAGACATTTCTCCAAAGAAGATATACAGATGGCCAACAAACACATGAAAGAATGCTCAACATCATTAATCATTAGAGAAATGCAAATCACAATTACAATAAGATATCATCTTACACCGGTCAGAATGGCCATCATCAAAAAATCTACAAACAATAAATGCTGGAGAGGGTGTGGAGAAAAGGGAACCCTCTTGCACTGTTGGTGGGAATGTAAATTGATACAGCCACTATGGAGAACAGTATGGAGGTTCCTTAAAAAACTGAAAACAGAACTACCATACGACCCAGCAATCCCACTACTGTGCATATACCCTGAGAAAACCATAATTCAAAAAGAGTCATGTACCAAAATGTTCATTGCAGCTCTATTTACAATAGCCAGGATATGGAAGCAACCTAAGTGTCCATCAACAGATGAATGGATAAAGAAGATGTGGCACATAAATACAATGGAATATTACTCAGCCATAAAAAGGAACAAAACTGAGTTATTTGTAGTGAGGTGGATGGACTTAGAGACTGTCATACAGAGTGAAGTAAGTCAGAAAGAGAAAAACAAATACCATATGCTAACACATATATATGGAATCTAAAAAAAGAAAAAAGACCAGAAGAACCTAGGGGCAAGACAGGAATAAAGATGCAGACCTACTAGAGAATGGACTTGAGGATACGAGGAGGGGGAAGGGTAAGTGAGACAAAGTGAGAGAGTGGCATGGACATATATACACTACCAAACGTAAAATAGCTAGTGGGAAGCAGCCACATAGCACAGGGAGATCAGCTCGGTGCTTTGTGACCACCTAGAGGGGTGGGACAGGGAGGGTGGCAGGGAGGGAGATGCAAGAGGGAAGAGATATGGGAACATATGTATATGTATAACTGATTCACTTTGTTATAAAGCAGAAACTAACACACCATTGTAAAGCAATTATACTCCAATAAAGATGTTAAAAAAAAAAGAAAAAAAAAAGAAGCCTAAATTCCTGATGATCATAGAGTCACCATCCTCTCCCTGGACTGCTTATCTCTAGTATTCTTTTACATGAGAGATAAGTAAACCTCTATCTTGCTTTTTTGGGTTTTGTCGAATGCAGCAAACCCATATCTTAACCAATACAAGGTTCCACAGAAAAGCCAGGCCTTAAAGGAAGGGTTGGCTTTCCAACTGGGGAAGTGAAGGGGGGAGGGCATCTCAAATGCCAGAAAGAGCACTGGAAAGGACACTGGCAAGAAGGAGCACTGGCCGAAGCCAAGTGGGTAGAGAGTAGGAAATAAGGAGAAGTCAGATGATGGTTTTGCAGGGGAGACAGGGCTTGACTGGGGAAGGACCAGGGACCACGGAGGGCTAAGAAAGCTTGTTTCCCTCTGAAGGAGCGAAACATCTCTGGAGCTGGAGCAGGGTAAGAAAGGAAACAAAGAGGCAGATGAAGAGGCTTGGGGACTTTATTCCATGAAGAAATGTGAGTATGAGCTGTGGCCTGGTTCAGCCAGCTGAACGTTCCTGGACTGAAGATAGTAACTCTTAGATAGTAACACCATCTAAGATTTATCAAACACTTATGTGCTCTGCTGTGTGCTATACACCCTGTACACATTATCTCAGTGAAGCTTCTCGACAAATCTATGACACAGTCCTATCATTATCACCCCTATTTGGCAGACACAGAACTGGGGCTTAGAGAGAGTCAGTAACTTGTCCAAGGTAAGCCTCACAACCCTGCAAGCTGGGTAACATCCAGCCCGTTTTTCAGATGCAGAAAGTGTTTGCACCATTCTTTCAAAGCTAAGAAAAGGTATGGGGGACCTCCCTGGTGGTGCAGTGGGTAAGAATCCACCTGCCAATGCAGGGGACATGGGTTCGATCCCTGGTCCAGGAAGATACCACATGAGGCAAAGCAACTAAGCCCGTGCATCACAACTGCTGAGCCTGTACTCTAGAGCCCGCGAGCCACAACTACTGAGCCCGTGTGCTGCAACTACTGAAGCCCGTGCGCCTAGAGCCCGTGCTCCGCAGCAAGAGCAGCCACCGCAATGAGAAGCCTGCGCGCTGCCACGAAGAGTAGCCCCGGCTTGCTGCAACTAGAGAAAGCCTGCGCACAGCAATGAAGACCCAACACAGCCAAAAAAAAAGAAAAAAAAGAAAAGGTATGAAGATCCTGACTTAAAACACAAAGAGGGCTTCCCTGGTGGCGCAGTGGTTAAGAATCTGCCTGCCAATGCAGGGGACACGGGTTGGAGCCCTGGTCTGGGAAGATCCCACATGCCACAGAGCAACTAAGCCCACGTGCCATAACTACTGAGTCTGCACTCTAGAGCCCGTGAGCCACAACTACTGAAGCCCGTGTGCCACAACTGCTGAAGCCCGCACGTCTAGATCCTGTGCTCCGCAACAAGAGAAGCCACCGCAATGAGAAGCCTGCGCACCACAACGAAGAGCAGCCTCCACTCGCCGCAACTAGAGAAAGCCCGCGCGCAGCAACGATGACCCAACACAGCCAAAAATAAATAAATAAACAAAATCTATAAAAAAGAAAACACACAAAGATTCAGAATCAAACACAGGGCCAATTGCTTTGTGAATAGTCTCTTCACCAGAAGAAAAACAGATGAGAAGAATAGAAAAGTTTTCAGGCTTGGTTACATTTACCTCTTGTAGAGGAGGAACACATTGTTAACAAACCCACCCACACCCCCTGGCCGAATGATGTTCACGAGGTGTAGATGTTGCTAAGGTGGGCGGGGGGAGGAGTGGGGGGTACCACGCATTAAAGAACCAAGCAAACAGTGAGGCCATGTCAGCTCTGGCTACAGATGAATCGTAGCCAACCACCAGCTCACGCGTCTCGAGTAGTTTTTTAATCTCTCTCCACAACAGGGAATGGGAAAAAAATTACTCCCTCACAGCTAAGGCTGAAAATTCCATACTTTGACTTAAGATATCCAGACACATCCAACGAACACAAGGAATTCTTCCTGGAGCAAAAATCTCATGAGTCACTAATGGGAAGGGGAAAAAAACCCATCAGGTCCCAAATGAACTAGGTAACATGAGTGCCTAGTAGGAAATGCATTTCCCACGAAGATTAAAAAGTCTCCATTGGCAGCCCGGGAGAATCTGATGCCAGGGCCTCCCAAGTCGTAGAGAAATCTGGAATTCTACAGCTGGTCCAGGACAGCCTTACATACTGGAAGTTAAAGAGTGTCAGTTTTGTAAGCCTGGCCCAAGTTCCAATGCTGACTCCACCACGAGCTGTTTGATGCTGGGTAAACGTCCTCACCTCTCCCAGCCTCGGCATACTCACCTATAGAGTGGGACAAATAACTTCCACCCACTAAATGAGGCTAAATGAGACAGTCTGCTGCTCCTGTTACGATGATTTTGACAGCAGGGGTTCCCAACCCCCGGGATCTAATGCCTGATGATCTGAGGTAGAGCTGATGTAATAATGATAGAAATAAAGTGCATGATAAAGGTAATGCGCTTGAATCATCCCGAAACCATCTCCCCGCCCTGGTCCTTGGAAAAATTGTCTTCCATGAAAACAGTCCCTGGTGCCAAGAAGGTTGGGGACTGCTGTTTGATAGGACTCACATCTTAAGTTTTCTCTGCTTAAAATTCCAAGAAAGAAAAGGCCATAGGATGCAATGGAAACAGCCTAGATCTGGCTCCTAGACCCTGCCTTGAGGGTCATAAGCATGTGACCCTGAGGTTACTTTTAGGGCTCCAGGGTCCTCATCTGTCTGGAGAGGGCCAGGAAGATCCTAGATTTGGAAGACCAAATCTAAGATCCTTTCTTCTTCTGTCACTGAGGTTCTAAATGGCAGTCCTTACGTAGTCACTCATTTCAGGATTTAACAAGTTACCTGCTGGAAAGCTGTTTATCTAAAAACCTTTGGTTTCTACCCCGGAAGCAAAAAAGCCAGTGAGAACCTTGAGGGCAGGTCACCGACTTTTGCCATCTTGACCCTTAACACAGACTTGGCACAAAGTAAGACCTGCATAAATCCTTGTCGAGTGGAATGGACAAGTGAATGAATGAAGGATTTCCAAGGGCTGGCAAAAATGACTGTTCATCCTCCACTAAGCAAAGTTTAATGCAAGGAGAAAACGCTACCAATTTAAAATATTAATGATATTGACTTTGTCATCTGAACTACATCAGAATACCAGATGAATAGCTGCTGCCAGTCAAAAGGATGCCTGACTTGGGCTTTAGCTGGACGAGCGCACTTTGGTCCACGTGTGGCAAAGGGGATGCCACAGGCTACAGGAGGGATATGTAAACTCCTGGAAGGACATGTTACCCAACCTCTTTGGCAGGGTTGGCACAGAAGCATGCCAACATGAAAGCAAAAATACCAAGACCTCCACATGTGGGTGTGCAGTTGTGTCTGCCCAAGAGCCCCCAGCTGAGGAGGGGAGATCTAAAATCCAGCAGGTGGTCTGCTCACCTGTGAGGCCAAGTCCACGCAGGAGCCCCATGGGCAGGTGGCAGCCCTCACGGTTCACCTCAACAGCAGATGAACTGGGGTCTTCTGGGGACTTTAGTGATAAAGAAAATAATACTAATGCATACACATCACACATATGCACTTAATGGTCACTGTGTGAAAAAAGTAAACTCTTTAAGTATTTTATTTTAGGTAATTTTCATAACTACCCTGGGAAGTAGGTGCTATTGTTTGAGGCAGTATAGTTTGCTGTTTAAAAGCACGGACTTGGGAGTCAGACTGCCTAGATTCAAATCCCAAGTGCCACTTACAAGCTGGGTAACCTTGGGCAGGGTTATTTAAGCTCTCTGAGTCTCATGCTTATCATATGTAAAATGGAAATAATAATAGTGCCTGTCTTATGAAGCTGTTGTGTGGTATAAATGAGTTAATATGTGTAAAATGCTTAGAACAGGAGTGGGCACAAAGTAAGCCCCCAGGAAGATGAGTTACTTTTGTTATTTCTGTTAATAGAGACTGAGGTGCAGAAAGGCCAGTGGCTTGTCCATGGCCTCACACCTGCTGTGGGGCAGAGCCTGGGCACACACACAAGTCTGTCTTCAAAGCACACATGACCCAACACGGCTGATTCTAGGTCTGCGACCCCCACCCCACCCCATTCACATTACCACCCGCATCCATGCCAACGTGGCCTAGTCTTTCTTGGTACCAACCAAGGCTGCAAGGTGCTAAAGGGAAGATACTAAAAGAACTGGCATCCTAACTGACTTAAACCCTGATTTGCCTACTACATGTAGAACAAACCCAAGTGTGCCCTGGTATGGGGATCTGTCCCTGAGCTAAGAGAAAACGGGCCTTTTCCAAGGAGGGGAGAACCTCTGCCTTTGGGCCTTTTTATGGGAGGCCTCACATGCTCTCCTCCAAACGCTGAGAGGAAGGCAAAGCCTGAATTGTGCAATAAAACCCCATCAGGTGAGGTTCTCTGAGTAGAGATAATGGGCCTGATTGCTGGTGGAGAGGGAGAAACAATCTGAGGGCCAATCCAGCAAGAGAGCCTCATGAGCCAAGATTACCACTCTGCCCTGGGTCCTGCCCTGCTCCTGGAAGGTTCTAGAAAGAGCCAGAGCCTTGCTAGAAAAAACACATGCATCATAGAAAACCAAACCATCTGTTGTGGTACATATATACAATGGAATCTTAGCCCTAAAAGGGAACGAAATGGGGTCATTTGCAGAGATGTGGATGGACCTAGAGACTGTCATACAGAGGGAAGTAAGTCATAAAGAGAAAAACACATATCATATATTAACTCATATATGTGGAATCTAGAAAAATGGTACAGATGAACTTGTTTGCGAGGCAGAAATAGAGACACAGACATAGAGAACAAACATATGGACACCAAGGGGGGAAAGGGGGGGTGGGATGAATTGGGAGATTGGATTTTACATACATACACTAATATGTATAAAATAGATAACTAATGAGAACTCCACTTCGCTGTACAGTAGAAACTAACACAACATTGTAAAACAACTATACGCCAATAAAAAAAGCAAAGAAAAGAAAACTGAACCATCTGTGATCCAGAATGATCTGGGAGTGGGAAGCTTTGAAGCATTAACTCAAAGAAAATGACCCACAGGTGTAGTTAGTTAATACTATGGGTGCATACTGTGTGCCAGGGCCTGTTCAAAGTCCTTTAGAAATAATATCCCATTTACTCTTCATATCAATGGTATGATGTAACCTGTATTTATTAGTCCCATTTTGCAGATGAGAAAACTGAAACACGGAAAATTCAAATAACTTCTCCCAAGGTCACACAAGCAGTCTGGCTTCAGAGCCCACGGTCTTTATCAGCATTTTCCAACCTTTTGGCCCAACCCACGGCATGAAACACATTCTACATCAGGACCCAGTATACACTCACACAGTTATATAGAACTGAAACAAAGTTTTAAAACAGAATATTACTCACCATTACCATGTGCAATGCGCTCTGGTGTTTTCTATTCTATTCCATTAAAAAATATATATCATTCAACAAATATTTATGGAACACCTATTACGCGTTAGACACCGTTCTAGGCTTTGGGGCTAAGTCAGTGGATGAAAGAGATAAAAATCCTTGCCCTCTTGGAGCTTGCATTTGACCAGAGAGAGAGAGTGAATAAGATCCACGTGCAAAATCGTAGCATCTGAGGTGGTAATTTGGTGAGTGCTATGGAGAAAAGTAAAGCAGGGAAGGCCAAGGTGGCCAGAGAAGGCCTCATGATGTGTTCACTCCCCACTATGCTGATTTCAGTGGGCTGTCACTCACAGCGGGAAAACCCTGGCCCCTAATCTCTCCACTCCAGTGCGTCCTATATGTCTGGAGGCTCTTCCTCCTAGATTGTGCACACGTGCACGCTTGTATGTGACTACGTGCACATGTGTATACATGGATAGGCATGCATGGATGTGCTACATGCATGTATGCATACACATGTCCACCCCATCCGCTTCCTCACTGGGGACGTTTGGGAGACAGGAGGCAGGGCTCCCACATGCAGCTTTCCGGGGGCTCCCTACACAAGCCTGCCCTGCAGAGGGGGTCCTGGAATGGGGCCTAAAAAACAGCCCAGGCACTGTCAGCCAATGCCACAAGCGCCAGACATACGCCCCGGCTGGAGTCTTAAGTCAGAGGAAGGAAAATCTTTTTATCACTGGTCCACCCAGAGGGAGCACCTCTTGTAAACAGTTAGGCCAGAGGGAATGCTAGTTCCTAATCTGAATCAAGGTGCTCTATGTGCTAGAGTGCCCTTAAGGATAGAGGAGACAGAGCACAGAAATAAAAATCACTCCCTGGGGAAAATCCAGTGCATCAAGCACACCTGGCAGGGTGATTGAAGTGGGTCTCGGGGGGAGACGGGATTGGGGCCAGCTCTAAAGCAACTCTGGGGGACTTCCCTGGTGGCACAGTGGTAAGAATCCGCCTGCCAATGCAGGGGACACAGGTTCGAGCCCTGGTCCAGGAAGATCCCACATGCTGCGGAGCAACTAAGCCCGTGTGCCACAACTACTGAGCGTGCGCTCTAAAGCCCGCGAGCCACAACGGCTGAAGCCTGCACACCTAGAGCCGTTCTCCGCAACAAGAGAAGCCACTGCAATGAGAAGCCCACACACTGCGAGGATGAGTAGCCCCTGCTCGCCACAACTAGAGAAAGCCCACGTACAGCAACAAAGACCCAATGCGACCAAAAATAAATAAATAAATTTAAAAAATAATAAAGCAGCTCTGGGCCACTTAGGTAACCTCCACTGAGCGCATTTGGAACTTGGCACTATAGAGTGAAATCTTCAGACTCCAAGTTAAAGGGGCACATAAAAATGTTACTAGCATGGGCAGCAAAAGCATTACCTATGGGAAAAGCAGTCAGTCTCTGCTAATGAGTAAGTGTAATTGATCACAACAGATGACTTGATGGCCATTCCAAATGCGCTTTTAGCAAAGTGGACAGTTTTTTTCATTCAAATGCAAGCTCACCTAGATAAGATCTAATAATGGAGATTTTGGAAGAATCCCAGCATCAGTGATTTCTTTTTGTTCCTCTTTCACTGAGCAGGAAGGCATCTTAAGTTCCTGGTCACAGCTTGACCCAATCAGATGACAATTTATGCTTTCCCTATGGCTGAGGAGACTGTGACAGTCCCTGGGGGCAGCAAAGCATCAGTCACAGGACAGCCCACATCCTTATCTGTCCTTTCCTCCTTAGCCCTTTTCCCACTCCCAACCTATGGGGAGCTGGGGAGCTGGAAGACACATTCAATTCAATGCAATCGGGCTTCCCTGGTGGTACAGTGGTTAAGAATCTGCTTGCCAATGCAGGGGACACGGGTTCGAGCCCTGGTCCGGGAAGATCCCACATGCTGCGGAGCAACTAAGCCCATGCGCCACAACTACTGAAGCTTGCGCGTCTAGAGCCTGTGCTCCCCAACAAGAGAAGCCACTGCAATGAGAAGCCAGCACACCACAACGAAGAGTAGCCCCCGCTCGCCACAACTAAAAAGAAAGCCTGCGTGCAGCAACGAAGACGCAACACAGCCAAAAATAAATCAATTGAATAAAATTAAAATTCAATGTAATCATCCACTTATTCAGTAAGTATTTATTGAGCACTTACTGTATGCAAGGCACTGTGCTGACCACCGAAAGGGGATTCCACCACAACATGGCTAAGACCGGGTCCTGTCCTCAGAAGAGAGGGCAGATGTGAGGAGAAGCAAGAAAATGACAGGAGTGCCGAGTGGAGGTCCCAGCTCACTCCAACAAGCACTTAATCCTTCTGGGCTTCAGTTTCCTCCTTTATCGAATGAAGGCACTGCTCTAGACATGATCTCTGGGCACTAGGCCAGCTCAAAAACTCTATGATTCCAAGCCCTCCCCTTCCCACTCAGGCTTCTAGGCGCCTAGGAAGCTGACAGATCAGGTGGTGCCTCTTAGGAAGGGGACAGTCAGCAAAGGAAGCGGGTGGTGAGGATTATTATGTACCTTTCCCACAGTGAGGGGTTCTTTCATTTTGGCCAGAACACAAGGTACAGGCTGGAGAAGATGAGCGATAAGTTCAGAACATTAAGTGGAAGATTTAGACTTCCACATCAAGGAATCTGGAGGAAATGGGAACCACTGAAGTTACTGCAGAGAAGCATACTATCAGTGTGGGTGGTGCAAGGGAATCTCACCGACTTGCAGAGGATGAGTTGGGGTGGGGGGCGGGGAGGGCGGTGATGTTGCAATACAGAAGAAAGGCTGAGGTCTGAAGTGAAAGATTCCTCCCTCCCTTGGTCTGGTCGAGCGCATGCATCATCCCCTCATCCCCTACCATCGCCATAATGCTTATTTTCTTAAACTTGCCCAAGCCGAAATCACTTTGCACCCTCTTTCTTTTTTTTAAGTTCCACGAGTGCCTTCAAGGTAAACAGGTAAATTTTATCTCCCTTCTGCCCAGGCGCCTGAGGTTAAACAGAACCAGCGAGGTGTGCCAGGGAGGGGTGGGGAAGCGGCCAGCAGGCGAGGCCCAGGATATAAGAGACGGGGATCTAGAGGGGTGCGCCTACCTGCAAAGGAGCCATCCTCGTGGTCGGAGCTGTTGTGGCTGCAGTCACTGCCCCTGTCGGGCGAGCTGTGACTGGGCGAGTCCCGCTCGGGCAGCCCCAGGAACCTCTTGCGCCGCCACGGGGGGAGGGGCTCGCGAGCCCTACGCTGAAGGAGCTCCTCTGTCGCCGGGGGCGAGCCCCGCCCGTCCTTGACCTCTGCCTCTAACTGCTCCAAGTCGCGGCTCCCGCGCGGCTGCCGCCGGCTCCCGAGGATCAGGTGCATCCAGCGATGGGAACTGTACACCCGCGCTGGCTTTTCCGCCTCATCGCAGGTCCCGGGCCGGCAAGGGGTCACGAGCAACTGGGTGGGGGTGAGTTTCTCGTTCAAATCCACCATCTCGAAGTCGTGGTCACTGCTGTCGCCCCCATCGTCCGCGCCCGAGGCGTCCGGCTCGTCATCCTCCGAGCCCCGCCCCGCGCGGGTCCGGGCGGACCGCTCCTCTCCCGGGGCGCTGGGAACTGTGCCATCGTGGCCGGGGGGCGCGCAGTCCTCCCGCGGCCTTAAGAGGAGGCGAGGCTGCAGTAGCTGCTGGTGGATGGCGGCGGTCAAGCTGCGAACAGCGCCCCCAGCCCCCGCCGCCCTGGGCCAGGTGGGAAGGTCCTGGCACAGGTAGGGGGGACTCTCGGCCTTCGCGGCCACCTCCGTGGAGGGGAGCGACGGGCCCGGGGGGTCTCCGCCGCCGCCCGCTGCGCCCTCCTCCTCGAGCGGCGCCGGCTCCCCCTCCGGCCCGGCCGGCTCCTCAGCCGAGGCCCCCCTGCTGTCCCCGTCTCCGCCCTCCAGGCGCCCGCAGCCGAGGTCCCGCTTCTCCAGGGCCGCCTGCAGGTAGCCGACTTTGAACTTTTCCTCAGCCAGCACCTGTTGCAGCCACTTCAGGTTGAGTTTGCTGCGCTCCAGCTCGCGCTCCATGTCCGGCACCGAGTCCAGCCGCATGACAGGCGCCTCCTCCCCAGGGAACTCGGCCTGCCAGTGGCGCTCAAAGTCCTGGGGGTCCCACATACCGGGAGCCCCTTCGGGCCTCCGGGGCCCAGCTCCTCCGCGCGCAGCGGGTTGGTGTCGCGCTCGGCTTTCTCCGCGCTGGCGCAGTGGCCTGCCCTTCCCTTCAGCCCCAGAAGAGAATAAGAAAAAAATAATAAAGTTTTTCCCCTTCCGCCCTCGTGCCTTTTTTCTTCTTCTTCTTCTTCTTCTGGGTTTCGCCTCCCTGACGTCAGCGGCCACCGGCGGCGGCGGCGGAGGCGGGCGCCTGGGCGCCCAGGGCCCGCCCCGGGCAGGACGCGCTGAGCCGGCGATCTGCAGTCCCCGCGCCTTGCCCTGCGCCCCGCGGGCTCCGGTGTCTGGAGAGCCGCGGCGGGGGCGGAGCCTCGCGGGCGAGCTCTGGGTTGCGCCGGCGGCCGAGAGGCTGCGAGAGGGCCTGGCACGGCGGGCCTGCGGTGCTGCCCACTCCACAGGCGCCGGCGATACTTGAAGCTGGCCGCCGCCGTAGGCCCGGCTCGCATCTTCCTGGCCTGTCGGGCTGCGCCGCTCCCGTCGCCGCCGGCGCAGTGGGCGCCGGCTCCCTGCAGCCGAGCGCGGGGCCGCGCGGCCGGGGAGGCGGGAGCGGCGGGGAGGGAGCGCGCAGGGTCGCCCTGGGCCGCAGCCAACCTCCGCTCGCCCGGCCCTCCACAGCCTCGCCTGTCCAGGGTCCGGGCGGCGCCTGGGGCCGAGAAGGAAAAGGTGGGGGAAAGGCGATGTGGCGCGGCGGCGAGGGCAGGTGCTGAAGGGCTGACCGGCGGGGTTGTCCTCCTCTGGGATTTATGGAGCGCCTTGAACTAACTTGTCCAAAATCACGGAGCTGCTTAATCCAAAGCTGGGGATAAACCTGTTTTGTTTTGTTTTGTTTGTTTTTTTGGTTTGTTGTTTTTTTTTTGAGACCCTTTAAAGCTTTCTCTCCACTGCTCACTAGAGCTTTTCAGGTGAGAAATAAGCAAGGGTGACAGCTCCAAGTGGCTCTGCTTAGAGGCCCCTGTGACTTCAAAGCTGAGGATCCTCCCATGTGACTTGTTGTGATGGAATCAAACCATGACTGGCAGGGGCCTTAAACACCTGGGCGTCTAAGAGGACCCTCCACTCTGCTTCCTCTTTGTGGCCTCAACAATTCCCCTGGGGAGGAGCTGGTACCGGCGCCTGGCCTGACACTCCGGGTGGGGCGGATGGAGGGCTCCCGCCTCGCCTCCTCTTCACACCTGGCTGCACCACTTTTCTAGGGTCTTCGGTGAGGTCCTACTGTCTGCAGAGAGAGGGCCTGATAAACTGTCTCGCGCTGTCCTCAAGGGGGGACCTTGTCGGTGATTCACATTTTCTTCGTTTTAAGGATGTTGGAAATTGATCCTGTAAGAGACTAAGTGACTTGGCAGCTGGAAATTCTTCCTGGCCACAATGCCCTTTGGGGACTGGAGCTAAACTCAGCGACCTCTTCTCTCCAGATCCCTGCCACTAGCCGCTCACTTGAACCATGTGAACAGGCCATCCCTCTCCCACCTTCCAATCCCTTTCAGCCTATCCCTCAAGGCTGGATATTGGAAAGATACCAGAAAGTATTTCTTAACCACAAATGAGATAGTGTCATGCTTCTGTTCAAAACCCTCCGGTGGCAGGGACTTCCCTGGCGGTCCAGTGTTTGGGGCTTCGCCTTCCGATGCAGGGGGTGCGGGTTCGATCCCTGGTGGGGGTGCTGGGATCCCACGTGCCTCACGGCCAAAAAAAAAAAAAAAAACCAAAAACATAGAGCAGAAGCAGTATTGTGGCAAGTTCAATGGAGACGTTAAAGATGGTCCACATCAAAAAAACAAAACAAAATCTTCAAACAAACAAAACCCTGCAGCGGCTCCTCATAACGCACACCTCCAGGATGGAGTCCAGACTCCACTGACAAAGGAGGTCCTCGCACATTTGGTCCCTGCCCACCTCTCTGCCTTTCTCCTAGGCTTTAGCCTTACCAACTCCCTGCTGCCTGGGGGACTCCAACCCTCCTTTAAGACCCAGCTCCACCTATGAGAAAACTTCTCCGGCCCCTCTCCCTCCTCTTTGTGTCACACTCCATCGTGTATGTGTCTTTATCTTTGCCCTTGTTCCACTTTATGGCAATAATTAGTGACATCTTTTGTTTCCCTTTCTCATAGCTGCTCTCAAGGTCAGGGATTGTGTCTTTTCCAGTTTTGTATTCTTGCTGCTTCTTGGAGAGTGTGACTGACAGACAGCTGATAATTGTTGAATGAAATGAATGAATGAATGAACAGGCAGATGACTGAATCCTCACCTTGCAGTTCCTGCTTCGCTGCTCCAGTTGTGAATCACTCTGGGCTGGGAGCAGATGTGCTTCCCACAGACACTTCTCAACTCTGGAATTTCCTTCCTTGACAAAGTCTGTGTTTACTCACTTTCCCAATATCCCTTCTTCCTTTTTCTTTCTCTTTTCTTTTTCTTCCTTCCTTCCTTCCTTCCTTCCTCCCTCCCTTCTTTCCTTCCTTCCTTCCTTCCTTCCTTCCTTCCTCTCTCCCTTCTTTCCTTCCTTCCTTCCTGCTTTTCTTTTTAAATTTGCTGTGCCACTGGTATGACTCATCTCTGTGTTTGTCTTTGTGCTCGATTGCTATGGAGAAATGGATATGTTTTAAAAAACATTAGTTGCATATTCCCCAGCTTGTGTGATTTCTCAGTCCTTCACCTAGTCCCTTAAGCTGCTCTCTCTTCCACCTTTGCTTCATATTTTGAAGAGACTCTCCCTACCTCCCTAGAGGGCACCACCATCTTTGTCTACTGGGAGGGATTGAGGTGCTCCCAATGCCTACAGCCAGCCAGTGCAGGGGTGTTCCATCAAGCGGAGTCCACAAGCATCTTGGCCTCTGTGAAGATTTCAGAATGGGGCAGAAATGCAGCACAGCAGACATGGATAACCCCAGTCAACAGCGTATTGATTGGAAGATGTTTCCATATGTATATTTAAATGCACAAAGGAAAAAACCCTGTAAGTTACTATGAGCATCCGTTTCTGAATTTGTAATTTCCCTGGGAGGATAGTTTCAACTCTGTCCTTTAATTAAAGCAGCAGTATGATTCCCTTTCTGTCCAAGGAAGCTGTTACCAATACCACTAATTTTTTCCACGAGGACCAATATAGCCAGAAATGCCAGCATTCATCATCTGTAAACAGATCCCAGGAGCAACCTTCATTGTCTCTAGCTGGTCGATAGTTCAGCTTTATTACTTGGCTTTGGGTCATCATGGGGGCAGGGATAGAGTGGCTGACATTTATTGAGTCCACACTTCTAGTGGCCATGCATCTTTGATCTCACCTAATTTCGACAACAACCCGGTAAAGAAGGTATTATTGTCAAGATAGTGAGAGAGAGAGAGAAATGGAAGATCAAAGAGGTTAGAGGTCGCACAGCTAATTTTCTGGAGTCTAAAGCTCAGTAGCTTTGCAAGGGCTTGGCCCAGGTGCATCTGGGCATCAGCATTTATTCATTCAATAAATATTTGTTGAGCACCTATTAAGCTCCAGAGCCTGGCACATAAAGTTTAAACTTTGTAACCTGGCATATCAGACGCTTCACAATGGATCCTCTGACCCCAGCCTACTTGTCCGACCCCATTTCTTGAATTTCTTCTGCTTGCTGCACCCATTCAGGCCCCCAATCTGAGTCACCCACGGAGAAGATGCCTTTTCTGTTCTGTGCCACCTCCCTTTGGCCCATCTTGGGTTTCTGCGGCAGCTGCAGTGGACAGTTCCCAAGGGCTGCTGGGGTCTCACCTCAAACACCCACCCCTACTACTCTCCACTCTTCTGTCCTAGGGGTTTTCTCAAGCATCCCAGATGAAAGCTTCTTTGGGGGGAAGTTATTCCGGGGCATCCCATGGCCAGTGGAGTTGCTTAATAAATGGTGGGAGTTGGTTAATAAATGCCGCAGGCTCCTGTCTTTGGAGGGCCTGAGGTATATTCTGCATGGCTGCTCAGTGGTCTCCGAGAGGAATGAGCCCCCACTGTTCACAGTGGTAATCAATCCATGATGAGCTCTCTATTGGCTTTCCCTTCTTGTCTGTCTCCCTCTCCCTCACTCCTGCTTCCTGGAATAATCTCCTGACTAAAATACTTGTACCAGGTCCTTGTGTCAGTCCCTGCTTTGCCCCTCTGGTCCCCCCACTAAGACACCCTCCAGCCTCCCCACACCCTCTCTGATAGCCACACAAGGCGCTTCACCGTTCCCCCAATTACTCCCCCATCTCTCTTGTCTTCCTTTGCCATGTTGCTTCCTCCAGTGTGAAAGGATGAGATCCCTTTTCACCTGCCCAAGCCCAGCTCACCTGTGACATTCTCTCTGAAGCCTTCCCTTCCCCACGTCCAGTTAGGCGTGCTTGTCTACAGAGGGATTTAACTTAGTCACGCCACATTGTAATTAGTTCCATGGCTCCTTGAGGAAATCCTGGCTCCAGCCAGCTGGTACCTCTTATTCCTCCTACTGCCACAGCCCCTGACACGGTGCCAGAGTCAGTGCCTAGTACATGTCTGCTAAGGGAATAAATGAATGAATGATGATAAATGAATGATGATAAATGAGTGAGTGGACTCTTTACACCATAACCTCACGCTATCTTAAATCAGGACCACCCTCACCCGAAGGAAAAGTGGGAAGACACCTCTGAGCTCATGCTGTCAGGAACTCTGCTTTTTACAAAATTCCTTTAGATTAACAAGCAGCCTCTATGGAAATATAAAATGTGACTACCAGTCATTCACACTTCAGTGTGAACTGCTTCTCCCTTGCTTTTTCCAGTTATCTGAGGTTCGTATTAGAGGGCTGGGAGTTTGGACTAGGAAGGAGAATGGAAGCGGAGTGCAGCCAGAAGGAGAAGGGTAACCTGGGGAGGACTGGGCTAGGATGAGGCCTGCATCTTTGAGTGCTAAAGGTGTGAACACAGAAAAAAGGCCCCTCTTTTGGGGGACCCTCTTTACCAGGCTTGCTTCCTCTAATGCAGGAGTTCTCCTGAGTACAAATTAGAATAACCTGGGGGAGCAATTAAGACTATTCAGCCTTGGACTTGCTTCAACGCCAATTCATCCAGAATCTCAGGAATGGGACCCCACATCGGTCTTTTCTTTTCTTTTCTTTACCTTTATTGAGGTATAATACAATAGATTCATTTGTTTTAAGTATGCAGTTTGATGAATTTTGGTCATTGCAAACCATGATGTGTGTAATCTCCACATTAAACAACATACAGAATAGCTCCATCACCCTCAAGAGTTCCCTCCTGCTTTTTTGCAGTCAACCCCTTTTCCTGACTCCCAGTCAGGAAACCAAGCAATAATTGGTTTCTATAATTTCTGTCACTATAGTTTTGCCTTTTCTAGATTTTTGTATGAACGAATGCATCTTTGGTGTTTGAGTGCTGAAGTTCAGTGTCCTGTTTTTGAGTTTCATCTGTTATGTGTATTTGTATTTCATCCCTTCCCTCCCTCTCCCCCCAGCGTCAAGTGAATAGGCATTTTAATGTACTTTGTCACGTTCAACCCCCATCACAGTGCTGTGACAGAAGTATTATCACCACCTTGCAGATAAATAAATTATGGTTTGATGAGATTGAGAGAGTTGGTATAAATTACCTCCTTTTTATTGTTGAGCAGTATTCCATACTATGAATATACCCCTATTTGTTTATCCATTCTCCAGTTGCTGGCCATTTGGCTGTCTTTTTGTGGACATAGTTTTCATTTCTGTTAAAAAATACTAATACATAGGAATGGGATTATTGGGTCGATGACAAATATATGTTTAACTTTATAACATCCTGCTAGGGACGTCCCTGGTAGTCCAGTGGTTAAGACTCTGCCCTTCCAATGCAGGTGGCACCAGTTTGGGGAACTAAGATCCCACATATGGCTCAGCCAAAAAAAAAAAGAAGATACTGCTATGTAATGTTTTCCAAAGTGGCTGTACCAGTACCATTTTCCATTACCATCGGCAATGTCTGAGAGTTGCATTGCTCTACATCCTTGCCAACACTTAGTGATGTCAGTCTTTTCATTTTCGCCATTTTAGACAGTGTGTAATGGTATCTCATCATGGTTTTAATTTGTATTTCCCTGATGACTGGTGATGTATAGCATCTTTTCATGTGCTTTATGGCCATATGTATATCTTCTTTGTGAAGAATCTATACAAATCTTTTGTTAATTTTTAATTGGATGTTTGTCTTCTTATATTTGGGTGGTAATAGTTCACATATTCTTTATTCAGACCTTTTGTCATATATGTTTTGCATTTCTCTAATGATTAGTGATGTTGAGAATCTTTTCATATGCTTGTTGACCATTTGTATATCTACTCTGGAGAAATGTCTCTTCTGGTCCTTTGTCCATTTTTGTTTTGTTTTGTTGTTTTTTGCGTTACGCGGGCCTCTCACTGTTGTGGCCTCTCCCGTTGCAGAGCACAGGCTCCGGACGCGCAGGGTCAGCGGCCATGGCTCACGGGCCCAGCCGCTCCGCGGCATATGGGATCTTCCCGGACCAGGGCACGAACCCGTGTCCCATGCATTGGCAGGCGGACTCTCAACCACTGCGCCACCAGGGAAGCCCTCCATTTTTTTCATTGGGTTATTTTTGTTGTTGTTGTTGAGTTGTAGGAGTTCTTCATATATTCTTGATATTAGGTCCTTATCAGATATATGACTTGCAATTATTTTCTCCCATTCCATGTTACCTTTTCACTCTGTTGACTATTTCTTTTGATGCACAAAAGTTTTTAAGTTTGATGTAGTCCCATCTGTCTGTTTTTGCTTTTGTTGCTTTTGGTGTCATACCCAAGAAATCATTGCCAAGTCCAGTGTCATGAAATTTCCCTTTATGTTTACTTCTAGGAGTTTTGTAGTTTTATGTCTTACATTTAGGTCTGGTTTTTGTTTTTTTGTGGGTTTTTTTTTTTTGAGTTAGTTTTTTGCATATGGTATAAGGTAAGAGTCCAACTTCTTGTTTTTTTGCATATGTATATCCAGTTTTCCCAGCACCATTTGTTGAAAAGACTGTTCTTTCCCCCATGGTGTGGTCTTAGAACTCTTGTGAAAGATCATTTGACCATAATATGAAGGTTTATTTCTGGGCCCTCTATTCTGTTCCATTGGACTATGTGTCTGTCTTTATGCCAGCACCACAGTTTGTATTACTGTGGCTTTGTAAATGTTTCGTTTTACAATAAGAGAATTTGCACTCTTCCCAATGAACCAAAAATTGCTATTAAAAAAATTAACCTCAAATAGGTCTTGGAGATCCTTCTATGACAATACATGTTGTGTGATTTTTTTCTTTCTGACACCAATCAATCCTACAATTCTCTGACACTAACAATTTAATTCAATTCTGACACCAACTTCCTGAAGTAAGTCAGATCCCACAGGTTAAGGGCTCAGTCCCACAAGACTGCCCCTACTTCAGATGCCAGCCACAAATGGGGGCCCAGGCTACCCACACTTCTGCCCAGTGAACTACAAATTTGAGGATTCCCATACCCTACCCTCAGGTTTGATAATTTGCTAGAACAACCCACAGAACTCAAGAAAACACTATATGTACTACTACAGCTTATTATAAAGGCTACAAATGAACAGCCAGGTGAAGAGGTACACAGGGAGAGGTCTGGAAGGTCCTCAGTGTAGCAGGGGTTGGGTTTCACCACCCTCCCAGGACACGGATGTGTTCACCAACTCAGAAGCTCTCTGAATTGTGCTGTTTAGGGGTTTTTATGGAAGTTTCATTATGTAGGCATGATTGTTTAGATTATTGGCCACTGGTGATTGAACTCAACTTCCAGGTCCCCTCTCCTCCCTAGAGGGGGAGGCAGTTCTAAGCCTCTAATCTTGTGGTTGGTTTGTCTGGCCACCAGCCCCCATCCTGAAGCTATCTAGCCCCCTATCATGAGTCATCTCATTAACTTACAATAGACAGTAAATTCCAAGGGTTTAGGAGCTCTGAGCCAGGAACTAGGGACAAAGATTAATGGTTTATTTTTTATTTCACCGCAGGTGTGGATCTTCCTCATTATTTTTAATAGATTCATGGCAGTCCACTGTATAGATGTACCATAATTTATTTAAACATCTGCTATTGACAGACATTGCAGGCGTTTGCCTACTCCTGCTATTGCTAACAGTGGTTTATTGCAATATCCACTATTGATAGATGTTGTCAGTATTTGCAGTTTTCTTGCAAACACTAACAAAGTTGCAGGAAACATCCTTGTTGAGTATTCCTTTAGGTTAGATTCCCAGAAGTGGAATTCCTGGGTCAGAGTATAGGTACCCTTGACATATGGACAGGCACTGTTAAGTTACCCTTAAAAATCCTGTACCTGGGCTTCCCTGGTGGCACAGTGGTTGAGAGTCTGCCTGCTGATGCAGGGGACACAGGTTCGTGCCCCGGTCTGGGAAGATCACACGTGCCGCGGAGCGGCTGGACCCGTGAGCCATGGCTGCTGAGCCTGCATGTCTGGAGCCGGTGCTCCGCAACGGGAGAGGCCACAGCAGTGAGAGGCCGCGTATTGCAAAACAAAACAAAACAAAACAAAACAAAACAACCACAATCCCCTGATGACAACTCAATAAATTAACAATAGTCCCTTAACAACCTAAATGCCCATCGACAGATGAATGGATAAAGAAGACGTGGTACATACATACAATGCAATACTACTTAGCCATAAAAACGAATGAAATAATGCCAACTGCAGCAACATGGATGGACCTAGAGATTATCATACTAAGTGAAGTAAGTCAGGAGGAGAAAGACAAATACCATATGATATCACTTATATGTGGAATCTAAAATATGACACAAATGAACCTATCTGTGAAACAGAACCAGACTCACAGACATAGAGCACAGACTTGTAGTTGCCAAGGGGGAGAGGGGGTGGGGAAGGGATGGACTGGGAGTTTGGATGGATAAACAACAAGGTCCTACTCTACAGTACAGGGAATATATTCGATATCCTGTGATAGACCAGAATGGAAAAGAATATGCAAAAAAATGTATATATGTGTATAACTGAATCACGTTGCTATACAGCAGAAATTAACACAACATTGTAAATCAACTATACTTCAACAAAATAAAAAAATAGTTCCTTAATATCATCAAATATCAGTCTTCAATTTCCCTATTGTCTCATAATTTTATTGGCAGTTTGTTTGAATCAGCATTCAAAACATCCCATAGATTACAGTCTATAAGTCTCTTTTAACTTATAGGTTCTCCTTCCATGTCCCCTCAACCCCTACCTTCATCTGTCCTTGTAACTTATTTGTTAAAGACATTAGATAGTTTATCCTGTAGAGTTTCCCACAGTCTGTATTTTGCTGATGGGAACCTCATGGAATCCTTTAACATGTCCCTTCTGTGAATTGGTAGTTAGATCTAGAGCCTTGATCAGATTTAATATGGGGGAGAGGGTAGGACTGCTTTGCAGGTGGAGTTGTGTTCTTCCCTCGGATGGTAATCACGTCATCATGTCTTTTCTTCATGATGAGTGCAAAAGGTGTTATGCCATCATTCCTTCTCCATGTAGCAGCAGGAAAATGCCTATAAAGAGAAACTTCGGGCTTCCCTGGTGGCGCAGTGGTTAAGAATCCGCCTGCCAATGCAGGGGACAGGGGTTTGAGGCCTGGTCTGGGAAGATCCCATATGTCGTGGAGCAAATAAGCCCATGCGCCACAACTACTGAGCCTGTGCTCTAGAGCCCGTGAGCCACAACTACTGAAGCCCGCATACTACAACTACTGAAGCCTGTGCGCCTAGAGCCTGTGCTCTGCAACTAAGAGTAGCCCCCGCTCTCTGCAACTAGAGAAAGCCTGTGTGCAGCAACAAAGATCCAATGCAGCCAAAATTAAATAAATAAAAAAATTTTTAAAAAGAGCAAAAAAACCCAAGAAACAAAAAGGAAACTTCCCCTCATCAACTATTTGTTGACCCAGAGGTATAGTTCATATATGAAACACAGGATGATTACTTGACTCTTTACCGTTATTTCCAATTTTTAAAATTGAGTTGGTTCACTGGTATCCTTGAAAAGGAACCAGTGAGGTTTTCTTTTGTTTTGACTTGTTTTTAGTATAATGATAAATTCAGGGATTTAAGTGTATTTATGCATTTTGTTCTAGTATAGTTATTAACCTTCTTGACATTCAAATTGTCCCATCTTTGGCCAGTGGGAGCTTCTTCAAGGTAACTTCTGAGGCCTTTTGACATCACTCTAGTAGTCTTTGATAGTTTTGTTGCTTTCTTGTTTGACAAGATATTTCAGGCTTATCTTATATATTTCCTGTCCTAGACATAAAATCAGTTGTTCTCCAAAGAGCTCTGGTTCTTTTTAGTGGGAAATGGCATTAGGAGACCTCAGTCAAGGTATTAGTGGCGTTTATTGCTACTGGACTGGTCATTGTTTATAGGTCTTTTCAGGGGAAAAAGCTAAGAAATACACACATTTAAACCATGTCATGAGTGTATAGTGAATTTTGCCATTAATATTCAGGATGACAGAATTTTCACTTACTCTCAAAGATCTCACTTTCTCCTTCTTCCTCCTCAGAAAAGAGCCCCTGTTCTCAATAATACTAATTCGATTACTCACATAACAGCCTCACGGGATTGGTCATCACTTTGCATGTCATCTGTGCCCAGGGACCCTGCCAAGGCTCTCTGTGTCATTCTACATCTAGTATCTGTGCCGCTGAAGTGAGAACAAACTATATAATCCTGACCAAACTGAAAGGTGGAAAACTGTATCTCATTCTACTTTCGTTCTGCATTTGTCTGGTGATTAATGAGGCTGAGGGGGTGTTTCTTCATCACTGGCAAGTCAGTGGTTTAAGTCTCTTCCTCAAAATCGTTGGTATCCTCCACACCGCATTTCCTGAACTTCAGTCATCTGCTTAGTATGTCTTTTCCCAATTAACAAATCACGCATGCTATTATTGACTGAATATATTTTTAGTTAATGAGCACCACCCCCTCCTAAGTCGTCATATACAAGCACAATAAACATGAATAGATTTGGTGTCCACTTCTATACCTCCCTAGTGCACATTAACATAAATACACATTAAATAAATGTTAAGAGGTTACCTGGTTAGGGTTAGGGTTAACACTTAATAAGTGGGTACCACCTGAAATCATCTCATGTACAACCCACCTGTGGTATGAGCACCACGCTCTGGGAATCACTACCCTACAGGCTTTGGCATTTTGTGATGAAAACGGGAGGAGAGACGTCGGTCATTGCCCCGTGCCCACCTGTCTCTCATGAGAAGGACCACGTTCTGAGAAAAGCCAGACCAAATGCCTGCCTTCACTTGGTGCTGGACGCAGCTGCACAACGGCAATAATGCGCTTTACCATTTGATGTGACAAAGAGGACCTGGGACTTGATTTGCAGAGCTGCCAAGAGCCAGCTGGGTGTCTTGGGAAACCACATCACCCCTCAAGCCCTCAGTTTCCCCATCCATAAAATGGGGAAGTTGGAGGAAATGATTTGAAATCCCTTCCAGGTTCGAAGGCAAGGTTTGTAACCCCTTCCATCTCCATGCACTGAGAGTTCCTAGTTTAGAAACATTTTCTCCCTTCAGAGTTCCTGGCTCAGGACTGGTGGGGGGTGGTTCCAGTCCACCCCAGCAAGCCTCTCTCTGGTGTCACTGGCAGAACATCTAAGCAGCTGACCAGCTCCTAAGCACAGGAAGCGCCAAAGGGCAGCTGAAGCATTAAAGCAGCCCCGTCCAGATCCTGGAGGGGCTGGGGTCAGGGCAATGCAGGCTATGTGATCATCACAAGAGGGTGAGACGTGCCATGAGGTAAGCACACAGTTTATGTGTTTCTAAGAGAGACAGGGAGAAAGGAAGAAAGACAGAGCAAGTTAATCAGAACTACTTCTCCAGGAAGTGGGGGTGATGGGGTCGGGGAATGGTCTCCAGCCCCGAGTACACAGAAATACACAGGGGGGGGGGGCTTCTCTCACAGAGCAAAGGCTAAAAGCAAACAAACAAACAAACAAACACCACCCAAAACAAACAAAAAAAAGTGCCTTGAGGTATTTTGTTACTCAAGCAGGGCCAGGGCGCCCCTGGCCTCACCCAGTAAGGTGTGTCTTGCTAAGAAAAACACCACCACCCGAAACTAACATAATGTTGTATGTCAGCTATATTTCAATTTAAAAAGGGAAAAAAAACCCCACATTTTTCAGTGGCATGTGTGCCTCGTGTTATCTGTTTAAGGAAGAAGCTGAGTTACCAGTGATAGTATCTTCTATGGAGATGGCTGTGCAGCTCAGAGGGGTGTAAATTGCACTCATTCTGCAGGGAAAGTCATGGTGAATTACCGTGGGTCAGTACCACCTAGAAGGGCAACAGCTAGATCTGTGGGGCGGGCCATTTTCTCATACAGTTACAGGTACAGAGGAAACCATACATTGCTCTGGACGGTGGGTCAGGTAATCTGTTTGGGGCATTAAGCTCAGCTCCAGTCAGTGCTGGGGCCACCCAAGCATCCCGTGATCAACGAATGCTCGTGACCCTGACATAATCTCTTCCAGATGCCACACCCACAGAAAATGGTGCCCCAAAGGAAGTTGTTTCTTCTCACCAGAACAGCATCCCAGACCTATTGCAACATTTACTATTTTTGTGTAAGTACTTAAAAAAAAAAAAGTCTGGTCACGTTCTTGTAGCTGTGTGCGTGTGTGTGTGTGTGTGTGTGTGTGTGTGTGATATCTAGAGAGACAACCTTCCTTTCGGCCCCTTTCCTCAAGTGCTGGGGAAGGTTTGAATCCTGAACCACGTTTGACTATTTCCCTGGGATTTTTTCCTGCCGTGAGTTATTCTCCTTTGAGACTGGCCGCCAGAGTCAGCATGAAAGATTCAAGAGGCATCAAGAAGTTTCTTTATACCCTCCCAACACTTCCCCTCCTTGCTGGCAAAATGACTCAGGTTCCTTAATCTAGATCAGGCCTTATGTTCTACATCAGGAAGCTTATTCTGTAAAGAGCCAGACAGTAAATATTTTAGGTGTTGTGGGCCATACAGTCTCTGTCCTGGCTACTCAACACTCTGCTTAGAGCTAGAAAGCAGCCATAGACAATGTGTAAATGAATGAGCACAGCTGTGTTCCAATAAAGCTTTATTTACAAAAGCAGGAGCCAGACTTGGCCCCGTCAGCAAGAGGTTGCCCACCCTTTGTTCTATACTTACAGAGATGGCAGTGGGGTTGGGGAGGGAGAGCTGATATTTATAGGATATTTACCATATGCCAGGCACTGTGCTAGCACCTTCATTCGTGGTATTTCATTAGGTCGTCACAAAAATCACTGTGTGGAAGGTATAATCGATACCCATATTTTGTAGCTGAGGAAACTGAGGCTCAGAGAGGTTAAGTAACTTGACTGAGGTTGTTCAGCTGATGTTAGGATCCGATCTCAGGTATGTGAGGTTCGGAAGCCTGTGCTCTTTAAGAATGCTGGAGCTCACCAAATCCAACATCCTCATTTTATAGAGGAAATGAGAATAGTAGGGGGAGATCAGACCAAGACAAACTTGTCTTCTTTCTTCAATTTATACAAGAATGGTTCTCATGCCATCACCTGGGGCATAGCAACTCCCCTCCTGAATAAGTAGTCTTCAGTCGGGACTCTCACTTCCTTGGGCCAGACACCAAATTTCCTCTTCACATGCTTTCCATCCTCCTGCCCTTATCCTCTGCTGAACTTCCAGTAACACATCACGGAAACAACTAACAATTTTCTCTCACTGGAAGATCTATATTTCTTGTAGCATTGATTATGAAGCCTTGAATTAGCTGGACAACTTTATGCTGCAAGTAATAGAAACTCCAACTCAAATTGGCTTAAAAAAATAAAGGTCATTTATTGGCTCACATAACTGAATGGTTCAGAGACGGGGTTAACTTCAGGTGGGGCTTGATACAGGTTCAAACGGTGTGCCCAGTTTCTCTCTGTTGGTTTCTCAACGTCCTCAGTTTTAATCTCAGGCATGCTCTCCCTCATGGTAGCAGAATGGCTGCCAGGCACTCCTGAGGTTACATCCTTCCTTATTTGCATACTTCTGCCCCCAAAGGGGGCTTCTCCTTCCCAGAAACACCAGCAAACATTTCCTTGCATCTGACTGGCTTGGGTTAACTACTCATTTTAAACTAATCACTGCATCCAAGGGCGGGGACACTCTGTCTTAAGCAAATCAGGATCCATCCCTGGAACTGTGGGGCAGGGTTAGGTATATCTAAACCACGTGGCTGAGGGAATTCCCTGGTGGTCCAGTGGTTAGGACTCCGTGCTTCCACTGCGGGGGGCATGGGTTTGATTCCTGCTTGGGGATCTCCCGCGAGCCACGTGGCAGGGCTATAAAAAACCAAAAAACAAAAAGTACCACATGGCTGCGAACCAGGGAAGGGTTAATTCCCCCATGAGAAATTAGGGTGGTGTGGACAGAAGAGGGGGTGGCAAACAAAAATATCTGCTCTGTGTTGAACTAAGGGTACTCAAAAAAGAGCTCCCCCGATTCCAAGAGTTCATTGTGTCATTCTTTCAACTCCTCAAGGCAGAGGAAGCTGTTTTTGCATACATGATCCCTCCCTTATCTTCTTGGAGTTAAGGGTGAGCCTCTTCTGCCATCTGCCTGGCAGCAAGCCACAGTGAGAACTGCACACAGGGTGAATGTGGAGCGACTATGTACCTAACAGGCGCTTCTCCGTGGCCAACTGTGGGACTTCACAAGTGACCCACTGTAGGAGGGTTTTGAGAAGTTTTACATAGAGGAAGCAGCCTTGCCAATAGCCACTCACCCACTGTTCAGGATGAGTAAAAACGGATGCCAGAGAAGTAAGAAGGGCAGGGAGCTTATTTCACAAATTTGGTGATACCTTGGCTCAGGGTTAATGCCGTTTAGGATGCCCCTGCCCAGAAGCCCTCTCAGAGGAGGTCAGAACGCCATCAGCAAATTATTAAGCTTGCCAGCAGCCTTTTTCAGAGTTCAGAAAGCAAATGATACATTAGTGCCACCACAGGGCAGCTTTGCTGAGTGCCAAAAATCCCATGAGGCACAGCTCAGGTTCCAATTTACCTGTGAGTAGGTAGAAACTGCAGACCCATCTGTGCTTCCTATAGGGGGAGTGCCAGGCATCCTTTGAAATCCTTCCAGCCCTGGGATGAAGACAAACCTGAGATACCAGCACAGCTGTGGATCATCTGTGGGAAAAAGTCGACGACATCAAAGCCCGTGGCATTCAGTTGCCTCATGTTCATTTTGGTTGTGATGCATTTATGTGTAGACGGTGCTTGGCTGTTTTACATTGTTTAATGGTTTGTATTTTAACTTTCTTCCTGATTTTCCTTGCAGTCAAGAGTCTTCACAATCTTTGAGGAGGGTTGCTCTGGTTAGCTCATTTGGTTAAAAGCCAAAATAAGGGCAATTTCACTCCCAGGTATATGTTCCCCAAAGAACTGAAAGCAAGGACTCAAACAGATACTTGGACACCGACGTTCGTAGCAGCGTTATCCACAATGGCCGCAAAGTGGAAAGAAATCAAATATCCATCAACTGATGAATGAAGAACTAAAATGTGGTATATCTATACAATGGAATATTACTCAGTCATAAAAAAGGAATGAAATTCTGGTGCATGCTACAACATGGATGAACCTTCAAAATATTATGCTAAATGGGGCTTCCCTGGTGGCGCAGTTGTTAAGAATCCGCCTGCCAATTCAGGGGACACGGGTTCAAGCCCTGGTCCGGGAAGATCCCACGTGCCACGGAGCAACTAAGCCCATGGACCACAACTACTGAGCCTGCGCTCTAGAGCCCGCAAGCCACAACTACTGAAGCCCGCAAACCACAACTACTGAAGCCCATGCATCTAGAGCCCATGCTCTGCAACAAAAGAATCCACCACAATGAGAAGCCCATGTATCGCAACAGAGAGTAGCCCCCACTCTCTGCAACTAGAGAAAACGCGCGTGCAGCAGCGAAGACCCAATGCAGCCAAAAATTAAAATAAATGAATAAATAAATTTATAAAAAATATATTATGCTAAATGAAATAAGCCAGGCACAAAAGAACAAATATTGTATGATTCCACTTATATGAGAATAGGCAAATTCATAGAGACAAAAAGTAGAACAGTAGTTACCAAGGGCTGGGGAGAAGGAGGGATGGGGAATTGTTTAATGGGTACAGACTTTCTATCTGGGATGATGAAAATTTTCTGGAGATGGATGGTGGAGATGGCTGCACAACATTGTGAATGTATTTAATGCCACTGAATTGTACACTTAAAAGTGGTTAAAATGCTGACAAAACTATAATTCAAAAAAGATACATACACCCCTATGTTCACAGCAGCACTATTCACAATAGCCAAGACATGGAAACAACCTAAATGCCCATTGACAGATGAATGGATAAAGAAGGTGTGGTACCTACATAAAATGGAATACTACTCAGCCATAAAAAAGAATGAAATAATGCCATTTGCAGCAACATGGTTGCAACTAGAGATTATTATACTAAGTGAAGTAAGTCAAAAAGAGAAAGACAAATACCATATGATATCACTTATATGTGGAATCTAAAATATGACACAGGGGACTTCCCTGGTGGTGGTGCAGTGGTTAAGAATCCACCTGCCAATGCAGGGGACGTGGGTTCAATCCCTGGTCTGGGAAGATCCCACATGCCATGGAACAATTAAGCCTGTGTGCCACAACTACTGTGCCCATGTGCCACAACTACTGAAGCCCACACGCCTAGAGCCTGTGCTCCGCAACAAGAGGAGCCCCCAATCGCCACAACTAGAGAAAGCCCACGCACAGCAGTGGAGACCCAATGCAGCCAAAAATAAATAAATAAATTTTTAAAAAAATTTTAATAAAAGAAAATAAAATAGGACACAAACGAACCTATCTATGAAACAGGAACAGACTCACAGACATAGAGAACAGTCTGGTGGTTGCCAAGGGGGAGGGGTTAAGGGAGGGCTGGTGTGGGAGGTTGGGATTAGCAGATGTAAGCTTTTATATATAGAATGGATAAACAGCAAGGTCCTACTGTATAGCTCAGAGAATTATATTCAATATCCTATGATAAACCATAATGGAAAAGACTATTTTAAAAAAGAATGTATATATATGTATAACTGAATCACTTTGCTGTACAGCAGTAATTAACACAACATTGTAAATCAATTATACTTCAATAAAAAATGGTTAAAATGGTTACTTCTATATTATGTATATTTTACCACGATTAAAAAATTGTTTCTTAAGTCAAAGTTAGAGGTAAAATTGAAGTAGGGGCCTGTTAGCTCCATTCTGTCTCATAAACCATGTCAGCTGCATTCCAAGCCCAGCTGGTGATTAGAAATCAGCGCCTTTGGCCAGAAGAGAGTTCATCTCAGGGCAATCTCTTCTGGTTGCTGGGAAATAGAGTCCATCTGCTACTTTAATAGTGGGTTAGGAGGTTGGCCATGACACTGAACGTTACACCTCAGAGGTGTAAATAAATAAGGCAGCCACATTGTTCAAACATCCAATAAAACAAAACACAGGTAGTAAAAAGTCTCCCTCCTACCCTTTTCCCATCCACTCAGTGCCCATGTCCCTTAATAGGTGACTCTTGATTCTGGTTTTTTGTTTATCCTTCTAGAAAAATTATGTGTATACCAACTACTATGCGTATACGTTATTTTTCTCTCTTTCTTTTTTTACCCAAATGGTAGCACACTGCTCCGGACTTTGCCTTTTTTTGTTAGAACGTACCTTGCTGAACTTTCCATAAAATACATAAGGAATTTCCTTACTCTCTTTTTACAGCTGTATAATATTCCAACATATGGAGGGACCATAATTTATTTAACCAATCCTTTATTGTTGAACATTTAGCTGTTTCCATTCTTTTGCCATTACGTAATTATGAATATCATTTTGCACATGTGTAAGGCTATCTGCAGGAAAAAATTCTGGGACTGCTAGATCAGAGTATAAACATTTGTAATTTTGATAAATACTGACAAATTGCCCTTGATAGGGGGTGTCATTTTACCCTCTTACTGGTAACATGTGAGAATGCTTGTTTTCTGACCCATTCAGTCTGATTTCAAATTTTTGGATTTTACCAGTATAATGGGTGAAAAATGATACCTCAATGTGGTTTTAATTTGCATTTCTCATATGACTAGGGTTGAGCATCTTTTTATAATAAGAGTCATTTCTCTTTTCTTTTTTGTGAACCATCTGTGGACCATCTTTTGCCCACTTTTCTCTTGGGCTAGTAATCTTTTCCTCTGTAAATATTATGGAAATTAACTCTTTGCCTGTGATTTGAGTTGAACATATTTTTCCAAGTTTATCATTTGTCTTTGTTTGTATTTTGCATTGCAAAATTTTTTATGTAGCCAAATGTATCGATTTATTTTTAGTGGCTTTTGGATTTTGTGATATAATGAGAAAGGCCTTGCTCCCTTTGGAGTTAGAATCCTCTCATATTTTCTTCTATTATTTTCATGATTTCATTTTTCTTCCATTTCGAACTTTGATTCAATTGGAATTTATCCTCATATGTAGTGTGAAGTCTGAATCCAACTTTGTTTTTCAAGTGGCTACCCAGTTGTTCCAATACTACATACTGAGAAATCAATCTATTCCCCCACTGCTTCTAGATTCTATCTGAATTAAATACTATGGGATGGAACCACAGTCCCTACTCTAGGTGGATTCCATCTTTTGTCCCCCATCCCTATGGGACTGCACAAAGTACATCTTAGACTCTCAGCACATTTTCTGGAAAAAGTGACCCCAAGTGCTCTGCTCACCAACCCACTTTCCCAACCTCTCCCAGAACCTCATTCGGTAATTGATCCCTATCTTATTAACTCTTACTAAAATATTTTTGTTATACTTTGTCTAACTTAAAGATTTTTCTTTGTGGAAAGTATTCTTCTAAATTATCTAGTCCACTACTACCAGAAGAGGATGTTCTGGGTTTTGGTAGTAGAGGTCCATATGTTGAACCACCCTTGAATTCCCGGAACAAACTCCATATGATATATTAATTTTACTATGCTATATTCCTTTTATTAATATTGTAATTGAACTTTTTGCATTAATAGTAATTAATGACCTGCACCTATGTTTTTATATTTAATGAAGTCTTCACTGGATTGGTGTCAGTCTTGTGCTCATATTTCTAAAAGATTTTGGAAAAGTTCCTCTTTTTTCTATATAGCATGTTTAAACAGCCCTGGGATTATCTTCTCTTTAAAGGTTTGTTAGAATTCCCCTGCGAAACCATGTAGTGCAGTGGTTTTAATTGTAGTCATTGGGACCCTTGCTGGGGGGCTACGGAGGGGAGAAGTGTAATCTAAATGACAGACAGTATTTGATTCACACCAGCACACACAGCTGGAGCTGGAGCAATTGTGTGATTTAAAACAATTTAATTCTAGTAAAATTTCAATACCATGAAATTATAAAGGTTAATTTTTTGTGGGTCTTTTTTCTTTTTTTGCTCCAAGAGTCAAAAAGCGTTAAAGTCTTTTCGTTTACTTATTTCATGCTCTAGCCTTTTTCAGAGATCAAAATATTAAAACACTTCCCAAACATTTATTCCACCTTTCTTGGCCATCAGAACTCTAGAGCTACGTATAGTTGCTTCAGGCCATAATGATGACCCTCCCTCCAATACTCAAAGCTAATCTCCTATAAAATTGGACATTTTCTCATCAGAAAACAGTTTCTATTTCTGGGCTTCTTATCTGTGCTGTTCTCCCCCACAGGCAGAGGGTTTTACCTCTTTGATTACTCCTATAAGTGGAATAAAATGTGATCATTAAGAATAAAGATGAAAGCAAGATGGGGAGGTGGAACATCAAATCTATACTCTAAAGCAAAATCAAAACAAACAAAACATCAATAACAGCATACGTCCAAAAGTCCTTCAGGACAAAGTGTTATTTATTAATGGGCTATTTTCACATCTCCCCTCCTGAGGGAAAAATCACTCACAGAGACCCTGACGCACAGCCAAAGGGCTTTGGGTCAAAAGTGACCTCGGCAAGGTGGCCTGGTTCCACAGGAGATATGGGACGTAGAGCGTAATCTGGAGCTTCAGAGTAATAGGAGACTAAGGGCATCTGAACTGGAACCAACGCTGGGAAAGAGGGTGGGAGTCAAGTTCACTGCCAAGGTAAGAGGTGGTTGAATTTCAGAAGGATGTTGTCGTGTCCAGCCAGTATGTACCCTTACTATGTGACTGGTGTGATTTTGCTGGCTAAATGAAGTTAGTTAACCACTAACTAGGGGAAGCTGGAAATTCTAGTTGCCCAGATTCATGTCTGTCTCTGTCTCCAGGCTATAATCTCCTTGAAGACTGGGATTATATTTTAATCTCTGATTCCTCAGTGTCTGGCACAGAGTGCTTGCTCAGTACATGAAAGAATGAAATAATTAAAGAAAGGTTTATATGAATTCATTCATTCATTCATTATGTATCATGTATCCGTGATACATGTGTCGGTAATAGATCAGAGGACAACCCTGATCTTTGCTCTAATGGCATTTGTGGCCCAACGGTACAAGATGCCCGAGCACCACAGGAGCTCGGATGAGGGATGATGGATGTGGGCTCATCCCGCGCTCTAGAGACGCTTCCCACCTGCTGTCTGTGGGACCTGCAGAGCACAAAGCAAAGGAGTCTTGAGGGAAATGGCTCAGACACCGGGGGTCCTCTCTCTGCCTTAGCCCCCATGGGGTGGGCGGCGATGCTCTCTTTGGGTGTGAAAAGATGAAGAAAACCAAGGCGCTTGCCTTGACAGCCGCTCCCAGCCCGAGGCCCAACGTGCAGAGATTGTAATCTACATCCTTGCTGTTACCAGAGAAGGAAAACCAACACAGAGACGGGAAGAAAAGCACACTTTCTGTGCAGATGGTGGGGGTGTGGTTTCGCAAGGGAGGGAGGCTCGAGCTCTAAATCAGGCAGCGGCGCGCCCCCTGCTGGATCTAAGATTGTTCTGCAACTAGCGGAACGAGGGCTAAACCCGGTGGGATGATGGCCGCAAAGTTGGAGCAAGGAATAAGGATTGTTCCTCGTTCCTCCCAAATGCAGAAACCAAATTGCCAAGGGGAAGAAATCTACCAAGGCTGATCAAGGGCCCCCCATCTTCCCAACCTTCTGGGGGAATCAGGAGTGGGTAAGTGGTGAACAAAACTCCATCTGTAACCAGGGCCTTGGCTAACCACTCTTCTGGCAAATTCACTACCCCTTAATGCCTCAGTTCCCATCTTGGGCTCAACCTGGGGGAAAATGTATGAATTATTATAAAACATCTGTCCCCCCTCTTTTTCTGCAAATATAAGAACACTGGGCATGGGTAATAATACAGATAGCATTCTTGTAAGGTCTTTGTATCTAGCTTGCTGGCATCCCCCATCACTCCCTCCCCAACAGCATATAATTTGAGGATTTTCTTTAAAACAAACAAACAAACAAACTTTAACGCCCCCAGCTAATCTTTTCCAAATAGCAACAATTATAAATTCCAAACAAAAACGTAGAGGCATGTGAGCCTCTCTTAGGCTTTTCATTTTAATCGAGCTGCTAATTAAAAGCTATAATTTAACAAATAATGACCTAACCATCTCACTTTGAAATCAAACAAAAACCTACCACTAAAATGTTGGACTAGATAATGAATCCAGGCACAATTCAGACTCCTGCTGGGCCCATGCTTGGCCCCCTTCCAGCAAAGGGCCTGACGCCTTTGATTAGCGGCAATAGTTTGGAGCAAACTCACTATGGGGAGGATAAGTGAGCAATTTGTGAGGCTAAGTGTTTTTTTGGACCCACTCCCACTGCTGATGGAGCCGGATGAATATTTATCCCTTCTTTGCCGTCATTCATTGTCACTTGGTCAATTTCATTTTCTCCCTGGCCCCTCTTTGGCCCCTGGGGAAGAATGTTGTTCTTGAGGTAAAAAGCAGGAAGGAATCGCAAACAGGAAAACTAGAGATGAAACCAGGTGATGCTCACTGCATACAGTCTCCTAAGTGGTTAATAAAATAATAAACGATGGAAGCACGATTGCTTCCCATCTACCACGCCCCCTCCCTTAGCTGGGAACTGGGCATCTGTGCCAGGCTATAAATAGTCTCCTGTTCTGGAACCTCCCCTGCAGCCCAAGCTCACACCAGTTGCCAGTACGTGCCATCCAGTGGCTCTGCAGGCAGGAGGACCTCAAACACTGGCCCCTTTCTGAAGTCCTAGGAGGGGAGAGAATTGGGTACCTCTGAAAAGGCATCAGGTAGTGGCAGAGCACTCCCCATGGATCCGAGGCAGGAGGAGTGGGCACTGCGTGAGACCCTAGGAGAATACAGATCTTGGACACTCAGTCTATGTGTAGGTGCAGGGAGGAAGGAGCTGCCAGGTGTATGCATGTCACACGGCCACTCTTAGGACCTCGGCTTGGGCTGTTACATCCCCAGGAGCTACTCCTGCTTTGAAACCTTAAACCCTAATGGCCTTTCTCTTGAGTACAATCCGTCCTTTATCTCCCTCTCCCCATCATTCTACCTGTACCTGTTCTTCAGCCTCAAACAGACCTGACAACAGTCATAATCGTCATCACCACCATCATCACTGCCATCCTCAAGGCTACCATATACTGAGTGCTTACAGCTCACCCAGCACTTCGAGAAACACTGTATGTGGATTGATTCCATTAATCCTCCCAACAACCCCAAACCAATAACAATAGAGTTTTTAATCCCTTGTTCCCTCATTAAAAAAAAATTATTTATTTATTTGGCTGTGCTGGGTCTTAGTTGCGGCATGTGGGATCTTTAGTTGTGGCATGTGGGACCTAGTTCCCTGACCAGGGATCGAACCCCGGGCCCCCTGCACTGGGAGCACATAGTCTTAGCCACTGGACCGCCAGGGAAGTCCCCCCTCATTTTCTTCCAGGCTCTTTCTAGATTCTTTTCCTTTCCTAACCAACTGTACTGCACAAGCCAAAGAGTTCTGAGTGCCTGCTACCCCCAGAGCCCTCCTCTGAGGAAATTGGTTACATTGGTGGGGGGCAGTTCTTGTTCTGTCTTGTGTCATGTCACTGGACTATGCTTCTGGTGCCAGTGGTTTAGTCTGGGGGTGGGGCCCAAGCCCAAAGTGGCTATGGATAGGCTGGACATCAAAATGACCAACCACCCATGATATGGGTCTGTAAGAGTCTGTCTAACAGAGATGCTCCATATTGGATAACGACAACGTCACCCAATCAGATTTTCTCTGGAGGGATGAATGTGAGATGCACACTGGGACGATGAAAGGCAGCCTCCACAGAGATGACAAGATGACAGATGATAACCACGGTATGTACCTGGATCTGTGTTTACTAAGTGCCAGGTGCCCGGCTGAATGCTTCTCAAATTTTAGATTATCTTTCAGCAGTCTTACAACATAGATACTATTAGCACCTCCACTTTACAGATAAGAAAACAGAGGCTTAAGCAAGTTAATCCATGTGCCACAGGTTACACAGCCATGGTAGGGAGGAGAGCCAAACCCAGGCAGCAGGACTGAAGATATTAGTCTATTTCTTTGAATAATAAACACTTTTTAAGTTTTAAAAAGATGAACAGGGCTTCCCTGGTGGCGCAGTGGTTGAGAGTCCGCCTGCCGATGCAGGGGACACGCGTTCGTGCCCCGGTCCGGGAAGATCCCACATGCTGCGGAGCGGCTGGGCCCGTGAGCCATGGCCGCTGAGCCTGCGCGTCCAGAGCCTGTGCTCTGCAACGGGAGCGGCCACAACAGTGAGAGGCCCGCCTACCGCAAAAAAAAAAAAAAAAGATTAACACTTGGTTGCCAGGGGAAGGGGGTGGGGGGAGGAGGGATGAACAGGCAGAGCACAGAGGGTTTTAGGGCAGTGAAGCTACTCTGTATGATACTATAATGGTGGGTACATGTCATCATATATTTAACCAAACCCATGGGATATACAAAGCCAAGGATGAAGCCTAATGTGAACTGTGGACTTTGGGTGGTAACGATGTGTCAGTGTTGGTTCAGCGACTGTAACAAAGGCACCCCTGTGAAGGGGGATGTGGATAATGGGGAAGCTGTGCATGTGCTGGGGCAGGGGGCATATGGGAAATCTCTGTATCTTCTGCTCAGTGTTGCTGTGCCTCTAAAACTGTTCTAAACAATAAAGTCTATTTTAAAAAGATAATAGAGTCACATGGTCCAAATGCTTTTTTAAAAAAGAATAAAAGAGTATTCAGTAAAATGTTTATCTCCCACCTCTGTTCTCCATCCTTCCAGTCCTACCCCACCCCGGTCTCTGAAACCACTATTATTTCTCATTTATCCTTCAAGAACTTTTTCATGCAAAAAAAAAAAAAAAAAAAGAATTTCTTTATGCAAATGCAAGTATGTACATATATTTATATATAAACATTTATACTCTTATTTTACACAAAAGTAGGACTGCTGGGTCAAAGGGAATATACAAGTGCTACGTTGATAGCTGTTGCCAAGTTGCCCTTCGTGAGGGTGATGCCCTCTCAGGTATGGCTGCCGGGAGGGAAACTGGCCTCACTCTGTGCAGAGGGGGCCTGTCTTCTCAACCCTCTGTTAGACCAGAACCTCCTCCATGACTGGAATTCCAACGAGCCAGTGTCCTCGTTCTCCCTGTGTCCCTGGGTCCCTGTGTGGCTGCCATGAAGGCGTCCCTGCTACCTCATTTCCCTGAGGATGGTAACGCTGAAGGCGGTAGTTCTCACAGTGTGGTCCTGAGACGGCAGCATGAGGACCACCTGGGAACTTGTTAGAAATGCACATTTTCAGGCCCTGCCCCAGACCTACTGAATCAGAAATTCTGGAAGGCAGGCATGTTCTAAACAAGCCCTCTGGGGGATTCTGATGCACGCTAAGGTTTGAGAACCACTGTCCTAAGGTAAATTAAGTCCCTTCCTTGTATCTTGAAACCACCTCAGAATCCAGCCGGTACCCGACGGTTAATCATCTTACTTGACTTCTCCAGAGCCTCTAGCTCATGACCGTGGCTACCTTCTTGAAATGTGCTACTCACTGGTTTCCATGAATCTTCTCTCGTGGTTTCCTCTCCACCTCTCTGACCTCCATCTTCAGCTTCCTTTGAGGGTCCTCTTTACCACCCACTACTTTAACGTTCTTAATGACTCACCGCTGTTCTCACTCTACACGTTTCCCCTGGGCAATTTCACCTGGTGTTAAGGGCCACCAGCATGTGCTGCTGACTCTCCAGTCTATATCCCCACACTCACCTCTCCCTCGGGCTTCGCGCTTCTTTAACCCTCTGCCTGTTGTGAATATCTCCACTTGGATGTCCCACAATCACCCCAACGTCAACGTTTCCAAAACTAAGCTCATTTTCTTCTCAAGACTCGTTCCTCCTCCAAAGTTGCCTATTTCAGGCAATTCCTTGACAACTTAAGTTGCTTGAGCCAGAAACCTTGGAGTCATTCTAGACTTTCCCCTTTTTTCACTCCTTTCATCCAATCGAGCACCAAGTCTTGTCTATTTAAAAATCTACTCCCTCTTCCCCATCCACCCTACTGCTCCACCTCTAATTCAGGCCTCCATTATCCATTATCTTTTGCCTGAACTGGTGCAGTATCTTTTGCCTTTGCTGGTCCTTTTGTCTCCAGTCAACCTGACCCAGCTTCCTCCATACCCAACACAGTTTTCTGCATCAGAAACTCCAATTCTGCACCCAGTTTTGACATGTGGCCTTTTCCCACACACCAAAAAATTCTCTGACACTAGCTGAATTCTGATACTATTTACTTGGAGGTAGCATCAGCTCCCACAGGTTAAGGGCTCAGTCCTATAAGGCTGTACTCCCCGCCCCGCCACTTCAGATGCCAATCAAAAGTCTAGGTTGTCACCTGTGCTTCTGACTGACTGGCTATAGACTGGAGGTTCCAATGACCCTCCTAAGGTTCAATTAATTTGCTAGAGCTGTTCACAGAACTCTGAAACATTTTACTTACTATAGTACTGGCTTATTGCCTAGAACTCAGGAACAGCCAGGAAGAAGAGATGCATAGGGAAAGGTATGGGCAAAGGGCACGGTGTGCCACTCTCTCCAAATCTCCATGTGTTCACCATCCTGGAAGCTCTCTGAACCCAACCATTTGGGGTTTGATGGAGGCTTCATTACAGAGTTATGATTGATTAAATCACTGGCCATTGGCAATGCGTTCAACTTCCAGCCCCTCTCCCCTCCCCAGAGGAACTGGGGACTGAAAGTTCCAATACTCTAATCACATGGTTGGTTCTCCTGGCAACCAGCCCCCATCCTAAGATACAGTCTAATAGTCACCTCATTAATACAACAGCAGACATGTTTATAACTCTCATCACTTAGGAAATTCCAAGGGTTTTAGGGGCTTTGTGCCAGGAATGGGGATGAACACCAACTACATACTTCTTATTATAAATCACAATATCACAATTTCCTATTGGTTCTGTTTCTCTGGGGTGCCTGACCACAAGGCACCTCCCTGGGTCTGGCCTCTTTTCCTACTCAGGTTCTTATTTGATCCCAGATAACAGGCTGCCTTAAAGAAAGAAAATTAAAAAAAAAAAAAAAGCAAAATATTCATTTTTCACTGCTGTGAATTCACCAGAAACAGGAGGAGAACCTTGTAATGCTTAGGGATTCCAGCAACTACTTTACACTATTTTGTGTCTTCCAGTGAGAGGAAGGTTATCTTGATAGCATTTTGTTTCGTTGTTTGGTTGTTTTTATGGTGATGACTCTTTTCTTTCTCTCTTTATAAATTTTATTCAATAAATAAAAATTGTATATATTTAAGGGGTCCAACATGGTGATTTGATATACATAGTGAAATGACTACAGTGAAGTTAATTAACATACATCTCCTCACACAGTCACTGTTTTGTGGGTGTGATGAGTGTACCTGAAAAATATGAGATGCTTCAGGAATTTGGGTCTCATCCTTGCACAGGGGCCCTGTTCATCTCCTCTGTATTTTTCCAATTTTAGCAGATGTGCTGCCAAAGGGAGCATTTGATAGCATTCATTTTGGGTCGTATCTCTTCATTCTTTAGGATGTTTCTAGGATACAGAAACATCTGGGCTTGCAGAGCTGGAATTTTTCTTGAAAACTTTGATTTTTTTTTTTTTTTTGCGGTACGCGGGCCTCTCACTGTCGTGGCCTCTCCCGTTGCGGAGCACAGGCTCTGGACACGCAGGCTCAGCAGCCACGGCTCACGGGCCCAGCCGCTCCGCGGCATGTGGGATCTTCCCGGACCGGGGCACGAACCCGTGTCCCCTGCACTGGCAGGCAGACTCTCAACCACTGCGCCACCAGGGAAACCCGAAAACTTTGATTTTTTAAAAACATCAAGCCTGAGGACTTCCCTGGTGGTCCAGTGGTTAAGGACGCGCGTTCGATCCCCGGTCGGGGAACTAAGATCCCACATGGCCCATGGCACGACCAAAAAAATTAAAAGACCAAGCTGGGTTCATCTGTAATGACAGTTTGTCTTGTAACCTAACTGCCTTTATTTTATCAGTTGTGTAAGGATGCTCTTCATTTTGCTGTTTAGCAAGGTCAGATTGGGCAGCTTTTAGGTGCAAAATTGGCACCTCGTTCTTGAAAATCGAAAGTAAAGCCTTGCTGACCACATTGAACGATGTGGGATTTGGGTTTTCATCGGCTGCTATTTCCCTGATGGACACATTGACTTACTCAATCCCAAATGCTTAGAGCAAAACTATCAGGTGTTAATTCTCTCCAGCAGCGTCTCCAGCAATATCCACAGATGGGCTTTCATAGCTGGGCTGCTTAGGGTGAGTCTATTAATTGATTATAGGAGCTGTGTGAACTCCTCGGAGGAATATTTGCATTTCAGAGGCAGGGTTCAAGTTCAAGCCATCCTTCTCTTCCCTCGTCCTCTTCTCCAGACTGAAAAGGGGCTCTTTAAGGACAGGACCCCCTCTTGTTTATCTTTGCATTTCCCCAGCCCCTCATGAAAAGCCTGATGATCAAGAAATACCCATTAAATAGAATCAATGGAATCTGACCATCTGTATTCATTAGGACTCTTCACATTACAAACAACAATTCCATCTAAAGGCACTACTTAAATAATAAAGAGACTATTTTGGCTCACGTAACCGAACAGTGTGGGTAGATTTTTAAATCTGGCTTGATCTAGTCTTCAAATAACGTGACCAGGAACCTGGGTTTTCTCTTACCAACCTTCCTGGCTCTCCTTCCTTGATGCTAGCTCCATTCTCAGGCCTGCTCTCCCCCATGGTTTGCCAGATGGAAATAACCATCCCCCAGAGCTGGAGCCAGGCTCTTGCCTATCCAGCAGGTGAGTCTACTCAGGCAATTTCCACACAGGACGATGGAGGCTTGAGATTCTTGGAAGCTCCAGCAAACGTCTCTGGGTATCTTATTGCCTTTGGCTGGCAACTGCCCACACCTGAACCATGTACTATGGCCAAGAGGATGAGACCTCCTGACGGGATCCCACCCAGTGTGCTGAGAATGAAAGAGCAGTGAACATCTAACAGAAAATTAAGATCATTTTGGTGGGAGAAGAGGGAATGGGTGTCAGGAAAACAACCAGAAACCCCCACCAGCTCCTCTGTGGTGAAGGTGGCGGTCTGGAGCAGCAATTCCTTTGTGGATGCAGTTCACGCCTCTCTCGAAGGCTCTTTGGCCCCTTGACGCCGGAACAGCTTCAGGCAAGAGAGTCAGAGACCACATAGCCTTGGTGGGGATGAGGAAAGGCTTGACTTTCCACCTCTCACAGGTGCCCCCAATGCTTGCCAGGTTTCAGCAGCCTGTGAAGACTTCTCTTTGCCTTTCCCTCAACCACTAGACCCCTAATTCTGAGGCAGTTTGCATACCTCTGATGATATCTGCTGGCCTCAACTTCATGCACAGGGGGGAGTTTTTCTGTTCTTAGGAAAAGACCCATCAGTCTGAGTCTTGTAGACCTGGGACTCAATTTTATTTGCATAAGTGAGATAGTCATTGCTTTGAAAATTTCTGTAGCACTTCCCGAATAAACAAAGGTGCCATGCCTGCTCTGCTAAGCTTCACCCCTGTGACATGGGGATTGAGAGTGAGGCCTCTGACAGGGAAAGGCTGCCCCGAGTTAAAGGAGGCTAAAAAGACATGACAACCAAAGGCAATGCACGGACCAGGGGGGAAAAATACAGAGCTCAAAAGGACATTCATGAGGCAATTGACAAATCTGCATATGGACTGTAG